>NC_090202.1:9260000-9927500 GCF_033026475.1 Channa argus
GGGAGACCTGGCCAAGAGTCTATCAATAACAACAACAAGAAAAACAAGGAAATTGGGCATCATACTTTTCTTTGTCCTTTCGATCTGTCCCATGAGTTCAGGGTCGCCATAGCGGATCATTGTCTGCATGTTGATTTGGCACAGTTTTTACGCCGGATGCCCTTCCTGACGCAACCCTCCCCAATTTCTACCGGGCTTGGACTGGCACTGCACAGCTGGGGAGGGGAATGGGCTGTTATGGGTTCAGTGTCTTGCCTAGAGACATTTCGACATATAGCCTGGAGCGGGGGGGGTGACGGGGGCAGCCTATCCCAGCTGTCATTTGGCAAAAGGCAGGGTACACCCCTGGTCACCAGTCTATCTCAGGGCGAACACAGAGAGACATACAAAGACAGACACATACAACCATTCACACTCACAATGTAGAATCACCAATGCATGTCTAAGATGCATGTCTTTAGACTGTGGAAGGAGAACAGAGTCCCTGGAGGAAACCCACACAAGCATAGGGACAACATGCAAACTTCACACAGAAAGGCCGCAGCTGGCAGGTGGTTTTGAACCGGGGACCTTCTAACTGTGAGGGGGCAGCGATAACCACTTCACCACTGTGTTGCCCCAAGTCACATCCAAGAAAAAAAAACAAATATCTACAGATATGTGGTGCAGATTAAATTGTGACTCCTTGTAATGTGTCCAACCCAGAGGTTGGTAACCACTGAACTGGACCAGTTACCTGTAAAGAAAGGGATTAGAATTAGTTACACATAAACCACCCACAACAGATAAACCATATTTACAGTATGCATTTCTGCAGTATTATCAAAATTCTAATATGTAATATGTACTTTTACTTACAGTAAATGAATGTGGTGATTTTGTCTTCAAGGAAGACATGAGGAAATAAAGTCTGATCCTAATTGGTTCAAAATGAAAGAAATTCATAAGAGACGTTGGAAATGCAAGAACAGAGACATGTAATTATACAGAGGGGTCATGGGACCAGGGTGGGGTGCATGACTGCACACTAGGGGTCCAACTCCCTGTGTCATTTTTTTGTCTGTGTGACTCTTTTCACCTGTGGCCAAAGAGATCATCTGATAATATCTGAGAGATTTCTGAAATCACAAATAAGCCACCATAACCGCATGTCTCTTACTCCCTGTGCACCAGTCACTTCTTCACCCAAAGATATACATTTTTTATTATTTATTTTGATTTATTAATTTGAGTGGAAACTAATCTTAAACACAGCGTTTTTAGGTTTCTGACTTTTGACAACATGGTGAATGACAACATTCTCAGATTGTTATACAGTCACATTTATTGTATGTACTTGTCTCAAAATGATGTGAGCCTGGAGCTTTGTCTCTGGAATAGTAATGGCATTGTTACTGTGGTTACTTCCACTACTAATTTGTAGTGGAGGTGAGGTGTCAGCCATCCAAGCTGGCTCAGGCACAGCTGCTGTCATGACAACTGTTTGTGTCCATTTCTCTTTGTGTGTGCACATGTGTGAGTGTGTTATTACTTGAGCGCTCCCATAGCAGGTGCATAAAAACAAGCAAGGTTCAGCCGTACCTTTTAATTATTAAAAGTTGTGAGATAAATCTGTTAGTAATTTTAGTTTCTCCATTATCAGCAACTGCAACTGTTTATTTGTAAATTGGTG
This sequence comes from Channa argus, assembly GCF_033026475.1. NCBI lineage: Eukaryota > Metazoa > Chordata > Actinopteri > Anabantiformes > Channidae > Channa > Channa argus. Next base: position 9,261,673 of record NC_090202.1, read on the forward strand.
TCTTGGTTGATTGCATTTGTGCATGTAATATTTGTTACTGACAGCTGACAGGTAATTTTCAACAATCTTTAGTCTCCAAAAATGAGGCAATGATTGATTAATATTATGCAGCTATAAATGCGATTTTATAATAGTATGTATATGCTATGACAAGTGAGGAGCATACAGAGAATTATTTGCTCCCTTTGACTTGCATTCATGTTTAATGTCTCACACTCTCCTGTCAGACTGCTAAAGAACTGTCTCACTGTGAAAAATAACGTGAACATGAATCCACTTTTTATACAGCCAATTTACAAAAAAATGCCATCATATTTTCTAGCCAGGATGGTTCTCTGTGAATTTCCTAAGGGTTTGTAGTGAGGTCTTTACAAGAAATGTAGGAAATTATTATCAGACCATATTGTCTTTGAATCAAAATGCATCAAATTTCTTTGTCTAAAGCAATAAATGAGATGTTTTAGGCTCATATTTTCAGGGTTAAATGAAAGTATTGTATTAGGATAAATAAAGACTCCTGCCAGGGGTGTCCATTTGTGTGTGCATGCACATGAGCATGTGTGTGTGTGGTATAGACACATGTGTGGTACAGACACATGAGCATGTGTGTGAGTGCTTGTGTGCGTGTGAGTATATAGACATTAGTGCGTGAGCTCTGATTGGAAATTCCTCTCTCAGGGCTCGGAGTCCTTCCTGTCATAGAGCTGTGTTTGTACAGCCAGGCTTTGTCGGGATATCCTACCCTGCCCATGTATGAGATAGAGAGATGGAGAGATGGAGAGATGGTGGGAGGAAGGGATGGCAGGGGGGAGAAAGGGGCACCCATAGGAGAAGGGAGGGAATGGTAGAGGTAAATGAGGCAGGCTGAGAAACTGGATGGGAGCAACAAGAAGGGAAGTGCAGAGTTGTGCAGGAGTCTGAAAGATGAAAAAGAAGGTTGACATTTTTAAACCTTCATTTAATGGAATTAGACATGCCATCACAAATGTCTGCCCGGTGGTTTGAATTAGCATAGTTCGCTTTAATCCTGAGCTTTACTGCTGTTAGACTGCTGTGTGGGTGGAGGCAAAGGGACAGGCGACCGGACAGATGACCAGACAGCCTACAGCCTCAGGGAATGAACGATTCAGCATCCACACTCACTGTCATGTTTTGATGTTGTTTTTGTTTTTGGGTCCAAGCATCTGCACAGGTTGTGACTGGCATCAATCAGACAAAGAGGTCTGACTGAAAAAGCATTGTTTCTGTACAGGAGACCAGTAGTTACTGGTGGTTTAGACTGAGCAAAAATGGAAATGGGCAAGAAGTGATTCTCTGTATTGTCTGAATGTTCAAATTTCCCGAATTTGCTTATACAGCACCTTTTCTACAGGTTTATGCATTTTAAAGTGTGTTACAGATGACTGAAAGTTGATTAGTAAGTTACCAAACAAGGGCAATCGAAGACAGTCAAAACAGTCAGACTAATGCTTACAGCAATAAGAATAAGAAACAAAACATGTGAGAAAAATGTTTAAAAATATATTCAATGACACAGTACAGCAATAAAAGAAATGACAATTATGAAATTTAAACACTTTTACATTTGTTCAGTCTGGCTTTATTTGTTTTCAACACAAGTTTAAAAAAACATATGTGACCGTAAAGACAAAAGGAATGAACTTTTTTTTTTCACAACAGATATTCTGACTTGTCAGACACTTATGTCACCATGTAACAATTGAATTACATTCATTGGTGGCACAGAGCTGTCATTAAAGTTATTAATGCTACCTGTGCTTTTTCTGCTAGGAAAAGTCTGAATGATTGCTGTGGAGAAAGCCAGCACATCTGATTGGTTTAGAAGAGAAAAAAAACTCAGGACAAGATTCAGCATGTCCTGAGGAACAAAAAACAAACCAATGAACCTTATTGAGCAAACACGAGAGTCAAAATAATGTAGTAATTAAACAAATCCATAGTATTGACCAGATATTTAGGTGCATACACCTTTTCCCATTATGTCATTTTCTCACTGTCATCACTTTGGCTAAAACTGGCAGAAAAACTATGTAATGTTGTTGCTGGGATGAAGTTAAAATATCACATTTTTATACTTCAATTGTATCAGCCTTTGGTGATTGAAACAGGCTCTGATCACTTTGCTTTCCTGCTCTCTAATTGTTGCCAGCCTTTCTGTAACTTTGTGATTTCTATGATGCATGCAAGTGTGAGTCTAGTGAGTGTGTGTGCGTGTGTGTGTTTTGGAAAGGTTGTCAGGAAGTGCCTATTGTAGATGATTCTCTTAATCTTTTTACGCAGTCTTATCAGTGGTTGTTATTGTGATTTTAACTTGGTAACTATGGTTCATGGGACCTCTGGGGGCTTCCATACAAAACCCCAAACATCAACTGCCGGGCCAACTGTACACACACCCTTCCTGTATCAATGGCTGCATCATGACTTACCTGGCTGTGTGCATTTGTGGGTGAAGAGGTGGGGTTGTTTATGTTGAGGCGGCACCAAATAAGACAGAACAAAAGCAAAAGGCTCTGCACTTCCCACAGATTTTGACCTGTTGTAGTAGTTGGCAGCAGGGCAGAAAGAGATGTGCATACAGGGGATGGCTGGGGGGAGACAGATGGATGGAAACGGAAAGCTGTGTGATGTCAGCATCGGTTTGGGATGAAGACTAAGATAAAGATTGAAATTGTAAAAAAGAACGTGTGAACATTAAAAAGAACATGTTTGACAAGGATTAAAAGTGTGTGTAATTAAAAAGACAATATATCTGATTCCCCTGTATTGATTTAGATTTTTTTTTAAATGGTCCATTGTGAGTTTCATACTGTTACAGGACTGTGCTGCTTTAAAGAACTACAATAAACCAGTGGTTCTCCTTACTGTTTGACTTGTCACCACATACAAGAAAACAGTTGCAGTTGTCACCATGACCAACACTTTACATAATTGGTTACTTTGAAGACAATAAACTAGATATAATACACAATGTTTATTGGAAATGAAGCCATTTGTAGTCAAGTTATCTTTTTTTTTATTATCTGCATGTGATGTCCAAGGTTTGATCTTCTCTGGTGAACAGAGAGGTGAGCCTCACTGAAAAGACATAAATATCTCTGCACTTCTGCCAGTGTTTATCTGTGAGTCACACGAGACTTTGACAGCACTTCTCCACATTAATATAAATTATTAAGCATATTTCTGCTAAAAAAAGTTGGTTTCTCTAGTTTGACTATGATTTGGAATTTAGACTTGAAGTGATACATTTACTACTGTAAGTATACTCTAGGTTCTTCTATTTATAAAACTATACTAACTGTAATTATGGTTGTCAGGAGGATCTCAATTTAAATTATGAATATTAAACAGTATCTCAGGTGAGAGTTTTGAGCCAAGGCCTAATAATTAGCTGCTCCATCTGTGGATGACCTGCTATCTGCTGGTTTTAATGAACAGGCTGTCCTGGAGTCCTTTGCAACCCAGCACCGTCATTAGCACCTTGACTTCTTAGTGTGTGTATGTTTCCCCACCTCCCCTGCTGCATTTTTTCATAGCTTTTCACCTCACCTGTCTTTTGTCTTTTCCTCTAACCTTTTCTATTTTCTCCTATGTTCATTTAGTTTCACCACCATCTGACCCTCTTTCTACATCACACACCTGAAAACATCCAGAGGTCCTACAAAACATTATTCCTCCATAGCTGCCACAGCTCCATTTCCCCTATACCTTTGTATTATTATTTTCACATAGTCAGTGCATAATTACAATTTCAATCCCCTCTCACATTTCTTTTCTCCTTTTGACCCATTACTCTGCTCAGCGTTTTCTCCCATCTCCTCCTCTGTTGCAGTCCTGGATATACCTTCACTTGACACAAATCCCTGACTCAGTGTTTTCTGCCATACCAATTTTCGCTCCCCTAACATTTTGCACCTCCACAGCAACCCTTCATCTTCTCTTCTGCTCCTTGTGTTTCACCTCTTTTTGCCTGCGGCTAACTTTAGCAATGCCTCACACCTCCTGCCCTTAACCTCCCTTCAAATCGTCCTCTCCTTCACTTCACACCTCTATCATCTCCTCCTGCATCCTCTCACCCTACGGTGATCCATCTCCTCCCACTTATTCATTCTGCCAGTATGAACACGTTGATTTAAAAACCACAGTGCACAATGAGGCACAATTTGCCTGACAGGCACTGGTGCATTTCACGGAGTTAGGAATGAATGCAAATGGAAAGAGAAAGCAAAAAGAAAGAGAATTCTAGGGCAAAATGTTTGTCTAAATGATTTATCACTGGTCTATAAGATAAAGACCAGCTTCAGAAATAGGGAAGAGATATAAAAATCACAGTTGTCCTTTGTAATCTCTCCAGAGTGTGATTTCTCTAAGGTCAAAGTCATCATTTGAAGGTGCAGCTCAAGCCATAGTCCCTAGCTACTGTACTGCAGGATAGTCTTACATACAGAGATGTTTTCTCTACACAAGGCTCAGAATATTAATGAATATTCCGATTGTATGCTGTAACTACAAACTGTCCCAGATATGCAAGCTGTACTATAAGCTCCAAAGACATAAAAGTGCAATAAACAATTATACCCAGGTGTCCTCTCTCACCACAGAGATCTAACACCCTTATCTTTCTCTGCACGGCTGCAGATTGAGGTTTTCTTGAATCAGCAGTCATAGACAGCCTTGGCCTGTCTGGGCCGTGAATATCTTCTGATGCTTGGGTTAAGGCTCAGAGCAAGGACAGAAATGCAGAAACCATTTAAATAAGGTTATATTCATGAAAACACCATATTTGTGGTCTCAATGATGGGTCAACAAACAATTTTAATCTGTAAAATTATGTAAATCCCCATTTTTAAAGCCGTGGAAATTCTCTGCACCCGTAGGAACAATATGAGTAAAGTTCTGTATATCAGAACACTGGATGGTTGCAAAGGTGAACATAAAATATGTACTAGTAACTTAAATGTGTGTGTGTGTGTGTGTGCATGTGTAATTTTATGATATCATTTTTTTTCCCAAGGCAGAATCTCAGTTTCATTGTTAGAATTTGGATCATAGACATTTTCTTTCATTTACAGCTTTTCTACTAATTCATACATCTTATGCACAGTTTTTATGAGTAAGCCTGCCTCTACACATATTCTAGCAGCAGTTATTAAATTATTTTTAAACCAGTTCACAATCTCAAAGTGCCATATATTGTATAATGTCTGAACCCATTAACCTATTCAGTCTGGTTATACATTTTACAGCTTTTTGGGACCACATTTCTACCATTTGTGCCTCTTGTTTTCTGTATGCTTGTCAATTAGGAAACCCACATTCACAAAAATGTGTGTTTGTGAACCTAGCTTAGGGCTCCCAAGTCTCATTCACTAATCCTTAATCTACATTTATATAGCACACACTCTTTATAACTTAACACTAATGCATAACTTGTGTCCAAGCTAAAGCTTAAGTTCAGCCTTCATCTACCAAAAATAAATAAATTAATTAAATGAAAAAAAAAGACAAACAGATGTTTGATCCTGTCCTCAGGCTCATGGATGTGAACAAACATATGCGCAATAAGCTAAATTCTAAATGCATGGGGAGATCTCCTCAATCTGCTGTGGCTTCAGTTTGAATTTAATATTTGCTTGGGCTTTGCTCACTTCTTGCTTGTGAACTGTGTATGAATAGCGTCCAGATTTGATGCATTTTACAATGGATGTTTGTCTAAATATGAGTGAAGAAATAAGTAAAGACAAAGTTAATTTTTGATGGAAAGTGTGATTAAACTTGAAAAATATATTTTTACATTTTTTATGTTTAATGTTTTCTTCACAGAAGTCTTTCTCTCTGGTGTTGGAGGCTTTGGACTTTGACAACGACACATCAGAAACAGGTAAGGTGACAATTTATGTTTGGTAAATGTGTTCTTGTGTATAAGGTTTACATGGCTTAGGTAAATCCATTTTTAATCACTATGTCATGATTGATATTTTAGGCTTTTAGCACAGATTCTTGACCCAACATCATTGTATTTGCTCACTATTATTGTGAAACTATTGTTTTTAGACAGATTGTTTTTTTTTTTGATAGGTGTGTGGTTGTGGTTTTAATGTGCTTTTTGTTTTACATGTTTCTGACAATTACACAGCTGTTTTTTTAGATTTTAAGACAAATTCCCTAAAGTGAGATTATCATCTTAACTCCATTCTGTCCACATGTCAAAGGCATTTGTAAGCTAATTTAGTAGTTGGTGTTAATTTGCTTTTTCTTTGATTTGATTTTATGCTCTCACTACCCTATTGATGTGGTTTGTTGTTGTGTCAAAATACTCACAGTTAGGGAAACAGGTTGAAGTAACTGATGAATCCAATGCAGTTATTAAGGTTTGGGTTTTTACCTTTGTTATTTATAATTACACAGTTGTATTGGCCAAACATTTTCATATGAGAAAGTCCCTTTTTGGTCTCACCAAATATGTAGCGACTGAAATCTGGCTTTGTCAAAATGCCAGTTTTTTTCTGTTCTCTCTCCCCTGTCTCACCAAGAAAACAGGTATTTGTAACTTTAGTTTTTATCTTCGTGGAGGAAAACAACTTGAGTACTTGTTTACGTGTATATGTGGTTAAACATGATGAAACAATGTGAAATTACCCTCTGTGTCTTTATGTCTGTGATCATGGGAACTTAGAGGGTCTTTTATCCAGACCCTTTAATTTCCTGCTCGTTTCCTTGTTGTTCTCCTCATAATCAGGAAAAGCTCCATGACAGGGAATGTGAGCGGAATGCTATAAAAAGCACAACACACACACAGACACACACACACACACAAACACACACACACACAGAGAGATGGAGACAGATGTTCCAATGCCTTCACCATTCCTGTCATGCCACAGTCTTTCCTTTCATCCCACCATCCTCTGCCCCCCACTCCAGTGGTGGGACCATAGTTGTATCCAAAAGATGACTGAGATAATGAGAAACTGGGAACAGCACCAGAAATCCTTCTCCTCTGCATTCGTCTCTTTTGTTCTCTTCCATCTCTCCTTCGCTCTTCGCCCTCCAGTGCCGTTCTTACTTCTTGTTTGCATTATCTGTCATTTCTACCTGAGCTCCTGACAGCCCTTACATTGGGTTTAAAGCCGTTCGCTAGGCCAGCAGCTTAGCTCAGCCCAAACACAGGGGTCCTATATCTGTCTGAATGGACTTATCAGGCCCTGCTGCTGATCAGAAAGGATTACTGAGCACCAATGCATTTTCTGAATCATTCCCTGGAAATGGTGAGAAAATATGATGTCCTGGCAGCATGACCTTCACTTAGTCTTGTTTAAATTTAAATGTGCCTAGAGTTAATGTGCAAGGGCTGACCTTTGTATTTGTTTTTTTTATAGCATTGGTTCTCTGTCTCACACCTTTGGAAACAAAAGTAAAAATAAGTTCACATGAAATGTGGGGAACAGTCCTTCATTTCACACAAATCTGTGAGTAGGTTAAACCAGGATGTCGGTTGATTAAAGATGGTATATTTACACAAATGTTTGGCCAACCTGCATGTGGGCAATTTCACGAACGATTTTTTTACATTTGGTTCCCAGTTTCTTAGTTACACTTAGCTAAAACAAATGCAATCATTCCTACTTTTGTGCAGGCGACACTCAGCTTTTGTGTAACCTGTTTTAGAAAGGTGTTATTCACCTTTGTGATGATTTTAAGGCCTGTAGAGCTTTTGAATTGTTCTGCATTAAACATGGCATTGTTTCCGATTTTTAGCCTGCTGTCTGCAACTTAAAATTGATTATCATCATCCTGGCAATGCCTGTTTTTTAGGCTGCCAACTTGTCTAGTATGAGAATGAATCTGTCAATGAGAAGTTAAAGTTGGCAGTATATTAAGTGTATATAGCCTATGCTGTATGTTTTAGTAGTCAATTTGTCAAGGAAATCAAAAGAAGTTTCATATTGCAAACAGCAGCTTGCATAGGGGCCAATATTGTCAAATGGTACAATGGGGGGTTGTTTCTGATCACTTGCCCCGTCTGACTTATTTTTAGTAATTTTGCCACATGTGCAGAAATCTGCATTGTTACATTTCTGTGTAAAGATTTCTCACTACCCACTACCATATTGCTCATGAAAACATTGTTCACACAGTGTACTCTTAATTTTGCCAGTATATTGCTATAATTACTTGGAATTATCTTAAAAATAGCAGGTGTTTCATTTTCTGCTCATTTATTCTTCCGCTCACATGTTTGTTGGGTTATTCTGTGCCGACTTGCTGATGTTTTCACCCAACTGTACTGACATAGCACTCGCAGCCACAAAATTGCCACAACTGCTGGGGAGAAAGTCAAATTCAATATTAGAAGTGTTAGAATCTTGACCAGCTTGTCTCAAGACATGTGTTTAGTGCTTTTGTCCATAAGACAATAGGGTCATTGAGGCTGCCTGAAAAGTGAGAACAAACACAGAAATGCTTTGAGAATTACCCACATACATCAAATATGAGGCAGACACAAGCACCATGCAGCTGATCCATTGGTTTCCATGGGTCTATTGATTTGTTGGTTCGTGTGATATGGTATACCAAGTCAAAATGAGGTGTTTTCTCTCCTGCGGTATTTTTGCAGCCACAGCCAAGGGCAGGCACTTCACAGCTAATACCAGGGAGTGGGGGACAATCAACAGAGGCCAGAGAAAGAGATTTAAGTGTTCTTTCTATCTGCAGCTACAGTCCCCACGTGTCTACTGCTTATATTCTGGTTGATTTTCTGTGAATTCAAAAGCAGTTCATAGCTTTTGCTGCTGCTGCTGTTTTTGCCCTCTAATATTTGAGCTTTTCTCACGCCTTTCTTTCTACGTGTGCTCACTTGTTATTGTGTCTTCTCACCTAATCACATTAGAGAAGAAAGCAGACTCTGTTAAACACCTTCCCTGCTGTGCTTGCTGATAATTTGATTCCTTTTTCTTCTCCTTCCGCTTCAGCTTGCCTTCAGAAAAATGGTGATGATGAAATTAGCCTTTTGACATGCCACAGACCTAAAGTAATGAAAAACCCACAATGCACTGCAGTGATGTGATGAGTGTTTGGACAACTGGTAGCTTACATTTGACTGCTGGCGGAGGACAGTCGAGGGAAGGGGCAATGGCTGAGCTAACAGTTCGCTCAGTGTGTACACACTGTAGCCATTCCCGTTTTATTCTTTTAAACACACGCTCAGGCATACACACACACACACACACACACACACACACAGTGTCTGATATGTGGCCCTGTTTTCATTCCTTTTGGTCAAACCACAGTGATCTCATCTCTCCATCAGGCAGTTTGTTATGCATGTGCGTTAATAGCTGCCTCCCTTCCTCTTTGGCTCTGTTTGCCTCTGTCTCACACACACACCGAACCCCCCCACCCCCCACCCCCCAAATCTCTAACTTACTTCTAACAATGTTTTGCATTCTGTGTTAATATCACGCAACTTTTCCCTTTATCCTTATATCTTAAGTACACATGCACATACATTAACTCACACAGATATATACTCTCAAACACACACATATTCTCAGGGCTTTGTGTATGTTAATACCCTGTCACAGGAGATTATAATTGAGCTGGGAACAACATTGCCTCTGGGAAATCCCCTCTGGGGGTCAGGAGCACCAGTCACTGCTCTGGGCCTCATCTGATCTTCTCTGGTGTTCAGGCGCCCCCTTCTCTCTCCTTATAGTTGGCCCTTTTCTCCACTGGTATTCATACACAACAATTATCTTGTCAAATCTTCTCTGCCTGCTCAAGTGCAATAATGTGGATAAAGACGAAGAAGTGTTTGAGAAGCTTACTCACCAGGACCAGAATGCAGACACATTTTAAAGACATATGTTCAATGTTTGTCAAACAACGATCTCTGGAGTGAAGTGTTTGCTGGAGCATCAGATTAATCAGATTCGAGTGAGACCACCTCTACAGGCACTTTTTGGTTTATCTTGCCTTGAGGCATATTCTCCAAAACATCTCCAGTGCATGGGTCACATGCATCGTCTTAAAATAGTTATCTTAAATAACATGTGCATGCAAAATGGCAGAGAAGTTTAAAGCAGAAACAATTATTACATGTGGGTGTAGCTCAGGAGCAGGTTCTCCGCCAACAGCAGGGTTGAAGGTTCAATCCCCAGCTTCTTCAGTCCACATGTTAAAGTCTTCTTGAGCAAGACACTGAACTAAATAAAAGCATTTTGCCTAAATGACTAAATGACCTAACAATAGCTAGGCTATGCATATGGCTTCATGTAAAAGCGGTGAAGAAGTTCTCCTAAGCTCAACACTGGGTGTCAGCATCTTGGAGTTAATTGTTTTGGTTTTATGGGTCACAAATTTATTGTTTTGATTCCTAACTTTTCAGCCACAGACATCTGTTTTCAATCTACAAGGTCTGAAAATCCAGTGTACCAGCGTGCTGCTCAACACCAAAGACCAGACAGCAGACACATTTAGTGATTAACTGGTGAATGAAGTGGGTCATTTAGCAGCTGAGGAAGCAGATATTTTCCTTTGTTGTCAGTTGTTGATCAAAAACAGTGAAAAGAAAATACTGGACCCATGTTTTGTTGGTATGGTTTCCAACTGCTATGACAAAACATCAAATTAAAGTGGACATGCCTTTTCTCTCTCCTTCTCCAGGTCAGTTGATTGAGCGCTTACTCCTCTCCTCCATGTTGAATCCTGGTGAACAGTGGCAGACCTATCGCCACCATGGACGGACTCTGAGCCTAGAGTATCGACTCCGCTTCAGATGCGACACCAATTACTATGGACCTCACTGTAACAAGCTCTGCCGGGCTCGTGATGACTTCTTTGGTCACTTTAACTGTGACCCCAGTGGCTCTAAGGTCTGCATGGAGGGCTGGACGGGGCCAGAGTGCAGAGAAGGTGAGAGAGGAGGGTCTTCATTGTTTATTGACTTGTCAACATTCTGGTTTGCCTGTTCTGTCTCCAGACAACAAAATATACTTATATGACTTAAGGTATAGAATAGAGACAGTTCAGTATTTTATACAGTGCAATACTTTTAGATTTGCTGCAAATAGTTGGCTGTGCAGTTAATAGGAAGCTGGGATCAGGAAATGTTAGCTTAGCAGAAAGACTAGAAACAGAGGCAAAACAACTAGACCAAGGTTGCCAGGTCCAGCGACTGTGTTAGTGTTACTAGTTGTTAATTTGCAAGTAGGTGTGTCCCAGTCTGATACCATTGGATATCAGACTGACACTGCCCTTGTGTAATCGTACTCTTACTTATAGATTTCTTTGAAACCTCACCTGATACAGTATTAACCACATTTTAGTTGATCAGGTAGGTGGAGGGGGAAAAATGTCTGCTGTGGAGCTGTTTGAAGATGATCCAGTTTCTAACCATCATTCCCATGTTACTTAAGTGCAGACTGAATTGTTCTCATGTTCCTACACATGTTTAATATATGTGACTGACATCAGTAACAATTGATGAGCTCTAAATCAACTACAGCTGTGCCTGAAGTTTGAAGTCATTTTACCTCTTTATTCCACTGCAGATGCTGTAGAGTCTGTGTTGTCTGCTCAGTGCATCCAGGGTCTCACCCCCAGTCTGTGCTTTGTTGCTTTGTTTGCCTTTTTATTTTCCAAAGTTGCTGTCTTTCTAAAACAGTGGTTGCCATCATTTTTGTTTTGTTAGAAGAACATGAAGGGAACTTCTGTTATCGCAGCATTTACAGGTTTGTCTCCAAGGACCTCCACTCATCAGGTGTGTGCTCCTTCCGGACTTTCAGAGAGTAGAAATCTGTGACAGTTTGAGGATTCTGATTGTGTCTATGTGTGAACTGTCTTTAGAGGTGCTGATAAGCGTTTTTTACCTTCGGACAGAGTCAGGTGTACTGTTTCCCATTGTTTTAGGCTGTGGGCCTGTATTTTCTATACAGACTGTTCTAAATTACAGGAGTTATTGATGTGTAATAATACAATGGGATAATGATTTATTTCATGTAAATTCAACAAAAACAAATTGAAGAATTGAACATGTCATTTAAGTTTAATTTGATGATGAAAGAGAAATTGTTCATGAAGTGTGAATGATTTGTAGTAAAACATGCAAATAATGCGTAGGTTGTCTAATGTGACTAAACTTTTTTTTTTGCTCTAAAATATTGTCCATTTGTTTTTCCATTAGCCTCGGAAGGGCCTTTCCTGTGTAGTGATACTTTCCAATGTTTCGTAAAAGGTTTGTCCATGACTGTATCCTCTCTTCCTGTCTGAGTTTACCTTCTGAAATTTTTATTGGATTAAGGGCTGTTTAAAAATGCCTGACCTAACAAATACATATAAGTACGCAGACATACAAATATGTGCACAAATGCAAGCCTTAAACCAAATTGTAGCACTCAAACAACCACCTGATAAAGTGATAACTGATCCAATAAACATCATTACAGTCAAAAAATGTTTGTATCCAACTCAGTTTTTACAAAAATAAAGAGATAAGCACTCTATGTTTAGTTTTGTTAATCAATAAGCAGAGCACTGATAGTCATTACACTGTCCAGCAAAAACTAATGAGTTTGCTTCAGTCGGCAGTATGTGGGTTGGGGGGTAGGCGGTTTTCTCTGCCTGCCTGTGACTCATCAGCTGGACGACCTCACTGTGTGACCTCGAATAGCTGCCATCATGTTGCGATGGTAAAAGTTAAAGGAGGAAGAGTGGAAACCATTGGAACCCTGAAGGACACAGTTAGTTTAAGGACATCCTGCAGCCCTGCCCATCCCGCCCCTGTCTCATTTCATCTGACTTCCTCCTCAGCAGGTCGCTGATTGGACTGCAAAGGAGCCGGAAGTTTGAAAAGTTAGCCAGGGTCCCTCTTTCATCCCCTATAGCCTGCTGACTCTGAATAAGCTCAAGAACTCTTCACTGCTGGCAGTGGTAGAGAAAGTACCCACGTCTTTGCCCATGACAGAATAAACAGTTTTCTAGCCTTAATTAACTCTCTTTTTGTATGTTTACATGTACAGCGGTGTGCATACAGGGGTGTCATCAGGTCCATGGTTTCTGTGATGTACCTGGAGAATGCAAGTAAGAAGATTTTGTCATTTTCAGTGAAAGCGTTTAGCAAACGCCACGCCTGGTTTACATTATTATGACATCAATATCATAGCTTACAAAGTTAAAAATGAGTACTGTGTGAAGCAGATTTAACCTATCAGGCACTACAACAAGACACCACAATTTAGAATAACTATTACTAGCAGTATCATGGTAGTAATATGTATCTACAGTGATATGAAGAATGCAGTTCTGCTATTCTCATGTAGCTCAAATATTTTTACAATCTGTACAATCTGTTCAACATCAACAATGATAGCATCCACTGTCCTTAGACACTTATAAGAATCTTATAAGAAAAAACTCCCCCAAAAAGCCTTTAAAGAGAAACACAAATGCATTACTTCTAACATGTAAACACTGCATACAATCAACATTTACTACAGCTGTGGAAAGGCACAAATGCTGAGATCTGTCCTTAGACTTTATGAATCCATATTTGATTATTCATATTTAATAAATACAAATACCATACTAAGTATAGACTTTGTGTTGAGCAATAGTGCTGATGGGGTTATTGTGACTGATAGCAGTACAACAAAAGCAGTGAGTAAAGCATTTAAAAAAGCAACTTCTAACTACTATTAATCATTTTGTTTTGATTTAAAAATAAATAAAATTTCCTGTTTTTTTAACATCTTCTTGTCTTCTAGGTGTCATTATGGCTGGAAGGGTCCTCTGTGTGACCAGTGTGGGACGTTCCCTGGCTGTGTGCATGGCAGCTGCACAGAGCCCTGGCAGTGTGTCTGTGACATCAACTGGGGAGGACTGCTGTGTGACAAAGGTCAGATATGTGACCTGTTTGCTGTGAATGTATGTTGTCTGAGAATTTGGTCTATCTGTGTGTCTCACAGACAGACAGACAAACTTTGTGTGAAAGAGATATTAGTGTGTCAGCAACGGTTCTCCACACACCTATCCAGGAATAGTGCTCTGACATCAGAATTGGAGAGGTCACACGTTCCTCAGAGCTTCAAGCTTCACTCTACCTTTCCCAACAATATCGCAAAGATTTTCCAACTTCATCCCTGAATATCTGTCCTAGTATTTGAACTGGGATCCAGGAATCAAACAAGCTCCCATGGGACAATATATTGTGCTGAGGAAAGGCGATATCCTTGGGTAAGATGAATGTGAGCGGGAATGGGCTCGGCACTCTTAGCTAGGTGGTCCATAGCAGTTTCTGTGCATTTACAAAGGCTCTGTAAAGAGCTGAGGTTAGGTGAGACAAAATGAGACTGTGCACATAGGTCAATGAATCATTAGATAAAGTAAGGCTTTAATCCCCATAACCCTCAATTGTGGTGACCACAAGGCTGTAGCTGCTGGGCTGCACAGTCAGCACAGTGAGCAATCCTAGATCAGTAGTTTGACTCCCAGTCCTCCTGGCTACATGTGGAAGTGTACTTATTTCTAAGTTGCTTTGGATAAAAGCATCTTACAAATGACTAGAAAGACCGGAGACAAACCTAGATCCCTCTACATACTCATTTCCTATTGTCAGATTCCATATATATTTTGTGCTGTCAACTACTACACATAGGCACATTTAAATAATAATTCTTTACGGTTTCAGATCTGAACTACTGTGGGACGCACCATCCCTGTAAGAACGGTGGGACCTGTACCAACACTGAGCCAAATGAGTACAAGTGTGAGTGCCAGGAAGGTTTCAGGGGACGCAACTGTGACATTGGTGAGTGTGGCTTCACTGCACAGGTGCTGAACCACAGAAAATGTTCAGCTTTACTATTAATACTCTATGTGAATCCAGCAGATAAACATATCGAATGAAAAATACAGACCAAAAAGACACAGGGAGCTACATTTTTAAGTGTCAATCAATGATTTTCTTTTGTGTCCCACTACAATGTTGTCTGACCTATAATTGTTATAGAGTTTGGTAAGATCATATAGCATAGCTAAACATTTCTACATTTCTAATTTTATCCTCTATAGTACATTATTCTCCTTATTTCTGTAAATGTTTCTTTCTCATCTCCATCAACTTCCATTCCTCTATCTCTTTCTCCCTCTATCAGTGGAACATGCCTGCTTATCATCCCCTTGTATGAATGGCGCCACATGTGTAGAAGACCCAGCAGGCTTCAGCTGCATCTGTACAGACGGCTGGACCGGGAAAACCTGCGCAGATGGTGACTGTCAAGTGCACAAACACGCCCGCAGACACACACAGAGGCACACGCACAGCTCTGAGTTGAGGGGTGGACAGTGTGAGATTATCAGAGACTGTTTTTCCTGGATCAAAGCCAGTGAATGACTAATCATTTCAAGAGAGGAAGCTAAATTAGTCCGAACACGAACAGTATCAGCTGCAATCAGTGACCTGTCTCGCCCACCGTGTGCATGTGGGCATGCAGCCAAGATAAGGAGGAGACTGAGGTGGAGCATCGTTGATCAACTCTATTGTATTGATTAAATGTAACAAGAGGTGACACTGATTTACATGTGTTTTTAAAAACAGTGAATCAAGTTTTTTTGTCTTGTGGTAGACTATCAAAGACCCTTTATGGATGTAGTTTATTGTCCCCAAATACATCCAGGTTTTGTCCCAATGTAGTGCTTTATATTTCACACTTGCACCTAGTGTCCACCTTGCACCTGTCGATACTGTGCTACAACCTTTAATCATAGGTGAGAGTTTGTGCAGCAAAATTCGGTTCCGTCATGACATTTGTGCATGAAGGAAGCTAAACTGTTATTTTGGTCTGCAAAATAAATGTTGTGTAATGTGATGTTATCACCGTTTATCTGCTCTTTGAGGAAACTGAGACCCCTGCTGAACGGTAAAACAATACACACTGGTGTTCAGAACAGGAGTTACGTGTTGTTATTGGCTTTTGTCCTAATCAGATGTGATGACATTAGTTTGCTGTAAGTAGCCTAATGTTAGTTCTAAAGATATGCAAGCCAGCACTGTCTTACTTTGTCTGTTACAAGGACTGTGCTGTAACTGATAAAACACTGGTACCAGCAGCTGCTTTAGAATAACATTGTGGCAGCTAGTCTGGTCCAAGATAGTTTATTCTGACTGAAAGGCCAAGATGTCTAGCAGATATTGGACCATTTAATTCCCATGGATTCCCACAATTCAAGCGATCCCTTTCCACAGCCACAAAATATATTAAACACCGCTTTTCCTGGATCAGTAGATAAGATGAGTAAAATTACATTTTCAGGTGACAATGAACAGCATATAAAAATCTAAATCAATTAGATGTGTTTGTTGGCTAGTTGCCTTTTTGGGAAATTCTTGTTTTCAAGCACATTACAATAAAGACTTGATTTACACAAGTTTATGCTGTTTGTTCTGTCATAATCCTGATACCCTGTATACACTGTGTTATACTGATATACTGTCGATGAAACGTAGACAACAGGCAATAATGTTTTGATCTTTAAAGTAATAACTGACTTATCACTGTGGTCTTAGACTTGAGCTTGTGGTGTTGATAAGGGTGTGTACAGTAGCTTTTTTCTCTTGTTGTGTGTGATACCAGGTAAGCTTGGATCTCTATGGTGTGTGAAATCTGTATGTAAACAAGCAGCTTTTCACATCCTCTGCTTTCACCTCAATCAGGATAAATAGTTCTGCAGGTCGGTTTCTGGCGTGTAAACACTAGCAAACAGCATTTTGTTAGAGGAGGAGAACAGAAGGAGCATACACAGGGGAATACACAGTGTCAGGATTGTCAGGCTTGCAGGGAATGACAACCAAAACCAAAACACAATTTGGCTCCCCTTCTTGATTTATATACATGTAAAACTGATATTAATTGGAAGCTTCTTTGCTTGTTTTGAGTCCTCTGTCTAGTTTTGGAAAAAGTGCTGGCAGCTTAATAAGGGTGCTACTGCTCAGGGTTGGAGTTTGGGTCAGGAGGATGGAAAATGGTTGTTCTGCAGGGTTGGGTAAATGAAAAAAGGTTATGAGAGAGACAGAGCTCCCCAGTGAAATGTGAACACCACAGAAATATGCATGAGTACAGTTGTGATGCCGTGTGTAATAGAAAGCTATGCATGGTTAACCCCCAAACCAAGAGCTTCTGTCTGCTCTGTGCTTTTCCCTTATATACTGGTGCTTTTATCTGTTTTTAATTCCCTTTCAGAGGAATGGAACCAGGCTTGGCAGCTCCATTTTTATTTCTTTTGAACCCCCTGTCTTTCTTTTCCAATCACCCCTTCCTTTATTTAAATTCAGTCTTCCTCTGCTTTTCAGGTTAAGGTTTGAGGTATCAGCCTTGTACTGCAGATGATTGTATTTTATCACTGTTTGCACAGAAACCAGAACAGTAGAAAAGCCAAAACAACCACACACCAGTACTATGGTTCAGATCACACATGTCCACGTGATTGTGGCATCTTACACGTTAACACACCCTCTTTAATATTTAGACACACAATCTCATTCAATTGACCAGTAGTTTTTTTTAAGTATTTTCTCTTTGTCTTCCCAGCGTTGAAGCAGTGTGATCGGAGCCCTTGTGGTCGGGGATCAACATGTCAGGAGGCTCCTGGAGGTCACAGATGTCTCTGCCCTCCTGGATGGACCGGCAGAACCTGCAGGCTGGGTCAGTGGATCAAGATTAGACAATTATAAATTCAGATTTACATGTATTTACGATATGTGTAGAGGGTCATTTCCTCTGAATAATGGAACAAGCATAAATGTATAACAAAACATTGTGGCAATATACCTAATTAGTGAATAAAGCAAGCAAAGAGTTCATATTCAGAATAGCGGAAGGCAAAATGTGCATTAATATAATTGACTTTAACCAGATATGATAATACTGTGTTATGAATTTCTCATAGTCCTTTCAGTAACTGTTCTGGATATAGCTTCACGTTTTCTCTACAGTAGATGCTAAACTTCTGCCTGATGTTGAATTAAAAGCTGAGATTGAAGTCTTGATCTGTAACAGAAAGAGAATGTGGTTGTACGCAGTTTAATAAAACTGACATTTCACCAGATACAACCACTTCACCAGAGATACAACTGGGTTTTACTTAAGGAAAAACAAGCTGTGTGCAGATTGTGAGTCAGCAGGTGTGAGTTCAGTGTGATATATTGCAGTTTGTTGCTAGAACTATATATTGTACATCTAATCAAGAAAATAGAGACAAACAGAGCAAAGTGGTGCAGAGGGAGTGCAATACTTCAAATGTTTAACCTACTGAGTTTCTTGTAATAGTGATAATTTTTCATCATTAAGTCTGTCGCTAAAGTTGTTTATACAGTGTTCCCTTAATGAGAAAATCTGATATCTATCATCTTCAAAGGAATCTATTCATTGGATTATCAACATGGATCCTCTAACAAGCAAAATCAATCTGAGCTGTAAGATACAGCTGCCTTAAAAAGCTTCAAAAGAAGACTTTCTCAAAGAGCAATGTGTAATTATGTGTTAAATTTGAAAGGATATATGCATTTAAAGCACAAATTAAAGCAGCTGAAAAGGCCAGCAGCATGTCAATTCGCCCATTCACCCATTCTGACTATGAATCGTATTCTCTAAATGCACTGTCACGTCTCTTTGAGCTGAATATGCTCATATTGGCAAGTATGCTCCGAGCGGCTTTTTGTGTGCGATAGTATAGCACAGGGAAGATTGTACACCACCAGTTCTCTCTTTCTCTCTCTCTCTTTCTCTCTCTCTCTCTCTCTCTCACACACACACATACACACACACACACACAGGTTAATGTTTCTGTTCTTGTGAGGACTTTCAATGACAAAATGTATTCCCAAGCCCCTTACCCCCCTTAACTACTAGAACTGAGTGCTTCACCCTAACCCTAAAACCAAGTCTTAGCCCCGAAACAGGCCTTCAAACTTCCTAGGACCAGAAAAAAGGTCCTAATTCACTTAGGAAAAGCTTTTTTGGATGTCACTAGGTAATAAATACAGACACAAACACACACACACAAGACTATAAATATATAATTTAGAGGCTTGAGGGTGATGAAGTAAAAACTGAGACATATTTCAGGATGACAGTCTCACCTGCTCCTCTGTGTTACAGTGATATGTCACTCTGACAATTGATAATCCCCCATAGTTCCACATCACCAGTCAGTAGCTCATAGTAACACCCACCCACACACACACACACACACACACACACAAGATGAAACATTTTACCTTTTATAGCCTGAACCAATCAGCAGAGCATCAGTGGCACTTTAAATGAAGAAAGGCAGTTATACTTTCTATCAGTTTCAGTCTTTCATTAACCGACACACCCCAACACACCCTCCCCACAACACATACACTCCATGAGTGCTAAATCGTAATAGCCCTCTCACTAGCAGTAACAGCTTTAGATTACGTATAACTGACTGACTACTTCCTCTTTACTCATTCAGCATTTCTTTTAAATCCTCCGCCTATCAGAGCCAGGCCCTCAGGGGTTATTGGCTTGAACACTCCCAGAATCACAGACGGTGACAACAAACACACATACACGTATGAGAAGGAGTGGTGCTGATCTGTTCATACAGCGCAAAGGATGCTGTAGGGCATGAATTTAGATCTGCTGTATGTTTTCATCATTTTCAGTGGTCTCAATCGGAAGTATGCACTGGGTCTCCAAGTGTTGGTGTCTGTACTGCTGGCATCTGCCCAGTTATTCTCCATTTCACAATTCGATTCAAGCATCCACTCTAACATGTAATTCCACTTTGGTGTAGATGGATGGTTGGGGATGTGTGGGAGTCATACAGGATTCGATTCAGTGGTTTTATGGGAGGTGTCCCATAGATGAAGAGCTATATGTGATGTTTTATCTAATTTCAATAAGAGGTTTAATTATTATGAAGTATACCTGTTTGACATCAGATATGAGCTTATTTTCTGGCTCAGCCAATTTTGCAATGCCAAGATTTAATAATTAGTGTGAGGTTTCACTTGTTATGCTGACATAAATGTTATGTGGTCCAGTTTCATATTAATTCTAATCAAATTAATATGCAGATCAATTAAAATTCTTCTCATTTTTTCAAAATGGTAACTGAAAAACTGAAGTTGTCCCACAATGCAATGCCCAAAACAAATGGAGGTGCCACTAACAGCCGCTATAGTGTAAATATAAATATGAATAATATAATTGTGCTTGGTCAGTAAAGAGGCAGAGACAACTGCTGCTTTTGTCCACTTGACTATTCAGCAGTCATAGATATAAAATTCTATTTGTTTTTCATGTATTATCATATATAATATAAGAAACAATCTTCACTCTTGCTTTGTTCCTTCAGACACCAATGAGTGTGAAATGAGTATATGTGTCCACGCCCGCTCTTGTCGCAACCTGATCGGTGGATACCTGTGTGAGTGCCTTCCTGGATGGACGGGGCCTAACTGCGATATCAGTGAGTATGAAAGGAAAGGAAAGAAGGAAGAATAGTAGTGAAACATGAAGACCTTTAGTGAATTGTGTTAAAACAGCAATCCCCCTGGAGCCCAGAGACCCTGTCAACAAGGGGAGACCATTTTTCCAACTTTCACAGGGTATCACTGCAATGCAGTAAAAATATCACAATAACCAAATAACAGTAGCTATTGTTTTTTTAAACTATCATCTCCTGTTACTTTATGAATTCAAATATGGCTATTGTCTAATAAAAGATGTCTGTTCTCTTTTCTCTTTGTATATTTTTGTTTTCAGCATCATAGTTGTAGCATATCATGTCTATGTGTGACAGGTTAAAATTTTGTTTCTGGTTTCTCTCATTTCTAGGGAATAGCAGCTGTCACGGTTTGTGTTTGAATGGTGGACATTGTGAGGTGAGAGTTCTGGCTGTGCTACACTTTTCTGTTTAAGTTGCTCATCATGTTTCTGTATGAACTGACTGGCTGTCTCGTCTTCCATCTCCTTTACACTGTTGTGGCATTATGCTATTTTTAATTAACTGCATTACATGTAAAAAACCGTTCATTGAAATTGTGCATTATTGACCTAAATCAGGTGATACAGCTTCTTTCTGACTAGCTTTCTCCTCAAAAAATCTGGGCTGTATTTATTCTGATATTAGCCTGTGGCAGATCCATGATAGACCTCTTCGTTCCCTGCACATCATCCCTTTCCCCAGGTCATGTAATTTCTCTCTTTACTGTTTCTCTTTTTTTATAAGAAGTTTAATACATGCTCTACGTGTCCTCCCATAGGACCAGGTATCAGGGTCCAGATGTTTTTGTCTACCTGGATTTTCAGGGAAATACTGCCAAAATGGCTCCAGTCCTTGTGACAGTGCCCCCTGCTTGAATGGAGGACAGTGTATAGAGGATGGAAGGAGGGTCGCCTGCAACTGTCCTGTGGGATATTCGGGAATTTTTTGTGAGGTTAGACAACTTTTGCAGACAGTAACTTTATTTAGTTTAAATGTTTGCAGCATTAAACATCATAATAAAATAATAATAATGCTAAATGAATCATGTGTGAGATTCAGTCAAGGCAAAATAAGATACAGCAGGAATAACCAGAGAAGGTCAAAGGAGGTATACAGGGTAAAGCTGTAGGGAAGGAAAGTTCTAGAAAATAGTAATGTTACTTAAATTAAATGCTTTTACTTAAATTTAAACGAGGTTAATGGCCCTTATGTTAAAAGTTTGTTGATAGAAAAGTGTCAATTGGTGAGATTTACCAGCCCAACAATATTACAGTAGTTTATATTTTCTGCCCACACTGTGCATGTTCACCACTGATCCAATAAATAACAAAAACAGCACTCTTTGATTTTAATATTATGTCAGACTGTGGTCAGCATGGGAAAATATCTGATCAACAGGTGTCAAAACACCATGTAAAACAGTAAAAACAGTACTGGATAACACATTTGAAACTGATTTGACTGCGGTAAGAATAAATCAAAAAAGGTTAAGACACTTTTACTGATATAAACTAATCAAAGTGATATTGTTCCTTGTGCCAACTAGACACAAAGCCTTTGCAATACAAATGACGGAGAGACAAATGTGACATCAGGTCCAGGTTAGCTTCTGTTCCTTTAGCTTCAGTAACCCAGTGCGATCTCTTATTCAGCATTAATTTAATTCGTCTTTCTAAAAAACTGAGTCCTCCTGGGGTTTATGTTTCTGTTAGCCTTTCAGTACAACAATTACTATAATGAATTAAACCTCAATTATTTTAATAAAGTTTACTTTGTGAGCACAGTTAAATACCTCAGCTCCCATGTAAAAACATTACAAGTCCAGCACATATTTATATAAGTAGATTTTGTCCCTATACATTAAACTCACCTGGACAGTTTTTCTCTGCAGTTTAATATCTTCCCTACTGTTCATTCCTCTCTGTGCTAATGTTATTACAAATGTGTTACAATGTGTTAGATTGATCATGTTCTCTTGTCTCCTCTTATTTTCAGCCACGACATTTAACCTATAAAACTCAATGGGTCACAGTGTTCGTTAGAGCCATAGAAAGCATGACCTGTATAAGAATTTACAAATTCAATTTACAAAAACAAATTTGCAGAGGGGATTTTGTGGCATGTTTAGGAAGAATAAATAATTACAGATAGAAAAACAGGATTAATGGCCACACAACAATTTACAGTTGTAAATCTTGCTTTGTAAACATTATGGTGAGGTCCCAGAATGACTGTAAACCTGTATAATTAGAATTGCTGCTAAAGAAAAAGTTGCACTTATTTTTTACCCTGTTTAGTGTTTTGTTCTTTCTATTTCTTCAGACTGGATTGGACCCGTGCAATCCAAACCCCTGTCATCAGGGTTTACCCTGTCACAGCACAGAGGGCAGGTACACATGTGCCTGTCCTGAAGGTTACTATGGTAACGAGTGTATGAGCTTCAAAAATCCCTGCATTGGTCAGCACTGTCCAGGTAAGAAACACAGGTGCATCTAACAAGGTCCAACATCTTAAATAAAATCATGTCTAACTTTTGCCTCCTTGTCTATAGGTGCCATGTCTGACATGACACATGGGGGTGTCAGCTTCTATATGATCCTGGTAGGAGTCTTAGCTTTAGTGACAGTCTGTAGCTGTGCAGCCTGTGCCTTTATCCTCTCCCACCTCCACCAAAAGCGGAAAAAGCAGCAGGCTGTCCCACAGGAAGAAGGCATCAACAACCAGAGGGAGTTTGTTAACCTCATCAGAAATGTGGACCGTCCTGTGCCCCTCATGCCCCCCACCAACCCGCTTGCACACCCTCCAACCACTGCACCCATCTCACGTTGCTACGAGGAGATTGAACTGACCCTACCACCCTCCCCTACCCCCTCACATCCCTCCCCGGCACTAAAGCCAGCCCCTGGCCCTAAAATGGACATTTCAAACCGAGAGAGGGAGAAGTTGAACCGCTTTCACTGCACAGACAACCAAGAATTGGAAGTGTGACCTTTTAACTTTTGAGACTCTTGCTCACAGCACTGTGTCTCACGGTATTGTCACTGTTGTGGCATTAATAGTTATGACAATGGGGTGACCCTTTGACCTTCTTGTACTTACATGCTGTCAGCAGGGAGTTGAGAAGCCAAAGCTGCCAAGTAGATGGGTCGAAAACAATAGGTGCATGATGTTTGGCTGAAAGATTTCAGACTCGTTAAATAAACAGGAGTTTTAGGACTTGTCTCGGTATGCTTAAGATACTGTCAAGAGGACATCGAGGTTTTCTGGTCTGCAAAGTCTGATTGGTGTTGAGACCAGTTTCAGACTGAACTCAGACAGAGAGCAATGAATGGATGCTTATTTAACACTCAAATATTTCTCTTAAAAAAGTTAATTTACCTGTACCAATGCACTAAAGAGAGTGTATTCTGGCCTATAAGCCTACTGGAAACCGTTTTAAAGCTATACACTATTGCCTACCGTTTCTGTAATATTGCAGTTTATCAGAGATGTATGATTTTTTTCATACCTGTGTGTAAAATAGCGTTTTGTATATAAATATATTGTACATATTTGATGCCCTTTTTGTATTGTGATGTGCTCTGAAAGTATATGTGTTACTTGGTTTGCTCCATTTCTCTTTTCATTTGAATCAACCTGTAATAAAAGTGCATTTACCAAATCAATGTTTTCAATTGCTTGTTATCACTGGTTACAATTGTTATCCTATAACATTTTTTTTCTGGTTGCTAACATATGGTCCATATTGAAGTTAAATTTCAAAAACTATTCATTCATGTTTATTGCGTACATCTGGAAAGTGCCACACAACTGTTGGGTTCTCTCTATACATCTTTATAGTCTTGACTTTATTCTGTAAAGTGCCTTGAGATGTCTTTGTTGTGAATTGGTGCTATATAAATAAAGTTGAATTGAATTGAACTGGAACAATTTGTGAGTGTGGCCAACATCTGGATTACTACATGTGACTTGCATCTGGATTGCTGAAAATGGTGCTACTTGGATTCGCCAGTGTTTGCCTACATCTAGATTGCTGTGTTTGGACCATATGTTGGTTGCCTAATGTGGCTGAATTGGCCAACAGAATGAAATGCAGATCTAGACCAAAAGTTGTTAATACCCATGTTGGCCATATCTCAAATAGTGGTCAGTTTTTACATTCACTGTAGACAGTAGACAAAGGTATCATGATAATAATGACCTTAAATTATTTATTTCAATGGCCTACAGTTGGATTGATAAGTGTGGCCTAACCGTGGTTTGCCAAGATGTTGACCGCTGAAAGTAGCCCACAACTAAAGTGCCCAGTGTGGCCATCTTGCTCAGGCACATGGTACAAGGAACCTGTGTGTACCTCACACTAGGTAATCCAGTTGATTGTGTCATCATTTCATCCTGTGGTTTGGGTTGCTTGCACGGACTTGGGCAAGGTTTACATCAGTGTAATCGATAACTGCAACCGTGCTTGGAACTTTATTGGTATGATAATGTGTAAATGTGTGTCTCATCACAAAAAGTCACATCGTAGTGATTTATCCTGCTCTAGCACCGACCACAAGGCACAGTGTGAGCGTAGGCAGGCTCAGTTAGAGGAGCAGTCTTCCACAAACCACAGAGGCAGATGTTTGACTTCCAGTTCTTATTGGGTCCATGTCAAAGCATCTTTGGTCAAGACACTGAACCCTGAATTGCTACTGGTGGATCAGGAGAGACCCTTGCATGATACCATCGTCTATGTGTGTGTAAATGGGTGAATGAAAAGCAACATTCTGAAGCTTTAGATAAAATTCCTATATAAGACCATTTACCTAAGGGCACAAACTTTTTTCTCAGATTTCTCCTAACCAGCTATGATAACCATTAGCACTTTCAACATTCTATAATTTTTTTATGCTACTTTGAAATGCTAACTACATTTGAATGCAAAATCCACTTTACATCTGCAACACTGGCACGTATGTTTGTAGTAGCTCTGGCTGCACTGTGAAATCAACTGAATCTTATGCTTCTAAGCTCATAGATCTCTAGTGCACTTTTGTCTTTGCAATAAATTTGGCAATTAAGAATGTTCTAATCAACATTTCAACATTGTTTCATCTTTTCTTTGCCCATTCACATGTAATACTAAAGACTTGGCCAGCAAAAGTCACCATTTCAACCATATTGAATACTTAAAAACCATTACAACATATTTCTACATATTGATACAGCTGGCTTTGGGAAAGCCTCAGTTTATCCACCATTAAAAAGGTGTGAAAATGCCAGGAACTGTTTTGGGGTTTTTGCATCTTTATGTAGTGCTTGGGGAAAAGGATGTCTGAAAAAAGTAAACAACTTACAGTGGAGGTGTATAGACGTAATGTTGTCTGCAACCAGGTCCTACTTGCATCAGCAGCATTAGTAGTAGAGAAAGACAGGTGGGAGAAGAACAAATTCAGAAAGAGGGGGAAAATTTGGACTAGGACCAGTTTGTCAAGGAACTGAGAACTGTTTTCCAAAGCAGAGTGGTTAAGTCGTCTCTTTTAGTCACAGGCTGAGCATCATATCAGTTGAGACTTTGTGCAAACTTTATGTAAAAAGGAAACTAAAGACATAGCCTGGACAACCTTTTAGGATGTTTGGAGGCAGGTCTGCTCTGAATCAAACTCCAAAATGCTTTTATCTCCAAGTCCCTGAGCAGCGACAGTTAACGGGCAAATGGATGTGACAAATGTGACCCCTGGCCTGTGCAAACAGCGGCAGGCTGGAAATGAACATGGACTTCCTGTAACCACCCAGGTCAGCTAGAAATGTTGGAAATAGTGTTTACACTTACATACACAGTACTGTGTTTGTAGGGTTTGCTCTACACCTGCAGTTAAACCCAGGATGCTATACTCCATATCAGATATAAATTTAAACATTTATGCAAAGCCTATTTTATGTGAAATGCGATTTTAAACATGGCATGAGTGATATTTAGGACCAAAACTATTTATCATCTGTACTGATAAAACATATATTTCTTCATAAAATTGTATTTGGAGACACAGGTATTATTTTTTCAGCAGGAATATATCCAAACGATGGACCTTAAAGTTGGGGAATACACTAGATCTTGTGTTACAGGGACATCTTGTGGCGACTTGAGGCAAAAATTCAAACATACTGTATTTTATAAGTATTGGTAAAAAAAAAAAATGTTATTACAGCATCATCGCATATGATTGATATTCATCTTTCAAATGTAATTAAATAGTGTCCGTCTTCACTATGGATTTAATATGCAAATGTGTTTCGTGTTACTAAAAATAATGATACGACGGGTGAACTGATGGAAATAGTTGAAAACGGGTATGTGGCGACTAACACAATAAATGTTTGACCTAAATACACAAAACTATTTGACAAAGTAAGTTCAACTAATGAGCATTTCATGGAGTTTATTTTTTCAGTTTCTAATAAAGCTGCCTTTATTGCTGTTATTTTTTAATTTCGTTTTATTTTATTTCCTTTCTATTTTTATTTTACTTTACTGTATGACATTTAGTGTGGACGGCAAAGTAAGAATTTCATTGTGCAAGGAAACATGCTTTATGTCTGTGCATATGACAATAAACACTGAGATTCACACTGAATCTCAGTGTGAAATTTGAATTATAAGATCTTCAGAGTCTTTGTTTCCATTATAGTCCCAGTGATGAAGCTGTTCGTATATATTCTTTTATGATGCTTCAAAATCGTATAAGTAAAACTCTTGCATGAAATTGTTAAAGAAAAAACGCCGTTGCTAGTTGTAAACGCGCGCAGTGCCTCCCGCAGGCAGCGTTTTGTTAATGCGCCTACCAACAGTTCGCAGAAGGCGAAGCAGAAGGAGGCGTGTAGTGCTCCGCTATCATCGTCTTTGGCTGACCGAAAACAATCCGAGTGTGTGTTGGTGGTCAGTAAAACAGGTACACTTACATTTAAATCGACTCTAAATGTAGTATGCCGCTGAATTTCAGGTGTTAACGAGGCCGGCATCCACGCATGGTTTCTAACGTCTTTGCAGAGTAGCTAAGCTAAGCTAGGCGTAATGCTACATGGCTTAATGCTAACCCAGGCCCTGGCTCCATGCGCAATAAAGGGCCGGTGTGTATGCTAACAAACTCCTCGATAACTTTTCAAAACATTACATTTTACACATCCTCGTTGGCAAAAAAATTACTAAAAGAAGGTGCGAATGAAATAGCTTGAAATAGAAAAACGGTGGTATGCGCGAGTAGCTTTATTATATAGTTAGTGTTAGTTCTTTAGCTCTTGACGGTTAAGATACTACTATAGTTCAACTACTAGCGTGAAGCAAAGCAATAATCTCCGTAAGATGAAGATGTTGTTAACATGACTCTAAAACTCAATAACATGTCGATATTTAGTAATTTACAGCAACGTTAGCTTATAATTGGCGTTAACGAGGCTAAATTGTTACGGTCAATGAAGTCACAAATTGTGGAAGTAAGAAATTGGTTACCAGTAACTAGAATTTTATATTTGGCAGTGACATCCAAAATGTCTCTGGCTTAATATTGTTTAGTGAATTGTTGATTTGAATATAACTTTAAATTTCCTTTGTATTTATTGATTTATTTAGGAAGGTAAATCAATTTATTTTAAATTAATCGATTTATTTAAAACACCTTTTTAGTAGATTAAATAAAAACGTCTGCATGGTAAGTAAATACACAGTTTTGTCTGTGACATGAAATTGTGGCAGTTACATTAAGAAGTCAGTATGTTTAAAAAACGTTTTTTTTGTTATTTAATATGTTTTAAAAGTTATCAAAGTAAAGGCTTTGCGTTGTTTTTAATACATCTTCAGTGAGGACAGTAATCATGGCAAATATACCCCAAAAACACATTAATATAAACATTAGTATTAAAGTGGTCCTTCCCACATGGTTTCACATGACATGCAATAATATTAGTTTTTAATAACTTTTGCATTTGATATTCATGTTCCAAAGATAAACAACAGTAATTATAAAATGGAAGGCTATTAGCTATTTTCTTAGTTAAATCCAGGTGATGTCCTTTTTTGCCCGAACAGTGTGTTTTAGTGATGAATAACTACTGTAAACAGAATAAGTTCTGATAAATTATGCATGTCAATTATGCATGTTATCAAGAAGTTATCTATATATATATATATATATATATATATATATATATATATATATATATATATATATATATATATATATATATATATATATATATCTCAAAAAACTATGTAATTTTCCCCAGTTGATTATATACATTAAAAAAAATACTTTGCACATAGGTCTTCCATCTGGCCCTCTTAGGACATCTGTCGCTGTCACTCATTTCTTGTCATTTTAATGCTAGGAGTTTTTTTCTTTACTGTCTTTCATGCATATTTTCTTCTTTGCTTCTCTGCAGCAGCCGTGCCCCGCCGCGCCCCCACCCCCAGCGGAGCCGTCATGTGGCAGGAGGCCCGCAAACATGAGCGTAAGCTCCGTGGAATGATGGTAGACTACAAACGCCGAGGCGAGCGTCGGCGGGAGTACTATGAGAAGATAGTAAGCGACTTAATGATCTAGCTAAGCAATTCATGGAGTCACTACATTGTAAATCCCTGGCAGCAACCCTCGGAAAATCTGATTTTTCTAGGTTCGAAATTTAAAGCTGTTAGGTTTCTACTTCTGCCTGTTGCTTTTTGTTTTAGCTGCCTAAATTTATTTACTCTGAAGTTTGCAATAGCATTTTCAACACTAAAAAAGTTACCCTTTGTCATTATCGGGTATTGCTTGTAGAATTTTGAGGAAAATAATTAATTTGATCCATTTTGGAATAAGGCTGTAACATAACAAAATGTGGAAAAAGTTGAGTGCTGTCAATAGCACTGTATTGGATGATGTTAGGTCTGTTTATGGTTTCTACTTGCCTCTCATCAGACGTGGATAGGGCTGCATATCTGCACTGATCTCTTGATTCAGGTTTGATTCACACAGTCCAGAATCGATTTATTTCGATTCAGTTTAATTTACTTACATCAGCTAAATACCAATAATTTATTTAGCACCTTTCAGAACTAGGGAATTAGAGTTATTATTTTTTCATTGAGTAAGCGAGACTGTTGTTTTCTTCAATGTAATATTGTGTATAGTTCACATAACAAATGAAAATGACCAAAACATTGCATTACTGTTTCCAGACCTACATGTTCAAAAGACTTGAGCAAGAATAATGTAAACATGTATGCAAATAAGTGCTATCCCACACATGGACCGTCAGCAAACTAGAGCATAACCACTACAATGATCATTTTGAGCACAGGCAGGACAGAAACTGAGTCTACTCATAAATGCTTATTTATTTGCAGTGTTGCTGTTGATGAGACATTTCCCCACAGACAGCTGTTAGCTAGCTCACTAGCTTTAGCTCCCCACCACAGACTAACTGATCTCTTTATAAAAAAATTTAAAGCTCAGAACAATGTATAGTGTCTTCATTTCAGTCTGTCCCTCTCACAGGGTGTGTTTAAAGTCTCCCTTCTCTGGAGAGCGGATTTCTTAACTGTCATGTAAACAGGAAAGAGAGTTTCTGAAGCTGGGTTAGGGGATTACTAAAAGGCAATTTTCCCCAGCAGGAGAACACCAATTTCTCTATCATGTATACTAATAAGGAGGTTTCTAATTGACTTTCTCAAAAAGTGCATGTGCATAACAATACTCTTCAGACAGGCACAGGAACAGCTGAGTGAAATGCTGTATGACAGACAGATCAGTTCTGAAGTGATGCCCCTTCTTTTTTAAAATGTACCTAATGCAAAGTTCCTTTTAGAAGTCTAAATAAGTCTGCCCCAGATTTTAAATCACACAGTTCACTGTGTGTGTCCCCGCTTTCTTCCTCTCAATCCCCATGTGACAACACAGCAGGTGTGAGAGGAAGAAAGAGACAAAAAACCAAATGAGAAAGCAGGGTTTTGTCACTATACATTTAAAATCTCTGCGCAAGGCTTCCAAAATAGGTTGAGGTGGAGGAGAAATCTGCTTTCGCTTTTGCTGCACGTATACACAGATTTCCAGTAACCAGGTTTTTTTTCAAGTGAATGCAACCACTGTTGACCGATTACCAGAGAAAGATGATTTTTACTTACTTAAAGGGCGACTTCACCAATTTTTATCTTTGTTGGCTTTAGTTTAGGGTGTAAATTTACAACAATGATTTTAAATTTCTCTCTAACTTCCCTATGACAAAATATGTCTTCTTCTAGCTGAAAAACTCCTCCAGATGACATCACCCATAGGAGTTTTTCATCATTAGGAGTTTATATGACATCATGACCATGACTACAAACTCTATAGTGTAAGCAACAAGATAACATAATCTGATCTGAAGATTCCTCCAAGTGATGCTGTCTGAAAGCATTTTTCAGCTAGAAGTAGAGAGAGATTTTAATATAGGGTAGTCAGAGGGAAGTTTAATAGTTTCTACATATACTACTCAAACAAGAACTGAAAGAAGCAAGTTGAATATTAGTGAAGACATCCTTTAAGTAGCCAAAGTCAGCTGACTAACCTTAGTTACAACAGTCCCGTAAACTACTCAGGGTCTGCATAATAAACCATTCACGTCCCAGATTAATGGCATTGTCCTGCCTCAAGGCAGCTGATTATGTCAGCTACAATCTACTTTATTTTAAAACACAAAATAACATTTTTGTGCACTTTGTAATAACTAGTTTGCCACAAAGTAGACATGGAAGTTTTTCTGTTCATACTATTTAATTGGGGCGGGGGGTATAAGTAAACATATTGATCTCTGGACAGCAAGAAAGTTCCTTTTTAATGCACTTTGCTTTACAGCACTAAAAAGAACATGCAACCGTCTAATAAGATAAAAGAAAGATGGGAATTAACAATACAGACATTTGCTGTACGGAGCAACACCAAGTTTACCAAGTAGTGTCTGGTGCACATTCAGTACATGGCCAACTTGGACAGTCCATGAGACTTTTGGATAATAGGGTTCTTTAAATCCATCACATCTGAAAAAATGCATAAAGTGCCATTTTTATCATATTTTGAATGCCTCAATTTTTGTGTTGACAGAAAAAAGATCCTGCTCAGTTTCTGCAGGTCCATGGCCGAGCTTACAAGATCCATCTGGATCCAGCCGTGGCACTGGCTGCAGAGAGCCCCATCAACATGTAAGCAAACAACCCCCCACCCCCAAATATACCAGTCATTACAGACACACAGTAGATGCACAATGACCAGACTTTTCCTCTTGTGTTTTGTGTAAAGGATGCCATGGCAAGGAGATGTCAACAACATGATTGATCGGTTTGATGTTAGGGCTCATCTGGACTACATCCCCACCTACACGCCTCCACTGCTCAACACAACGTAAGTCTTAAAATGGTTTAGAGCCACATTCAACTGCACAATCTGTTATGTGTGAATAATCTATAATGGTGTTGGCCTACTAGTTAAACATAAGATAATAGTGAACACATTAAGGTGTTCTCCACAGATTATTATATATCAAAGTCATAAATACATCAGAATACCATTTTGTAACATAGAAATATGTTACAAGAGATGTTTAAAAATAACTAGTAATTAATTATTAATAGTAATTAGTAATTTTTATTCTCTACTCAACTAATAAGTGTGTTTATGAACATAATCTCGATTCCTAGTAGCAATTTTGACATCCAGATAAAATCAGATGTTTCAATATAAATTAACTGTATTGTGCAGTATGTAAACTATGATACCCCTAATTCATTTTTTAAAATTTAAAACATTTTAAAATAAAAATTAAAAGTTTTCATTGTGAAACTCAGCTCCTGAGAAACTTTGGTTTTGCTCAGTGTTTTACTATGCATCATGTTTTCTCCTGGTTGTTTCTATATGTTCTAATCTAATGGATCATTGATGGGATTACTGTTAGATGTTTTAGCTGCAGAAGCCTGAAATGCTTAAGACGGATGAGATGTGACTAATAAGTGGGCAAAAAAACAACCTTCTGTACTTTCATTTCTCTTCAGCACCCCAGAGCAGGAGATGGAGGAGAGAAAGTGCAATTACGAGCGTTACAGAGGTCTGGTGCAAAATGACTTTGCTAACAGTAAGTATTGTTCCCCAAACTATCTGATTGTGTTGGTAACAGTTTTTAATAATCCAGGCCTGGTTATCTGTCAAGTTATGTTTTCATTTCAATCTCTCAGCTGTCAATAACATTGAATGGCCTTTTGATTTTAGGGAGTTGTGCTGTCACACCACTGTTAATACTATCATATATGAACAGTGCCACAATGTGTTGTTAATCTTTTTAATAGTATGTTATCCTGCCCTCAGTGGGTATATTTTGGAGTTGTGATGTGCTCTTAAACTCCCTGCTGTACTCTTAACCTCCCTGCTGTCCTCCTTCAGTCTCCGAGGAGCAGTGTTTGTACCAGATCTACCTGGATGAGCTGTATGGTGGCTTGCAGAAACCTAATGAGGACGAGAAGAAAAAGTATCTCATTTAAAGTTGCTGCTTCACATTTGTATTTACAAATGTTAATGTTACAGTTTGATTTCTCACTGGAACATTCCAAGCAGCTATGTATTTGTAAGTTTTTTTTTTTTTTTTTTTTTTTTTTTATTTCCTTCGTACAGGTTGGCTGAGAAAAAGGCCACAATTGGTTACACTTATGAAGACAGCACAGTGGCAGAGCCAGAACCACAGTCAGACAAAGATGAAGAAAATTCAGATAACAGTGAATCTGAAGAGGATGAGGGCATACCAGACATTGGTGAGGAAATAAGCTTGATATTATTATGCTTCTTTACCTGTTGTAAACCAATGGTTTACGTGGTTTATGGTTTGTTAAACCATTAAAAAACAACAACAGTGGTTTATGTTAAATGTTAATATTAGGAAATAATTTGGTTTGGCATGTTTTCTGTGTATATCCACAGATGTGGAAGTTGATGTTGATGAACTTAACCAGGAACAGGTTTTGGACATAAACAAAATGGCGACCACATATGGAATGGCTGAAGGAGACTTTGTTAGGTAAGAAAAAAATCTTGTGTGGTTACTGATTTTTTTTTTTTTCTTCTTATATGGGGTTGACATATGATTCAAAAGCTTGGGCTAGTAACTGTGATTCATTGTCAGTGGAAAGCCAGATTTGCAGGCGAATGTCCCCCATAGAGAAGAGTATTAACAGGAACTACACTACAGTCAACAGTTGAGAAATGCTTACGATTATGTAAATATCCTCTGACGTAGTTCAGGTACAGGTGGAAAGGAGTCATGATCATTTTGAAACCAGCAGGGACCAAACAGTGGGTTTACTACCCAATACAAAGTATAAACTTTCCCAAAGATCCTCATAGACCAAAACCAACTCATTTAGCCCCAATATCGCTATTTAATTTATATAATATATCATCCACAAAGTTGTTGAATCACGTAAGTCCTGTTTTTGTTATTTATCACCCGAATGTAACAATTGGGCACTTTTAAAATGCAAGATTTTCCACTTGTAATGTTTTGTCTTGTGGTTGAAAAGCTTAAATAAGACACAGCTTACAATTTAATGTAACAAATATGTTATTGTCCTGCTCTGTGCATGTTGCCTGTTGATCAGGATGTTGAGAAAAGACAAGGAGGAAGTGGAGGCCATCAAACATGCCAAGGCTCTGGAGGCGGAGAAGGCCATGTACTCTGTAAGATTACACCATTTAAGAATTTGTGTCTTTGTAGCATGCATTTTTTTGCAACTTTGTAATTTATAGATGTGTGATCATTACAGGGCCGTCGTTCTCGCAGACAAAGGAGAGAGTTCAGAGAGAAGAGACTAAAAGGTAGACAGATCAGCCCACCAAGGTACATTTATGTTAAAATTAATGGCTTTTCCTTCATTAAAAGTCAAATTACCTCAAGACATCTATTATAACTTATCTTTTATCACTTATATTATCATTCTTCTCTATCTCAGTTATGCCAGGAGAGACAGCCCAACTTATGATCCTTATAAACGGTGAGCTGCTATTATTATTATTAGTAGTAGTAGTATTAGTTGATTCACAGTTTTCTACTTTTCCTTCTCAAAAGTTGTCTGTGTATTTGAACTGAATTTTCAGATGTTGTCTCTTTCCCTTAGGCCAGAGTCAGAATCCAGCTCTGAGTCACGGTCCCGCTCCCGTTCTCCAGGTCCAGAGAAGATCACCTTCATCACCAGCTTTGGAGGCAGTGATGATGAAGCTGCAGCAGCAACTCAAACAACTGCTCCTCACTCTGGCCATGCTCCCTCCAACTTGCAGCACCCAGCAGGTCATAGCAGGGGCTCCCGGTCGGTAACTTTCCGTCCTCCTGGCTTTTCAATGGTTGTTTTCTTCTTGCGCTTATGTTCATTGAAATGACCAAAGTTGTTCACACAGAAAGAATACTGATTGATTTTTATGGTAGATGATGGATTAGATTTTGGATTAGTCAAGTAATTCATCAGTTCATAGCCACTGGTGACAAAGGAAACATATTCAGTATTGCATGTACATAGAGAAAAAAAAAAAAAATAATAATAATAATAATAATAAATGGTTGGGTAGTTTGGAGATACATTTACATTTATTGCATGTCATGTAATGTCAGTACACAGAAATCTGCACTTTATGCCTTAGATTACAATGAATCAGTATGATTTCTCCAAAAGAAAGAGCAGCAGTGTTCTTAAGATAGGCTAGGTGCTGGACTGGAGTTGTTTCTAAAACTCTGTATCTTTGCTTGTGTAGGAGACGAAGGTCATCCTCCAGTCACTCCCCTTCCTCGTCCTCTCGCTCCCCGTCGCGGTCTTCCTCACGCTCTTCATCCCGTTCACGCCGAGCCCGACGAGGAAGGGGAGGAAGGGATGGGCGCCGTTCCCGGAGCCGCTCTCGGTCGAGACGACGTTCCAGATCTCACTCCAGAGGCAGAGGCGGGAATGGAGGAAGTGGATCCTGGAGGAGACGTGACCGTGACCGGACACGATCCAGGTCCAATGACAGAGAAAGAGAACGGGACCGTGACAGAGACCGGAGACGATACTCAGCACGGAGGAGAACGAGGTAGTCTTTGGTGCCCACTGTCTCCAGAGGACATTATTTAAAAATGTATATATTAGTGAAATTTGCTCTCATCTTTTCTGCCAGATCCCATTCCAGCTCACGGCAGGGGGGCAGTTCTAGACGGGGGGGTCGGAGCAGTGGAGGCCACAGGCGGGAAGACAGTGGCAGCCACAGCCCCTCTCATTCCCCCAGCCGCCCAAACCACAGTCCTTCCCCTGCTCACAGAGGGGCCCAGACCTCTACTACCACTGTTTCTGACAAGCTAAGAAAGTAAGAAATCTTTGTCATTGCAGGAAGCCGTGAATTAGCACAATTTCACATTGGGGAAAAATATCTTGTCTCTGACTTAGGTGATATAGATAAAATCTGAGGGATTCAAGGTGTTGGTTAGAAGGGTAAATAAAACAATTGTATAATTGATCATATCTTACTGTACTTTTAATCAAAAGAATCACTTTTACCATAACTGATCAAAGCTCCTTACCTTACTCTGACATGTGACAAGTGTTTTCAGTTTAATGGGCTTTAAAACAAAACAAACTTGGATATTGACGATTTACTATGTGAAACGAGTCAAAAATAATTGAATTTTATTGCTTTCTAACAAACATGTTTGTTTTAGTAATTACTACTGGTTTTTTAGATTTTGAATTTAGAAGAAGAGCAATTCTAAAGGAACTATTGTGCACCTAAGCTATGAAGACATGAATCCATAAAAAAATCTAAAAACAGTATTGCAACAATATTGTAAGGGCAGGACAACTTAGCCAGAAAAAAGAAAAATCTATTTTTATTTTTTGCAAGGTAAAATTTTTTTTTAAAGGTTTATTAACCCCTGAGAATTAAAATGTGTGAAAGAGTTGATGGTTGTATGTAAATCAAGATGTCCTTTTTACCTTAGCTTTTTGTCTTTTGCATTTCTTCCTCTCCCCTTTCCTCTCTCCAGGCCTGATACTGCGGGTGGTAAAGAGACGGGAGCTGCCAAAGTCAGTAAGAATTTGATCTAGCTGGGTTTCTTGCTAAAGCCTACGCCTCCCTCATCCCTGACAGGCTGACATGGTTGTCCATCAGACTGGGATGTAGAGAATAAAATAACCTTTTCTTGCCCCACCTCCCGCCCCCAAAGTGGACGTATATTACAGTGAAAGCCCTGCACCTTCTTTGAAATTACCATTACAGTATTCTTGCCAACACTGACAAATGACTGACTTAATGCTGCCATCTCTGTCTGGAGCAAACAATCTGTGAAATCCTCTGTCTTGATAGTGCTTTCAGTCTGGATGGTGCAAGTATGTGTACATATACATGTGGGTGTGAGAGTGCACTGTCTTTATATATGTTTGTAGTTTCAAATTGCACATTAATAGCTCTTAAGAGAAAGAAAAATGCTTTATTTTTATTTATTTTTTTGGAGGGGGGGTGGTCTGTGACCAGGTGTCTTAAGAACTAATGAATCAGTCCCGGTTTTAAGTGTTTGAAGGAAAAACAAAATAGGTGTGCTTTGGACAGCTGTATTTGGGCTTATTTTAACAAGTGGCAGAGCACACTGACTCTTAAAATGTAATGTTTATTGTGCTACATCAGAGTTATATTAATAGGAAATGCACTTATTTCCTGCCTTGCTGAGAATTACCTAAAGAAATTGATAGAATTGTCATTTCTGTATGCAAAATATGAAGCTATTTGGTTAGTTGAGGGCTGAGATAAATGTGGGTGTGAAGTGTGAAGATAATCTGCTTGGCCCCATCCAAAATTAACCAAATCTGCCTGCCAGCACCTCCTTAGATTACACTTTAATAAGCAGATAAAACATTTTAGTAAGCTGTAGAGGTACTGTCTGCTTTTGGTAGCTTCTTATTTAGTGTACAGTTAGTTCCTGAGCTTTTAGCTATTCCTTTACGATTAAATAACAAATGCATGTGTTATATTCTCTTAACATTTTGGCCAGTCGTTTGCGGTAGGGAACAAACTTCTCTTCGTGCTGAAAGTATTTGAATATGTTCCAACAGTCAAACAGACATACACTGGAAGTTATAAAACTGCTTTTCAATTAAACGTGCCTGCGGTGTTATGACCTGCAGTTTTTCTTGCCTGGCCAGGTTTAAACGGCCCATCGATGATGGGTGTGTCTTTGACAAAATGCCCCTGGCTCTTTCTGAACTTTCCTGAGCTCACCGGACCTGAACTTGCTCTTGTTTCACTTTCTGACCACTCTCTTCTTCTTTAGTCGTCGTATGTGCAGTGTCTGTGAGTGCATATATTCATATATATAAAATATTACTGTAACTGCTACTAAACTATCCTACACCAGCAGCGTGCCTCTGTGCATACACACACTCTCTGACACACTCGCATGCTGTCTTCAGCCAGCAGATTTCAAGCTTGTTGACTCAACAAACATCCTGTAATTAATTTATCTTTGACTTTTTTTTTTTTATCTCCCACAGCAATTGTACAATAAGGAGATAGTATCAAAATTGTATAACAGTACAGTATCTTTTGATCTGTTTCTCTCTCACACACGCACTCTTGTTAAGCTGTGAAAAGATGTGCTAATACAGTTGTGTCACCTGCAGCCAAAGATGACTCCCCAGGAGCGATTAAAGCTACGAATGCAGAAAGCACTGAACAAGCAGTGTGAGTATAAATGCAGAG
Source organism: Channa argus (assembly GCF_033026475.1). Classification (NCBI taxonomy): domain Eukaryota; kingdom Metazoa; phylum Chordata; class Actinopteri; order Anabantiformes; family Channidae; genus Channa; species Channa argus. The sequence goes on from NC_090202.1 coordinate 9,299,949, forward strand.
GATATGAGTTTGTGGACAAATTATAAAATCGTACAGCACGGACCTCTAAAATTTTATTTTATTACTTGCAAATTTTGTGAAGTTTTGCAAATGACAGAGATTGGGGGGTGGAGCTGATGCTGTATTCTCCCCCTCTTATTTTACTGTGTTTATTCCCTATCATGCAGCCAAGGCGGATAAAAAAGCTGCTCAAGTCAAAATCCAGCAGCAGGAACACAAACGACAGGTAGGAGTGTGTGTGTCTGTGTGTGTTGTGTTTGCATGTGTGGTGCACTTGTACTTAAGATTTAGGGAGAAACAGTCTGTATTATCCTCCATTTCCCCCTTGTGTTTATCTTACAGGAGCGAGAGGGAGAACTACGAGCCATGGCACGCAAGATACGCATGAAGTAGGGCTTTGTGTGTGTTTGTGTGTGTGTGTGTGTGTGTGTGGTAATTGGACTGTTTGGTATTTGGTATATGTGTTGCAACAGTCTGACCCTGAGGCTCTGCATATAGGGAGCGTGAGCGTCGTGAGAAAGAGAGGGATGAATGGGAAAGGCAGTACGGCCGACAGAGCCACTCACCCTCCCCTTCTAAATATGGTAAGACTTGAATTTTTATGATCACAAAAAGCCATGTGGATCTAATACTAAAATACTTTTATATGTTCTGGCATGTTGTTTTAATCACGGCTCTGTGTCCTCTGTCCCTCAGGCCGAGAATACAACTCACACAGGAGGTATGTGAGAAACCACAAGATTCTGCAGATTTCCAAAGAAGCAGAATAAATTAATTTTCTCCATTGTCCACATTAACGCACATAGATAATCTTAAAGGCTCATTTTATTAATGCTAATGTTTGTGGTGTTAAATCTTGAATCTTCAGAGACACTTGTTAGACAAAGACCAGTATGTAAGACTCAAATCACAACATATGGATTGTTTTTCCTATAAACTCACTGGCTACTTCATTAGGTACATTAGGTTGTGAAGTTGTTTTGGATCACATTATATTAAGATGTGAATCTAATGTTTTGATCAGAGTTCTTAAATTAGTAAAATGATCTCTGGTCAACACAATATGTAAGGTGGACTCTGCAAACAAGGTGTTTCCTGATTTACAATTTCTTATACTGCTCAGCCTAAATGTAAAACCACATCATTGTAGCTCTTATAAATTAACGTTGCATGTTACTGTACATAGATCAACCACAATGTTAATACCACTTGAGGGTTTTAACGTACAGGTGGACAGGAGTCAGCACGGGCACTCTGACTGAGTAAGCTGTCATGCTCTATGTTCAGACACCTGTAGATCATGAATAGTATAAAACTGTTCCCATGACACGTGTGTACCACCATATTGTAACCCCCAGCTGGTATTAATGTTGTCTGATCTGTGCATATTGTTCCAGATGATTTTTTTTTTTTTCTTTCTGGCTCTACTCACACATGACTCTAGTTACATTTGTTAAAATTCCAACTTTAGCCCGTTTTAAATTTTGAGTAACATAAAACAATTTGATAATGAAGAAATTGTAATTCTTATATCAGTACTGTTTGTAAAAAATAAAAATAAACATTTTTGTTAAACTATGATAAATGGACATAAACACAATGTTTCACTTAAAGTAGTGCATAGGAGCAGGTTTATAACACTAAGTACATTAGTTTGTGTACAGGAGTCATTAAATGTCCTTACATTACTTAGAAATGGTATCTTAAAGCATTACTAAGCACTGAATTAAGATTCTTTAAGATTGTTGCAATTGTGTGGAGAAAATGTTATTCAATTTTTTCATGTTTATCTTCATGTCATGTTTTATTCTTTATCTTTTCTTTCAGGAGGTCACGATCTCGATCACGGAGTCCATACTACAGATACTGAGCTGAGAGGTGGAAAGTATCATTCTAAAGTGCAGAACTGTGTCATTGTCAAACATACTTTGTCCAAGAAAACCGCCCTTAAAGAAGTTCTGAACAGGGTGATTGGTGATTCATCACCAACAAATGTACCCCTGAGCATGTATTTTCTCTGGTACGGTTTCAAACCTAGACCGTTTCACTAACTACACAGCTGACTGGTTCAACAAAGCCGTTTGGTCCCCTTTTCATTTTTACTTCATCTAGTAAACCTCATTTTATTAAATGAATTGATTCTCTTCTGCATGCTCTTTTCTTTTCTGCCCGAACAGTCCTCGTTGCTTTAGACTTGTCTGGAGACATTTGTTTCTTCACAATCTAATGTACCAAGCAATATCTTAACTAATAGTTACATCGTCTTTCTCATGTCACAATTTTCTCCCTCAGTGAACTTTTCTCTAACAATAAATACTCTAAGGACCAGTTTACCAGGTGACATAAACTGGTGTACAGATATTTATAAACATTAATTTGAGACATCTTTATGAAAGTTGATTAAATCAAGATTATGTATTGTCTAAAAGCATTGACTGCTCTTTTTGTACTCTTTCCTCAGCCAGCTGGTTAAAAATGGCAAAATGTTCTCAGTAATGTGGACTGTTAATTGCAAAAGAATAAATAAAACTGACTTTGAGATTATTTACTTTTTTGGTAATTTTTTTCCCTTATTATATTTACATGTTCCTTCCCTGGCGTTTGTTTAAAAATTATTCTGAATAAACACATTTAATAAAGCAATCATACAATGTTCTGCATACAACATATACTCTTATTCCATTAAGTAACGTGCTTCGGGACACGGTCAGTGCCCAATTATACCAGCAGAGGGCGGCAAATCTCAGGTCTTGTAGACGCTCTACTGCAGCGTCCTACTGAGTTCTGGTGCATAGCCATGTGTTGTTATGGCTAAATGGTAGTCACAGGTGCTCAACGAGAAAAGGAGAAATGATTGTTCACATGGTTCCGGTTTGGTTTTGGAGACACCTGTGGAAACCTCGGATCGGCGAAGGAGGAACTTGACGCGTGTTTCCAGTATCAGGCGTGATTAAAAGAGAGAGCTGACGCTTGGTAATAACCAGAAAGTGCGTAAAAGAGAAAAAGCTTCAAAGTGGTGGAAGAGCGTGTTTACTGAGTCTTAAGTCAGGAGGGCGGGATCAGAGGCGCTGAAGCTGTGCGGCGGGCGGTGCCTGTAGTCGCCCATGCCCCCTTTTGCCCTCCGCTGGCTGCGGGGAAGCAGCGTGAACTTGAACGCTCTCTTCACTGTTCAGTGCGAGTCCACGCAGAGGCCATCCAGTCTTATCAGTCTGTCCCCGCCGTTAGGGCTTCGGTCAACTTATCGGAGAAGGACCAGCTGGACGGATTTTGCTTTAGGAGGGTTTGCTGTTTGGGACCCAAGAAGGTGCCAAACACGAAGCGAACGCTCGCCGCGATGTCCAGGCGCAAACTTGGAAGCAAACCGCAGCACCTGAGTGCAATTCAAGGTAAATCTAAGGGGAGAGCGGCGATGTTGGGGCACGATGAGACGGTTGTGGACAAAGCTGATGTTTTTTTTTCTTAGATAAAAACCTTAATAAATTCAGGTCATTGTTTTGTTTTTTCACCAGTTTACGCACATGGTGTGGTTACGCGCTGGCAGCGGTTACCATAGATGAATTCATACAGTGAGAAGATATCGGATAAACATGAAAACACAAACACTTCCCTAGAGCTTTTAAAGTAAATTTGTGTTTACACTAACTGCATTTTGAATCCCAATATTCGGTGTATTTTAATCCCTTATGCGCGCGTTGTAGGTAAATATTTAGCTTCAGAGCGTATGATTTCCCTGTCATGTTTTTTCCTGATGGCCAGTATTCATAGAGGAAGGACCGGTTTACTGGCACGCTGTTTTCAGAGGCTACAGGTCCGAACATGATAATTAATATTTCCAGGTTAGACGATGATCAAGTTTCTCGCTCAGTCTGAGGCTCGTCAGGGACAATTTTTTCTGTTTTTTTGTTTGTTTTTTATTTTTTATTTTTGCACATCACCTGTTTGGAGCGCTGGTTTCATCATGCTTCATATTAAAACCTTTTTTTAATATTTGACCAAATACATAATGTGCAAAACTAAATATTTTACAGAAGACAGATTTTACAGATTCACACTAAATCCTGTTCGGAATGTTCAAACTTAGAGCCTCCCACAAAGAAACCTGTAACGCTTCAAAGGAAAAAAGAGAGAAAATTAAACACAATTTGTTTTTTACAGTCCTGTACTGAAGGCCAGTAGTGCGTGTCTGGTGTGACCACAGGCCCTGACTCAACCCTCTCTCTCACTCTGTGTGTGTGTGTGTGTGTGTGTGTGTGTGTGTGTGACCGCGCCTTGCAAGTCTGCACAAACAGAGCAGCCTGAAACAGGAAAGGTGACATTTTTGAGTAACAACTGGCGAGATCCGACTTCAGACTGTACTGTCTATACCTGTCCTGTTCACTAGTGGCCTAGTCTAGGCAGGTGGATCAAGCCCAGGCATCAAGGTGTGCCCATGACCTCGTTGAGCAATCGTTTACTGACCCCCCCCCCTCTCTCACACACAGACACAAACACACACACACACACACACACACACACACACACACACACACACACACACACACACACACACACACACACACACACACACACACACACACACACACACACAGACAGAACACTTCCCAGGCTGAGCTGAGACTTTAAGAAATAACTGAAGTTTACACAGGCTCTCTTCTCTGGTTAAAGTTGTCCACTCCTCAGTTCCTGCCACTGTCTACCTGGGTGCACACTTTAGAAAGTGCAAACCACATAAGTTGTTAACATTGCATCAGATGTGTTGTCCTGTACAAGGTTGTAAGCACAAACAAGCTCAGGGGCTGCTCTTATCTCAAACACCTTCAGTCTTTTTTTCTCTTTTATTGCAATCCACTTCCTGTTGAGAAACTCCCGCTGCCTGTGGCTGGTAGGGCAACATATTATGAGAGTGAAAGGTGACAGCCGTGTTTGTGCAGTTTGAGTTCAATAATTTGGTCTGTCAGTGCATTCATATCAACTAAAGTTTTATGTTTCTGCGGAGATGAATGCCTGTCCAGCTATGTGTGTACCCAGCATCCATTGTCAACGCGAGTTGGTCTGTTTTGGGTTAGTTAAAGGAAGTGGTCAGTTCTGGTTGAGCAGATTGGCCTCGTTGCTCTAGTGCTACAACTGAAACTAGCACTTTCAATCACCACGCCTGTTTGTTGTTCCACTGAGGTCTAACACGACTTTTTGTGCTACTTTATTTCTTTGCATTAAATGGCACTTTGATGGAGTTTATCAGCAAATAAACAACTTCTCTGGGATTCATGCCAGATGATCTGTGGATGCACATTCACCTGTTTTTGGAGAATGCATGAAAGTAATACCATCCTCTCAATCATCTCGACCATCACAGAAACTATGATCAATTTTACAGACACTGTCGTATATCTTGGTTCCACACATCAATACTAGATGTCGTGAAACAGATCTTTTTTCTTTTTTTTTTTTTTGCAACTAATGATTATTTTCCATATAAGTCAACAAGTCTACAAAATATCAGCCAAGTGTAAAAAAAAAAAAATGCCTGTCAGAGTCCACATTGACGTTTTCAGGTGTTTTGTGAGACAAACTCTCCAAATCCCAAAGGCAAAGAAAATGATGCTGAAAACAAATATTTTAAGTTTTCTGTACATTGACTAAATGATAAGTCATTCCTTTTGTTGCAGCTTTCATTTAGTGGATGGAAACGGCCGTGCTCAGATCCTTGTTTAATGTTTAATGACCTGTACTTGTCTGTCTCTTAGCTGTTGGCTCATCCTGGAACTCCTGTTAGCTTCTCTGTTAAAATAAGTGTTAAAAAATGTCTGCACTTTATTTCACATATCTCTTGCCTGTCATGTTTCTCAGATGTCACTGACATTTCGGATGGCATGGGGCCATCAGAGGACCAGCCTCCTCCTCCACAAGTTCAAACTCCTGACGAGGGTCGTGACCTCCTGACCTGTGGCCAGTGCAGCCAGGCCTTCCCCCTCGCCCACATCCTTGCGTTCATCCAGCACAAACAGGGTGGCTGCCGTTCCCGAAACCAAGGCCTAAGTATCAACACCACACCGCGCTCACCAGCCAACCGAGCACAGCAGCGTGTCACCAATGCCGAGCTGGGGGCAGGCTTCATTGAGCTGAGGAGAGGGGCAGCCAGGGACAGAGTCTGGGCCGAGGAGCATGGCAAAGCAGGTGAGTACTCGGAGGAAAAAGCAGGAAAAAGAAAGCAGGTTGCTAATTAGTGATTCTGTTTTTGTTGTATTTTTTTTTTTTTCTTTCAACCACCCTCCTCTTTGTTTAACAACTGCCCCCCCCTCCCTCCCGAGTCCAGCTCATTAGCTAGCCGTTGCCATCAGCAGACCTGCGTGAGTTAGTGACGCACAGGCTAATTGTGTGGATAGGGTAGGCGTCAGGAGTGTTCCGAGGGCACCAGGGATCCCAGAGGGCTCCACACTGAGCACCTGAGCTCCAGGGCTCCTTCCCATCTCCCTGACTGTGTCAGTCTCTGAGGTGGAATGGCCAGGTAAACATGTTTCTCCCTCTCGACTGTTGTCCACTGGACAAGGACGGAGGTCACGTCTTCTTAAAAAAAACAAACACATTAGCACGTTTTAGTTTGTATAACGTATTTCAGAAAAGGGTTTTAGGTGTTTAGGGGTTGTAGCTATGTGCTGCAGTTTTGAACTGGTCAGAGGAGTGGATGTGTTCGTGCAGCTCTCCTCGCTGTCATGACACTGTAACCGAGGACATTGCATCATCTGCAGCTCGTCAGCCATCTCCCACTGTTCTGCCCTGGGCCGAAACCACCTGAGCTCCTGGGAATCCCATCCTTCCTCCTGCTATTTCTTCATCCCATGCATCCTCTTCTTGCAGTGGTTTTAATATTTTCTGTTTCTTAATCAATCCCATCTCTTCTCACTCTTCCTAAAACAGTACCTTCAATTAGCACTAAATTTCTTAACGGTCTGTTTTTCTTCTCACTGTTTCTGCTGCTTTTTTTTCTTCTTCTTTTTTTTTTTATAACTTTCAAAAAAGGAGTTTGAATATGGGACAACAGACATACTGATGGTCTTGCTAAATGTCACGGTATGGGGTCACATCACAAGTCAATCAGCAATTCATGAATTCTCATTGAAATCCTTTTATAAAATTTTATATGCAGTGGCTAACAATAAGTTTGAGATGAAAAAGAGTTATTGTGTTTTCCATGCAAAGGTGAAATGGATTTGGAGGTCACATTGCATAGTGTAAGGATGTCCTAACATAACTTCAAATGGTCCAAGCATCTTGTAAAACACTTACAGTTGGTGTGAGTGCCCCTTTACATAAATTGAAACTGTCTTGTACGCACAAGTTAGTAGTTCCTTCCTTTGTTCAACGCTCAGGGGACGAGTGTGCACACCATTTCCGTTTGTCCACAACCTCTCTTGTTTTTCTCTTTCACTCTCTTTTTCATCTCTTGCTCAGTCTCTTGCTCACAGTCAGAGAACACATGAGTTTGGTAATTTGGTGCCCGCAGGATTATACAACAAACCTAACACATGCACGAGGCAGGGGGAGAAAGGGCATGGCAGAACGTGAATAATGCAAAAGTGGATAAGTTTGGATTAAAGTTTTATTAGAGAATGCAGGTTGCATTTGTTTGGCATTGGTAATTGTAATTCTCGCGCAGATTTTTGTTCTTGCTGTATAGTGATTAAGTTGTGATGGAAAGTTTGAGTAGTTGCATGTTAAAGGAGCTAAGGGCAGTTTTAATTGGGCAACCTGCAGCCTTGTGAGTAATAGAAAGTCCTGCTTTGCTTGAGTGGCGAGCTGTTCTGTGGGAGGGAAACTGAGCATCTGAAGCTTCTGAGATGACTAGAACTGAAAAAGCAGTTATCCCACAACAGATAGCTCCTCCATCTATTTTCTGTATTCAAGAGAGACAGGCGCAGAGAAGGGGGTTGAGTGGGATGGATTACTGAAGAGCCGCGTGCATCTGTCTCATTCCTCTTTATTTATTCTCCTTGTTTGTTTTTTTCCCTCATCTCCAACACCCCCCTACCATCACCACCACCTTTATTTCTTCCCCCAATCTTCAACACACTTTCACTTTGCCCTCTTTCAATTTTCCCCCCCTCCATCACTGCTCTCCTCCTCCTCCCCCTCCCACCCCCACCACCACCACCCCCCGCATCCCAAGGGAATAGAGATTCTGCCTGCTGCTCGTTAGTGCTCCCAGCCAATCTGCATTTTTAATTAGTAGTTATTGCTTCTGCTTAATATTCAAGTGCTACCCCGGGCCAAATGGGAATCCTTACCCAAAAAAAAAGGCGAGGAGTGAGAGGGGAGAGAGGCAAGGAAAGAGAAACCGGCTGGGTATTGTGTTTCACTCCAGGACCTCGAGACAAAAGCCCCCCCCCCCCCCAGGGAAAGATTGGAAGGGTTTTGGGGGAGTTTAGTGTTGAGAAGGGCTCGGGTTGGAGGATGGGTCTCAAGTACAATCCAAAGGGGTGACATATTTTCGTGGTGTCTCTTGGCCCCCTATTCTACATTATAATCTTTTTTATCTCATTTTCTTTTATCTCCTGAGCCCTGACCTACCTATCTATCCCCCCTTTTTTTCCTGCTCTCTCTCTTCACCCTGTTTTTTTTTTAAAGAAGTATTTCAACTTCTCCTGGGTTTCTCCTCGGGCTAGGTTAAAGGACATGAACACCAGAACTCCTCTCGTCTCCAGACAGAGAGAAGGCGGGAGAGGGGAAAAAGAGAAAGAAACGGTTGCTCTCTTTTTCATCTTCGGTCCCCCCCCCCCCCCAAGTAAAATACAGACAGATTTGACTTGAGGAAACATGAAAGAGGCTTATACCAGAGTCGGCTTTGAACCTCTCCAAAAAAGAAAAAAAAATACTGTTTTCCCCCTCAATTTGAGGATCTTCTCTCCAATTTTGATTTATGCAGAAAGGCCTCATTTGTCAAGCAGGCTGAGTCAGTGCCTGATTTGCATAAAGCATTCGTTTTCTACGTTCTGCTAATTAGCAATTTGCAGCTTAATTGGAGAGTGGCTCTCATTTAGGAGACAAAGCTATCCACATATAAAAATATCTCCAGATGTACTTTGTGACACGGCTTGCCTCTTTGCTGGCCTTCCAGTTTACAGATTTCTCTCTCTTGACTTTTGCAAACACCTTTTTCCTTGTTTTGTTCATTCTGTCATGATTTGGGCCTCGCATCTTCATCACCTGACTCCTTTCTTCACCTTACTTTTATTTGAGTCTGTATCAGTCTGCCTGCACTACCCTCCTGATGTTCTTGTTCGGCTTTATAACTTTAAAGCTCTGATCAGTGTTTTTACATTAACAAGGGATCATATGACTAGTTGTATGTGAAAGAGTTCTCTCATAGTGATGAAACCACAAATAATTTTCGCTTAACCCTACAGTTCCCCTCAGCTCTATGGTGTTTTATGGCTTCTTTAAACTCATTGTTTTTGATTTTTAGCCTGCAACTTTACTTTCTCTCTCTCTCCCACAGCTCTAAAAACCTACTGTACATAACACGTTTTGCAAACCACCAACAAACTAAGTTAGTGTGAAGCTTACAGCAACTAAAGAGCCACATCAGAAGGTGGTGGAGACCAAAAATGCGGCTTACAGTAATGTGAATATTGTACTTATGCTCATTAGGTGCACACAAACCTGACTCCGATTAAATGTTAATTTTGGCAAAGGCAACTCTTTGCCATATCGCCTGTCTTCCCCTGAAGTGAGTGGCCAAAAAAATCACTCACTGCATGATTTAATCTCGCTTTACCTTATTTAATTTGTTTACTACTATTAGGCGTCAAGACATTTCAGAAGAGCAGAACTTTTTATACTATGTATACTTACTTTGTATATAGTAACATCAATTAATCAAAATTGCTAACTCGGTTTTGTCTATCTTTTTTTTTTTTTTTTTTTCCAGTGCCAGAGGAGCCGTCCTACTTCACCTGCCAGCAGTGTGAAGGCGTGTTTCCATCTGCATGGGCGCTGTTACAGCACGCTCAGCACACGCACTCCTTCAGCATCTACCAAGAGGACGAGGAGGATGAAAGAGATGTGGCTGGAAGAAAAGGAGGTCTTAAAGAGCATAAAGCTGCTGCAGCCACTCTGGACCCACGCCACCTGAGCCAAGCTCTTGCCTCAGCCTTTCAGCCTTCTGTGGTGCGCCTCAGTCGCTCCCGACAGACACACGCCACCTCCTCCAGCAACCTGCAGGCCCTGAACTTTTCAGTGCGGCTCAGAGAGCTCGCAGAGGGGAATAATAACACCACAGGTAGCTCTCCTGAAGGCCTGGTTCTTTCTCCATCCTCTTCTCCACCCGCAGCTTCTCTCTTCTCCCAGACTGGTGCCCTTCAGACTGATTTTCACTGCGAGATGTGTGACCAGAACTTCCAGTCCCTGCGCGCTCTGTCCACCCACCGCTGGACTCACACATGCGAGAGGCCCTATCACTGCGGTGTGTGTGGGCAGGCCTTTGCCCAGAGCGGCCAGCTGGCCCGACACATAAGGTCCCATCATAGGGAGGCTGGAAGTGGAGGAAGTGGGTATGACTCTGTGGAGATGGTCGTAATAGAGGAAGATGTAGGGAGGCAGGGGTTGAGAGCAAGGTTTCAGATGCAGCCAGCTGGAAACTTAGGAAAGGGAATGTTGGGTGCAGATGTGAGAGCACAGGGCCCCTCTGAGCTGGAACTGGCCCTGCCCAAACATCCTTCCATAGCTTCAGGCCTGATGCTGCTGACCTCACAGGTAAGACCACCAGACAGGGAAGTGCTGAGGCTGTATCAGCGCCAGAGAGAGGGGGGAGATGGAGGAGAGGAGGAAGCAGAGGGGCAGGGGGAGCCCCAGCACACCTCACCCTGTGCCAGCCCCTCTGAAGGTTCACTGGAGAGTGGAGAAACGGGGGGAAGCGGGGAGAGCGGTATTGCTAGTGGCAACTGCACCCCCAAACGCCCAGAAATGGGCGACAGGGTGCGAGGTGTTGGTGAGTGGGAAAACGAACGAGGAGAGAGCATAGAGAGGGAAAAGGACTGGAGCTCAGCCAAAGTCAGCGAGGCTGTGCAGGAGTGGCAGAGGGAGAACGAGTGGAGGAGTGGAGGGGGAGGTGTTAGCAGTGGAGGGAACACTATCAGTACCACTGCTGTTTCAGCTGGTAAGAAGAAGAAGGACGAAGCCTGTGAGTATTGTGGTAAACAATTCAGAAATAGCAGCAACCTGACTGTGCACCGCCGCAGCCACACAGGTGAGCGACCCTACCGCTGTGGCCTTTGCAACTACGCCTGCGCTCAGAGTTCCAAGTTAACACGGCACATGAAGACACACGGTGCCCAGGGAGCTAAGGCTTCCTTTTTGTGCCAGCTGTGCGCAGTACCGTTCACCGTCTACGCCACTCTGGAGAAACACCTGAAGAAAGTTCATGGCCTGAGTCACGCCAGCGTGGGAGCATACGCACAGGCCAGCGCTGCGGACACCTTGGCTGCTGTAAAGGCTGAAGAAGACGCAGTGGTGGTGAAAATGGAGGAGGATGAAGCGAGTCTGGATAAGACAGAAATGCTGTGCGAAATCCAGACTGATGCAGTGAAAATCATGGGGGTGGAGGAAGGGCAGAGCCAAGCTGAAAATGTTGAGAACAGAGGGAATCGAGCCATAGTGGACGATCTCCCACCCGAGGGTAATGCAGAAGCGAGTTTAGCTATGACTTCTGCCCCTTGAGAGCTGGTGTCATTCACCTTTAGAAAGCTAAATAGCACTCGATAGGATTTAACTCACCCATTCAAAATAAAAAGACCTCCTCTCATTAGAAAACTGACAAGTTAAACTGGAGTCTAGTTTAAAGAAGAAGCAGACAGGATCCCGTCCTCTCTGTCAGCACCGATGAGACACATAGCAGCCAAGCTGTTCATGATTGTATGCAAAGTTGCTGGTTGAAACCAAGTGCCTACAGTTGTTTAGACCACAGAGCAAAACAAGGCCATGACATTCAACAGGGAGATTACCAGAACTCTCGAACAGGAAGTGCAGCCGCTACAGTCCGCACTGACACAGGAAGCTGATCACCATGTTGCAGTGCAGGATGCAAAAGACGAGTGATTTATCTCTCTGGTGACCCGCTGGACAGGTGGAGGCAGATACTGTGAGATAACACAGAGGACAGATTATATTGAATGAAAAAAAAAAAAGTTTGGCAATAGAGCAATCTTAATGTTCACAGCAGATGGAGACAGGTCAATGTGCTACCTAGATGTTGCTGGTTTTCTTTTGAGAAGACCTTTTAAAGACTAAAGATGTTTGAACAGACACAGAGGTGAAATGAATCCAAACACTGTCTGCCTGCAGTTTCTCAGACTCTTCTTTTTAAAGGCGCTTGGTTGTCACAACACTTGTCACTTAACACAATGTTTACAGGGCTCACAAGGCCTAGCAAGGTTGTGCTCCTGACTTGTGACAGTGTGTTCGGATCATTTTCTGTTTTTGTTTTTTTTTATATTATATGTAAAAGGAGACTCAAGTCTTATCTACTGATGTTTTTTTTTTTCCACGATTAGTTTCTATGCATAAAAACTGGAATTTTACCTACATGTGAAACGGGTTTGTATTATTATTATTATTATTATTATTATTATTATTATTGTGACGGTAATGTCTCTGTTTCATTGTTTACATTAGTAAAATGCTGCACTGCTTGAAGTTCATGCATGTTTTGCAGCCATTTGAAACTGTTCTTTTTTGTTTATTGTGTTTAAATTCTTGATAATTTATGGATGCTGCATGTTAGTGATTGTGTACCTGGGGGGGATCATTGCTGAACTACAGCATTGAGGGGTGCAGTAGTAAACAGTTGATTGGTAGAGTTTTGTGGAAAGCTGCCAAGAGAGCACTTGGGTGGAAAAGTGTGTGTGTGTGTGTGTGTGTGTGTGTGTGTGGGAGAAAAGAAAACAGCCTCTACTTCAACCTTCTATCCTGTCATGTGTCCTAAGCATGACTATAGTGGCCAGAATAGGGAAATCTGTTCATTTAACAGATGTAACAGGGCAGAAGCTTCAAGTAAAGTGTTACCAAATGTTTTTGTGACTACTGTGATAATTTTCTGTTTCCATATGATTTCTACTTGTCAGGGAAAACAAGTTCTTATGTGTGTTTTTGTAATGAATGGTTATAAATAAGCGCAGTATAACTGTTCAGGGATTATATTTTGTACATAGATTTACATTCTTGCTGTTGCTATACTTAATATTGTTATTGATAATAACTGCCCGTTACTGTTACGTGCCCTCATCTTCGTCTCCTTTACACTGAACACTGGCTATTGTAAAACTACACTGCTCTGCTGTCTTGATGCCATTTTGTACCATGTCACAAGGAGCCTCAATAAAGACTTGAGGTGAAATATTTTGTATTGTGGAGTTTTTTTTTCTCCTTGTTGTTGCTTTCACTGCATGTTTATTTATTATGTTTCTCATTCTGGGAACCACAACAAAGCCTTTGAAACTATTTTTATGTATCTATTCTCACCAGGATGTTGTCTTAGACAGTGTGGGTCCTTTCTCTCAGGACCACAGTCAGCGCTGAGTTATTAATTTTTAATGTGAGTGTTTGGATTAGGGACCCTCACTCCTTGTTTACATCCTTGTGATGTTGCTGGCTTTGTCTAGAAATGCTGTAATGTAATTTGTGTGTGTGTGTGTGTGTGTGTGTGTGTGTGTGTGTGCCATACTGTATCTGAGTTGGTGTAAGGCATCAGGCAGGTTGTGGGATGGGGGCAGCAAGCTGTGATGGGACAGTGGCGACAAGGTTTTCTCAGGATACGAAAGTGAGGGGGGGCTGCAATTTGGTTATTGTTTGTGGGCATGGTAGGTGGGAAGTGTCAAGGGGTTGGGATAATTGCTGACTCCATTTTAAGGGCGTAAAAACCTCTGCACCAGCATCTCTGGCCTTAACCGCCCCCCTCCCCTAATGAAAATGAAGTTCTATGATCCCTCTAGCTCATTAACAGCAGGTCTTTTAATGAGCTTTCAACAGGGTGGGGGCTGGGTAGATCAAGAGGAGGAGTAGGGTTGGATGGTAGAGGTTTGGGGGGTGGGGGGGGAGTTATTGCACCAGATGCACACACGCCCACTCCTACCAATTACTTTTGTGTTACAGAGAATAAGGAGGAAGTGAAAATAGAAGCCACTGAGACTCAAAGAGTCAGTTTGTCCGTTTCTCTCCACAGAGACAGAAGAAAAAAATAACAAGGATGGAGCCCTGTACAGGTGACAGGTAACATCCTCCAGCTCTCCCTCTGGTAAACACTGTCATTTAGGCGCCATAGCCAGCGCCATTTGGTGCTCATATGGACCCAATTATGTAAGGTAAGGTGATACACAACAGAACACCGCTCAGTAGCCCCTGCAGCAAGTGGATATCTGTTCCACGTCCTCAAGTGCCCTTTGTCTTCCTGCAGTCCACACCTCTCTGAGCTGCTGTCCAACCCTGCAGGAGCTAGTGACAGCACCCACACCGGCCAATCACAACACCAAGAGTGCATCATGTCTGCCAATAGGAGAGTAAGATTGATATTCTGTGTGTTTCAATGTGTGTTTCCTGACCAGTGACTGGCCCTGGGCGCTGGTAATGTGGACTTTGATATCTAATAGTTTTCTCTCGGCTACACAGAGAAAGTTTTTGTTGCCCTGGAAGTTGGAAGAAGTTGCTGCAGGACATTGACACACATACACACACAAAACCAAAACTCTCACATGGGGTATAAATATGCCACACACACTTTACCGCTGTAATGTGAGGAGACATATAAATTATTGGAAGGAGAAAACATTTAGTTTTTTGGAACAATGTGACAATATTTGATATTACTTTTTGCAGCAAAAGTGCTGCAACTCTGTTATGTGGTGCTGTTTTTTTAAAATCACTGAACTTTGAGTATAAAGAACAATGTGCCTATGTAACTTTATCTAAAGTGATTGGGTTTTAGACAAAATGTATACTTGAATATCATCTGTATAAGAGTGTAGGAGGATACCTTTAAAATGATGTATTAGCTGCTAAAGGGGAAGTGTATGCAAGGCAAACAGATTAAGGCCCAGGAAGGCACCTATGGGAACACCTCAATAATTTCCAGTGAGGATGGAAAGTTTTCAACTGCAAATAAAAATCTGCTTTTAGAGAAGTAAAAAAGTTGCCAAGCCGGAAATAAAGCAATCATTCTCTAAACCAGGATATTGTTTAAACAGCAGCAGTAGCAAATCAGAGCACTGACCTGCATCAAATTTAAAACTGAAGCACTGACTGAGCCAAGTGACAACTTGGCCCCATTGGTCATCAATGGCTTCATAGGCATGAAGAGCTGTTTTCTGTCAAGAGCAGCACAATCACAAAAACAGATTTAACGTAAGATGATTAACTCTGAAAATGCTCACAACCAATGGAATATACGAGCTCCGCATTTATTTTCCTATAGGGCACGCCTGTGGCCGTGAGAGGCTCTCACATATGTATGAGAAGATTGTGCTTTATCGTGCAAAAGCCTATTAACTGAGTTTTTAATTACATTTTTCATATTATGCTGTGTGAAGCCTGCAATCATCTCTGCAGTCCCTGTCCTGTTGTCCTCTTCCTCCTCAGAAGAGGCAAGGCTGAGGATTAAATCATCAGCAGGGCCAACTGAGACGGGGATAACAAGAAATAAAAAGATGCATTCGGGAGCCATCAGACAAATGGCAGGACTCCCTCTCGGCTCTTTATCCTTTGCACAGTTCCCACAATCCCCACCTTCTCTCACCCATCCCTCCACCCACAAGAACCACAGAGTGAAACTTGAACCCTGGAATTACACTCACTTCACCTCTCCTCCCTCCATCTCCCCTTCACCTCCCGTGAGTGTGGCAGGATGATGTGAAGCGACAGCCATCACTCAATCCAGTGGTTCTCTTTTTGCCGCTCAGCAGATTCACATAATGACAGGAGGGAAATACTAGGATGGTTCATTCTTACAGGGGCTTATATAATGTTACTGATCACTAGGGATGAGCTCTAAGGAAGGACAGTCACTTCAGTTTTGTTTGAGTATGAGGAAGAAGGCTACTAATAAGAGTGGTTAAAAAAACTAAAGTTCCCTGTTTTCTCTTTTTCACACTGTATTACATCAAATAGACAGAAAATTAGCTGCTAGAAAGTGAAATAAATAAAAATATTTCAGAACTAACCTTGATGAGACTCTGAATGATATTTTCTTCCTGGTGATCAACTGTGTTTCTCTTTGTTTGTTTTACTGTGTCTGAATAAAGCAAGTGAAAATTCTTAGAGATGCATCGATATTTTAAGCTTTAATAATATGAGTAAAATGTTATAGGCAGAACCAGGAAATGTGTAAGTGTTATACTGCGCAGTGATTGTTATTTAATTGTTATTAAATTGTCATTACATGTAGCTTTTTGTTCTGGTCTGAAATGCGGCATCACCATCATCTGACATGTCTCCCTCAACACTCAAGTCAAACCAATAGCACATAAACCAAGAGTTCTCCCTGCTTGAGTGGAATAATCAGTATCAGAGAATGTTTCATCTTCTGTCTTTAGATGACATATTAGATGTATATGTTTTTTTAGGTTGTTCTGATCCCCAGTGGGTGATGATATAACATAATAAATACAATATGTCAGATACCATGCAAGCAAACAAACTATTACTAGTCACCGGGTTTTCAGCATTAATACGTACTTTTCCCAAGTCACAAGTGTAGTCAGACACGAGGATGTCTGGCGTTTCATCCACAGGATCTCTGCTGTGTTGGAATTTCTCTGTTTAGGGTCATTGTCATACTACAGCAACTGAGGAACTAAGTTGGGGTTCAGTGTCTTGCTCAAGGAAACTTCACATCATGTGACAGGAGTATAGAACCAACAACTGTGGGATTGGTGGGCAGCCACTCTGTCTCCTGCACCACAGTTGCCCCAGGAAACTCTGCAAGAGTTTCCAGCTTCATGAAAAATGGCAAGTCATGACTTTAGATCCTCTTACATTTCTTGTTTATATGAGACACAGTGACACATTAGCAGATGCTTCTTAACATGTTGGAGTGAGCTCCTAAATAAAGGTACCTCTAACTCACACCTCCATTGTTGTTTTACAATGGAACCCTTGACTCCAGTTTGCTGTTGTTGATGCTTTCTGTAATATATACAACATGGACCGGAACAATAAAATGATTGTGACTTACGGATTGAAATCGACTGTATCTGTAATATGTTCAAAGACAAATACAGGTATAAATGCTATATACACTATGTAGTTAATTAACTTACTCTTTCTTGCCAATGTATGATAAAATGGGATCTAATAAAATGTATTTTGTTAGCTTGTTTTTTAATTTGTAAGTAACTAGTGACATACATATAATGAGTTCCCTGATAGTTCAGCTCCATTCCTGTTGGGTAGTGGAGTATTTAAATTACTTTACATTTACATTTTTTGTGGTAACTAGTTAGAACAACTACAAAGGTGTAAAAGTAGTCAAATATATTGAAATAATATTGTGACTTGTGGATTGTCAATGTTGAACTTTAGTTACATTTTAGCATTTAGATGAGGTGTTCAGTGAAGTGTAAATGGTCTGCACTTATATAGCACTTTTCTACCTATTGGCACTCAAAGCTCTTTACACTGCTTCTTATTCACCCACGCACACTCGCAATCACACACACACTCACACACCGATGGAAGAGCTGCTATACAGCTGGCCAACGCTTATCGGGAGCAACTAAGTTGGGGTTCAGTGTCTTGCTTAAGGACACTTCGACATGTGACTGGAGGAGCCGGGGATTGAACCAACAACTGCGAGATTGGTGGACAACCGCTCTACTTTCCTTCCCAACTGTGCTATTACTGCACTTGTTCTGTAAAATAATAAAGGTGTGATGTGGTGGTGTAATAGATTTGAAATTTCAGCAGGCCTTCTGAAAAAAATGTAACCTGACTATTTACTCAGGGGCAGTGTTCTTTGTTTGTTTTTTTATCTTATTCTATTTATTAAATAATGTATCTTTGCATTTACACTAAACTGTTCAGTCATGGATCAGCTACAATGCAACTTAACCACAGCCTAAAAAACACGGAAGACATGACGCCAACAAACATCTACGCTGTCAAACGCTCTGTGACAAACTGCTCCTCAAACGTCTGTTACTCTCTTTGTCTTTTCTAAACAGACACACATTGCTCTGCCCTTGCTGCACCTGGTGACCCCGCTTGTGAACCTTGTGGCATAAACACACACACACACACAGGTCAGTAAGTTTCGTTTCTTGTCCAGCCCATAAACATCTACAAAAAGCCAGAAAAACTGGATATGACCATGTATCACCCCCACCCCCCCCACCCAACACACTGCTCTGAGGTCAGAGGTGAGACACATCATAAGGGCAGAAGGTGGAGTTTAGTCCTTTGACAGGTAAAAGTGCTTTCATGTGTTTGTGCCCTGCAGGGCTGAGGACCAGTGAAGTGCAGTTCCTGGCCACCACAACCAGAGTCAACACATGCAACAAACGTCCCAGGTCATATAACTCTGTGTGTTTGACATACTTTGTTTTCTTTTTTCTTCATTTCATAACCTTGATTACTTTGATCTAGGTGCTTTTATCCAGGACTCCACAGGTAACAACAATTTTACTTTTGGTGTTGCAACCTTCACTTATGCAAAGTGTTTGAATACATCTTCCACATGTGAAAACTGTAACTGAATGGCTGTCTGGACACTGTGAGAGGTCATGATGCTGGATGCTAAGTATTTATAGTGTGTTCAGATCAGTAAATGAAATGATAAAAAACTATAACTGATATTGAATGATTATGCTACCCACTTATACTTATAAAACACTGAAATGGTTGGAAATTAGGTGATCATTGTAACTATAGGACTTCAGATACAGCATGTTCAGACTAGGGCAAAATACATTCTTCTTCTTCTTCTTTTCCTTTCGGCTGTTCCCTTTCAGGGGTCGCCACAGCGAATCATGTGTGTCATCTAACCCTGTCCTCTGCATCCTCTTCTCTCACACCATCTAACTTCATGTCCTCTCTCACTACATCCAGAAATCTCCTCTTTGGTCTTCCTCTAGACCTCCTGCCTGGCAGCTCCAACCTCAGCATCCTTCTACCGATATATTCACAGTCTCTCCTCTGATCATGTCCAAACCACCTCAATCTGGCCTCTCTGACTTTATCTCCAACACATCTAACGTGAGCTGTTCCTCGGATGTCCTCATTCCTGACCATCCTCGTCACTCCCAAAGAGAACCTCAACATCTTAAGCTCTGCTACCTCCAGCTCTGCCTCTTGTCTCTTCTTCCTATCCACTGTCTCTAAGGCGTGCATCATCACTGGTCTCACCACCATCTTCAACACTTTTCCTTTCATTCTTGCTGATAGTCTTCTATCACACAACATGGGGCAAAAATGTTATTATTGGCGGAAATTAAAATGCCTTCTATTAGGTCAATATCAACTAAGTTAGCATCTTAAGTGAGCAAACTTAAATATGAAGGCTGAACAAAATAATACTATAGTGACATCATGGTCACATGCAATAGGCAAAATATGTATTTTCCAACATTTTGGAGTTAAGAAATTACAAGTTCAAACAAAAAATATACATGTTTTACTCCACCAATAATACATTTAAAAAGATTTACCTCTAAAGATGTAGCAAATGAGTTATTTATGATATTAGCTCTAAAGAACCACAATAGTACCTGTGTTTTCATTCATATTACAGACATATTCAAATAAATTCTCTTCAGTGATAATGTGGCTGACTTAGTTTCCCCTCTCCCTCTTCTGACCTGTTCGGCCTTGTGTGATGTGTGTGAGTGATGCAGCAGAAAATGGGCCAGGACAAAGCTGGTTAACCAGGGAGAAGAGTGAGAGAGGCTTGGGGGGGGCCTGCTGGTGCTGAGGTCGTGGGATCAGAGCAGGTTATTGAGGTGTGGGAGTGTCTGCCCAGCCCTCTGACCTTTGTCACTGAAGCTTCCTCTAATCCCGTCCTCAAAGCCTGTATGGACATAATGAAGAGCCCATGAATGGAGTTAAATGGTGACCATTAGGAAGATCTGTGTTGCTATTCTTCTTGTTTGTTTAGTCCTGGTCAGTCTCACGTTTTCAGTGTAATCGGGCATGTGATAGGGGGACGGCTGGAGACGCCTGGAGAGGCCCGGAGTGAACACTGCAGGACATCAGTTTATTGGAGATAGATATCCACCTAAGCTAAATGAATGAGATGAAACAAGAAGGTTGGGAGGAGGGGAAAAGGGTGATAATTGGATGTCCACTTTACATTATTTGAGTCACGATCAGAGTTCACAAGAGGAGGCCAGTGTTCAGAAGGTTTCACAAAAACCTAAATGTCCTCACGAAAGTCTGTAAGACATTTACTTTTTCAGACATATTAAATGATCCTACTGACAATCAATTTTCTACTTTCAACTTTGTCATGTTATATTGTTTGTGTGAATGAGTGTCATAAGACAAAGTAGAAAGCTGAGAAAGAAAGACAGATTTGTGTTGGGGAAAAAAGAGAAACAACATTTGTCTCAGATGTTAAAATATTATTTCTTTACCACTTCACAATAAAGCACAGTTTATGAAGTGTTTATGAGTTGTAATATAGGCTTTATTAATAGTTATTAAATCAGAAGTTAGGGGAACATACATGTCCAGTTCTTTTTTTAACTGTTGCTCATGATAAGCTGTTAACACAAACAACATATAGATTTATTTTTAACAGGGTATACAGAATTGTTGAATATGGTATGTAAAAGACTGGGTTACCCACCAGTCAAAATAGTCTGCGTAGAAGTACCAGCCCCTCACCAACCAGTAAGTGGCCCGAAAGCCCCGGGTTTTCTCCATATGACATCTACAGTTTGAATAATCACACTACTGAAATACATCATCAACGACAGCACCATGTGGCCCCATTCTTGTGGAGGGACTGGGTTATAATCTAGCTTGAAGACCTGTATTTTTTATGCTTTTATTGTTTATTACATAATTGTGTTGGTCTGATTTGTTGTTTTGAATTGCTTTATTGTAAAACTGAAAAAGGAAAGGTAATACTTGGTCATGTAACTACCGTGAGGCTACAAAACATTAATAATCATAAAGGTCAATAATCCCTGAAGTGAACATGTTCAGGTGGGTTTTGTTCTCTGACCAGCTGTCAAAACAATAAGATAAGATTTTTATGTTCACCACAAAATTATCTGCATTTTATTTTTTTTCTATTTTAAGATTTGTACAACCACAAGTTATAACTCAAGTTTTGTTCAAATGTTTTGTCTGTTTCGTTTAAACTTATTCAAGCACATCTTCAGGACTTTTCAATAGTTGAAGAACTCAGAATTGAGTCTACAATCGACTTTCTGTTTTACAGGGTTTTTTTGGAACTGTCAGTTGAGCAGACCTTTAAAGGGCAACTTCACTTGGTGGAACCTTTGGTTCAGATTATGCCACCTCATTGCTCACATTGGAGGTTGTGATCGTGGTCATCCTGCTTTTCCAGAGCTCCCCCAGATGATATTATCTGAACTCCTAATGATGTAAAACTCCCCGAGAGAGTCAGAGAGACGTTTAAAAGCATTATTGTATATTTACACCATAAACTAAAGCCATGGGGAGCAAGTGGTAAACTGGTGAAGTTGCCCTTTAAGATGTCCCCCTTTGCAGTGCTTTAATTATCATCACTGTCGCCACCTCAATTCACAGTAACACATCCTCTTTCTATAAGTGGTCGTTAACGGTCTAGTGCTTTCGGGTGGAGTAGACCACCACCTAGTGCCTGCTTCAGAGAACTGACAGAGGACTCTGTCTGCAGACTCTGTCTGCAGATCTGCAGATCTGCTGCACAGCACAGCAGTGTGTGCATACATGATCTGTGTTTAAAATATTTGTCTATTCGTTTTCACACACGCGCGCGCGCGCGCGCGCGCGCACACACACACACACACCCACGTACACACACCCACTCACACACACACACCTTCACCTTCACACTTCACATAAACGAATTCCACACGTGAAAAAAGACATTCCTTACTGAGAATCTGGTTGAACAGAAATATTTGGTGTGAGGTTTTCTGGGATGCCACTTGGAAAGAACTCACACACAGAAGCAAACGTACAAGTTCAGACCTTTTACACGGCAGGGGTGGTGGGGCAGGCTGCATCTGTACACTCGTACTCTAATATTGCTGCTAGGCTTCTTTTAAATTATTACTTAACAGAAGCTTTCGGTCCTTTCCCGGGACCATGTCGATGGACAATGACATAGGGAGATCAAAGAGGCTGCTGCCACTTTGTCATCACTCCGACTCCAGCTCTCCACAGCCCGCGGCTCTCTGCATACCTTCCTAAACAGGGGAGGCGCTCCGAGGGGCCCCACTCGTGGTGGTGGGTGTGCGCTCTTTACTGTATTTAAGCCCGGGCTACCAATGCATTTTGCATCTTGAATAAAGAGTTTTACTGTAGTCTACTGGCAGCATGGCTACTGACACCTCAGCTCCACCTCTGGGCTCCATCGAAAACCCCATCAAGTTTCGGGACCAGGACTTTAATGCTCTCCTGAAAGAGTGCCTGACAACCGGTGTGCTGTTTTCGGATCCGACATTTCCTCCTGACCAGAAGTCCATCGGTATGCCCGAACTAGACCCCGACCCCAAAAAGGCCATTAAATGGATGCGACCCAAGGTTCGTCACTTCTAACCATTGCCATGTTCTGCATGTGCAGCGTTTTGTTGACAGCTTCAATTGGAATATGCAAATAATAAATAATAATCTGCAAAACAGTGTGATGTTGTAAAAACACAAAGAAAGAAAAAGAAGAAATATATGGGGCACAACATGTTCAATTTGCAGGAACAGATGTCTGCGTGTCTTTGATCATGTTTGTGCATTTTCACAGTGATGCACAGAAGTAAGTGTTTTTTTTTTAATTACCTGCATCAACCCAAAGACTTCACAGCTTCCCAAGATATTTAGCTGGTAGGGATTCAAGGTGTGGCTCAGGTTTTTTGGAACCTATAACCAGTGACTCCAGCAGTTTGCTCAAGAGCGAGAAAAAAGTGATCCAAAATAACAGCAGTGAATTTAAAAATCTCTCCAGAAATGAGCATAAATAATGATCTATATTTCATGTTTACAGTTTACAGTCTAAAATCAGGACAATAAGCTGATATAATATGAGCACAAAATGTGTGAAATAAATAAAGGAAATGGATGAATATGAACCTAAGATATAATCAGCAAAAACATGACATTTTTTGAGCCCATTGTTTTATGAAATAGCTTTAGTTCATACTTTATTTACAGCTCTTTATATTTGAGAGGCTGGAAGAGGTGAATGTCGGACAGTTGCATTAAATGACTTATTTATCAAACCAAATAATCAGCATTATTGCACAATAATTTGACGTTGAAAAACAAATTAAAAAAATCGGCTCAAAGACACACAGATCAATATTTCAGTAAATGACCCATGCTGACCTTTCATCTTCATGGTGGTGTCCCCAAAGCTCAGTGATACTATGAATTTGTTGAATCTTGTGCAAACTGTGTTCTCCTCTCCCCCTTTTGTGCAGAACATTACCAAGAACGCTTTGTTCGTGGAGGGCACGACTGGAACCACAGACATATGTCAGGGCCAACTGGGTGAGTCCATCAGAAAAACATTTCCCACAAACTTTAGAATCTGTTTCTCTGAGCATCTAACCTCCCCAGACAATTATGTCCAATACTGGCACACATCATCCTGCATTGTCCTAAACTGATATTGCACAACATCTTGGAAAGCTTAAATGCAAATAATCAAAAGCTGAACACACTGACGCACTTCAGTTTGTTCCTACTTTTTTATGACGATAAAATACGATGACTTCAGAATGTGATGTCTGCTCCCCACAGCCACATGAACCCGACATCAAACACACAGTGAGGGGTAGAAAATAAGCCCCCTGATACTTTCAGACTGAAAAACACTGCTCTGTGTTTTTCAGTCTGTTTCCTATTTGTGGTTAAATAGAAGATTTTTTTCTGTACATCAGCAAACTTTGCTTCCACCTCTGAGATTTCTTGATTGATGGATTGTGTCACCACCAGCTGAGTGCAAAACAATGCCTCCTCCTCCTTTTTCTTCTCCCATGTTTCCATCTCAACACCACTCCAGTATGTGTTTGCAAGGTTTTATGTGGATACCTACAGTTGCTGCAGCATCTCCAGATGTTCAACACGGAGCAGATGTTTGCTGTTAGAGAGGAATGTGGCATGTTAAGTTTGTGTCTGTGTGTGTGTGTGTGGTGTTGGATGGGGGGATTACATTAACATTATGACATTGTATTGTGTAACTAATCAATATTTACATCATGGAGGAGCAGCCTATGTGCTGTTCCTCTGTACCAGCCTGTACTACCGTAATGTGCCTTTGTTGCTTCTCAGGAGACTGTTGGCTGCTGGCTTCCTTGTCCTGTCTGACCATGCACCCCACGCTCTTCGTAAAGGTGGTGCCATCGGGCCAAAGCATGTCTGAAAATTATGGCGGGATCTTTCATTTTACTGTAAGTGTGGACATAGTGCCTACATTACCCAACTTGAGTGCAGACAGTTCAGTAGGAAATCCAGAGTGGTTCTGTTTTTAGCAGCTAATTTAACTTTTAATATAATACTTTTTTTTTGCATTTAAACAAACCATATGATTTATCACAGTATATTGTACAGTGCAATTCAATAAGCCAAAATGTAATGTGTGAGGTAATTAAATGTTCCCATAGCATGAAACAAAGCTTCACGCAACACTATTTATACCTGCAACCTTACAGAAGCCCAGTTATGTGGGAATTTATAAAAGAGTTTAATATTTGAAAATTGAATGAAATGGTCAAAATGAAACACATGTTAAAATTCCTAAACGCAGGAATTGTTTAGCTAATTGTTGCCCATAAGCCTCCAGGCAGGTCAGTCTGGCACTGAACAGACAGATGGAGCTTTGCTTAAACTACTGTGAGATCCAGTGATTTCTGGTTTGTTAAACACCATAAAATCTCATAGCCTAAGAACCCAGTTTTTGAAATTATGAATATTTTATGTAAGGTATCTGCTTCACCTTCATTCTTTAAGGCTGTGCTCATCTTTATTGACCTGCCTTCTTATTTAACTGCCCTGCTGCAGCTCTGGTATTTAATAAAGGTAGCTGGAACAAACAGGTATCAACTCATCCTTATGGTCTCGCCCACTAACTTAAAAACCAATATTTATAACCTCATTAGTGCTGCTGACTCTAATCTAAAAAAAATTAATCATCATTTACAGGCTCTGACCTGCTCAGATGACTAAAATCTATCCTTAATAGGCATTTGAAACTCGTGGAAACAAACTGACTAGTTAGACAATCTTCCGTCTGTTTGCTCTGTGAATATTTTGCCTCGGAGCTGTGCACCTTTAGAAACTCGTAGGGAGAATCTGACATGACCTAACAAGCAGAACTGGAAGCTCATTTTGTCCTGTCAGGGCAATGACACTTCAGACATGCAGGTAATGACTACCCTGATACACACACACACACAAATGCACACGTACTCACACACACGGACACACAGAAACGCACACATGGACACACAGAAACGCACACGGACACACACACACAGGCAGCTGCAGAAAGACCAGTGCAGGCCTGCCCTTGGCTGTTGTTTTGTACACATAGTACAGTACACACCCCGCATGACCAGTAACTGCCTCAGGAAGTGGTCACACAAAAGAATAGTGTTTTAAAATGATGTGAGCATACGAGGATATGAGGACACTGCTAGGTCTTTATGCTTTACAATTTTGGCTGTGATGTGTGTGTTACTGTATGGTTTGTTAAGGCAAGGTTATCTGTAGCAAAGGCAATTGAGTAAAATTAAGTTTAAATAATTAATTTTGAAAGTATAAATGCTAAAAACTTCCTGGTCCCAGCTTCTTTCCTTTGTCAAATATGCAAGTGAAGGTGTGAAGACCAGAGAGTCAGTAAGTGGAAAAGGTAGAGTTCAAAGTTGCGCAGTTGTAAACGGTTCCCAGTTATGAAATACAAATCGTTTAGTTCAAAATCACAATCAGAAGTCACAGTTTTCACAACAAAGCTGGGCTCAAACAACAACAGCAGCATGAATGTGAACAGTTGAGGGGTTTGCTGGTCAAGTTCATAGTTTTATTGTTTGCACTGACACTTTGTGTATTTATCTGTTTGAAATCATAAATGCTCATTGTTGTGTTGCCAAGTTAGGGCTAAAATACCTGTAGATACAAACCCAATTCCAAAAAAGTTTAGATTTTTGTGTGTGTAAAACATTTAAAAAAACAGTATGCAATGATTTGCAAATCTCATCAACCCATATTTTATTCAAAACAGAACATAAACAATGTATCAGATGTTGAAACTAAAACATTCTACCATTTCATGGAAAATATTTGCTCCTTTTGAATGTGATGGCAGCAACACATCCAGAAAAACAACAGGGGGCAACAAAAGGCTGGAAAAGTAATTGGTGCAAATAAAAAAACAAATAGAGAAGTATTTGAAAACTAATTAGGTTCATTGGCAACCGGTCAGTAACACGACTGGGTATAAAACAAGCATTTCAGAGAGTCTCTTGAATGTAAAGATGGGCAGAGGTTCACCAATCTGAGACAAATTGCATCTCAAAAATATGGAACAATTTCAGAAAAATGTTCCTCAATTTAAAATTACAAAGACTTTGAAGATCCAACCATCTACATTATATAATTTTGTCAAAAGATTCAGAGAATCAGGAGGAATCTCTGTGCGCAACGGACAAGGTCAAAGGTCAAAACTGGATGCGTGTGATCTTTGGGCCCTCAGACTGTATTAAAAACAGGCATGATTCTCTACTGGACATCACTGCATGGGTTCCAGAACATTTCCAGACAACATCTCTTTCAGGGAAGTACTCACATATTTCAGCAAGACAATGCTAAACCACATACTGCATCCATCACAACAGCATGGCTTCGCAGGAGA
The DNA here is from genome assembly GCF_033026475.1 of Channa argus. Taxonomy (NCBI): domain Eukaryota; kingdom Metazoa; phylum Chordata; class Actinopteri; order Anabantiformes; family Channidae; genus Channa; species Channa argus. The sequence continues at coordinate 9,327,007 of NC_090202.1, forward strand.
AGAGTCTGGTTGCTGAACTGGCCTGTCTGCAGTCCAGACCTTTTATCAATGAAAAACATCATAAAACAAAACAATGCAGCAACAAAAGCCAAGGAGTATTGGACAGTTAGAATCCTGCATCAGACTAGAATGGGACAATATTTTCCTCTCTTAAGACTGGTCTCCTCACTTCCCATTTACAGACAGTTGAAGAGGAGATGTCACACAATGATAAACATAACCCTCTTTCAACATTTTGGAGATGTGTTTCTGCCATCCAATACAAAATGAGCTGATATTTTCCATGAAATATTAAAATGTCTGTAAAAATTTCAACGTCAGATACTGGGTTTGTGTTCTATAAAATATGAGTTGATGAGATTTGTAAATCATTTCATTCTGTTTTTATTCATTTAGGTATATTTATTTATTTTCATCTAAAAGGCAGACTAGGGACAGGGGTTGTGAATTAGCTTTTTGCTGTGTGCCCTATGTTAAAGCCATCAGTTATTTAGTTGTTACAATATTTAGTTCTATTGTTCCTGAAAAATGTGTTTAATAAATAACAAAACTCAATATATTTCAATATTGGGGCTGTTATCAAATAACAAAGCATTTTAAAGAATCTCCTTTGGCTGCTAGAGGCAAAGCCCGAAAGCAAAACTTAGAGATAGTATAGAATGTATTTGTTTTAAAATCCAACATATAGCCAGAAATAGAAAATCCAAAATGAATGCTTATTGTATTATATTATATATATATATATTGCATATTACATGAATAGATGAGAAACCGTTCACTGACAAGTTTCCAATATGACAAAGTTGTGTTTACAGTTTGATTCTGCTACCCTCCAGAGCCCAAGAAATCAATAGTTTAAGGTTTAACAGTAATATTGGGAAATGTACTGTAACGTCCAGGAGGTTGGTGTCTTTACACTCTGCCAGATCTTTTCTCCTGATTCATTCCATCCACCTCTCCTCTTCCTATCTTTCTCTTCTTGTGCAGTTCTGGCAGTATGGTGAGTGGGTTGAGGTGGTTGTGGATGACTGGCTGCCAGTACGCGAAGGCCGTCTGCTCTTCAGCTACTCTCACACCCGCAATGAATTTTGGAGCGCCCTGGTGGAGAAGGCCTATGCCAAGTCAGTCAGCACAACCAGCATATGTTTTTGGGTTGTAATGTCTGACATCACCCACTGTTTTTCTGTGTGCATTTGTCACTAGTGACATGGCAAAAAAATCCACAGCCACCACATACACCCTTTTCACCTCTCCCATGTAGGTTAATCGGATCATACGGAAGCCTGAAGGGAGGCAACATTTCAGAAGGGATGGAGGATTTCACAGGAGGCATTGCACACACATTGCTTGTCTCATCTCGTACCCCTCGAGTCCTCTGGAGGGCTCTGACGGGGGCTCTGTCCAGAGGCAGCCTGCTTAGCTGCTTTATCCAGGTACATACAAACCCCAAAATGCTCACACTAGTTGATGCTAGTTTACTCCAGTTTTTCCTTGTCTTTGCAGGCCACCAACAACCGTGAAATTGGTAAAGTGACAGCAGAAGGGCTGGTAAAAGGCCATGCTTACGCCATTACTGACACCGACAAGGCCAGTATCACACAGACACAACGTTATCTTATGCGTACATGTTGACACATTCACACAGTGACTAGTTTCCCTAGAAAAAATCTAATGTCATTTCATGTCGTCCAATTCTAATGTCATCGCATTTCAGTTTTTTTTAAATCATGTCATCTCATTATACTTAATCCCAAACTTATCCTAATATGACATTGCATAACATGACACTTAAACCAACTCTAATGTAGTTTAATCAAAATAAATTTAATTTAATTTAATTTAATTTAATTTAATTGAATCCAATGCAAGATTAACAAACTAACAGTAATATAATGTAGTCTAATCTAAAGTAATCCAACCAGATCTATTCTAATCAAAATTAAAATTATCTGAAGCAATCTAGCCGAGTCACATTATACAGTGTAAGATTTAATCTCAGTATATCACAATCTAATTTAATTTGTTCTAATTGAATTATATCTGATAGGATTTGACTGACATGAAATCTAAACTCAGCCCAAAATGTCATGTTCATCTTATTTTACTGAATTGTAATCTAATGTGAACAAATGTTAATACGATACAATTAAAACAAATGGTGATAAAATCACCTTATCTAATGCCATCTGTTAGTATCTCATTTTATTTCATTTTAATCAAATTTGATCTAATGTGAAATTGAGCTTGCAGGTTTGTTCAAATTTATTGCGTTTCATGTCATATCTTTTTTTTCTCTACTGTCTAATCACACAGTATAAAAGTCAGAAGACAAAGAACTGTCAAAACGTTTCCCAAAAACTTTAGTTCTATACTTAGATCTTCACTAACCAATTTCTTTAATTTCTCTTTACACTTCAGGTCACTAGAGGATCAGATGAGGTTTTGTTGCTAAGACTGAGGAACCCTTGGGGTTTTGTCGAATACTGCGGACCCTGGAGTGACAAGTGAGGGAAATTCCTTTTTGCACATGCATTAAAAAGAGCACTTTCGCTCACAGATTAGAGAAACTCCACAGATGGAGACTTTCCTTGTGTATGTGTGTGGCTGCAGGTGTAAAGAGTGGGATGATGTGGACAAAGCTGAGAAAGATAGAATTGAGCTGAAAACGACAGAAGATGGAGAGTTCTGGTATGTGGCTGATTACAATGGGCAATATATAGACTTGTTAAGTTACCTAATTACAAGAATAAGTCATAAAACCTTCTAAAGTAAAGGAGTCGCTAATTTTGTTCTCATATTGGAGGCGTTGTGTCTGTGAAACAAATTCGATGGTTATGTATGATAGTATGATATGGCACAGCCATAAGGACAGTTATTAAAAACAGTAACAGTACAATTTAACAGTCTCTCGCAAACAATAATTCTCATTATTAGGATCAGTGCTGAGGACTTCAGCAACCTGTTTAATGTTGTGGAGCTCTGCAGTGTGAGTCCTGAGACACTTGATGATGAAAACACACCTGTCCCTGAGTCAGCCTGGACCATCAGTGAACATAAGGGATCTTGGGTACCGGGGTGCTCTGCCGGTGGTAGCCGCAAAAACAACCGTATGTTTGTGACTTTACATTTGTACAAACATTCAAACATGGAATGGCTGATTTATAGTCTTCACACTGCGTTTGTGCTCAGAAACATTTTGGAAGAATCCACAGTTCAAGCTGGTTCTCAGAGAGCAAGACCAGACAGAGGAGGATGAAGATGAGGATGAGGATGATGACGATGAAGATGATGACGTGGAGGTGACCCCAAATGACAAGAAGGGAGCAGACAAGACAAAGCACAAAGCTAAACATTGCACTGTGCTGGTGGAGCTGCTGCAGAAAAACCGCAGGCAGAAAGATAAAATTAACTTTCTCTACATAGCTTTCCACATCTACAGGGTGAGATGTTATTGAGACGTGCAGTTTTTTTTCTCTTTTTTCTATCTCGGCAACTTTATTCAAGTTGTGGATGAACTCGTGTGTGTTTGTGTTTTGTATGTTTTCAGATTCCTCCGGAGGTGAGTATGTCCTGTAATATTCTGTATATTCTTTCATATTCTCCTAAACTTCCTTATTCAACAGCATGTTTCTTTAACATTTCACGCTGCCTCAATGGTGGGTTCAGTGGAAGAAAACAAGGCAATGGGGAGTAATCATTTAAGAGTATAAGGGAAAGGAGACCTAAAATATACCATGTTTTAGTAAATAGTGGGTACCAACAGGACTGGAAAACAAAACTGAACTTTGGGAAAAATGGTGTTATCAACCGGCTTCTTACCGTCTAATCAATGCTAAAACCTTATTTGTCCAACGAAAAATAATAAAATGTACAGTTTCCCCACTGACAAACATTAGTGCACTGTGCAGGATATAACGGTTTATATTGTACTTTAAGGAGGACAGCATAATAATTTATAGATGGAGGTGGAACAGTGAAGAACCTAGTAATTATTAAGATGAAGTCTTTTTATTATACAGCTGTGTGCTCGTGTTTAACTTCACAATAGAAAAAGATTTGCTCATTTTCCCCAACATTCAGCATGATTTGTCATAGCAACACAATATTTACAAAAAATACTTAATCAGAAGAAGCAGAAACAAAGGAAGAAAAAACGCATTTCTCCTCCCTTGTCACTCTTTGTGCCCCATAGTCTTGTCTTCTACTACTGTTCCCAAAATTACCCATAAATATTTTATTGTCCCTGATTCATGCAGTGAATTTAGGTTGTTAATCCTGGGCTGTATTAAACTCCTACCAAACTTTCTGTGCTTTTCGAATAACTTTCTCCATGCAGCTCCAGGGTGTGTGTCTGGATCGCAATTTCTTTATGAAAAACCGCCCAGTGGGTCGTTCTGGGAAATATAAGGCTCAGAGGTACAGACCCCCATCATGTGAGAAAACAGCTGCTTGCAATTTATAGTGAGGTTGTAATAGTAGTAGGTGCTTTTACTTAGTTCATTTAGGGACTGCAGAGCACTGTGCTAACAGTGAACTGAATCAAATTTAATGGCAACTTTGTCCTAAGATGAACTAACTTGCTGTCACACTAATCAAAGGTAAGGCCTGTTGCAAACTACTGGTCTGAAGAATTGATAACCTTTAGTCACAGAAACCTTCAACTCAGTATAAAATTAGTTTCTCAAGTCTCTACAGTGTATGATGCCAGTATTTAGTGGCAAAAAGATTAGTTGCACCATTAGACACTAGAGAGTAAAAAGTAGTTACTTTAATAATAATTTACCATATGGTAATATAGTAACACAGTCATTTTCTGACATCAAAACAGGGGTGTGTGGAGAAGGCTGCGTCTGGACCCGGGAAACTACATCATCGTGGCATCCACGTTTCGACCCAACCAGCCCGGAGAGTTCTTTGTTCGTACTTTCTCCAAGATTGGAAACACTCTTGGGTAAGATGAAAGACTGGTTAGCTGAATGTCATTTTGTAAAATCATAAACAACACTTCATTTCCTTCATTCCTGACTCACATCCTGCCACAGTCACTCTCACCGGCACAGTCATAGTCACCCACACTCCTCAGTACCTACACTCCAACATTATATTACTGTATAATATGGCAATTGGCTATTAGTCTCAACAACTTCTAAATTCTAAAACAATTACCTCAGCAACAAAAATTAATATAGATTTCAGAGAATATTACAGTATAAATACTCACCTTGACTAGAATAACTATCTTTCTTTTCAGTAGTGGAAAGTCTTTTCTTGATTATCTCCAAATTTAGGGATCTAAATTTGATTTAGGGATCACGGCCACTGGATTTCAGAAGGTATTATGACCCTTTCCTCCCCAAGTACAATCACTACACTGTGAAAATATTCCATTACAAGAAAAAGTCATAGTTTGAAAATTGCAAGCAAAAAATTACTAATCGCATAACTGTTGCAACCTATTTTATTTAAATAGGTTGACTTGCAAATCCCCCTTGGTTGATCTTGAACAGTGAGAAATGTATGCAGGAAACCCTCAAAGTTATGAAAGTGGGACCATTAATTACTTAGAAATAGTGCATGAAAATATGATTTGATTAATGATTAATGTTCTGAAACTTTCCAAACTGATTGTCAACAAATGGTTTTAGCTCTACTTATACTTGCTGTTTGGTAGTTTCATCTTTAACACTGGATCATGTTTGAAACTTTCTTTAGCAATGATATTTGAAAAGTAAAAACTGCAATTTTCGCCTTAAAATAAAACAAAGTAGCAGTAGAAAAACGAATAAAATTGAATACTCAAATAATGAACATTTATTTAAGTAGAAATTTGGCTGAAGGTCGTGAATTGACAAGTTTCACATTTAGATATTGCTTCCAACTGAACAGTTACTCCACCACTGTTGTTATTGGTGCTAATATCAAACACAGATTCTGATGTGTGAGGTTTCCATTGGGTAAAATGATAATTTAAAAAGACAACATTAACAAATCTCATGTGGTTTTTGTGTTCCAGGACTCGTGACATAAACTGCACCTCCGACTATGTCCCAGTGAGTTCACAAACCTGATCTGCAGTATTAGTATAAAACACAAGCGAATAGCAAACAAACACAAAATAAACTGTACATTTACAGTATATTTGTTTGGCCGAGCAGGTTATGGCAACTCCTGTCTCTCCGGAGGATCAAGTACGAGTTCAGGAGGCATTTGATGAAGTGGCTGCCTCAGTAAGAGTTACTCATGCTCCTCATCATTACTTTAGCTAATCAACGTGTACATCTGACCTCTTTGTTTAAAACAATTCAAGCCAATCTACTCTCTCTTCCTGCCAGGATGATAAGCTGAATGCCAAGGACCTGATGGATCTGTTAAACTCAGGTTAGAATATCATCACATATTTGCTGCACATTTTAGCTCCGTCTGAGCTTCCATTCATCATGCAAAGATATCCACATCACCAGACGTGGTCGTTGACTCTGTAATGCACATAATGAGCACTAGATGGGAGCAAATAGTGATTTGTTCCGCTTGAAAGTTGCACAGAGTGACAGAGGTCAGCAGTCTAGACAGAGGCTCATAGCTGCAGTCAGATAAAGAAAATTGGGATTGGATAAGTAATAAAAGTGATGACACTTGTCCTCACCTTCACATCGTTCCTTAGTGTAATCCAATTTAAACCCTAAGTTTATGTCTCAGAGTCAATCTGTGTTGTTCTTTCCTGATCACAGTTCTTGCCAAAGATTACAATCTACCACTGGAGACATGCAGAGAGCTCATCTTTGGAGAGGATGTATCCTTTAGCCCTAAGTCTATTCTTTAATATGACTCAAACCGGTTTCATTAGTACTCACACTCTATTACCCCTGTAGTTCTTTTCAGTCCTTGCGTGAAAATGGTTGTACTGTATGTATGTCAGGCCTTCTAAGTCTTACAGAAATCACCTGTTTCACAAGAGTTAATATTACAACATCGACATGATGGAGCATGAAAGGTTTACACGTTTGTTACTTTGAATTCTGGTCTTCTTGTCGAGTCATCATGCCTCCCCACTGTCATTCCTCACAACGTCATTTCTCTGTCTTCTGCCCTGTCCTTAACTCTGGTGGCAGACTAATGGGAGCTCCCGTCTCAGTCGTGAACAAGCAGAGAGCCTGCTGTCCCGTTTGTGCAATCTGCAGGTACAGCTCAGTGTGTGTGTGTGTCTATCTGTCCTTCTGTGTGTGTGTGTGTGTCTGTGTCTGTGTGTGTTTTAATAAAAAGCAGAGTCATGTCTTTATTACAAATTCTGATGTTGTTTTCTCTTTCAGTCCATCTTTTTAAAGTTTGATGAGGACTCATCTGGAACCATGAGCCCCTTCGAACTCAGCACAGCACTGGAAGATCTTGGTATGCATGTATGCAGACACACACACACACCCACACACACACACACACACATACGCAGATGGTTGTACTGCTTGGCTTCATGCCTTCGTTTATTAATCTGTTTCACAGGAATGCAGTGTGATAGCAAGGTAGTCCAGCTGCTGTGTGAGCGGTTCGCATCTGGAGAGCTTCAAATGCCCTTCCACGGCTTTGTGTCCTGTTTCACCCGGCTGCGCAAGCTTTTTGGTAAGACACACACACACACCCACCTAGGTGCACATATAATTAGCTGCTGTGTTTGTTATTATCACAATTAAGTCATTGTGTGTCCTTGTTCTTGTATGTGCCTTTAGTCCTCTGCATTTATCTGACAGATACAGTTACTAGTGACTTTACAGAATACATTTTCACATGAAAAATCATATGATGAGCAGTACAATGTTGCAGATTAGACAAGTAGGTCCACTTTTTGGCCTGTGATGTTTTACAAAATAATTGTGTCCTTTTGAGGCCCATTATCACATTTTGAATAAGTTTTTAGTATTTCCAAAAAAGAAGAAATTCAATGTGTTTCAGTAACAAAAAATAATGTTTAAACCGTATAAAGCTATATATAATTTCACAAAATATGAATAAAGATTTTTGTAGAAGACATGAATGATCTAAGTTCTTCCACTACTGTATATAAATGACTAAATATGGCTGAATTTTTTTACATGTTTCATTATATGGTGTGCCAACCTATATATGCATTTAGATTATCCACAGTTTTTTATATAACTTTATGCATATTAGAAGAAACAAAAAGACATTATTTGCATGAGTTACTGTATGTTGAGCCTTTACTGTTGAGGAAAGACACTGATGTCCTCTCCTCTCCTCCTCAGCTCTGTTTGAATCAGAGACCAATCAAGAGGTTAAAGACCGAGGAATCAATGCTGTAAGCATCTGACCAAATACTCAGTTATGTATTCAGTCTGAACCTGGACAGGTTTTTAATTTCCCATATCTTTTTTTCACACCCTGCTGTTTGTCCACCTGCTGTTTCTCTGCAGTGGCTGCTTCGGTTTCTGGTGCTGTGAAGAGGCTTTATGAAGACGATCTTCACATGGACTCAGCTGAGTCAGAGTACGCTGTTAAATCTAAAATATAGACAAAGTACATAAGAGCTGTATTTCCAACCAGTTCATACGTAGCTGAGACAACGTTGGCTTATGCTTTGCTCTCATTTAGTATTATTATCAAATGTCTGGCTGTGGCCTATTATTTAACAGACTGTTAACTTTTGTTGTTGGGAAGCCATTAAACAACTACAAACAGACACACAGACACAATAGACTACAAAGAGACTGAAAGGAAAAACTACAAAGAAATGCAAAATGACCAGAACCAGACATATGACCAGTAGGAGACAGTAAACAATCACAAAGGGACACAAAAGAAGAATTGACTATAAAGAAACGCAAAGGGCTACAAATAGATGCAAAGTGATTAAACACATTAAACAGTCACATTGTTTGTTACTGTTTTGTGTCTTTTTGAGTCTCTGTGTCTTGCATGTAGGAACAGTGGTGGACCTTTTATATCTTCATTGTCTTATAATCTGTGCAAAATATTCAGTGCCATCATCTAAATTTTATGTAACACTTAGGGAAATTACAAAAAAAAAATCCTTTTTGCATCTGTATTATTAAAGCATGGCTCTATGAAAAATAAAGTTGGTTTGAAAACCTAAATATATTCTATATTATGATCCCTTTGGTTCTCAAAGTAATTTTCACATTCTGAAGTTGCTTTTAATTGAGACAAAAAAGGAAAAAGAGTTACTAAAAGTTGTACGTATATCAAAATGGTGCACGTAAGTGCAATTACACAACAAAAAAATCACTGCAACCCCAACGCTTTACTCATCCACATGCATGAGCATACCCTAGGTAATATCTGTGCACATGTCTATTCACACACACACACAGACAAATACATACTCAGAGTGAGTACTGCCTGCCCCACTGAGGGTGTGAGGGTGATGTCTCAGCAGCGCTACACGCACCATCTCTATTCTTATCACACTGACGCCACGTACAGCGTCAACACACTCTCGCCCCCTCCTCTACTACGTTCCCTCACTCCCTCCGTCCATCCCTCATTCTTTCTCCCCCCTCCTGTTCTCTCTAGTAACTGTCTGAGTCTCACAATCTGAATCCTCCTCCTCCCTGTTACATGCTGGCTGCTCTCTCTCTCTCTCTCACACACACACACACACACACACACACACACACACATACATCCGCAAGCGGGCAAATGTCCTTTCTACACATGTTGCTATTAATAGCACCTTTACTCACACAGAACTTCCTGTTCATCATTAGGTGAGTAAACACAGGTTGCTCTCGGCAACCGTCCATCTACATTGTGATAGAGAGGGGAGAGAAAGTAAAAGGATCAAGAGGAGAGCGAGACAGGAAGGACTCATAGAGAGTGATTTTGATGATTCTACTCAGCAACTGGCTTCTCCTTCACATCTACAGGACATTCTTTTTTAAATCAGTCTTCTTTATCTCTGCTCTATTCAGGGGCTTCAATGTGCCTGAGTTCGGCTTTACAGGCATGTTCGGATTAACCTCTGATGCAGTTGAAAAAACGTGTTTCTGGTTTTCTAGTGCTCTAATAAATGTTTGATTAATTCATTTATAGTGATATGGTATGGAGTGAACTCCAGTCCTTGTACTTTACCCAGGTGAGCGACTGTGAAAGCCGTAGCTATAGGAGCCAAAGGGCTCAGTATAGATAGCAGAGAGAAATCAAAGAACAAAACTATATATATATAGTATACAGCCAAACTAACATCCAGCCAACACAAAACAGTATTTGGAATTTCAATAGCAACTAATTACAAACTCACCATTGCAACCAGCCTCATGTTTAGTTAAACAGAGAAGCTGCGAGAAGCTGCTCTATATTCACATATTGTACACAACCACTGAAATCAAAAGAAAAAAATTCTACTGAGAATATCAAGTCTGTAAGTCTGTGTTGACAGGAAATATAAAGCAAGTCAGTGTATGTTAAAAATGGCCGTGTCAACTGGCAGATGAATCTTCAGAGTACATCCAAATCTTTTCATCTTAAAAAAAAGAAAGTTGATCTCATCCAGGTAACACATTAACCCACTCATTTAGTATTTATAAGCACTATTTCAGAGCTTACTAACACCCACTTTATGGTAGTTGTAAGACCAGGGTCAAAGATGGAGGACGGTGGACTCGTCACAGTTGATGTTGATATATGATGTGGTGTAATTTTCCTTCGAAATAAATGGAAATTGAGTAGAATTACATTATGTTGCGTGTGAAAACTGTGGCCTGTGCGCCGTTTCACATTTTGCACACTTCTTAGTCCAGATTTGGAGTAAGGGTGGCTACAAATGAAGCGGTAATTACATATGGTTTGACAGGTTTGATGACTGTTTTCTCCATGTGGCCCTCATATATATTTTAATATTACAACACACACCTCCTCAAAGGAGCTCAGTCAAGCAGCCTTAGATCAAAGGAAGAGAAGCAGTTTGTGGCTCTACCAGGCTATAACTGTAAACTGTGTGTCTCTTTCATAGAGAGAGGCTTCATTTCCTCTTTTGTCTCTGTTGATTCTTTTCTCCCGACAGCAGCTGTGCTCATCCTTCCACCTGCTCTTCTTCTCTTCTCTTCACGCCGTCCTCCCTCCTCATCCTCCTCCTCCTCCTCCTCCTCCTCCTCCTCCTCCCCCCTCAGCTGTCCTGTGGGATGTGATGATGCTCTGACAGGCTTGGCGTCTGTTCATGGAGGTGCTGATATTTTTGTGTCACAGCGGTGGGGGCTGGTACAGGAATAGTGCTGGAGTTGTAGTGGATACTGTGGGGGTGGGATCTAGGGAGGGCTGGGAAGGTTTGAGAAGTGTGAGATTTTAAGCCATTGTATAGACAGGAGGGAGACCAGGGAGGATTGCGTAAGTTGGCTCCCTGGCTGCAAATTTAGCCTGGGCTCGCTCATGCATAAATTTGATGAGCAGTACTATCTGTCGTCAGAGCTGGGGTATTTAAAGATGTGAGAGTGTGTTGGCATTGGATGTAGGGTGTATTTATTGCGCCTGTTTATTTACAAGTCGTGAAGACTGATGACTGATCATTTGAGATGCAAAAACCGACCTTTGCATCTACAGAACGGCACCTCTGTTCCTCATCCTGTTGTGGCTATTTATTTTCTACAGGGCAGACTGTCATAGATGATGGTCACCAGGAGTCAGTGACTGTGTATGTGTTTTTTTATTGCGAATGTCGTTATTGTCCAACTTCATTACTTGAATAAACTTGAGGCAACCAGTTAATTTATAATTGTAAGCTATTTTACTTACATATATTTATTTTTATTTCAACTTTTGTCCTTCACATGTGAGAGTAGGTGGGCAGCACAGTGGTGTAGTGGTTAGCGACCTGGTGATTTCCCCCATGCTTGTCTGGGTTTCTTCCTACAGTCCAAAAAAATGCGTGTTAAAGTCTAAAATTGTCTGTGTATGTCTCTCTGTGTCCCTGCGATAGATCTGTCTACGGTGTACCCTGCCTCTTGGCCAATAACAGCAGGAGAGGCTCCTGCAAACCACACAGTATAAGCTGTGACAGATAATTAATGGAAGGATATGTGGATAGAGGCACATACCCAATTGAGATTCCCTCAAAAACATGTTACTTCTTTTTTTAAACAATATTCGAGTTTCTTGGGGCCTTACAACACAAGTAGTTATTTTATAAAATACTGTACTGCATTCTGCCTGTTGGCTTGATGGTTTAGTCTGCAATGAAAGTGCTTGAAAATAAAGTACTAAATTTAGTAGTTCTTTGCAACATGTTATACTATGTTCAGATAGATTAATTAATTGCTGCATCTTACTATACATCAGCGTATTAAATGTCAAAAACAATACTACAAAAGGGCAGTATTTTTTGTTTTTTCTTCAAGGCTGACTGTCTTGCCCAGCAGCGTGTTGTCTTTTCAGCACCTCTGCCACTCGACAGTTACTGCACTGTCAACTGAAGCTGTCACTTTATACACTTTCAGACAAACATACTTGCTGAAACATCAACTGGCTGGTTGAAAAAAGAAAATTACACATGTACCACGCTATTGCATCATTTTACCTACAATATAAATCCATCCAGGCATGCAATGTCCAAACCACTTATCCGGTTTAGAGTTCAAGAGGTGCTGGAGCTGATCCCAGCTGTCACTGGGCAAAAGTTGGGGTCTACCCTGGACAGGTAGCTAGTCTATCACAGAGTTACACATAGAGGCAGACAGCCACTCACACTCAAACCATGACTATGTCTCTATAGATTGTCCAGAGGTTAGCCCACACAAGTACTGGGAGAATGTACAAACTCCACACAGAAAGGTCACAGCTGGCAGGTGGATTCAGACCAGAAGCCTGTAAGGAACCAGTACTAACCACTTCACTTTAGTGCTGCTGTGCTAAATAAAAAACATAAATGCACTTTAAAGACCATGATAATATATAACAAAGTAAAAACATGAGAATATAGAATGGGGGCTGAACCTACAGAAAATGATCATCTGAATCTGGGTAAACACATTATCTGTCTGCCAGTTTGACTGCTTTGGTCCACTTCTTTTTTTACTGCAGAAGGCAGCTGTTTTCTGTGAAAAGACACTAAAATCAAACAGCAGAGACATGGTTAACAAGTAGATGGTGTGGAGCAAGTAGCGGCTAAAGTGCCAAATATTTCTCTCAGGAGTGAACTGCATTTACTGCACCTGGTTGCCACAAACGGGACTCCAAATAAATAATATGTTGTTATCTAACTGCAGGATGTGTAATGTATAATTCTAATATATGAATAATGTGTTTATAACTTGTTTTTGTCGCACCAAACTGCCCCACACATCAGTTATAGCAGCTTTACAGCAATTCCATCATATAGAAATTGGGGCGACGTGCAAATAATTTGTGTATAAACTGTTCACCATTACTTTGAGGTGACAAAAAAGAAAAATCTGTCCAAATGTGCAAAATCTGAACACCAAACTGCTGTCGTCAGCCATTACTCAAATGCCCCCCAGCAAAGCCCTCCATGTTTGAAATCCTTTTCATGACTCATATATCATGTCATCACTGTGTTATGCTCAGTCTGTATGCTTATTGAACACTAGTTTATATAAAAAACATTGGCTGGATAGTCTAGATGTTTCACCGACTTGTGTGACAGTCATCAATTTGCTTTATTGGGCAGTGGTGTTGGTGTAAGTAGGCGGTGTCAATGCTGATAATAGTCAATGTGTCAATGCATTGTGACCTTTTGCTGTATATGTATAGACAGGGAAACAGAGCCTAATATCCATGTGTATGTTTGTTGTCCTTTTCTGTACCTTTATGATATATTTTGTGTGGGAAACCTCTCAATAACTACAGCTGTCATGTAACAATGTATTCAACTGGCGAGGCTCCTGTTAGTAAGGGGGAACGTGTTGAGGAGTACAGAGTGATAAGGTGATGGGCAGAGGGTGAGGAGTGAAAGAGCAGTGTGTGGGCTGACAAGACCAGAGAGACGAGGGGGAGGACGGGGACACATGCAGGTTTGTGTCTTCCTTCGTGTGCAGTGTGCACAGTCCTCTCTTCTACCCCCATATATATTTTTCACCCTCTCTTCACTAGATACCACTCTCTATCTGTCCCTCTTTCTCACCCACTCACTCTCTTTATTCTTACCTCTTACTGGTCCCTGAAAAAATAGGGCAGTACTTATGTAAGGAGGAGAGAAGAAGTGTGAAGGAGGGGGAGGGGGCTGCAAGCAGAGGGAAAAAGGTTGAAACAGAGCCTTCTGGATAGAAACAAGCAAACAGCAAGAGACTGAGTGGGGGGAATAATGAAGTTGGTATCCGTGCTCCTCATAAAGGTGGAAAAAGTATTCCAATTATTGTAAGCAATAGCACTACATTACTACAGTGAAAAACACAAAAAATGAGTAAAGATACTGATGTGTAAAGGCCGTTAAAAAACAAGTCCTCGTCAAAGAACCAGCTCAGGTGAAGATGAGCTGCTGCATTGGGGAGAAACCTCTCAGTGCAGACTGGACTATGAGGGTGGGGCTACACATTGTACTTGTTAGGGTGTGGATACATAGCCACACCCTAAATAGACCACAGCCAGGAAGAAAACACACAGTCCTGAGTGCTGCTAATATGCTGATTTAATGCTGAGCAGTTATTTAGATTCGTAACATTTACTTTATCACGCAAGTGATTTGTTTAGAATATGCCCTTGTGTGAGACGAAGAGAAAGCAGAAGTCAGAGCAGAAGTCCTGGAACCACAGATATACAAAATGGAAACAAAACAGGGTTCACTTACCATTTTCACACCTCTGGTTTACCACTGGCGGTTAAACTACTTTAATGATATGTCTGGAAAATGTTACTACATCAGTACAACTTATAATGGAAATTTTATTTATTATTCAAGGTCTTTTTTGAATCAGAGTGGTCTCTTTCACTAATGGGTCTTTACAACACTAATTCAACATGCAAAATGCTCCCAACAAGGGTCCAACTAGAACCAGTGGGACATGCTCCTCGATTGCCTAATTGTGGCGATAATCGACTTCCAGCTGTTCCAGCTTATTACCTCACAGTTTAATTTAGATTGGTGTAGTTATTTATTTTATTTTTTTGTACAGCACAGAATGCGTGCATCAAAATACTACGTTGTAATTGTAGTGCCATGTGAGCCACTGTGAAGATTCTCAGCCATCAAGGTTATTGTTGACCCAAAGGTGCAAAGTGAAACACATTTCACCTCTCATCCAAAAGACTTTATCAGTTCTGACTAACTGGCACAGAGACGCAGGAATATAAAACTCTGTGGAGTTGTTTAACGGCCACCAGGGGCTTGCTGTTTTACCCCACTTTCATGTGTTTCTGGAATCACGAGTTAGAGTGTGAAGGACTGTGGAACTGCCTCGGGAGTGATGAAAGAACTGCTTTGTGTATTATCAGTGTCTGATAAGTGGTCTTGAAGGCCACCTCCTCTGTTGAGAGAGGGTAGTTTGAGCCTGACAGAAGACGCTTACTAAGTCCCTTGTTCAAGCCACCAGTCTTCACCATCCAGAATGTCACTGTGGAATCTCCAGCAAACTGGACAACAAATAGTGATTGCTGCTCTACTGCTCTCGGTCTAAATGCTTTCACCTTTAAGAGTGTATCAGCCACATTAGGGTGACCATTAGAGTTTACTGCAACCCTTTTATTTTGATGGTGTATACAAATATGGCTACAGTTTCTAAAGGACGTTGAAGTAAAAACCTGCAAAACAGAGCACTTTAACCTGTCCTCCTCATGCATACAGTAAAGACTGGCAGTGTTCAAAAGTAACGGAGTAAATTTACTCAAGCGCCACACTTTGCTCAAGTGAGATTCTGGTTCTTTACATGAGTATCTCTGTTTCATGCAACATCTGCTTGACTGCATTTTAATCAAATCTGTTGGACTTTAAGATATCACAAAAAAATGTATAAAAAGTATTTACAACGTGATCCATTGTTAATGATATTATATAAAAATAGGTAAACTTGACTGGCTCTAGCTCAACCAACATCCATAGATTTAATGGTATGTAATAGCACAACCTTCCAACTTTTCAACACTTGAAGTACATTTAGCTAATATTCCATACTTTACTACACTGTTTTAAAGTCCAACACAAAATTCTCACTTGCAAAGTGGGGTTTTCAAATCTCATAACTGCCACTTTACCTTAACTAAAAAATATAATTACTTCTTTCCCTACTGCACCTGCACAGGCTGAACGACCAGAACTCTTACATGTGCAAAAGTTAATAAAACTGACAGTCAGTACTTTAAACTCATTGCTATCAAGTCTAATAATAAAGTAATAAAAATGGTGACTGAGCCCTTTTTACAGTAACTATTTTAGTTTCATAATCCTGGTACTGTTCAAGCTGGCTCACTGCCTTGTGCAATGAACTTAAATGTATAGTCTTATTAAATGTTGGAAAGTCTACGTACAGCATAAACTATGTATAAATAAAATCATCTTCAGTCAGTGTCTCAACACTGAGTGAAACTGCAGTGTTTAACTAAATACACTGAGTGACTTTCCACCTCTGATCTCATTCTCTCACCCTCTTGCTCTTGTCCCTCCTTCTTTCTGGCACTTTGCCTCTCTGACTGGCAGTGAGCCGGCCTAAAGTAGGCTAGGATTGACGCGCTGCTTGTGGCTGAGTCACAGAGAGCTGTGGAATACTGAAACCCACTGAATGCATTTAACTTTAGGCATCTGACTCCCATGCAGTGCATGATACAATAGAGCCATCCACTGTCCTTTCTGCACCTCAATGCTGACGTTTGTTGCTGGTTTTACAGCAAGTACGTAGACAAATAAATACAAATAAGAGCAGTGAAAAAGTTCAGTTATTTAAACCCATTGTCATCACCTCAATTGCCACATATAACACAAACACTAAGATGAAGAAATGAAATTAGGATGATAACAAACAAACTAAATGATGAGAGGAGAAATGCAAAAAAAATGACTATATTATTTTAATTTTCTACCGCAGTACAAAAACCTCTCTCACACACAAATGTGTTAAGCATCTTTTTAATTTGGGCTTTATGATCAAGTAGAGTCAACCATCACCTCACTCACCTGTTTAACACAGAGGGGAGTCAGTGAAAGAGGCCTGATACCACTGCTGGGTGAAATAAAATGACGTGAGAACATTTTTGCCTCAAAAGAACCAACAATCTATGACGCATGAGCAATTGAGTGTTTTACATTCTGCACTATAAATTTTGCTGTGCGTGTGTGCTGTGTGGGTTCTTGTAAACACACATGCTTGTTATTTAACTGGAGGGCCATATGAATTACAACATATAAACACAAGTACAATAACATAAACAGGGCTAAAGTGAGCTGCAGTGGTGCTGTGTGCTCAAGCAAAATCAAGAAAAACTAGAAAGTCAGTGTCATAAAAGTGTAAATAGTATAACCGGTTCTTAGTTACAAACATTAAATGGAGCATGGGAATTTTCTCATTATGAGATTTCTGCATGAGAAAAGAGCATTGCTGCCTAGTTGGGCCATAGTATGTTTCTGCAAACATACATGTTTGCAAGAGCAATGTATGAAGTGATCATGTGTCTGAAGTACATGTTTTCAGGAAGTGGCTTTGCAAACGGATTTTCAAGTTCCACTTAGTTGTTCGCATTTAAAGCGACACAAGCATTTCATACACGCAGCCTACTAATGGCATTGACAATGGTTTTGGTATATTTAACCGTCACAGTACACTTTGACAATATGCCAGTATCCATAACGCCTGAAACTAAGGCAGTTTATTTGGTATGTCAAAATGCTCTGGACTAATTTACGTATTCAAGTAACCAATGATCACAACTAAACCACAGGAAAAATATGGCTAGCTGAAGCAAAAATATGTTTACTTTGGGAATAGTTGATATTCAGGCATTGTGCTTCTTGTTGGCTGGCACACATGGTCGTGCACTTAGAGCTTTTCTACCTTCCCAGACATTCACAGACACAGATTCGGGTTCCGAATCTTGCCCAAGGACACTTATAGGACACTCCGCCCATATGGACAGGCGGAGCTGGATAGAACCACTGACCCTGGAGAATCGAACTGCTCCTGAGGGCCGTTTCTTAGCTCCCCTTCCGGTTTGTGGTACAAATACAAACAAAAGGACGTGGGACAAAAATCAGAACAAATGACAACTGCCCCTGCCTAAAGGCAGAGAACTGTTCAACCCTGCACATTTTTATTTTATGCACATAAAATGAGGGAGATCCTTTACACTTTCACTCAGAAGCTTCTAGCAAAACGGACAGAAAAAAAAAGAAAATTCTCCAATGAATGCAAAACATTAAATCATAAAGATGAGGCATATGTACAAAAGAGGCAATCTACAGTTCAAAAGTTTTTGGTTTAGTTTCAAAAACATTTAAAAGTGATTGAAACTGAAATTGACTAGACTAAATAGGTCTGGTTTGCATATTCCTGGAGGAAAGCCTTCACAATACAATTTCAGAATTCAGACAAGAACTACAAATAGTTGCAAAGGCAGACCTAAAAGTCAAGTCATGCATAGCTTAGCTGCAGTTTCAGTTTTGTTGCTCTGAAAATCTTGCTGAGTGAGAACAACTCTGAGTGAATACAGCAGACAAAGCCTGAAGGAAACTGTTGAGTTTTGGTTGGCTGGAGAGAGCAGACAGTTCAAATTTCTTTTGGTGAGGTAGGGAAAGCCTGCGAGAGTTATGTAATGTTGTTGGGATATTATGCCAGAAGGGGTGTAAACAACACTGTTCTGAAGTGGGACAGGCCTCACCGTTGCCTGGTAACAAATATTTTGGGCAGGAAGACCAGGCAAACACGGCCCGCCTTCCAAAAGGAAACAGGGGCTGGCCTCATGAGCACAGAGCAAGATGGTGACTTCCCGAAAATACGCTAAGAGACAGGGGCAAGCAAACAAAGCCCATCAAGGGCATTAGACAACACTGTGTCTATTTTTTACCTTGCTTGACTGCAGTCTAGACCACCACAAGTTGTAAACAAACTCTCAAGGAACAACATTATTTAGAGAGAGGACTGCAGCCTCCCATAAACTCCATAATATACTCCAAATTCTAAACACAGACAAACTAGTGGAGTCATTTAGATAAACATAGCCTAGAAAAGACATTAAAAAAAATCAACAAGCTGTAACACTGTTTCATTGTTATCTGTGTCATGAATATTACTGCAATTCCAACAACTTAACTTTATTAAATTGCTAATTAGATCTGCAGCAACTGGCCAATTAATCCGTGAGTTGAAGAAGTGAAATATTCAGCAACTACTTAATGATTAAAAGAATGTCTTTTTAAAGCACAAATGCAAACTTAATGGCTGCATCTCCTTTACTAAATTGAATATATGGGGGGTTCAAATTAAGACCTCTGTTAGCAACCTTGCAGTTTGAGGTTCAAAACAGGTTAATTTGTCCTATTCTCCAAGATTTAGAGGAAAGGTTAGTAGTCTAATTACTCTAAGAAATTAATTAGCAGATTACCTGATTATTACAATTCTATAAGATTAGCTGGTGCCCTTATTTTCGTTGGTTCTTTACCACTCATAATCTGATAGCGGTATATTTATAAAATGACGATTATAAGGTAGCAGAGTAAATTCTGCAGTAGCTGGTGCAGCTACTCATCAGTCAAAAACTGCTCATTCATTAGTCAGCCGTAAAATCGTGAGCGCACATTGTGTCATTTGTTCCAATTGCAATCTAAACATTTACAGGAGGATTTAATTATTAACAACATGCACCGGTTTGTGTGTGTGCTAACGTAATAGATTGTTGCTACACCTGCTCGAAACAGTCTAACGTTATTTGCATTTTACAAGCTAACGTTACAAGTAAAACACGGGACATATCCTACGAGATAGTAAAGGTTAACAACGTCACTTTAACTTTCACTGTGCATGTCTGACGTTGCCAGGAAAACAAACCAGCTCCTGACAGTAAAAACTGTCCAAAAACAACAACTATCGCTGTACCATACTCGGATTTGCTGCTGTTCCCAGCACAAAAAGAATCCGGAAGCCATATTGTGAGCTGCTGTCTGTCACTCACAGTCGGTTGCCGAGGAAACCGGTTGCTAGGCTGCATAACAAAAAAGACCAAATTTATACGTCTTTGCGTCAGAGGCAACGGCGTATCCAAGGCGACGGAACGCTACACACATGCAGCAGCTCCATGGATAGCACATGGTGGCTGTCACTGTTTTAGCGTAAATAACCTATTTTATTTGGTAACACTGGCTATGTGTGATGTTTTTAGCGGCTCGTAGAGGGAAAAGTATCTGAATTATTTTGACGCTGTGATTTTTGTATAGTTATCAGCACACACAGCTGAAAACGAGGTTGCCACTAGTCCATAGGTGTCCCCGTGATGTCTTGCCCTCAGCCCGTGCTGGTGACATCGTTAATTCTGGTTGTTTCCCCGCGAATGTGGGCTGTTCGCCTGCGTTATTAGCCATTCACCACAATAATTCACCATCATGAACAACTTACATCGACGGAGTTAGTCATCGCGGCTCAGCAGCGTAGCACCGGTAACGGCAGCCCGGATGGGACACAACGTCCTCCCTGGATCCTGGTCTCTGACGTTGCCGAAGCGCTGACTAATAACTTGTTATCCCCAGCTCGTCCCTTTTTGCTCACGCCTTTTCACACACCGACTATAGCTTGGGCCCTTACACAGCAGCATACACGCCCCATGACATGACATTGTTTGACATCACAACCAGAAAAACGTAGGATTTGTATTTTTGACATTCATTCATGTTTTGCCACCCAGTCTTACCGAATCTAGCCTAGTACATGAACCCCCTCCCTGTCCTTCTCCGTCCCTAAAGCAAAGCCAACATCCCACCTGCCACATTCCCACTGGTGTCCGCATGTAGGCTATTATAATGAATCACCTTCTTTTCGGCTGATGTTTGCAATGACAGGCGCAGATTTCCGTCACTGCTGCCCACTGATTTTTTCAGAATTACACTGATGTTTACCAATCTGTGTGTTTTCTTTAAGTTGTCTTCATGGTATTTCTGTTTATGTTCTATATACTCTGTGACACTGTCTTTCCTTACACTAAAATCCTCAGTATGTAGGCAAATTCTATATAAAAATTTGAATGCATTCGGAATGTACTGTGTAGGCCAGTCTACAGCTTAAAGACGTTTTCTGAATCAGTAAATCGATTAAACTATATATGCCGTGCTTCACTTCAGCTTTAGGGGTTGTTGAGGCACCGATGGAAAGGAGTTTTTCCTCCCATACAAGTTATAAGCTCTCAAGCTTACAGGACTCCCGAGGGCGTGTCCTGAGAAACTTTTCAGCAGGATTTCCCTCGCATGCCTAACGGGATTCTGTCCTGGAGTGACACAGATGCAGTGTTTCTGCTATTTCCTAAAAGTTAGCTTACAAAATAAAAATTAAAAGTCGTTTAGAGAAACTAGATTGACTATCATGCTTTATCATGATTTATCATGTTTTTGGTGTCAGGTACTTTAAGTCAAGTAATCAGTTAAGTGAAAAAATAATCTATTTTAAATTGCTAAATAAACTTAAAATCTCCCCCCAAAGTGCTTACAGATATGAGTGTGGATAGGTTATTATAGGAATGTTATGCCTTTTTTTGATGTATACGTGAGCCAGTAATGTTCCAATCTAGACAGACGCATGGATAGTCCTAAATAGATACTTTCCACATTTATCACTCTGAAGTGTCTTGAAATTTCCTCTCAGAAATTGTCAGACGGTGAGAAATATCTCGTGCCTGTGATAGTATAAAAAACATCTATTATTATCCGTCGGCGAGGTGAGCTTTTGGTCCATTTCAGTGGGAGAGGGATTCCCTCAACGTCACCAAGGATACCAAACACAACAGCAAAGCACAAATATGGGCATGTACGTCAGCGGAACTCCGAGGCGGGACTTAGACGCTAGAAATGCCTTGGTTGTACTCGAGGAGGATGGATTCATTCATAAGACAAGATCTGCTACCGTGCACCGTAATAGTAGCTTCGTCCTGCGGCGTACCGTGAACGGACTTTATGGATCTATAATCGCACATTTGACACAGAGAATAAACTAGAGCACTCCGAGGATTTAAAGCTAAACGAGAGGACTTATAAAGATTCATTTGGGACACTTTCCCCTTAAACTCGGGAACTGGATTAAGCTCCTTCATGCAACTTTTTTGGAAAGAAACCAAGAGCATCTCACCGGGGAATAACATAAAGACTTCTAGTGGTAAGTTTGTATTGACTTTGCGTAGATGATTTACAACAAACGCAGGGTTTTTTTTTAAGGATTTGCTCAAACATTACCGCTTTAGACGGGGCCGTAGACATCTGTCCACTTCTGCACGTCAGATGAGGTTACTTCATAAACTTATCGATGTCTAAAGAAATCTTTCCATGTCGATACTGCTCTCACAATATAACTGAATAGGTTTTGAAGTATAAAATACGCTACTGGGACTTACTTGTTATTGTAGAGTTTTCTTCAGCGGTCAGTCAGTATATGCAGACAAATAGCATCCGTTGCGGTGGGATTTTTCAACTTTTATCACAGAATCCCTTTTTAAAGCCAGCAATACTTAATTTTGGCGGCTGCACTGCATATAACACCAGCCATTCTCTTCCATAGAGCACATCACCTTTATAAATCTTATTGTGTGTACCGCTGCCCTGCCGCTGCAGGTGACATCGCGCTCTCTCCGGCAACTGCAGGTGTCGCATTCTCCCTCGGTCCCTGCGGGGAGATGTACCAAGGGTTCCCCGGCGACCCCGACAGCGGATCCCGTGGAAGTTCGTCTCCATCTATTGAGTCCCAGTACCTTTCCTCCGTGGACTCCTTCGGGAGCCCGCCGACCACCAGTGCTCCTCAGGTAAGGCAGAGTCAATAGACTAAAGGCACCACATGCATGTAGTCTGTAAAAAACATAGCTTACTTTGCCCGAGAATGACAATAATTCTAAAAAATACAAAACATAAATACAGCAAATGTAACAGCTGTGTCTTTAATAATTATGTATAGATAGAACAGTTTAATTTATGGTCTTGTATGTATGGATCTGGATTTAGGCTACTGTATATGGGTATAAGGCTAAATTACCTTTACTAACATCTTCATTATGTTAAATATAGTCTGCTATTTATATGTATAAATACAGTAAGCACTGTGTGGAGTTTAACATAGATATGCATTGTGTGTTTTATATTAAA
The DNA here is from genome assembly GCF_033026475.1 of Channa argus. Lineage (NCBI taxonomy): Eukaryota > Metazoa > Chordata > Actinopteri > Anabantiformes > Channidae > Channa > Channa argus. The sequence continues at coordinate 9,350,231 of NC_090202.1, forward strand.
TGTCACATGTTATTTAGTTATGCCATACAGGCCTTGTTGCTAGTTTGAATTTATATGTATGTGGTAGTTTAGAAACTCCTATATAGGCTATTGTCGCAATTAAAAGGCAGAAGAGCATAAATTGAGCTGTTGTAAGAAATAGCAACTTACTGGAAATGCTGCCTCATCCTGATATCTAGCCTAAACTACAAGAAAGTAAGACATTGTATAAGCGGTTATACATGAATCAAACTCTAATAGACTTTTAATGGGATGTTTCTTATTTGGTGGAGGAAAACGATGTTCCTAATGGCGTGTATAGGAAACAATACAGTTTTTACTACTGTGTTCCTGCACTCAGACATAAATGCTCCCGCTAAGTATAACCACGAGTCAGTGTAGATGTAGCTCTTTGCGATGCTTGTCCTCTTCGCGGTAACGGCGCCCGGCGATTGACAGCGTGCTCGGTTTGCAGCACGCCGCAGAACAGATACCAAGTGTTGGAACTCTCCTACGTAAGCGCCGAGGCTCCGCCCCTCCTTCCACGCGCTCCTCTCTCCTCTTACAGGCCTCGCCGTGACGTAAATGCTCGTTCTATTTTGGAGTGCTACGTCGCGTTGCCAAGGGGAACACCGGGGGTGTGACGAGGCAGGAGGAAGAAGGAGGGGGAGCCGTTCTTTGAGAGAAACGATTGGCCGAGGCGTCAGCTTTCAGTGCCGCCTGCCCAGTGTGCTAACATGCTTTTGTAAGAAAATTAATCATACTCGATACTGACCTCCTAAGGTCTAAAATAAAACAAGAAGAGGACAAGCAAAAGATTCGGGCTTTTCATGTGTATAAGTCGTCCATGGACATAGCAACAAATACTCAAAACTAGTTAGGATTCAATATTCAAATTATTAGGCTTGTTTTTTTTCGTTTTCCAGCTACAGTTGGCTGCAAAACGTAGCATCCCCTTAAGCTGAAATGGCAAACGAATAAAACAAATATTTTTTATCAACATAATATTTAATGCTCTTTATGCTATGCGGGGATGCAAACTTAACCCTAAGCCTTACATACTAATATACGGTATTCAGCAGCTACAAATTTTCTTTCATCAATTGGAGTGTTATTAAAAAAAGTTATAGTAAAATAATGAAAAATCAATATTAATTTAACTTTAATTAGTTTCTGATTAATACACATTTGTAGGAGCTCAGTGTGCATCACACATTAAGTTAATGAAAACAATTCTTTGTTCTGCTTTTTGCCAATTGAAACTGAGGTAATGCTAACTTTTTTGCATTTTTTCCCCATCTGGCATTTACAAGCAATATGCTATACATAGATATTTTAAAAGCCATTTATTATTGCAGGCTATTTGTTAACAGCAAAAATCCCCTCATACGCCCACTTATGCATGACAATGTTGTTAAACACAGTTTGTTGACAAAAGCCTACTGTACATTATTAAGGACTTAAAATAACCTCATAGTAAAACATAGTGTGTTTTTGCTATCATGTATTAAATGCTGGTGTATTTTTTTCTAAAAAGGATGTTAACTTAAAATGCCCCTTTTACCTGAAACATCAGATTGTTGTTAGGTAAAGTTTAGCCTGCTGCGATTGGCATAATGGGTGACTTTATCCAATGTGACAAATACTTAGAGGAAATAAGTTAATCAGCCTTGGCCCCTTCTGTGTTTATGCCCCTTTTTGTCTAAATATGTTTACCAAATTATAAAATGTACATTGTTTGTTTCTGCTAAGGAGTGTGTGTCAGCGGGAGCTGTCTTGAGCATTGTGGGCAGCGGGCCAGGGACCAGTGCTGGAGGGGAGATGCCCGGTTCATTCGTGCCTACCGTCACCGCCATCACCACCAGTCAGGACCTGCAGTGGATGGTGCAGCCAACCCTTATCTCCTCCCAGGCATCTGGACAAAGTGGGTCCACTGGCACCACCACCATGACCCAGCCAGTGTCACTTGTTGACCCGTATGACATGCCAGGCCCAAGTTATTCTTCAGGGTCTGGATTTACCCCTCCAAGTTCAGATACTCCAGGCCCAGCACCAGGCCCTGTTCGCCAATCTAGAACCCGCAGCCGCCGTACACGAGACGAGTCTGTGAGTGAAGATGGAGATGTTGGTGTGTTAGTAAGTGTGTGTGCCTGAACGGTTTGTTTGTTGACCATTGCATGTTACAAATGTTTGCATGAAGCCATTCTCATAAAAATGATAGCAGAGAAGGTCAGATATTTGTAGAAGGCTGTGGGCATAGGTACTTTTTGTCTAATGTCATTTAATGAATTTGAATTTGTTCCTTGTCAAGAATAAAGATAATGCCAATGTGAAAAAACAAACAAACACTGGAGCTTGTGTGGTCATCCTGTTCCACCTAATGTCCCCACCACTGCTACCAGGATGCATTTTCAAGAGAAAAGACAAAATGTCGATACTAATCCGGTTCATGTTTTTTCTGCTCATATTAGCTAACACCTGAGGAGGAGGAGAAAAGGCGTGTTCGTAGAGAACGCAACAAGCTGGCCGCCGCAAAATGCAGAAACCGCCGACGAGAACTCACAGACAAACTGCAGTCGGTGAGCTTGGCCTTGTTATAGCTGCCAGAATGAGTAATGACCATAATTACATATCTTATGTTACTTCCCATTGCACTGCAGAGTGTGGTAATACATGTCTGCATGTGTTTTTATAAGAGAGAGGATTATGGTAATGGGCTGTTTAGTTGTGGTAAGGATAATTATAGTCCTCATGACAGGCTATTGTACCTACAGTATTTATGGCATAATTAATGGGCTCTTGTATAAGGCACTGTACATGTCCAAATGCAGGTGAGGAACTACTGGGATGAAAACATCCACCTCCACAAACACTAAAGTAAAAGTTTGGTGTAGCTAACACTCCTATCCCCTCTCTGTCTGCTGCATGTCTTCTTCCCCTCTTCACAACCCACTTCACCCACTTTTCTCTTGCTCCCTGTCCCCTTTCTTTCATTCTCTCTACCTGCCCACAGGAGACGGACACACTGGAGGAGGAGAAGGCAGAGCTTGAGGCTGAGATTCTGGAGCTGCAAAAGGAGAAGGATCGCCTGGAGTTTGTCCTGGTGGCCCATCAGCCGAACTGTAAGATCCCATACCAGGACCAGCCTCAGCAGGGCTCAGCTCAGCTCCCTCCAGTTCAGTCCCAGCTCCCTCTACAGACCTTGCAGCCTCCTGTGTCCATTGTGGGCTTGGCTGTGAAGGAAGACTCTTTCTATCTGCCTCCTGCCTACACAGCCCATCCGGGTTCCACACAGTCCCAGCCTCCGGTTCAGCAGCAGCAAGTCCAGCAGCAGCCTCAGCCAGGGATAATGCAGGAGGTAGAGTTTTCTAGTTCTTTCTATGGCTCAAGTGAGTCGGCACCTGGCGGGCCGTGCCTTATGGCCAGCGACAGTGGTGGTGGTGGTGGTAACCATGACGATGTGGCCATTGGCAGCTACAACACCTCATACACATCTTCATTTGTGTTCACCTACCCAGAGGGAGCCTGCGGGGTCAGTGCCAACCAGCGGAACAGCAGTAGCGAGCAGTCATCTGATTCCCTGAACTCGCCTTCTCTGCTGGCACTCTGACTGACCGACAGACACATGTGCACACATATCAACACGAACACACATAATGCTCGCTGGAAGTAGAGACTGAGGCAAGTACATGCACAGTGCCAGTCAGTCTCACAGATTGAAAAAAAGGAACAATCAATCATTTGTATCTGATTGGGTTAAAGTTTACATCATATAAAATACATTCCAATTAAGAGCCATGCAAACCATTAACAAATCGAGCTTAAGCAATTCACAAATTAATGTTAAATATTTTTGGAATGCCTGCAACTGGACAAGATAAAGTGAAAAAAGAAAAAGAAACTCAAACCAAGTCCAAGTTGCCAAATCTAAGTGCTCTGAATTATCAAATGGATTCACAATAAATAGTCTCAATTATCGACATGTAGTGTTTTAAGTAGGATACCACAAGCTCACTTAACACTTCGAGAAGCACCAGTGCCCCCACCTAGTTCCCTCTGTCGGTTGTCCCTTCTCCAGTGCTCTTGCTCTCATCCTTTTCCATCTCTTTCTCCCTTTTTTCCTCTTGCTGAATGTAGTTGTGCAAATCTGAAATAGGGATGAAGGACATTTGGTTAAGGGTCTTTTCTTGTGGGAGACTGATCTCTCGCTCACATCTAACGCTTCATGTGCTCGACTTCCCTTTGCTTCTTCATTTGCTGCTTGGACTTGACAAGTTGGGGATCTGCGTACCACAGCCTCAACTAAATCTTGTGCTTTTTACAATCGTTTATAAAAAAAAATCTGCTTCCGTCTGACTACCTGCCATGCGACCCATCTCTATCCATCTCTGTTTCTCCTCTTCTTTCTCTTTGTTTCTCCCTCTCTCTGAAGTCTTCGACCCCCGAGAGCCCGAAGACCCCCTCCAGCCCTTGGGACCTTGAGTGAATGCCGGCCCAACTAACACGCCCTTTTGCACCCTCTCATACACGGAAATGGATGCAACCCTTCTCCTATAAAGAAGACCCTTTATCTTGGAGCGCATTGCTCAAAGAGGATCCTTACCATGAACAGCAGCTACTTTTAACACATGCACATACACATAGATATCATTGATGAAAGCAAAATGCAAGACGGATGCCACAGTCTTCAGCTGAGCCATTGTTACGTTCACGTTCACACAATGAAGATTAGACACATCTTATGTTGTGAGGCCGGTTAAAAGGATAGAAAAAGATTGTAGCAGGAAGGGAGAAAAGTGAGTGCAAACAAGTTGGACAGAAACAAATTGAGAGGTTATGAGTATGGGATGATTCCTATACTAACCATTGATTTTTGGAAGTGTTAGAAACAAAGCAAAAAAGCGAGAAAGAAAGAAAAAAAATCCTTCTCTTGCCAACTGTGTGGAAGTGTGACCTCAGTAAAAACACCTCCACACGACAGAGCTTCATCACACTGGGCCTACATGCACATATTCACACCATCGCTTTCGAGTCTCTGAGCTGAAGAAACAGGCTTTTTGTTGCGGCAAATCAGCTCTGTCTTTTGCTCCGAATCAAGCAGATGTGAACAGATGCCTTTATTAAGGGGAGAGACTTAGATTTTTATTGGTGGTGATTCAGACAACCTCTAAACACTGGGCTCAGTGGTCTCTGTGCCTCCCCTGTTCTCTCAGTGAAGATGATGTGGGGGTGCGTTTATTGTGAGTGTACCCACTCTGAGGCACCTGGCCCGTTTATTTCTTTCTTTATTGAGGTTGATGTGGTGTGTTAGCACGAAGCAAGACCTGGAAACAAAAAGGGGAGAACATGTGGGCTGATGTTGTGGAGTGAGCGTCTTTCTTTGCCTGTGAATTTGTACCACTTGTTTTTCTAGTATGTGTGAGTGAGAATTGTTATATATTTTAATGTTTATGTTTGTTTATATGTTTGCAATGACCTCTGCTTTACCTTGTACTGTTGCTGTTTCTTGTTTTTGTTTTTTTAATTATTACTTTTTTGTTTAGTTTTATTTTGTTTTATTTTCTTTTAATCGGGAGATTTCCTCATAACTTACTATTATTATTGCATTGTAACTATTATTTTATTGTATTTTCATCTGGCAACTTAAGAGGCATGTTGTGCACTACAAAAAAAAATCTAATTGTAAGTCTGTATGCATATACAAATATACACGTAACATGTATATGTAAGTGTATGTACCATGATTGTAACCTATGAATGTCTTCAGATCTAAATGGAATATTTTTGTCAATGAAGAACAGGATAAAATGTTACTGAGGTTTAGTTTTAAAATGAATATTTTTCTAAAGGAACAAAAAAATATATATAATAAATTTAAAATACCATTCTTTCCCTTAACATGAAGCACGATGTCACTGCCTCTAATGTGTATTTATGTTTTATAAACAATATAAGCACTATCCAGTTACATTAAATGTATGTTTTATAATTATGATGTTACAAGATTGTAGTATCGCCTCTGTTTTGTTTGTTTGTTTGTTTCTCTGTGAGGTCTGTCCCAAAGCTACTGACACCTTAACACCACTTGATTCTTAGCAGATGCAAAAGAACAAAACAAACGGAAAAAAAAAAACTTAGTGTGGTTGAATGTCAATGCACAGATTAAAAGTGTTCAGACAACAACATGATGTCTAAACTATCTCATTTGAGGACAAAGTGTTTCATACCCAGTACGTATTTGTGTCCAGTATAAACATATCAGTCAATGACATGATTTCCTAAGTGAAATGTGTGTTTGAAGGATAACCACAGTTTTAGCCTTGATATGAACATTATAATGTTAAAGTTTATTCTTGTACTCAAGCAACTATGTTGTCTATAATAGAGATTTAAAAATCGTGTGATTGTATTTGCTGGATAAGAAGCTTTATTTTCATTAAATAAACATTTTTATTTGCAACAGTGTCTAGATTAATGACATACATCTTTGTTCAAATGTGGTTCTTGGTGGTCAGAAAAATGGGCAGACCTCATTTAAAAAAAAAATGTTGAGTAAGGACTGTGTATTTACAGATGTTGGAGATGCCTTTTGATTTTTCTCCAAATGCAAATGTGATGAGAATATGTTCTCGTGTCAGAAAAAGCATAAAACATATTCAATAGTTCTCATGTACATAGGTTTTTGTGGTGCTACATATAATATACTATAATGATGAGGCATTTTGCAATGTGTGTTGCTAAGGCTGTAGACAAATGAACACACTGCCAGTCTCATCAAGACGGTTTACCAATAACACAGTGAACTGCAAGAAGCTGAAGCTCTCAGAGCCCCAAATTCACTCTGTGGTTTCATCATAGTTAATGTAAATTGCTACATGCTACACCTTTAAGTGTGATGAACAGATCTTTGAGGGCCCTTGTACTGTACTTGCACTCCACACTTACAGAACATATTAGCCAAATTATTACATCCTATTTCTTGTCTTGGATTTCATTACATTTGTCTGAATTTGCTTTCAATCTTTTGTTTTCTCTAAGGTTACAATCACAAGTGTAATGATAAAGAGTTGACAAAGATCATATTTTTTAAATGATGAGTTGAATGTTTCTATGTGTATTTCCTTTTCTTTGTACCCATGTACACTTTGATTTCACTGTATTAAATGCAATACTTATTATCATCTTTGAAACATATAATGTATCAAAACATGCAGTGTGTAAACACAGTGCTACTACACCCATCAGCCACAATACTAACACCATGGATCCACCCACCCATTTCTGTTTCCCCCCCAACGTGACTTGTTAAGGGTAGTTTAACGTTGTGGTGGACAGCTTGGTAAGACTGCAGAGTGAAGCTGACCCCTGACCCCCAGGTGGTGTTAATGTTGTGACTGATCTGTGTATAATTCAAGTGTGATAATGTATTGCTTTAATGATCCATTTTTGTTACAATATTAAACGTTATCATTAATACTTATTATAAAATTCAGTTTTGAGAAAATCTCCATGAAGAACTTGTGTTAGAATGTATTTGAATATATCCTCTCTTTTTTTCATTTACTGATATTGTTTAGAAATGATGGCAATTTAAAAAGCCATTGATTTTGTTAAACACCATTCCTTTTATCAATGTATCATATATGTTTGTAACAAATTACACTGTATTTCTGTTTCTGGGGGCAAAGATTGCTATTTTGTCACTTTTTGAAACAAGGATATAGGATTTGATACATTTTGAAATGAACGGCCCAAAGCAATTTTTATTGGCTCAAATGACAAATGTCATTTAGGGTGAATGTATATTGACATATATACATGACTATCTTATGACGGTGCTCTGATGTCAAATTATCTATTTTTTCAGTGCATATCATTTCACATAACTTACTGGTTTCAAACAATGCAAAGTACTGTTTACTTATTTTTATAGCTTTCATTTTAATTTGTTTTGATTCTTGAAGAGGACCAAAGTGTGTGACATGTTTGCCTTGTGGCTTTTCCTGTCCCCACTCTATGTTCCTCTGTGACCATATTTTAGCTTCTTGCCCTTTTGCTGTCCTATAAAAGTTTACATGATAAGGGTTTTTTCTTGGTTTCTAGTATGCAAAAGCTGGAGAAATCTTATCTATTAATGGTGGTTTGACAAAATGCTAATCATTTCCAAGCTCTGGAAAAATTATAGAAATAAACAACATATTATGAGATACATGTTTCTGGCTTTTAAGTAATTAATATAATAATAATGAATAGAAGGTTGTTTTTCATCTAAAAACAGATTTTGTCATTTAATCATGAAGATCCCAAAATGTCTGAAATATTTGAAATTGCTCTTAACAATTTTTCAGATATCTTGTTATTTTAACTAACAGTCCAATCAATTTGATTTATTTTAAACAAGAAGGCAACAAATCAACTAATGTCAATTTGGAGCAAGAGAATATTGGGCATTTCTGCTTGATAAAACACTAAAAACTGATCAGTCACAGTTGACCCACAGATAAATAGTATTATTTGGATAATGTATTGCTTTAATTATTTTAGCTAGAGGGGCAAAAATGTTACTGGATCTAATATCTCAAATGTAATCACTTGCAAAATGTCCTACAAATATGACAATTAATTAAAAATCTTTGTCTTTTATTCAGTTGGTTTAAAAGAAAAAATTTGAAGCAACGCATTGACCTTTATGGGATTTTTAAATTATTAGGTATGGCTTAAATAAATAAAAATAGGTGTCTGAATATGAATACAATATGTAGACCTACTGCATAATTACATATAGTTTGGTTATGCTGGCAGACAGAGGCTATTACGTGGAGTAGGATTCATACAATAACGTTAAGAGGCACATCAGGTGAAGCTGCCCGTTTTTCTTCGGTCAGTGATGCTGGAAATGATCATTGTTAATTCACTTACAGGCCCGGTTGTTGGTAAGGCGATCGTCCACGGACCACAGGGTCAGTGGATCGATCCCGGTCGTGTCCCTGGGCAAGTCACTGAACTCCAACTTGTTCCCGGTGGGTCAGGTGAGCACCTTTACATGGGGGTGTGAGTGTGTGAATAGATGAAGCAACATTATACAGCGGTTTGGATAAATGTGCAAAAATACAAAATGCAGCAACAGTCTGTGTCGCTCTCTAGCGTCCATAAACCGATTTGCGCAGAGAACCGAATGTGGTTCTGGGGAAGTTGCGTCACCGGAAGTGGAGCAACATGGCGTCCGTGACAACAGGTGAGAGTATAAAGACCAGGCAAGAGATCGAGATAAATCATATTATTTTAGTATTTCTGTATTGGACATGATAATTCCATCGATTTGGACCATTGTTTAGAGTTATTTTAATCGATTTTGTACATAATGGAGGTCGCAGATGGCCGATAGTACCCTTTTTTCGTGGATGTAGCTGTGGCTAAAACAATGCTAATGCTAACCGGTTTCGCTTAGCGGGCTTACGCTGCTTCCTCTTGTTAGCCTGAGTGGATAAAATAGGCGTTGTATAGACGAGAGCTGTGCATCGAAAAATTAGCTGTAATAACATTTGAGTGAGTTAGCAGTAATCTGAGTATTTTTTTTTTTTATTTGGGCCAACGTAACTAATAGTTGAGTCTACATTCATTTCCATAGAATGTTGTCAATATCTCCAAATTTACCGTATTGGTTTTCGAATTAATCGGTATATTAGTCGATAATGAAGAGAATCATCACTTGTCATCCCAATCACGTATGGTTCTGTCTTGTTCAGACCGTTTAGCCAAGTGTCAAATGAACATTTAGCCACCATGAGAATTTCGTCTCTGTTTAACGATGAGTTCACCAGTCTCAGTCAGTCAGAGGCATTGTTTAGGCAGCTGTTGGCCTCCCTTCACTCTCACCATAAGACGCTTCATCATTGGTGTTATAAATAACCTCCAGCTGACCACGGTCAGCATGCTTTAGACTTCAGTGTACTGCTGTCTCTTCTGGTTTACATCTCCTTCTGGTGGGGACTGTCCTTTCTCCCACTGCAGAACTGAGAACCATCATCTGCAGGACAACTTTATTTTGTTTAATGTGAAAATCTATTATTACTGGGTTCACAATTTGTGTGACATTTATTCATCATTAGTTTATATAAAACAATTCTGATATTGCTGAGTGGCATAAGGCATGTATAAAACAAAAATGCCGATTTAAGCTGCTCATCTGTGCATTTACTGTTTTTCATTGTTTTATATTATTGTGAATTTAAGAATTATTTCATTTTTGTGTGTTCGTAAAATCAATTATTTTATATATTATATTATATTATATTATATATGTGTGTGTGTGTGTGTGTGTGTGTGTGTGTATATGGGTTGTGATGTGACTGTTTTTGCATTGTAAACTGAGCAGTGATCTAAAGTAGCCATTAGTTCCAGCCCAGATTATGTCATAGTTTAAAGTTCAATTAATAATGTGCTGGTGTTTTTTTCAGTGGTTGATTATTTGCTGTGAAACATGCTGCTCCTGAAACCCCTGCTTTTTTTCCACCTTAAGCCACCTCAGAATGGATTCAGTTTTTTAAGGATGCTGGGATCCCAGCTGGTCTTGCTGTCACTTATGCAGTTTCATTTGTGGACAACAGGTACTGTAAAGTTACTGTTCCATTTGTATGATGAAATGGAAAAACCCACTGTACACTAATAACATGCATTTATCCTTTACCTTACATGCCTTTTGTTTTCTGTTTTTGTATGATTGTTTTTTTCTTCATGTTTTTAGAATTCAGAAAAACATGCTGATGGACCTAAGCAAAGACATCATGATGGATCTCGGCATAACTGTTATTGGTGACATTATAGCCATTCTTAAACATGCCAAGCAGGTGTATAGGCAGGTGAGGTCACACTGATGAAGTGTTGAAAATGTTTCACTTTCAACATTTCAAGAGTGTTTCTACCTTTTCAAATAACAGCACATTATTGCTGCATGTAGGTTTTAGGTTACATGTTGGCTCTAATACGGGGCCTGGAAGGTAGCACGTATAAATCATGGCTCAAACATTACCCATAGCTGCAAGCCTGCAAGCACAAGTATTTTTTAAATAAATTGAACTTTACAGGTTATAAATAAAATGCTCACTTTATGTAGCTACAAGAGAAGTGGTTCAACTGAAGCTATAGATTGCAAGTTTAACATAACCTTTAATGGGCATTTTTGCCTTTCCATCTTCAGGATATGTGCAAAATGGCCACAGAAGCCATTTCCTCAGGACAAACCAGCATTCAAGCTGAGCTCAGAAGAACTGCCAATACTCGTAAGTAACATTACTTTTCTAGAAAGATATATGCCCCATAATGAAAACATTATTGTCTAATTAAAGTTTGAAAATAAAACATTAGGATTATCAGAGTTGAGTGTAGCTTTATTAGCGTGATAGAACATTGTGACCCATAAATCAATCCAATATGAATCAACTGTATCATAATTTAGTATGTCTATAGGAGGTAATGCACCACTGCACCAACGAAGGTAAACCATCAGTTATTACACAGGAGGGATTTTGGTGCATCTGACTCCCATAGATGTATTTTCAGTCAAATTATCCATCCAGCTGCCTATGCTGTTGAGGGTCATGGGGAGTGGAGCCTATTCCAGCTGTCAGTGGGCAAGAGGCCGGTTACACCCTGGAAAAGTCGCCAGTCTCTCTCAGGGCCAAAAAGAGGGGCATACAATAACAGACAACCATTGAGACCTCTGGGAAATTTAGAGACACCAATTAACTTAACATGCATGTTTTTAGACTTTGGGAGGAAACCAGAGTACCCGGAGGAAGTCCACGCAAGCATGGGGAAAACATGCAAACTCCACACAGAAAGGCCGCAGCCGGCCGAGAATTCAAACAGTGGACCTTCTAGCTGTGAGTCGGCAGCACTAACCTCTCCACCATCAGTAAAATTGTGCTGACTGAATATTGTGTACCTCAGTACCTAGATTATTATTATCTGTCTTGCTTAAACACTGTGTAGCATTAAAACGATGAGTCAGAATTGCGGGAGTAGACAGCAGCACAAAATAAGTAGCATTAGGAACATAATTAATTTCATAGCTTATATTTCAAGTAGGATTTAGGATGTCATTTTAATACTTGGTATGCTTTAAAGCGCATTTACTGGGTGGAGTAATCACTGATTTTCTCTCTTGACCTAATTGTAGGGATGCTCTAAAAGGTAGAACTGTGGACTACCAGATTTTTACTAGATAAATTTGTGAATGCTAAGGCAAGTAATCAGGCAAAATAAAAGCTTAATTAAAAGCCCGTTAAACTCCTAATCTAATGTTACCAGAATGATCTACATCACCTGGTTTGTTTGCTTCAAACCCAGGTTGTGCAATATCTCAGTACTTCACATATTCTTTTATGCACTTACAATATTTTGGCATGTCTAAAAAAAGTTTCACACATCTCAGAAGACAACTGTCAAATCCAGTTTTCTGATCTTATTTTGTGTACACAACAAGAAGAGTTTTACGGGGAACAAGTTAAACTGCAGCTACTAAGAACGGATCTGCTTTTTGTCAGCTGCCACTCGTATGATTGCCAGTGCTTTGAGCCATGACTCCCCGCCCACCACTCCAGCCCGTCGACCTGACAACCGCCTCTCCGTCACTGTGTCCAACATGCAAGCAAACAAAAGTAGCAAAGCAGGTAAATATCATGGAAAGCAGTTCATTATTTCCTGTCCCTGTGAAGCTATAAGTTTTTTTGTTTCTTTTGTACTTCTGTTAAATCCTCCTGTACCCATCACTTTCTCTGTCAGTTATAAGTCAACCAGCTGATGAGGGGAATAATTTGCCAGCAGTAAAGCGCCGGCGTGTGACAGCTGAGATGGAAGGCAAGTACATTATCAACATGCCCAAAGGCACCACGCCTCGTACACGTCGCATCCTGGCACAGCAGGGCAAGAAAGGTACAGTAGGCCTGGCACAGTGGCCTCGCCAACAGCTCCATCTGATGATGCGGTTTCTCACTACAAATAACCAATACTAAATGTTTTCATACATCTCGTTTTATAGCTAAATTAAAACAGGTAAATCAGGGCTGACAAAGACAGTCTGTTTAATTTAAAAAATATATATATATCATAATTTAAACCCTTGTCTAATATTTGCCACTGCACTCACAATAATCCCCTCTGTGCTCGTGTTTTCCTGTGTCTCGCATCAGCTAGAATTTAACCAGCCTGTTAACCTGATCTTTCCTCCATTGCATGATTTTTATGGTCTATGAATGGATTTACAAAATTGTCCTCTTTCAAAATATTTCCACATAAATGTATAAAAAAATACAACATTTTATGTATTTAGTTGCAATTTGCCAAGTTGACTTTGATCAGGTTTGTGATGTTTTTTCTCCTTCCTGAGCACAACAAAACCTTAGGCTTTTTATAGCTCTGCTAAAATCTAGTATATCACAGCACAGTATAAAAACACTTCACTGTATATTGTAAAAATGGTCTCAATGTTCAGAAGCTTCAAAAGAGAAACAACATTAATCCTACAGGGAAAGGCCAACCAAATCTAACATCACAAACTACACAAGCACGCATTTATTTACTAAAAACAAAATAAGAAAAACAACTACAACCTTAAATAGAACTTAAAGTTAGACTAAACATTTTGATTAATTCAAAGTCAAAAGATATTTGCAGTTATATGATCTGGAAATATCTGTGATTATTGCAAGTCCACTATGTACAATATATTGTTTTGTGTTATTTTAAGGTGAGTAACTGGAACTGCACAGATTAATATGGAATTTTCACACTAAAATCAAAATCTCGTAAGTTTTTGTAGTAGATGTGAGAATTGTACAGTGGCATTAGGTAAAAACATTACACTGTTTTCTTTACAGTAATACATTTATTTGTATGCCATGTAAATTCCAGCTAAATATTTGGAATTTTCATACCCTTCACTGTAAAGACTTAAAAAAGACTTAAAATATAATATATATTTACATAGATAAACAAATGAGATTGAATAAAATCACCTAATGTTAATAGACTATATAATAGCTTTGCTAGGTTTTGTGTCATTCCATTTGTGTGCATGATGTAATATACCAAAATTTATTTTTAAAACTTAAAATTGTTTTCTAATAATATTTCAGAAATAAGTGTTTTTTTTAATGATTTAACAAAAGGACACTTTTGTTAAATGATGAATACAAATATACACAATAAATAAAACAGATCAAATGTATGTGTAGTAGTAGCACTATGAAGAACTGACAAGTCATCCTGAATAGGTAAATCTCTGGGTAAACTAAAGCTGCTAAAGAGCACTATATAAGATGAAATTACAATAGTTAAACTGAGATGTCACAAAAGCATTGGCCAGAACCTCAGTGCGTTTTCTCGTATGAACTGGGTGATGTGGAATTTGTGCTTTGATTTTAGCCAATTTTTTACCATGAACAAAACCCATCATAGTCGAGCTGCCATTAATATTTGTGTAACTTCACTTGTTCCTCTGTTCTTTAAAAAGGTTTGAAACGTACTTCTGTGTTTGAAAGACTTGGGGCAGAGTCAAAGGCAGACACAACAATAACCAACAACAAGGTGAGGCCTTTCAATGTATCTTATTAGCTCACTGTTTGTCTTTTAGATAATATACAGTTTGATTCTGGAATTCTGTGTGCAGTTAGGTTTAGGCAAAAAAAGGCCCATTGATTAAAGTTAGAAAAAAAAATTCAGTTTGGTTTAAAGGTAGATAAATGTGAGTGACAGTGACACCAATTCTAACCTAACCATAAGCAATTACTGTGACTATATAAAAGGTTTATTTAAGCTTTAGTTTGGATGTCTGGATAACAAACTTAGGCTGTACTGCAAGGTTGGATGTTTTGGCAGATAAAAAATAAATATTTGCAACTTGTCGTTTCTTAAAGAGTCCTCCTCGTTATGCTAACATTAAACAGAATACATTAGAATTTAGGTTTCCTAAAAATTGCATTAGGTTGCAGTGCAGTTGTCTAGAAACAGGAGCCAGGATCATGTAACAATAAGTTATGTGCTCAATATTTTCATGTTTGGCAGCCGACTGGTGTTTTCAGTCGCCTGCACAAAGGCGATGGAAAGGTGGCTGAAAACATGGATGTTGATAATGAGGATGACAGTGATGGAGAAGGCTCTGTCCTCCAGTATGCTGGTGTACTCAAAAAAACTCGGCCCACTCAGAAGAAAGAGCCAGCAACAAAACCAGCTCCAACCACCCTGCGGCGTCTGGGAGGCAAATTCAAAGTACCTCCCTCTGACACTCCCTCCTCCTCTTCTTCCCCCAACGGGCTCCCCCCTGCTAAGATTAGTGTGCTTCAGAGACTGGGAAAACCCCTTGCTACACATTCCAGTCCAGCCGTGTTGCCTACATCTGCTGACACACAGGACAACAGAGTGACCAGCACCAGGCCCAGAGCACAGGAGAGACAGAGCATAGCAAGCTCCAAGGTCAGCAGCAGCACTGGCATTGGGGGAGGAGGAGAAGGAGGAGGAGGAGGAGAGTCCTTGGGGGCTCAGATGGATGTTAAAGCTGTCAGTGTTTTTAAGAGACTGGGCAGCAAGAAAACCTAACACAGACAGCTGCAAAATGATTCAGACTCTTTGTATTCATCCTTTATAGAATTTGTATTACCTTCTTTACATTTATCCTGGCTACATGCAGGACACCACATTGATAAATATTTGAGGGATTTAGAGTCTGGCGTCAGTTTGAGAGCTTGGTGTGGACAATTTTATGCTACATTGTGGCTGTAGATTTACTTTTGGATTTTTTTTAAAAATTTCTTTTTACACTTTAGTCATGCTGCCATTGGAAAAACAATTATTTAATGTCCAAGCTTTTAATTTGAAATTTTAGACTCTGTATCATGTTGCTCAGCCAGAAAGCTGTTTATCATCTCTCAGTTGTGTTTGCCACTTGTTTTTTTTTTTGTTTTGTTTTGTTTTGTTTTGTGTGTGTGTGGGTTGGGTTTTGTTTTTGTTTTTTTTGTTTGTTTGTTTTGGGAGGGGGTGTATTTAACTATATTAAGGCATGAGCATGGCATGATCCAGCAAGCCGCCATTATAGTGATTTGTTATTTTACCCTGAAAATTCACATATAAGGATGTTGCTGCCTAAACATCGCTGGTTGAATAGTTGAAAACGTTGCTTGTCTGTTAAGATAAATTATGTGGTGCCGATATTTGCCTGAAAGTTTTACAGAAAAACAAAGTCTTACTTAATAAAATACAGGTACAAGTTTTTCTCCACAACTGTAAAACCCAGGATGGCAGTCAGATGTAAGACCAGCCATGAGGCGATGGTTAGATCTGACCTTCTTCCCAAAAATACCTCTTGCATAATCGTGAAAGTAGGACTTGAGAACTTTGGCAAAATCCAAATGGTTAACATAGAACGACCTCTTTGAACACTTGAATCAAGACAAAGCACCACACCTCCTCTTCTTTTGCACTTTGTGGAGTAGAAGAACTTTTCTAAAACACCTCCTTGAAGGCCGGATCAGTAGAATATGTGGGGTTTTTTGAAATGCTATTTATAGACTTATTAGAGTTGATTTCACACAGCACCGAACCTGTTCTGCTGTATATTTTTCTATGCCGACCTTCTTGTACCCTGTAGCCAGAGCCTCCAAGATGCCATCAGACCTGGTGACGGGCAATTGTGCTGTAGTTCAAGTAGGTAGTGTGCCCTTCTCATGAGTCATTTGGTCTTTCAGACTTCACACCAGAACCTTTCTACATTGTAAATATTTTGAAATGTTTAGAATCATGTTAAATATTTTTTGTTGTAAGGAACAAAGTAGAGCAAAACACACCATAAACTGTTATGATTTTTTTTTAAACATGTTGAGGGAAAAAGGTGTGATTGGAAAAAATTAAAAGAGAAAAGTGGTCCAAAGGTATTTGTTTTTCTACTTTTTGTCTCTGCTTTTTTAACTGTCGATATGATGGCAAAATATATATTTATAATTCCCTACCAGCATTAAGATAATATTTTATCAAAAAATCTCACACTTATGCAAGGAGCTTACAGTGGCATAATTAATGTGTTGTTAAAGAACTTTGAGTACTAAATGATGCTTGGCTCTGTACAGCTGCACCACACATTTGACATTCAGACCTTAAATATATTGTATTGCTTTTTAACACTTATATGGTCTTCAGCACAAAAACAGTTTAAATAAGGCAATATTTACAGAAATTCTGTGCATCATCAAAGAAAAATTTAATGTTATGACCACATTTTACCATTTTCTACTCTTTGTATTTGTCATTTGATACTTACTTCAAAGATACTGTAGATAGACTAATCAGCCACAACATTTAGAGGTGAGGTAAATAAAACTGATATTCTCATTGACAGTGGCACCTGTAGCCATAGGTGCAGTGTAGTTATCAGCAAATTAATAGTTAGTTCTTGAAGTGGATGCAGAAGAGGATCTTAGTGACTTTGAGATGGGACAAGTTGTCATGGCTAGATGATTGGGTCAGAACAACTCAACAAAGAACAGGTCCTGTGCAGTACTACAGTATTAAGTGCTCATACTCAACTCAGTAGGGTATAACTCTGCGAATGTCTTTACGTCATATTGAATTGGTTTAAATAATGATCGTCAACCTGGTGACAACAAACCTGCCCAAAATAAAACAGAAGCATCCTTAAGAAAGAAGAGGTTATTTCTGTTTATTCTGTTTGTGAAACATTGCATACATTACAGTATCTAGATAGACACATTCTGGAAAGAAATGTACTGTTGCATTGCTCACAATTGTTTTTATGATCAAAAGTAGACTTTTTAATAATTTAAACAGCTGTAAAATATGTTTGATATTTGGCATTCTGAACATGCAGTTTACTATCTGTGTAATTATGAAAAGCATTTCTTGCTGATGAGAGTTTTTTAAAAACCAAAATCGTAATGACTAATTTAGTTGTAGCTGTATGGAAAATAAAATAATTTTCTACTTTTTTAATCCATCAGTGCATTAGATTTTCATTTTGATTTCAGGACTTTTACTTCTATAGTATTTTCATAGCGTGGTATTATTATTTGTTCAGAACTATATCTGAATATTCCCTCCACTCTTGCGGAGAGCGGATAAAAAGTGAGTGTAATTTACACCGTGTCCCCTTGATGTCGCTCTCACCTTTTGTCTTCTCCTGCCACCTCCCCCTCTTACTGCATCCTCCTGCTGTCCGTGTCCATCTCCTTGAAAAACCTTATCAACTAAAGTCATCAGAAGCTAAGATTCGCCATAATCTGGTGTTTGTAGGCGAGACGGGGACATCAGTAGACGTAAAAGCTTTGTTAGCCTCTATCAGTCTGTTTTTTGTTTTGTTTTGCTGTCCAAGTGAGCTGTCCACTTCCAAACAACGAGAGTGATGTCATCTGTGTTCTTTGAGCTCTCTTATATTCTTTGAGAATATAAGGGGTCTATCACTGGTGTCAGGGGGTAACCTTTGCCCTTGACACTAATAAATAGCAGGCTATGCAAATAGGGTTACGTAGTAGTTTGTGTACACACAAGTTTTATTTAAAGAATTGAACTTTTTAAAGGGTAATTTTACCGAACTGAAGATGTTTGTGACAAAATATAATTCGTATCATAAAAGGCCTGGACGTTGTTTTCGCTCTTTTCCATGTAAACTGTGGATTGCAGCAACGCCTCACTGCTTCTTTGCTGCTTATCCCACAATGCTTTGCGGCAGGGTTGTCGTGTGTGCCGTGGTGTGTGCGCTGTCTGAGGTGCTGAAGCTGCGCGTGCCCTCAGAGGGTGCTACCATAGAAATCCACTCGAGCATCCTTCCGCGAGGGGACCAGCGCGAGCGCTCTGTTTTTTTTTTCTCGACGGTTGGAAAGCTGACGGTAAGGAAATTCAGGATGTTCCCAACAGCTGCTCGAGCCATATTTATATGTTTATAGCTACAAACATCCTATAAATTTCTGATCTTTGAGCACAAGCAACCCAGGCGCTTTTGTAGTGCTTTTCTTAGCTCTTTTTCGAGGCTCGTTGTGTCTCCGCTACCACCGCCTGCCCAGCCTTCTCTGCTGCTCTGTCCCGCATCCTTTATGCACAGCACGCTGATCCGCTCCTCACCAACAAAGCACACCTTCGTGTCCGAGCACCATGGCCCGCTCCACTCGCTTTCTCTGAGAGAGATGGAAGCCAAACAGCACCCTATAAAGAGCCTAAAAAGCTACCCGGAGACCGGCGGCCGGAGTCTGGCAGCGGCCGCCGGAGGAAACGGAGGAAGCGGCGGCGGATATAGAGCCGGTCCTGCTGAAATGGAGATGGAAGCGAAGATCCAGAAAGCCATCGACTTCAAGGTGGAGGGTCACCGCTGCTATAAGGAGAAGAAATTTCGGGAAGCAATAGGCAAGTACCACCGGGCGCTGCTGCAGCTCAAAGGGGTGCATGTTGTCGACGGGACGACGGGCTCCGAGGTCAACCTGCTGAACCAAGCCGCGGCCAAGCTGACTGAGGAGCAGCGGAGAGCCGTAGAGAGCACCGAGATCGAGTGCTACGACAGCCTGACAGGTGAGCAGTAGTAGTCTTGAAGTACTGCTGACACCATTGTTCATCCCGGTTCATCGGGTTCACACAGCCTAGTGGGTATTCTGCTGGATTTCTCTTGTCTTATTAGGCAAGTGGAATAACATAGGTGTTGACTTGTAAAAAGACAGAAAAACAACATATTTGTTTGCGGATTGACAAATAGCAACGTGGTGCTGATTTAATGGCCAACATGCACTGACTAGATTAGTACATTATTTAGCCTACAGAGAAATGTCACAGTTAAATAAACCCATTATTGCCAGGCCAACATCAACATGTAGCACAATCCTGCAGTTTTTTCTGGAATTTTGTTAAATAATAAAATTTGTGGATATAGCCCAGTGCGAAAGTGTTAAGAAGGAAAATAGAAGAAAAAAGTCATAAGGCCCGGAGCCTAATAACTGATACATGTATTCATTATGCAGACTATATATGAGCCAAATGTATCATGCTGTTGTGCCATAACATCAACATTTCACATGGCGTCTAATCTGAAAGCCCCAAGACACATCCCCAAGTGGGTGATTGTCGTGTCTAATGGCCCCCCTTTGCACTTTGCAGGGTTCAAAAAGATTTCTCATTACTATTCAGTCAATGTATTTCCAAAGCATTCAGTTACTTATTTCCTGCTGGTTCTCATATGCCAACAGACCTATTCAAAGTTAAAACTTTTAGTGAGGTTTCAACTTTCTAACGAGACATCAGTAAACATTCATCTGACAGATAAGAATTTATTATATGCATTAATAAATAAAAATACTAATGAATTTATATCTAACCACATTGACATAATACCGCTGATGAAATAATATACCTTGTGGCTTTGTGTGATAAAATGCTTCAGAAAGTGCAAGTAAACATTAAATCGCAGATAACAAAAAATAAAAAAAACAAGGTAAAGGAGGCATCTGCTCTAGCAAAAGTTTTTATTTATTCAACATAATATAAGTCAGCATAATGAGTTTGCTGTTTTCGTCTGAGTAGATGTTGACTTTAGCTTAGTTTTACCAAGAAAACCAGGGGAAATAGCAAATATTTACATTTGAGAAGTTGAAATCAGTGATTTTAAAAAAAAATTTGTTTAATGATTAAAGAATTTTCACCCTTGTTGTCAATTAATGTTCTTTTAGTCAGCTCTTTATCAATCTAATCAAGTAATCATTTCTGCTAGAAGCGGTTAGATTCTGAGTGCCAAACAAAACAACTGAAACTGACGCATATAACAGGGGTCAAAAGGAGCCCAACAACAAATACAACCCTCAAAGGGTACCCTCTAATATAAGTGTGAGAAAAATGATCATTTATTAAACTAATTGATGTTCATCACTCTGTGCCGCTTGTTAATGGGAAATTATTTAGTTGGAAATATGAAATATGTCTAGAGTGACACAGCACTCTAATAAATAATACAATATTAATGTAGATATTCGAGAAAAAAAGCTCTGAAGTCTTGCTTGTGCCTACAGTATGGTCTCACTATGCAGTGTAAACCGCAGACCATGACAACTGTTTTTGTCCAGGACATGATGACGATGATGATGATCAATGGTGCACACTTGCAATTAAATCACATCCGTTATCAAACATCACTTACCTGTGTGAATGTTGTGATTTCGTGCCATGAGAGTGACATCAAGCCCTGTTGGATTCCTTTGGATTGCATGGTTCTTCGCAGTGTTCAGCGGCTGTCTGGAGCCTACAGGGAGGCCACTGTGGAGTGGAGAAAAGATGGGGGAGGGTAAAAAAAGGGGTGAGGGGAGTGTGAAATAAGGAAGGAATAAGGACAAGTAGGGATGGTGCAGGAAGGAGGGAACTAGTAGATGTGGTCAGAGTATCAATAGATGAAAGACAAGCATGCGTGGGAATAGAAGTGCACTGTGGAACAGAAAGTGACGAGTGGCATACTAGCAAGTGACAGGGGGCCATATTTACCATGGCAACCATCAGTGGGCCTTTTCCCTGTCTTGTAAAGCTCACACCCTCCCCATTCTGCTCCGTCAGACAGGAGAGTGTGTGTGTGTGTGTGTGTGTGTGTGTGTGTGTGCGTATGCATTCACACACAAAGAAACCTCACCTCAACCTTGCTTTACTAACAATGAATCACATGGACTCGATTCATGTTTGTGCTTCACTTTGATGAGATAAATGTTTAGTAACATTTTAAATACACCCCACAATTTACAGTACAATATCCTTGCATGAATTTGGCACTAATACATGGGGACTGATTTTTAGGAACAGCGGTAGCAAAAAATGATACTCTATTTCTCAAATAGAAATACTGAGAAACAAAAGTGAAGGTTGGTAAGAATGATGCTACCAATTTTGTTCTTAATATCTAATTAAAAAGTTAAACTGGGAGAATGGCCACACATCTAAGCTCCACATCTTACTTGTAATTTCAAATTGACATTTTAGTGTCCCACATTGCCAAGTGCTAAGCGTGTAAGCGACAGCATATACAAAAGGCCCTTACAGTTACAGGTTTGTCCACAGTACACAGCTGAAGCTACAGGTAAAGGATTTTCTCATGACATTTTTATCTCATTGAATTTATTTCATTTGAATTAGAAAACATGTCAAGAAATTGCACCATACTCTTGAACTTTTGCTCCTTACAGGCATGTTCATCTTCAGCTGCAGCAGCAGCAGCAGCTCAAAATAACACATCTGCTGCAGTAAAAAACAAACTTGCCTTATCTGAGGCAACTATGAAAGGGTTTGAACCGCAGGCAAAAGATGCTGTCAGTGATAGATGTACAATACATGGTTCCACCAGATAATCATTAATGTTAAATGAGGAGCCTAGCAATGCTTATGTTAATTCCTTCAGCTCTGTTGAATATTTGGCTTTCCACCCCATTCCCTCCTAATTCTAAAGTAAGAACCAGGCTGGTAATACTTTTCACTCCTAAAATCTAGCGTTGTTCTAAAAATTCTAGCAATGCGCAGTATATATTTCCCACTGACTGAAATGAATCAGTGATTTGTTGAGTGAATAGTAATCTAGCTGCAATTGTTGTGCAGTGCCACCTGGTTAACCAAAGTGCTGCTAGGCAGTTGGTGGTCACTGAGGTTGTGTTTGAGGAGCTGCTATTTGGGCAGCTGTCGCAGCAGCACGGACATATAATAGGAAAGCAGTAGGCAGTGGAAAAGTCACTAACTCACGCATGTGGGTGTGTGCTCATGATTCTGTGCCAATTGCTGAACTTACTGATTTTAATGGAGTGTTGTGTTACTTGTGATTGCATAGAAAACATAAGATAGGCTTATAAAATTATTGTATTGTCATGAATAAACAGTGACTCAATTATTCAATTCATAGACAGTGATTTAGAAGCTATTATGATACTCGAATAATTGTTTTATTTTTTTCAAGCAAACATGCCAAACATTTATCCTTCCAACTTCTCACATGAGAATTATGTTTTCCTTTGTCATGCATGATGGTAAATGGAATATATTTGGGTGTTGAAAGATTAGTAAAATAAAACAAATTATTTAAAAACATCCCTGTAGGCTGTGAAAAAATTACAACCAGCACTGTTTGGTACTTCCTGGCATTTTGCTGACTAAATTAATATTGAAACAAATTGCACATTTATTAGCAGTGAAAAAAATAGTTAGGCCCTAGAATAAACTACATCACAATAGGAAATAGTCAAAAGTAGTAGTAATTTGATAATTTAAATAATAACTGCAAGTGTTGTTGCTTATAACACTTAGGTTCATTTTACTGAAAGAATGCAATTTGTATTTTGAAAATTTTTTAATGCTGTACTAATGAAACTCAGTGGACCAACAGTGGAGGTTGGTACTTTAATTACTAACAGTGTCTTTTAACTTTTTAAAATGGATGTTTACTGATTGCTGGGTCACTCTGTGACCATCTCAGTACGGTGACATACAGAACATTAGATGGAAAGCCAGAAGTGAAGGAAAATATGAAAGAATGATTGTAGGGGGAACTGAAAAAACTAAATGTGTTTCCAAAAAATAAAAAATAAAAAAATTCGGAAATGAGAGATGATGAGTAAAGATGTCAGTAACAGAGAAAATCTGATTTTTACTTAGCATATAGTGAAGGGAATATGGCTAAAGAGAGGAAAACAAAGGATCATTATCTGGACCAACAGTAACATCACCTGATTCTATCAAACAGAATGACGATACATGAAGAATGTCCTACTTACTGATTTGTTAACTAGACATCCAAAGTCTGTGTCCCCATGGGGATGTATCTAAATGGGTTACACCACCACCACTGTCTGTGTCTATAGCAGTTCACAGTGGTGCAACATGTTGGCCAGAGGCATACTGCTTGCCAGCCCTCCTCAGCCATCCGCCCACCACAAACACACTGTGAGGCACACATAGAAATAACAGATGCGAATGCAGTTTGTTTGCACTTTTTCCTGAGATTGATCATGATGCGGCACAGTTTCCCAAAACAGCACTTATTTATATCAAGCATTTTAGAAACTGTAGTAAGTTTCACTCAGTTCAAATGTATATTATAAAATGTATGAAAGTAAAACAGGCAGCAGGATGGTGTGATCCTGTGATATGAGTGATTAGGTTGAGTTTTCATTAACTCTTGAAATCTTTGCCTGAAATCCCCCTTTGTTCCTCCTGACTGGTTCAATCTGTGAATGAGTCATAAGTCACAGTCTTGGGAGAGACACAGCAGGAGGGGATGAGTGAAACTGTTTGTTTCCTAACACTAGCCACCTTTATATTCAGCTGCTGCAGCTCGCAGTTGCTCTGCTTGCCATAATGATGATCCAGCAATTTCCACCCACTCATCACATTTAAAAAAAATAGTTAAAAGAATGAAAAGAAACTGCGTACATTTGAAACCAGCAAAAATATGTTTTTCAGATTATAACATAATAATCTTTTGCTTTTATATAGATAAGAAGCTAAGGCATTGGATAGTTTACCTTAATAAGACATTTACTGTGAGCAGCAGGTAAACAACCCTTTTCCCTCTGGTGTTTGTGGAGACCTAGTCCCACTGGGCTGGCATTACGCTGTTTATAGCATCTTCTGACGTCTTTACTGTTTATCTACATTAAACTCCACATTTAGTTATAATTTCCTGGGCAGGAAGGTAGTAAGAAAAAAATCAATCATCCACTATATGCAGACCAGCTAGCTGCTAACTTGTCTGGGTTGCATGTAGTGTGGTTCCAGAGCCTAATTTAGCTCAAATTACTGCCCTGAGCTCTTTAGAGCTGAAGGGAACTGCAGCATCGGGTTCTGTACCATGAACAATCCCTTTTACATTACACACAGCTGTTTGCCCCATAAGGACTAGGATTTTGTGATTTAGAATTTAATGGTGCAGTATAGCAATTTTATTCCTAAACAGCTCCGAAACTTTTTGATTTGGCCTGGAAATACAACCATCCATTTCTGAGAAATAACAACAGAATTTTCTTATTTAAGTAAACGTATGGGGGAATAAAATCATGCATTGCTTTAACATACTCACTTGATTAATTCCAGCTGCTTTTGCACATTTTCAAAAGAACCATTTAATTCCTTGATAAGTAAACTTTATATTTAAGACACCAAAATCCAAGATGTCACTAGTGATGCCATTTTTAAATAACTCATTCACTGGTCCTTCCCGACTGGACAGATTACTTTTATCACTGTCATTCAAAATCTTACAATAAAACTACACATTCCACGAGGACCATATTTCCATATTTTATACACTTTGTTAGTTTTTAATACTTCTTAATACTTAATACTCTTAATACATTTCAAACTTTTTGGGAAATTTCAATTTTCACATTATCATAATACTGCACACCACCATCTCTGAAGAACATGTGCTGACATTTCTCCCTAGCATACTTGAAAAGCCTCTACCTATCCTCACCGATGAAGACATTTTATACACATTCAACATCAGTGCTGCACGTTGAATTTTGCCCTGCTTCTTTGCCCCACTCAGATGGTGAGATGTGGAAAAAAAAATTTACCAGCCAGTTTCTACACCTTTTCCACAAGTTGATCCTTTTCATCTTTTTAGCTGTCTTATTCTTCAGTCGTGAAGATGCAAACAATTTCTTTCCAGCTGTAGGCCACTGCTCCAGTTCATCCTTCTTATACCTGCTTTTCTTGAGGTTTTTTGAAATTGCTCATTGCCTAGAAAGCTGTAAATTGTTTCTGTACCACACTAAGTATTGATGCAATGTCTGCTTTAATAGTAATCAGCAGAATTTTGGAGAGATTTTCAGCACTAAAGTAAGTGTGAATGGAATCAGCTTCAACTGGCATTATATCAACAGTACATGCACAGTGTCTTCCTTGCTCTTAGCTTGGGAACACTTTACATTAGAGGTTCAGGATTTTTTTAAATAGTCTCTTTAAAAATTACCTCATATTTTTCTATTTTTGTTTTTCTTATAAATTGTGAGACAGTCAGATAGCATATGTGTAGCAATTTATACTTTTTCCATGTCTGTTATTAAATATGTATGGCTTTCATGTAGCATTTTCTAGAAATTAATGGCTGACTGCCAGCTGGGACTGTTTCCTGGAAATTATTTAGAAAATATGGAACCTTTAAAAGCGTTACCTTCACCTCTTATACTCGCTCTTATACTATATTAACTTTAATGAGCCTTTAATGAACCAGTTGGTCCTGCCTTCATCAGAGTACAAGAAAAAGAAATAGTACTATTACTCCACTTACTTAACAGTCTTGAAGATTCACCAAATCACAGCCACAGCCCAATCTTACTTCAGATGGATGCTGCTGGGGTGTGTTAGAATAGCATCAGTGATGTGTAACACTACAAAGAGACTGATTTTACCAGTCCACTCTAACCCACTGCTAGTAAATATTCAATGTGTGCTTACAAAGCAGAACAGAACAGAAAACTCCTCCCTTTCATCTTCTGCCAGCTTTGTCACCAAGGGACATTGCATGAAGTGCATGAGATAAAGCCAGAAAAAGAGCATGAGGAGTAGAGAAGATGGGAAGAAGAATGTAAGATTGGGGGGTTGCATTGAGGATAATTTCAGGGTTTTACTGTATAAGTAGATGGAAGAGAAGTTGTCCAGTACTTCGTAGAAAAGCAGTACTATGCAGTGTGCTCATAAAAGGGTGGAGGAGGAAGAGGAGATGACATGCCATGTGATGGTGAGAATGGGGGTGGGTAGGGGTGTTTGGTTGGCGTTCTTCCTCCCTCTGTGCATGTACGTCTGCCATTGGAGGGATGGCCAGAGCAGAGCCATGGGAACATCATGTGCCAGAACTACAGATGGTGTGGCAATACTGTCAGGAATATGACTGTCCCTCCAGCTACTGTACCACTCACACTGCACTGTCCTTCATATACCAACCCTCTGAATTACCTCACAGCTAAGAAAGATATATTTTGAGGATAAGGGAAGGGTGAGTCAGTGAATGGGCATCCAGAGGGCAAAATGGGGGAGGGAGTGGAAGAACTCGTAAATATGATGGGACTAAATGAAAGAGAAGGAAGGAGGACGGTAAAGCAGAGTAACAAGGAGGAAGGGAGAGGAGAAAAATGTTTGACTCTATGACCTCTAAATAGTAAAGGAAATCTTTTCAGAGCTGCTTTACTTTTTTTTGTTGGTTTGTTTCTTTTTTGTTTTTTCAATATGGAGAGAATACGCTGAGAAATCCAGTCCAGACCAAACTGATTTAAATCACAACCCTGACAGGCCCAGATGACTCCTGTCAAAAGAGACAGTAAGATTCAGTCATCTGTCAGGAAGAAATGGAAGAGAGAGGTCAGGCGGGGAAAGATGAAATCCAGAGGGAGGCATGAAGGAAGAGGCAATAGAAATCTGTGAGCTAAAGACCTTTTTTTTAAAAAAATGCATTTTATTATAAAACATTTTAGTATAATTAATAGAATACCAGATTGATAATGAACCTATTTTTAAAATTTAAATTTATCTCAGTCTTTTGATACATCTGGAATTTATTAAAACACTGACCATCCATTTGAAATGGGTTATGTGCCATGTCATTGTTATTTTTTGAAATATAATCTTGTTTGATATGGGCTGACAGTGAAATAATGAATAAATTGAAAATGTCTGTCAAAGCTTTTTTTAGCCTGTAGTTGGAAGTCAGATCATCAGCTGAGGAAAAACCGAAGCATGTGCCCTTTCCTGACACCCTCACAGAGAGCCAGAGATGTGTAAGTGAAAGCCAGATCAGGAAATGCAGAATATTCATCCCCAGAAGCAATCAGTAATGACCATTTGGGCATGTCTAACAGCCCATGCTCCAGTGGACAGTGCAGAGTAAACCAATTGGCTGTTTATATTTATCTGCACAGCTCCATGTTCATAAAAAGCTATGTTGGTCGCTATTTGAGCTTTCCCTGTTTGACCTGCTCTGGAACAAAAAGGCTTCATTACATGCACCGTAGGGGGTTGACATTGAAAACATGTCCTTGTTTCACACTGGTTATGACAGAATTGAAATGTACAGTGAATGTTTTCTTGTGCACATTTTGCTAATACATAGTAATGGGTAATTCTCAAATGAGCAAAAGGTCTTGGTTATAATCTATAAACAATGAATCAAAATTTAGAAGTGACACACAATTAAATTTTCAGTTCTCTTAGCTTTTGGAAGCATCTCTCAGCACATTAATCAAGTTTCCATCTATGATTGACATAGTGAAGTCGCATACTTCATTTCAACTAGAATTCCTATGGTCAGATTGAAAATGCAATTATATTTGTTTAGGTTTCCGGTCCTGTAGCTTTTAGATACAGCAGGTAGCTGTTTTTAGTAAAAAAAAAAAGAAAAAGGTCTAAAACCCAGCTGCTGTCACAGGTGGCCAGAAACAATATATTTGTTTTCTTACTGTCATGTCTTTTAGCAGCTTGATATGTAATGATAAATGTGGCTGTATCATTTTTAGAAATTAGTAAAGGCTTGTGCTCTTACCATCAATTTGTTTGAAGTACTTACTGAGACAGCTCATCTTCCTCGCAGATAAATCTGGCCACATGAGATTCAGAGCCAAATCATTTGGCCCTTTCTATTCTGACCTTTCTAAATCTATCTTGTTGCCCCAATATGCTGACAGCATGTTTCTCATAGATACTGTGAATAGAGTATCAAACAAACAGGACCCGCCTTGAACAAACAGGAACAGCCTTGATTTTACTTGACTTTATTTGAATTGTGAGTGTGTGGTTAGTGCTTGAAGAAGTGTGTTTGACAGCAGTCAAAGATCTGCTGAGCTAAAGGCAAATGTCTGCCTAGTGTCCAGAGGACATCACCCATCAGTTAATAGCTTTGCTAAGGGCCACAACAAAATTACATTTGTGTCAGGGAGGTTAACTACAGATATAACCTCAATAAAAATCTATTTTATGCTTTATTAAATTGCACTTGTCTATTATTTGAATGTCTGTTTTTACTCATGTGAGCAAGAGTAATGTAGAATCCTTATTTGCCCCCTGGATACTTAATGATATAAAACAAATATGCTTGTTTTATTGAGTTAAATGAATACATAACCACATGAACTGCTCTTCATTTCCTTTAGAGTTCTCGAGAAATGCCACAAAGACTCGCACTGAGTACCGTTGGCTTATATTACAGACAAGAAATTGCTCAGCCTACAGTAAGTTCAGGAAATGCAAAGTGCAATAGAGAGCATTAAATGATTTCATCTGTGGTGAAGTCATAGAGGAGATAGCCTCCTCACTTGTATAAATATTTAAATAGATAAGCATTAATCCTGAGTCAGTGACTATTTTAGAACAGCAGAACAATGGGGGTGGGAGCAAACTGAGAGCAAGGTAGAAGATTCACACAGCTGGGACCTTTGTGATGCATAAGTTTTAGTTGGATATTATCAATGTAGTGTGTGTTTGACGTAAAAAAAATCTCCCTCATTACTTTATAGGCAATATATCTCTTCTTCTTCTTTTCCTTTCAGCTGTTCCCTTTCAGGGGTCGCCACAGCGAGTCATGTGCCTCCATCCAGCCCTGTCCTCTGCATCCTCTTCTCTCACACCAACTAACTTCATGTCCTCTCTCACTACCTCCATAAATCTCCTCTTTGGTCTTCCTCTAGACCTCCTGCCTAGCAGCTCCATCCAGCATCCTCCTACTGACATATTCACCATGTCTCCTCTGAGCTTCCTTGTTCCCCCCCCCAAGTCTCCACTTGTTGTCCACTTTCCTCTTTCCAGATGACACACTGAGTAGCCTTCTACCAGTCTCCCTGATCACATTAGCTGTAGTGGTCCAGTCATCTGGAAGCACTTCCTGACCACCCAGAGCCTGTTTCAGCTCCTCCCTGAAAACTACACAACATTCTTCCTTTTTCAACTTCCACCACTTCGTCCTCTGCTCTGCCATGGTCCTCTTCATCTTCCTCACCACCACGGTCATTTTACTAACGACCATCCTGTGTTGCTGGAAGCTTCTAACCTTGCTACCTTTCCACCTGTTCTCCTTGACACACAGTATATCCACCTTCATTCTCTGCGTCATGTCAACCAACTTTCTGTCCTTTCATGTAATAGTCCAAACGCCAAAGCCAAAAAGCTTCCCTGTTCTCTTTCTGCCTACGAACACACCTTCCTCCTCTCCTTCTTCGACCAACGGTAGTCCAATTTCCACCAGTACCCTGTAGGTCAACAGCACTGGTAGTGGTCGTTGTTAACCTGGGCCCCAACCGATCTGGTATGGGGCCCAAGTGTGAAAGTCTTTTTTTTTTTGTCCTTTCTGTTCCCATGAGTTCAGGGTCGTCACAGCGGAACATTGTCGGCATGTTGATTTGTCAGTTTTTACGCTGGATGCTGACGCAACCCTCCCCAATTTCTATGGCATGTGTTTTACGTCAGATGTCTTCCTGACACAACCCTTTGCATTTATCCAGACTTGGGACTGGCGCAAGAAGACACTAGCTTGTGTCCTCTTGCGGTTGCATTAGAGACAATATATTTCTGATCTTTCAGTAAACGTGAAACAATAAGACGTGGATTTTAATGGTTTCTCTTATTTTAAAAAACGTCCTTCTGCCCCTGGCTCTCAGTGAGATCTAACAGAATAATCTGGTTACTTGATTTCCCCTCACTCCCAGGATCAATGTGACACTGTGGGTAATCCATGTAAATGTGTTTGATGTACCAGCAGTTCAACAGGCTCAGCCAATGTTCTAATGGAATCAATGTGCCAGGGGGTTTTAGAGGGGGGTAAGACCCATGCTGTGAGGTTACCACTAGAAATGCAAGGATGACTGATAAGCAGATTTAGTTTCAAATTAATAGGTAGTTCTTCAGAGCTGACCAGTTGAGACAAATTCCTGTTTTTACACTTTGTTTTTGTAGAGACTAAAACAAAAAGAATTAAGCTGTTAAATAGTGAGCATTTGGATTGTGTTGCTCTTGGACAGGCCAATTGTTTTATTCTGTCTTTAAACTAATTATGTAAACAAGCAATGTTAGTTCTTATATGTGAAGATAGAGAAAACATCACATTATGACTGACTGGGGTGTGTTCACACATTATTCTAAGATTCTAGCCTTCTACTTACCTTAATTATTTAGTCCTAGCAGTTATGTACTGTATTTGGGGGCAGGGGGTTGTTAATAAGTGATATCATATACAAATTTACATTCACCAATTAGCTGTTTCAATATTGTTAATACTGTATTTTTTTGACATACAGGTTGAAATACAGACAGTCAGCATTGGCATGCAATGTGGGACAAGTTACTGGCTGTAGATTCATATTTTATAGAGGGATATACGAATGGCATGTTTCCTAACTATCAGCATAAAAATGCAAGAATACAAGTAAGCTGTTTTGCAAATGTTGAGCTATTCATTCATGTAGTATTTATTATTTATCAGCATCATGAGGAACGTGATGGCAATTTTCTGTCCTAATAAA
This sequence comes from Channa argus, assembly GCF_033026475.1. Taxonomy (NCBI): domain Eukaryota; kingdom Metazoa; phylum Chordata; class Actinopteri; order Anabantiformes; family Channidae; genus Channa; species Channa argus. Next base: position 9,381,715 of record NC_090202.1, read on the forward strand.
ATAAAAATAAATAAAATTCTTACTTGTCCATACAATTGTAGATCTCACAACCTTTTCTACATCCTCTCTACACATTCTCTTTAGTCTTTGGAACAATTACGATCATGACACACAATCAAAGAGATCATCTGCACCACTTTTCAAAAATGTTATTTGATGATCGAATGAGCTTTCATTATCTCATCATTCATTACATATAATACTGCTGGAAAGGTTCCAGTTTTTATATTCATTATGTCAAATTTACAGTAATATAAGAGAGCCAACAAAGATGTGCTTAACACACATCATCTGTTGACTTATAAGGGTGACAGGACAGTCTTTGAAAAGATAATACGTGATAAGAAATAATTAAATGAATCTGTATTGATCCCAGCTGAGATTGACACAAGCATTATAGCACCAAGAATAGACCAGGGTGGCAGATTGGAACAACATGCAGATAAATATGAAGATATACATATGTATAAGGAAAGAATAATGTTTAAATGTAACAAAAAACAACAGTGACATACAGTACATCCACACATTATCTGTAACTGCTCAACCTGTTTAGGGGCACAGGGACAACACAGAGAGACAAACAAAGACAGACAACCAATTGCATTCACATTCACAGCTACAGGCAATTTAGAGTCACCAATTAACCGAACGTGCCCTCCTTTGAACCACAGTTGGCCCAGAACTCGAACCCCACCTTTTAGTTGTGAGGCGGTAGATAAACACTCCACCTTTGTGCTGCCCACACTGACATACATTAGGCTTCCCCTACCTTGTCCATACATGAACTTTGTTTAATTTTTCACAAAGTCACCAATGTCGACTGCTCCTGTAAGACAGTTTCCTAATTATAAAGGTTTATTGATTATAGTCTAATGGTATAGGTAGTTTTAAATTAGCATAGTGAGTTTGCAAGTAGTATGAGTATTTGAAATGCCTGCACTTGCACAATTAAAACAGGATCTATGCGTTACCATAACCTGTGGGCCTACAGTTCTGCACAAAACAAATAGTCCAGTTTTCTGATTGGTCCTGTCCTGATAGTGATTCTGCCACAACAACTATTAAAGGTGGAGTTCAAGATGATATCTTCTCACAAATTAAGACATAAGAGACAAAAGAAACATAACACAGCAAGTGGTGGTTGGTAATGGTAGAATAAATGCTTCGTCATATCAATGCAGACAAACCCTAGGGATACACTGAGCTAGGAACTCTAGCCGTGTCTCTCCGAATAACAGGAAAAGTCATTCGCAAAAATGCTTTAGGAGGAGCTATTGTTAGTCGACCTGGAAATACCAGCTACAGTGTCTGAGAGGTGTAGTGTCAGCATGTTGCACCCGATTTTGCTCCTACATGTGTGTGTGAGGTTATGACACGACAATGACTTTTTATTTGTATTTGTAAAAAAATCAGTGAAAGGGGAGAGACACAAAATCTGATGAAAGATGAAAAGTACCAGTAATAAAAGTGGCCAACCCCAGTGACTACAGACCTGAGGCTCTAACCTGCCACACCATGAAAGTGTTGGAGAGACTGGTCCTGGACTTCCTCCAGCCCCTGGTGAAACTATTTCTAGCCCCCCTCCAGTTTGCTTATCAGCCTCAAATGGGGGTGAAGGATACTCTTACCCACCTGCTACACCGAGTCTACACCCACCTGGACAAGCCTGACACAGTGACCTGCAGCACAGGTGCTCCCCAAGGGACAGTTCTATCTTCCTTTCTCTTCACCCTGTGTACCTCTGACTTCATGTACAACTCAGAGTCCTGCCAACTTCAGAAGTTTTCTGATGACCCTGTGGTTGTGGGATGTATCCAGTGTGGAGAGATCACGGAGTATCAATCAGTGGTGGACAGTTTTGCTAAATGGTGTGAGCACATTAATCACCAGCTCAACATCAGTAAAACAAACTGGTGGTGGACTTCAGGAAGTCCAGGACTTCTGTCAATCCTGTTTGTATATTGGGAGAGGGGGTTGAAGTAGTTTTGGAGTAAAAAAACCTGGGTGTCCACCAGGACAACAAACTGGACTCGCTCAGTTAATGCAGCATCAATATACAGGAAAACACAGAGCAGTTTTTCTAAGGAGACTAAGGTCCTTCAATGAGTCCGTAGTAGCCAGCTCCATCTTCTATGCTCTGGTTTGCTGGGGCAGCAATATGAAAGTGGCAGACAGTAAAAAACTGGACAAACTAATAGGGAGGGTTGGTTCTGTTCTAGTGGAGAAGCTGGACCCTCTGCATGTTGTGGCTGAGAGGAAAATGTTGTCCAAACTCGTCTCAATCCTGGACAATCCCTCCCACCCACTCCACTGCATGCTGGCTGCACAGAGGAGCACTTTCAGCCAGAAACTGATCACAGTCAAGGGCTCCACAGAACAATACAGCAGATCCTTTCTCCCAGTGGCCATTAAACTCTTTAACTCATCCCCCTTCTGTAAATAGGAGGGGGACTAAATGGTCAAAATGGACAAATAGTATTGTTTTTTTATTTATTATTTATTTATACTCCTCTAGCTGGGTTTTTGCTTATTTATTGATCAGTAGTTTGTACTAGTACTTGTTGGTGTCTTGGTTTGGTGGAAGTTTTTTTCTTTCTTTATGTACTTTTCACATGGAGAGCAGCTGTCACAAGGCAACACAATTTCACTATGGGATCAATAAAGTTGTTTGAATCTTGAATCTTGAATCTTGAAAAAAGGCCATGGCAATCTTTGCTCCAAGATGAGAGGGGGCACAGTGAGAAAGAAAGGGAGAAGTGGAGGACAAGTACCAAAGATGAATGCTTTTATGTGTGAGGAATCTAGTATGTGTGTCTGTGTGAGAGCATTAGTGAGAGTGGTGGGTCTGTCCATCTGCCATTATCTTCCAAAAGAACAAATAACAAGGAGATGGACAGCAGACTGATCATCAGGGCCATGGTGGCTTTAAATTAGCTGGATTGTTGTGTCACACCTTCTGTGATGGAGATGGACATCAGTCAGAGTGAGAGAGGAAATGAAGGAGGGTTAGAAACACAGCATAGGACAAGAAAAAGGATAGTGACAAAGAAGCAGAAAGAAACACATTTGACCTTCACTTATATCTCTCTGCATTTGTCCTGGGGCCCTTTATATAGAAATCCTGTCATTATTTTCCCTTTTTGTTTCTGAAGTTTATCTTGTCAGTGCTGTCTCTGTCTCCATCTTTGACCTCCTTTGCCCTCTCTTGTCTTATTTAAGCTTCCTGCCTTTCCTGCTCCCTTCTCTCTGTAGGCCTTTGCATTCTGTCTGCTAAATGAGAGTTTCTATGCAGACTCTCTTTTTTCAGACATGATGTTTCAGGCAAACCAGTGGGGTTCCTGAGCATGTGTTAACCACTCCCACTCATCACATCACTCATTTGACACTCAGGCAAAAGAAACACGCACACACTCACACACACGCAAACACACAAACACAAACACACACACACACACAAAGACCGGCAGACACATACACAGCACATGTGTGTGTGCATGTTTCTGTATACAGTATATATATTCAGTTTACTGTCATGCAGCATATGGCTATCTGCAGGTTGTATGTTAAAGTGTTAAAGTAACACTAGAGTATAAATTTGAGAGTATAAATTTAACACTCTCAAACTTAAATTAACATCGGTGATTTTGCTGTTTAGAGTATCACCAGCCAACAACATTTTGTCAAATGTTCTCCCATTCTACAATATCTGCACATGGAAACTACAGCACTGGTAACCCTTAGCAGTATCTTTATGAAAGCATTGGAAAACATTTGAAAACATTTGATCTCACCTTAATATACCACATTAAAAAAAATTTTTACCAGTCAAGCAGTCATGTGATTTGATCATACTGGCATGACTGGGGACTCCAGATGGTCAAAATTAGAGAAAGATTATGGTTATAGCAATTATATGATGGTTGTGATTAGGCCACAAAAGTATATGTTTATATTTGGGGAAAGAGTATGGTTAATAAAAATATTATGATTAACTACAGATTGGCAACCAGAGCAAAACAATGGACTCATAAAAGCCCACTTTGCTACATGCTTATCCACTACCCTATCCCACCACTTCTGCAGCCACACAGTCTGCCTCCTGTGCCACACAGTTTACGCGACTTGATGTACAGATACTGAACGTTGGCTCTGGCTATAAATATAAAGATGTTCAATCACCAAATATGGACATGATTTTATGGAATAACTGTATCATTTTGAGAGCTCTTCAAAAGTAACATTTTTTTTTTTCTCAGAATAACCAAGAGGGTTTTTCAAATGTTCAAAATGTGTTTGGTCTGAAAAGTATGCATAAGTTTGCCCAGAAAACAATGTTACAAAACTTTTTTTGTGAGGACTGGGAAGATATAATAGTAGAAAATAGAAAATATAATAGTAACAGAACATTTAACACAAATAATCTATGCGTACAGCTGTGAGATATTTTGGTGAAAGTTACAGCAATTGTGAACTTACAACATGCTCTTATACTTATATTTAGCAAACTGATGGAGTGTGACGTAAAAGATTTACTCCCCATTTACTGAAATACCTAAACATATCACTAATGTTGCTGACTTCACAGAGATTAAGGCTCAACACATATTATCTAAATAAAGCATGATGGCCTATGAGTAAAACCCTAAGTCACTTAATAGGCAACTATTTGGGGAAGTCTGTACAGCCTCATGAAATTCTGGTGGGAAAAAAAAACACTTTTGTTGCAGAAATGTGTTTTTTTTATCATATATCTTTTGATTTATCTGCGGGAACTACTATGTAATCACTACAACCACATCTCTATTACATACAGGACACAAACACTAAGAGTCAGACACACGTCTATAAGTGGCCGTAACATCTTGGCTCCAGCGTTATTGCTCCCTCTGTCTCACTGTGTCGCTGCCCGGCCTGGCCTGATGATCCTGTCATTATCACACCCTAATGCATCTCACCACACTCTGTATTTCCTCTGGCATGCCATCCATCTGCCTAATGGGCCAGTAGGGTGCGGCCAGCCAGTCATCACTTGTTCACACACTGCTTTTGTGTGTGTTAGTCCATATTTGTAGTTACATACCTTTTTAACCACTGTTTGCAACAAACAGTACAGTTAAAGTCATCTTCTTGTGATTCTGTGTTTCTCGGTTTACGTCTATGCATGATTGAGTTGTCAGGTTTCATCCAAACCTTTGTTACAGTCCCCTGTGTTGCTATGATTGTGTTTGTGTCTTTGCCCGTGTCATTGGTAACTGTGTATCTGCTGTATGCACTTTGTGTGTGAGTGTATTATCTGGGCAGCATGCGTTAGTGTGTCAGTCACAGTGAACTTTCTAACTGCATCAGCCATTAAGGCCATTATGGACTGTAACTGAATCCTCTAAAAAACTCTGCTCACATCCACTGCTGGAGGATGGTGATGGATGCTTGTGTTGGGGGATGAGAACAGTCATGTCATAGCTGGTGCTTGTAAAAACAAATAGAGGAGTGATGTGGAGGAGAGTTAGAGGGCATCTTAGGTTATTTCCACTGCAGTAGGCCGACAGCTCTATAGGACTCTAGCAAGCGATGGCAAAAATGCAGCAGAAGTTCAGTGAAAAGTTCTGATTTAGTGGCAGAGCCCAGGGGTTTACACATTAGAGCAGGTGAGTAAGGAGGAGGAGCAGCGTGGATTAGACAAGGAAGTGGAGGGGAAATGGAACAAAAGACCAGAGAGAGAGAGCAGAGTGGAGACAGACAGGCTGCATGTGTGTGAGACTGGTGGCTAAGAAAGAAAGTGTGTGGATGTTTGTGAATTTGTGTAAGCTGAACTAGGGAAACCAAAAGAATCTGGAGGCTGGGAGAAAAACATCAAATGGATCAAATCCTAAAAGGAAAATTGAAATGAAAAGGAAGCAACTTCGACCTTGCTGCTCTGCTCTGGGCTCAATTACACATTTAAGTAAAAATAAGCCAATTTTCAAGATTGCTTTTGTCCTTCTTACTTTAATGTGTATTTCTTTGTGATATGATAATAAACTTTATATAGTTTAGATACATACCATAAATCCTTGTTCATACATGAAATAAAAAGTGACATTGTATGGAAACATACATTCACTTTCACTTGAACATATTCAACAGTTCACCTAAGTCTTAAGGTAGAGTTTTAAATCTATTTTAGGGGAAATTTCATAATATTCTAATTATTTTTTTTATAATTCTGGATAACATTGCTCTAAATAAAAAAATATCTTATTTTAACCAATTAACTCTTGATATTTACAATCCATTGGGGCCAAATCACAAGAGCCATTAGATGATCATATAGGTTTAAAAAAACAACAACTCAGCACACTATGAAAATAAGACCAGAGTCTTATAAACTGGATTTTTGTTAGGAATTATTTAAATAATTTAATACTATACTTGTCAAAATATTATGCATTTGCAGAGCCCCACATCATTTTAATATCGTGTAGATAACAAGTTCATGTCTACTGCTGCGTCTTGAGGCAGTGACTCAACACACACAGAAAAACACACTTAAATTACGAATAAATTTGCTCCATGCATCTCCCAGACATATGCATCTTAACTCCATAAATATTAAAACATATTGATAGTTTTGAATTGGTTCATCCCATTGATGCCCCTAATGAATAATTTAGTATTTTCCACTTGTGTTGTTGGTGGGGAAGACTAATATTTGTCTGTGTGTGTGTGAGGGGGTGGGGGGGTATGTGTAAGGTGTGCGAAACAGATTGGGGAAAAAAGCCAGAGTGAAAAACAGTCAAGGACTGAGTTTGATCAAAAGGTATGACCAATGTAGCTCTGTTTCACACACACGCACACACGCACATAGACACACGTTTTATAGTATGTATCTGAGGCTCAGCAGGAGAACAAGGGAACAAGTAGAGGAGCACTACTGTTCCTCATACACTATCTTTCTTCATCTAGGTGTCTCCCATAGGTCTCAGTTCTTTTCCTCTATTTTCCCCCGAGCACTCCCACATACACCTCCTCCTGATTCCTTCATTCCTGCCTCTCTCTGCTCTCTGACTCTCACTCCTGACTCACCCTGCCTACTAGCTAATAGTTCCTGACTCATGTTACTTACAGAACTGTCTGTTTGTCAAGGGCAGACACAAAAGGAAGATGGAGGATGGTCAGACGATTAAAAAAAAGAGTCAGATAAAGGAGGGAAAGGCTGTGACAGACAAAGAAAGAAAAGAAGTGAGGCAAGGTGGAAGAATGAGCTTCTGTGTTTGAGACAGCAGTAATGTTTGAGCGATCAAATAACTGAGCCATCAGCAGGCATATTAAAGCTGTGGTGGACTAAAAGCTGTGTGTGTGTGTGTGTGTGTGTGTGTGTCTTTACTAATGGAGTTATTCTGATCTTAGCTCATCTGTTGAGAATTGCAGTCAGCGAAGTGCTGCTGTAAGACATATTTATAAGATTGATGACTACAATGAAATACTTATTCTTGAGTAGTCTATGTTGCACTTTACAACTGTGTCTTTTTTCAGTTCTGTACCTTCCCACTCAAACTTAATGCCAAAGGACTAACATATATGCTGTTGCCTTGATCTCTGAATTGTTCTCTCATGGCCTCTTGCTGCAGTGCATCGCAAGATAAAGCAATGTCTCTGTTTACAATTTCTGGTTTTCTGCATAAATTGATGAACTGGGATCAGATCTGAGTCACATATATCAACAAACACAATATTTCTAAGCTGAATGAAATACAAAGAATCAAGATCTTTTATGTTTTTACTGAACACACCTATTACACATACAAAGTGATGACAGAAAACATAATGGTTTTTGTGTTTTAATAACTGGTTCTACCACCTTTGGCAGCAGTCGTCCCAGTAGCTGTGCATTATTCCTGCACAATGTTCAGGGGGAATTTTCCTTACGGAACTGCTTCAACTTAGCTGTATTCATAGGACGTCTGGTGTGAACATCTCCCTTATCATCATCTCTATTGTGTGGAGGTCTCTGATTGGGCCACTACAAAAGGTGGATTTTGTGTCTCAAAAGCCGTTCGATTTAATTTGATGTTTAGGGTTATTGTCTTGCTGCCTCACTCAGCTTCTGCTGAGTTTGGGTTTAGGTCAGAGTTAGGGTAAGAGAGTGAGGTCATCATGGCTGCACATACACTGGGAATCCCAAAGTAGCCACAGTATCATGTTGACTACATTTACAAACAGTGTATCAAATGTGTGAATCAAATCAAAATCAAACAAATGAAACAAACAAATTAAATCAACAACTCCTGATAGTAGTTCTCCTAAGATCTCTTTTTAGCAGACATGGCTCACATCAGCTGATGGTGGTTTTTTCAGGGGAAAAAAGAAAAAAGACATCCTTCAATCCATCTCACTCAAGCTGAAATATTCCCATTTTATTGCTCTGCATGCCAAGCTCAACAGCGGCATGTTCAGACCACTCTCCTGCATCAGGGCTCAAACTGCTTCGACAACTTTTTGTGTCTTCTTTACACTGTGAGACATTAGTATCAGCTATTTATAGTCAGCTCACTGCCACCCGGAGGAAGTACTGTGGAGTCTAAATTTCACTGTGGCTCTATTAAAAGGCACAGAGTGGGATGTCAGCAAAATAAACCATCTTTATTTTACACCCAGGGGACAAAAATGTCTTACTTGCAAAATGAGACAAATGTTTTAAATAAATGATTACTGTGAGTGTCCTCCTCCAGTCCCTTTTAAAGCCTTTTCGTCTTACAAACTTCTAACTTGTTTCCCTTCTTCCTTCCTGCAGCATGTCTGTTGCAGTCTGAGCTGGTGAACTATGAGAGAGTGAAGGAATACTGTCTGAAGGTGCTGAGCCACCAGAGAGACCACTTCAAGGCCATGTACCGAGCCGGCATTGCCTTCTATCACCTGGGTGACTATGAATGTGCCCTACGCTACCTGCGTGACGCCAAGAACCGTGAACCAACAGGTGAAAATTAACTCTTTGCTTCCACTCACACAAGAAATCACCAGATATCACTGACAAATCAAGTAGAGTTGCATTAAACATTAAGTTAAATTATAGATTTAAGTAGCAATCATCATTTAGTGCCGATGGCTGTGTTGCTGGTACTTCTGACCTCATTATTTCAAAATCCTGATTAGCGCACTGTGTCATGAGGGACCTTTCAAGATGCCAAAGTTACAGCTAGTTACATTCACTCGTTTTTATAAAAATGCACATGTATCCCTGAAGCCTATAGTAAAGTATGTTTCCTTCATCATAAAGCCTTTGCAGAGATATATTTTGCTCACATTGTTCACTGACGTTTCCCTACCTCTGCTATTACATTTCTTCAGCAATAGAATAGCATGTCACTGTCGGAAAGACCATAAATCGTGGCATTAATGTTTCTGTTCATGCCCAGGGATGATTCTAAATGTCAAAAAGCTGGTTATGGCTAAGTCTTATTTCAGTGTTATCATTTATTCTAGTTATAAATTATATTTAATCAGATAGGACAAATTTACCATTGAAGAATTGATACTGTAGCTAGAACAATAGAAAAATAACAGCCAGCCACTAACCTGATGTACAAGATTATTTCATCTGATCTCTGATGAGCCATAACAGTAAAGTCATCAGGTTTGGCTGTTTAAATAAACCCAGTGAAACTATATGTAGCAATAGCAAGCTTTGATTATTGTCAGTGTATGTGTGAACATGCTGGTTATACCCTTTATGTTTTTTAATTGCATGAGTGCTACAGAGCTTCATGGAAGTAATAGTTGATTCCCCGTTATAAGTATTAGACATTTAGCCTTCTGTCCTGTTATTTTTGTTTTTGATGCATCTTTGTAAGGTCATTCTCTCACATGTGGACGGCTCAGTTCATGGCTTTGAAACTACTGATTAGATATTTTCTGAAATGTCGGTGAAAAACACGAATGGCCCGAGAATGACAAAGGAAAAATATTTTATCTCTTTTTTAGCCAAAGTCAGTTGTGTGTTATTTGTGCGTAACAGAAGCTGACATTTCTCTGCATTACCAAATGAGATTGCACTGATTGAAGTAAACCTTTAGTTTTATTTCCCCCTCAAAGTCATCACATATTCTCTTTCTTTCTCGCTCTCTCCATCACAGACACCAATGTATTGCGGTACATCCAGCTGACAGAGATGAAGATAAGCAAGAGTGGACAGCGAGAACGAGAAAGTGGCAAAGAGACCCAGGGCTAACCCTCAACCTCCTGACCCTTCAATCTTTGACCCTCTGAGCAGTCCTATGTTGACCCTCCTGTTTCCACCTCGTCTATCAACATCTGGCAGCAGCACAGCCATAGACAGAAGAGACAGATCCAATCACAAAACAGGGGACATATCACATTAATCTGAAACCTACCCTCCCTAATCCTTCTTTTCCTTCCTCTCCTTTCCCTTCCTCCCTCAGGTGCTGTGGTTCCTCTCCCTAGACACAGACGGTTGAGCAAACACACAAAAAAATAAAAAGTAAAAAAATAAAACGCAAGAAAAAAACTGTATAATACTCATACGAAGTACTCATTGTGCTGGAAAGTAAAGGGAGTTAGAAAACATTCTAAAAACATCGGATGCATTTTGTTTCTGCTCTCTTGTGCTCTCTTTTTCTCTCTCTGCCTTGTCTTTCTCCATCTTAGTTCAAACTCTTGAGGAGAATATCAGGGTTGGGAAGCTCGGCCTCGCCGGGAATAGGACGGGGGTGTGTCTGTGTGTGGAGGCAGGTCGGAAAATAAGCAGGGGATAGTGAGGGTGTGTGTGACACATATCAAGACCATAAACCAATTTGATTGTACATCATACACAAACAGGGCTCACTCAGGCCCGTTACCCAGACAGTGGGACAGACTAGAAATCTTTAATTGAAGCCTGTCTCTGTGCTTAATCTATCGCTTGTCTGTCTCAACTTACTTTCCAGAATGCTATTTTTCTCTGTTTTAGGACTCTTTGTTTTAATTCAAGGGCTAATTCAAGCATTTGTAATATGTTGTAATAGTTTTTGATTTGCTTTCTGTGTTCATCGTTTTCAGTATATAATTGATTGTTAATTCTTCAATGGTCTTTTCTGTGCTTCTGTGTGTCTTGATTCTGTTGTCCAAGGCCCCCCCTCCTCCAGGTAATATTATGTTTTTGAAACTGTTAAAGCATTCCCCCGACGTCCTCCCGTCAATGATGTCACAATGGAAAATAGCCAATGGGATAGGACTTCCATCAATCTCCGTTGGCTGGATGCAGATCCACACAGAGTTTCACAGTGAGAATTCCTGTGATCTTTCTCTAATCAGAGGTCCAACCTTTTATCACTGATGGTGAAGCTTCCCACAAAGCATCAGTGCAGGGAAAACTTCCACAAACATCTGTCCTGACAGAGCCATTTGAGATTTCTTCCTCTTTCAAACACTATCTGTGTTTGGAGAACTCTTCCCACCATAGAGCTGTAAGGACAGATAACATACAGGATTAGCATTTGACACTGTTGTGGATATCCATGACTAGCTTTCAAAACATACATAAGTTACCACGGCTTCTCGTGTGACTTGTGAAGCCAAATCGTTGATAACAGAAATATTGCTTTTATGGTAGCTTTGCCACAGACTAAAATATGCTTACACGTTCTACAGAAGGTTGGATTGATTTTGATTTATAAAAGCATGACCTGACTTTCCCTTGTTTCTGATGCCATGAAACCCAGTTTTCTCTTTCTCGTGTGCAAGCCCACCTCCTGCATGTAACGTGCAGCTCCAGAGAGTTATTTCAGATGTATGGATAGGGATTATATCTGCTCTAGTGCTTTCTGTCATGGCATGCTGCCACTAAACTGTTTGCTCATACCTCTATTTTATTCATTCTGCCCTTTATAAACACAGAGGGTGGTGACAGACTGTGATCACAGCAGTAGAATAGGTATCCAATACATGTGGAAAATGGCGTTTTTAAATATATCGGCGTCCCCATCATGCTTCAGTCATGATGAGAGACACTGTAGTAGTTCAAAAAGTAGTCAAGGAAGTTTATATAAAAGATTTCCCTCCCCACTTTTGTGGTGACCTGCTCAGAGGTAAATAGGAACCTAAGTGTGTCAATGGGACTCTGGAGAGACGGAGCCATGTGTTGAGGAGACCAGCATGATACAAAGAGCTTTCAGTAGAGGGAGAAGTAGGCCATCATCAGCCCCTGTAAAGCAGCTGCAAGGTTCAGAGCTGATTTATCATTTTACTCTTAATGGCCAAAAGTATGTCGACATCTGAGACCTGAGCATTACATGCATTTATAGTTGCACAATATCTCCACCTCAACCTTGATATATATATTTTCCATTATGGGAATTTTTGAAGGCCCCGTAACAAAACTAAAAACAATGCTGTAAATCTGCGGCACAGTGTTGAAAATGTGGACTGTTTTCTTTTAACAGCAGGTGTTTTTCTTGTAATAGCAGAAAAACAATGGTCTTGCTCCAGATGCAGCGAATCAGTTAATACTGATATTTGACATGATTAGATGCCTTCTGATCTATTCAACTTTAGACTGATTGGACCTGGACCTGTTTTAGAAGCACTGGCCTAAATTTCCATCTGTAATAATAACGTCTTTAATTTTATCTAAGGTGACCAAAAATATAAAAAAACAACTTATCTCAAATGTATGCAACAATTTGTATGTGGAGAGGTGGTCACATAGTTTTGGTCACTTAGTGTATCAATATTTAATCAGATATCTCACATGTTTTCCTGGAAGTAAAAGTTTGGTATTTTGGGAAATTTGCTTTCTCTCAGAGAGCTTTGTGAAAAGACTGATACTACTCTCAAATCCGAAGCTTAAGTAAAGCACCAACTGTCTGTCACTCAGCTCTGGGGCTGATTAGGGCTTAAACACAAGACGCAGAAGCCTTCCTCGTTCGAATGTGCCTCCATGCTCTGTTATTTTCTTCCTGTATCTCTCTGGCCCTGATTCCCCAGAGGAGATAAGTGAACAAACAACAACGAGGAATGGCACCTGTAGACTCTGTCTCCATGGCTGCTTGAGCTGAGTCTACTCACCCACGGACCACTCGGGGATAGGTCTCCTCCCATGGTTCTTCTCTACACGGCACCAGTCCGCTATCTTGTTTTTGTCTCGCTGTGCTTCGTCATTTTAGCTCAACTTGTACTATGACTGTCTAGAGATATCTAACTGCACATAAAACAGGCTGATTTTCTGGCTTATTGGTTGATAATTGGCAGAGCTGATTCCAAGTCTGTTATTGTGAACATAATCTGACATGCTGTCTGTGCAAATAGAGAATGGGACACACATCTCTATATCAGTGTAGCTTTGAAAAAGACAAAAAGCACAACAAAAAGACACGGAGAAGTAAACATGCTGGCTGTGTTATTTTTGCTGTTTTACTTTGATGTCATTTGAGGTAAATGTTTGTCAAATGTCAAAGTAGTTTTTGTGAATATATGATACCAATATAAAAAAAGGAAAGTTTTATGGTTTACTTTATTGAATTGCTTTATGAATGAAAAAGAAAAGCAGGAGATAGAAAAGAAAACTATACTGCAGCTCCTCTACAGAGCTGCTTTGTGACTGTATCTGTATTTGTTGATATTTCTGTTGATGTCCCTTTTTGTCAAGGGACCCAGAACTGGTTCAGAATATGTGCAATGCCCTTTGAATCCCCCCTATGCCATACCCACCCCTGAATGATCTTTGACCTGATGCGTTTCTGTACATTAAGACAACCAGTAACACAGGAGTGGATGTGAACTCTGCGTAACTGGCAGCAGAGCACAGAGCTGCTCCTAACAGCCACAGACCTCCACCCTGTTTGTTTCTGTGTTGATAGAGACAAAAACAAAAGGGAACATAAAGCTGGTGGATGTCACGGCTACGACTGCATTTCTGTCTCACCTCGCTCCCAAGAGGCCTTTTTTGTCCATTCAGCATCCAAACATCCAACAGGCCTCCATGAACTGAACTGCTAGCCTGGGAATGCACTATTGATTGGTAAACAAAGATTATGAATAAAGTTTCAAACTAAGAGTGATACTGTTGTGTGGTGCAAAACTAAATCCTTTGAAATGGACATCAATTTCACATGAGAATCAGTTTCCTACTTTACTGGCAAATCTAAAGAGCCCTGAGGATTTTCAATCTTGACTTCCTAAAAACAGCACTTGGCCATGACCCTCTCATCACTGTGCTGGAGCTTTCAGTGACATTGCATAATGTTGTTTAGCAGATTTAGGCTCATGAGCAACCAGATTGAATGAAGATGTGATTTTATTTATTACCTTAGAAGTAGCAGTCCCAAGGCGAGATCTCTATCAACGATAATTTACGCTACCTTTTACCTGTAAGTGCTCAGAAAAAAATGATGTAATGTGAAGACCAACTACTAAGTGGACATGCCTCCTTCAGCTTTTGGATGTAAACATGTAACACCATCATTAATTATAAAATACATAAGCCGCAAGAATACAGATGAGGTGTGTCTGCAATATCTGTGTGAGTGTTAATGTGAACTACAAAAACACAGGGGAACATGTCAGTTTGCAGGTCTCATTATAAACACCCAACAGCTGTGCTGACATCAATAACAAGCTCTACATCACACCCTGTAATTTTGTGAAACATAAGAACAACCTTTATTGTCACTGAGCGCATAAAGATATTGCACATACAGCCACAGGGTGCCGGCCGGGGAGCTGGACCAGAGCGTCTCACTCAGGGACACAACCGGTGGGTAGGCTGAGCTGAGCTGCCAGGCCGCAAAAGAGACACAACAGATAAAGCAATGCCTGCCAGACTTATGTGTGAAACACTGAACATGGCAGCTGCTTGTTGTTATTCATTATTGGTTGCACTACATAAAGTGGAGCAGTAACATGTTTTCCTTCGTTCTGGGATCACTTCTAGATGGTCAATATTCCAAACCTTTGGTGACAGTTTCCTCCAATATTATTGATTTAAAACTGGTGTCACGTCAGGTCAGGGTCATTGTAATAAAATTATTGTACAATGAATCAAAGTAATGATCTGAAAAAGCCTAACTAACTGCCAACTGGCAGGCAGTCTGGTGAGTGGTCCCCACTACAAAAAACACTTTTTATCATCCAATCTTGTCTTTATCCTCCAAATGCCTTTTCTGCTTCTCTTCTTTTCTTCTCCTTCTGTTCTCTTAGGTGGCAACAACTGAATCTCCCCATATTCAAACACGACATGACATGGTTTCTTCTTGGTACAAAGGAAAAAGGGGAAAGACAGCATGATAGACAACGAGACATGTGGCAAAAAGCTGTAGAGAAAACTGTGAAGTGAAGGTGGTAAACATGTGCAAGGGTCCTCGCAGCTGGAAGAGCCAGTTGGTGGTTTAAAAAAAGACAGGGATAGTGCACCTCATCTTCATTATTCACAAACTGTTTGCGTGCGGGTATGTGTTTCAGCTGTGAGGCCGTCACACGACACTCAGCCTGCCGCATGCTTTCCGCTTGCTCTTTAACACCTTCATTTTCAGGCCCATCATCCCTTTTTTACCGTTTTCTTTGTTGTTGCTTTAAATAGCATCACCATGGAAGTGAAGAGGGGTTGCTAGGTAACTGGCTGGCATCTGGATTGGTGTTTGATTGGCGATCACACTGACAGCCACAGCAGTGAAGTGTCTGACAATTTGTGTGTGTGTGTGTGTGTGTGTGTTTATCATCCGTGCACATCACACATGTATGGATCTGTCTTTGCATTCAAAGGTTATCATGTCAGTGTAAAATATTACATTTTCTTTGGCGTATTTAAGTTTTTTGATGCATGTAGTTGATGGATGATGCGTGAGTTCACCTTCACCAGTCTTTTATGGTAGCTGCAGTGTCAGAGAGCCACTATAGGAATGCATTAAATGGAGAAAACCAGCAGGCTGGAAAGTGATATGACATCATAGGACACAGTGATGACGCCTAGAGGATTATATCTGTTACTGCACTCGCCTTTGTCTCTGATGCAATCATGCATGTAACCACCCAAACACGTTTAACTTAGGATTCAACAGGTACAATTACCTAAAGTTTTAAATATAAAAATAATATTACAATAAATAATATTGTTAATATTGATGCATTAGTGCTTGAGCAGATGTGTAGTACTGTAGCTTAAGGTGGAGCTAGTTTTATTTATCTATTTTTTACAGTTTGTTTGTGTAACCCGGCGCTGATGTAGTGATTTTTATCTGTGTATAGAAGAAACTCTAGCTCCTTGAGAAGCCACAACAGTAAAATGCTCCTTGTGCTTTCACTCGTCCACATAAACAACCTAATGACAATATTTCAGTCTCCAGAATTTGTAGTTTTGTCTTCTACTACTACTCTTCTTACAATAATTAAGGCAGAAAAAAAAACGGTGTACTGACACTGAAGCATCTTTCTCAGTTTTTGTTATTTTATTCTGCTCTCATCCATCACATGTCACACTTATTCCTCATTGGGAATAGAAATGTCACAGGTTGAGACTGCAGACAACATGGACGTTTCAGTAAGCAGTTTTCTAGCTTTTACTTGTTTTTTCCTGTTATATTAACAAATATATACATATATCCCAGGAAGAGCACTGTAATAATAATTATTATTTATTTCCAATAATAACAATAAATTCAATAAATACTCAGTGTTCTTAACAACACGAGGAGAATGAGTTTGGGCTCACTCTTCTACCTATGGGACTGTCACCATCCCATACACCACACACACACACACACACACACACACATATTCACACTCACCAAGAGAAATCTGGACAGTCAAGTAAATGACATCTGCAACCCAGACAAACTGTCCACCATATGAAAACAACTCCAGAGATAAAAGTTGATTTGTCAGGTGTGACTACAGCACTTTGTGCCGAGTCCACTAGTCCACAGAGAGATTTATTACTGTAGGTGCACAATGGGGCCTCAAAGAGCCACTGCAATGAGAATGCGAAGGCTCAAAACAGTCTTACATGAAAATGAGGCTGATGTTGAGATCAGGTAGCATTTCCTTTCAGTATCTCGGTTGGGTGGCATAAATTTGGATCCATACTACAGACTGCTAGCAAGGAATGGTATTATCTAAAAACATGTAAAAGACAAACGAGATGAAAATGCGTGTAGCCACCAGTGGTCTTCTTTTGGAGAAATGTTAAATGTAGCGTACGTAGAATCATCCACACATAAAATAACATGCACTGAAAAAGCACTGACACACCAAAATGAACCCATTTTGTTCATCCACACATTTACAGTAATATATGCACATTCACACAAAGAGAAACACACCCGCCAAACCGATAAAAAAAATTTTTGCTAACAGTTTGCTTCAGGGATGATGCAAGCACTGAGAAAAGAACTTTTTTTTTTCCTGTACAAGGCTGAGGATGTAACCAGTCTGCTAGTGTTTCCAGAAAAAGGCTTTTTCCTGTCTCAGTCTAAGACGGAAGAGGACTTTGACCCCCATGCAGAAGAGATGAAATGTGTGGAGAAAGGCAGAGCTCACAAAGTAGGTGTTTGTGACCCGACAGAACAAACGGGGTGCAAAATAAGAACAAGGACACTATTAAGAATTTTAAACAGCCCAGCGCTGGTGTTTGTTAGGGAAACACCCCTGAACTAATGAATGTACAGGTGAAATGGTTTTCTTGTCTTTGGAGTGCGATTCAGGAAGCAAGCAGGACGTGGGTGGCCACACAGACAGGCAACAGCGCAAGCAGACGGACTGAAGTAAACAGTAAGGAAAGTCAAAAAGTGGCTTTTGAAGTACTTGAATGGCTTTTGAAAGCTGTGAGTCTCAAGGAAATGCAGCCTGGTCATGGGGCACTAAGGAGTAGGCAGAGCTGCTTTCCAAGGAAAATGTGATGGATAAGGTGAGCACACTACAAGGCTTTTGAGAGGCCTCCGGGACCCTCAGTGTCGTGCAGGTTAGAGAGCACTACGAGGGAAAGGCTCACTGTGAGGGGTTTATACCTTATTGGCAAACTACAAGGGCACACGAGAGGAATGGCTTCCAGTAAGTGCCTAAATGCATGACAAGAAGGGGGATGTTTTTGCAAACTTCAGCGAGTGCACTTTGTTCGGCTCAGACATCAGTAGGCATTTCTTTAGGCCTAACGTCCTGGAACAGGTTTGAATGCAAAAAAGTAGACATGTTCTTTCTTTCATTATGAGAACTGCTGTCCACACAGAGTGGCCGGCTGCAGCTGTCCACACAGAGGAACAGTGTGGTCCAAACTTTGGCCCTCCACGTCCATGTCCATCAGATTGGGCTGTGGTGCACTGGCACTGCTGTCCCCGGAACCGAGCGGGCTGTCACAGCTGCTGCCCGGCGACAGGCTCAGGGTCCGAGAGAGAGAGCCCAGCTTCCAGGGGTCAGCTCTCATCCTGGCCGGGGTGGGCCGTGGCCGCGGGGCAAACTCCAGTGTCTTAGGTCTCTCCGGGGGACTGATGAGGCAGAGAGGATCTGGGTCAGGGATTGGTGGGGCGGGAGCTTTGCGCCGATGAGGAATTGGAAAGATGGTGGATGGATTGGGGAGACGAGGGATGTCCAGAGTGTCCTGTGTACCTGAAAGTCAAAAAGAAAACGTTTAATTAATATTAGTGAGAAAATGAAAGAAAAAATTCAAGCTTCTGGTTCAAGCTTCTCAAATTTGAGAACTGGATTTTCTTACAAACCAAGAGAACGTCAATATGTAACAATTATGACTGAGAAAACCTTTTCCATGCTAATCAATAACATAAAACCTCAATCACCTGCAGCCTTAGATCACATAATAAAGCGCCAGAGAAAAGAAGATTCATGTGTTTTTCCTCCATTTCAGGCAAAAAAATCCAGGCCTTTCTATGTCTAAATCCATCACAATAAACCTCAGGCAGCTTTCATTTTCATCACCACTGATGTGGTTTAGAGTAGGGACTTCCCTTAGTCATTAGTTCCTTTGTGTCAGAAAGTCAAACACATAAAAACAATAAACACAAACATCCAACATGACAATTATTTTAAAGTCACATGCTACATTCGCAATCCAATCGGCCCAACTTTAACATATTTGCCGTTGTTCTCATTACATTTTGTTCCAATGCCAACAGTCGGAATCTTTATGTCTTCGTTTACTCGATTCCACTTCTTGTTTAGCATCTAAGCAGCAGGTTCTTACATTTATTAATAAATGGATTAAAAACATGTGGCTCTGTGTTCCTCTAACGTATAAAAATTGTCCTGTACCCTTGTTGGTTGTGATGTGTGATGCTCCCGGTGGAGGAGGCATGGGCATGCTCCCATCTGACGGCGTCCTGTGGTGTCCCAGAGTTTGGGCGCGGGGTCGTATCGCCCCGTCCGAAGGGGTTCGTCTGTGTCCTCGGTTCAGGGCCATAGCTGCAGACACGTGGGTGGGCGTAAGTGACTGGTTGGGCTCCTTCTTGAAGCTCTCTGCCCGCAGGTCTAAAAGCGGGTTTAGGGCAGGAGCTGGAGGTGCTGCCGGTGTTTTGACCCCTGTCACCGGGGTCAGAGGATAATCATCTGGGTCAGAGGGGAGGAGGGACTTTGTGGAGTTGCAGTCTGACAGAGAGGACAAAGAGAGGAGTGTGACAGAGGGAGACGGGTCCATGGGGAGAGCTGAATCGTGATTTCTGGAGAGGGAGAGGGACAGGTTTCGGCTGGGTGGAGAGGTGCTGCGACGGAATCGTCCCGTCCGCTGGAAGAGGCCATCTTTTTTCTTTCGCTGCTCCTCTCTCAGGTCCTGCTCGTCCTGAAGCACCTGACAACAACATCAGGCCATGTTAGTGCTGAGCAGAACAAAACATCCGCAGGTTGGATATAAAAAATGAATAAACATGCATCCCTCTGGCCTTCATTTACACTCCATCTATCTGAGCCTCGTTGTGAAATCCTAAAAACTCAGAATCAACAAGATGCTGGAAAACCTCTGTTTATTCTTAACTCAACAGCATCAATGCGCAAAATTCTGCAGCTTGTTTCCACTGCAGAAACTCAGTTTTATTCAATCCCAATAGTATATTGAGATAGTCCATCTGATATCTGGGGACGGTGTGTGTGACTTTAGCTACTGTTATGTTAATGGTTAATGTGTGATTTCTTCCATTTGAAAATAATAAAGATTAAAAATAATGTGTGTGTGTGTGTGTGTGTGTGTGTGTGGGGGGGGGGGGGGTTCCCAGGTTTAACTCCTGTCCTGTTTTCCTACCCGTAGTTTTCCCAGCTGCAGCAGGTCTTGTCCGAGGGCGACAGACGCGAGCAGGGAGGCACAACCCAGCAAAAACATATCACTCTTCTTCCTCTGACTGCAGCGACGGAGCGAGTCCTGATAGCTGATGCCCGTGCCTAGGCCTCCTGGCCCCAGACTCATATTTCCAACAACAGGCATCGTGTTGGACCCCAGGCTACTCCACAGGGACCCTGAGTCCTCCATGGCCCCATTACTGCTCGTCTCTGAGGGCAACAAGGACCCAGGTGATTCCTCAAGCTCACTGCACTCCTCTGTTAAAGACAGAAAAAGTCGGGCTTAAGCCGAGGTTGTTTCCAGTTACAGCTTAAAATGAAAAGTAAAAACTCACCCATTTCATTCAAGCTAGAGAAGCCAGCGGTCATGGGTGCATGTTTGGGAGATTTGCCTAGGTTTGGTGCACTGGACGACCAAACTTTGCTTCCCTCACCCAGTGATTTCAGTCTGCAAACAGTAGAATACTGCTGTCAAACCAAACTCATGATATGTCAATAATACAAGCTAATATCTTAGCTATTAAATTATCTTTCCATTACTAAATGACTCACTACACTTTGTCAGAAGGAGCTAGTAAAATAACATTTGTTAGACAATGAATGAAGAATAAGAATAAGAATCATGTCACACACTGAAAGACCACAGGTCCCTTTTTGACACAACATGGATCTGTCTAATTTCTGTGCTGTGAAATATGACGAAACACAATGTGCCTGATAAATCTGAATCAGAAACTGAGTCATGGGAATCGTGAAGCTTGTTTTCTGTTCACCTACTGAGATTCCACTCACATGAGGAAATGCCTCATATTCTTCAGTCAGAGGAAAAGATTTTATGTTATAACTTTTCCAGACAACACACAAGTTTCAATTATTTTAATTGTGAGTTGTTGCTGTCATAGTTTCCCGTGAATCATTTTAGAAACTTTTCACAAAATATACCACAGTCAGAGACAGTCAATCCTGCACACAGTCAATTACTTTAACCGGCTTTATGTTTACATACTTTTCCTCCCCGCCGACCCTCTCCCTCTGGTGGGTGGAGCTCGGTCCCCAGGTCCGTCCTTTCTTCTTGTTGGCTGTCAGGTCTTCCTTCTTGCACACAGCACTGCGGCCCCACGTCTTACTGCCATCACTCGGTGTCACTGCCAGACAACACAAGTGGCGAAATTTTTTTTTTAATTATACTATATTAACTTAACTATGCCACATATTGCATAATGAGCGCTTTTACTCTTGTTGGGTGATGTCTACAACTAGCATCTGCAGTGTCAACTGGTAAAGAAGGGTTACAAAATGCTGCTGGAATATTGGGGGGAAAAAATGTGTTTGAGAAAGAAAGTTATTTAATCAACAGGTAGAGGACAAAGTCAAACTTTACACTGTTACTACAGGACTCGTTAAATCTTATATTAAGATTTGTTATACTTTGTCTAAAACTGTATACTGTAGAGGATTATAATTAGTAAACTTGGCAGAACAGAAAATTATTGTATGTACGTTTCTTTTGGAAATAAAAGTAAATATGAGGTGGAAGAACATTATTGAGAATGATTTCCAGGTCTTTATTCAAGTTTTTAATTCTTGTCTTGTTTTTGTTTACACTCACATCTAATCGCTCTGAGTCGGGGTATGACCCCCGGGCTGGCAGGCGGGGTGGTATTCTCACTCCCCTGGTTCTTCCTCTTGTCCACGCTGGGAGACGCCTGTACTGTGATCTTATGCTCAAAGCCTGAAGGACACAGAGATAGAAAATCAATTTGTTATGTCATTTACATAGATTGCAGTTTCAGGAACATAAGAAGAACAGACGTACAGGTTCTCAGTAATACAAGTCACAGAAAACAAACGCTAAAAGGGGCCATAATGAACAGCAACATCAAGTTTGAAAGTAGTCTTAGACCTTTGTTAGACTCTTTGGCTTAGACCCCCCCCCCCACCCCCACAGCTCTTGAGTCTAATCTCTGTCTTTTTAATATCAACATACAACATACTTTATATATGTTCATGAAAATCTTGTTCACGGGTGATCTGAGGACAACTGGTGATGTAAAAGCAAAGATACTATCACATGACGTGGTAAAACTTAAAAAGAAAACGTTTGTGCAAGTTACTTAAAAATGGTCTTTGTCCTAAATGTCCTTGATGACTGCAGTAATGTTTTCTAATATTGACAAGAAGGACTGTGGTGACCTCTCCTGTTCAGCAGAGCTCACAGCCTGTCATCTCTTGTTTGTCAGACTGGACATTAGTTCACGCTGGCTGAACCTGGGCCTGGTGGTGCCTCGCTCCTCTGTCCCTGCAGGATCCTGGTCATTTGTTGTTGCTTTAAGTTACTTTAACCTTTTGATTAAACTACTTACAACATACAGACACAGCAATCACTTGCATACACCTGTTACACTACTGATTTTACTGGCTTACACACCCCACTCTTATTCATGAAGTTTGCCTGAATATATAAATATTTATTTATTCAGTTACATAGAGAGTCTCCTTCATTTGTGTCAACCCCCACAGCCAGGTAGGGCTACAACCAACTGCATTAAGTAATATGATTAAGATTAGGGCAGTTTTCATGTGAATATTTGAGAGGATGTTTTTTTGTAGCACGTGGTGCAAACCAATAAATTTAGTGCAGACTGTTTTGGAATCACCGTCTAAACATCTTGATTGTCTGGAACTTAATAATGTAAAGAATGTACAATATAGAAAATGCAGAAACGATATACTGTTTCTGGTTGGCTTGTGATCAGTCACATGATCGCAGAAGACTTTTACAGTAGAAGCGGGATTACGTCACTTGATTAATGTGACTCGTTGCTCATAGAGTATCTGGACTTTTGATTAACACATAATATGACAACAATCTGACTGCAGTTCCTGTCCCCACCCACCAGATGGCAGACTGATGCAGTTGCTGTCTCGGCCCAGCTTTAGTAATCTGCTCTTCTTGAAGTGGCCCTTTCTCTTCTTTACGCTGGGTTTTTCCTGGTACATCTGGTGGATGATGATGTTCAGCTCTCGCTCCACGATGTCGATCTCCCTCTCTGCCAGCTCCTGCTCTCTCCTCTTCAGCTGCTCCTCCTGCTCCCTCTGCTCCTCGGCTGCTCGAGCCAACGCCTCCTCCCAAGATCTCAGCTCCTGTAATGAGGAAAGGAGAGAAGTGAAGAGGAGAGGTGTTTATTAGCATAGCAACGTGCAGAAACACCTCAGAAAGATAGTGACATGGTGAGATTTCTCCACCCTCATTATGAAATGTTGAACAGTTATTTTAACTACACTATATTATCTGTGTGCTTAGACAGTTTTTAAAGATCATCGGCTTCAGGGGTTGCCACAGCGGAACATGTTTCGCATGTTGATTTGGCATGGCCGTACTCCCTTCCTGGCACAACCCTCTTATTTTATCAACACCAAGATGGCTCTTGATAGCTGAGTGGGGCCACACTGGGTGGGGTGGGATTTCAGCCTGTGGCCTTCTGCATCCCAACCCAATGCTCTACCACTGATCCACCAAGCCCCCCTTTAAATACAACATTAATATTTTCTGAAATATTGTAACTACCCACGGTCCATTGTTCCTTTTTCTTTTGCTTTATCTGAGAGACGTGTTTGTTAGTGGATTGCTGAGCCTTCACTGAGCGTCTGTACACATTCCATGTTAAAGTCAAGTAAGTAAAAGTATGTGGGAAAACTTGCTTAAGTCAAAATACTCGATGCAGTAAAATAGGCCTGAGTGTGACGTTATATATTAATTTGGTTTTTATTACACTACTGAATAATTGTTTAAGCAGCATTTTACTCATGTAATCAGTTAAAGTGGAGCCACTAAAGGTTTTGTAAAATGTAAAAAAATTAAAACATTCCCATCCAATTTACCCAGTGACCAAAGTGACATCTTATCAAGAGTCAAATATATACTGTGGGGTAAAATGACAAATATTCTAACTCACTGTTGCATTAAAGGATAATAGTCAAATAAAGAACAAGTATATTTTTATTACCTTTTCTTTGGCCCTGAGTTCATCAAACATCTGCTGGATCTCCAGCCTCCAGTCTTCCTGTAAGGAGTGGAAGGACTCCAGAGGCATCTGAAACATGGCCGACTGCTCAATGGTCAGCAGTCGCCTCAGGATGCTGGTGAACGAGGGTCTGCTATGAGGGTTGGAGCTCCAGCACTCTGACGGAGACGACACAGGAGAGGAGAAGTTTTGTTTCATAGTAACAAGAGACTTCTTAGGTTAATGTCATGTGTTGTGCATTTTACAACCCTGAGAAGCTGTTAAACAGAGGAATGCACAATATTACAATCAAAGGTTTGAAAATATTGAAATTGTTTAGGAACAGGTACAAAAGCGAGATACCGACACAAAATTACACCTTTGCTCAAACCAAAAATTAAATATTTTGAACCATTCTGTGTTTTTTTTTTAAAGATTTCTTTGTTTTTTTTTAAAGATTTCTTTTCTAAAACTATTAACTATAACTACATTTATTTTACATTGTAACGCAATCTTCTTTTTTGGGTTATGATTGATGTTATATGGACAAAATAGGTGTGTGCCAGTGTCCATTTACAAAACACCACCTTTTACCACATACACTGAGCTACATAAAAAGTGTCAAATGTTTCCAGCCTGGAAACGGCCAGTCGAGACGCTCACAACTCGTGCCACTCACAGATGAGTGTTTGATGCAGAGGAATAACCAGTATTAACAGTGTCCTGTAACAATACCTGTATCAATAAAACACAAAGAGAACTGAAACTTGACGTAATGGTTCAGACATATGTTTCTTTTCCTGATTCCTGGCAGTAGAGAAGGCAACAGGAGAAGTGGAAGTGAGCAAGATGGCACAGCATATGGCCACCATCATCAGCCAAAACCTGAGTGACAGTGTTGAGGGAAAATGGTACACACCTACAATACTGTGCTGAGCCACAGATTGAACAGACTCATACCAACACAACGAAATAAAGAAGAAACTGTGCAAAACATCATTAGGGAGCAGAAGCAGAGACTGGTTTGACTAGCTAGAAATATTTTCACCAACCCTGATTTAGCAGATCAGCTAAATTAAAATAAAGTACACGTGGTTAAAGTCGCTGAGAGAGGAGATGAAAGTGAGATGATGACAGGAGTAAACACAGTGCAGAGAGCAGCGAGTGTTGACAAAGGAGGGATTAACGGATGAACATGGATAAGATGGAGTGGAGTGAGAGGAGGGATGAGGAGGAAAAAGGCTTAAGCAGCAGAGCAGGAGGGAAGTGGAGGGAGGTGACTGAAGTGTGTGGCTGAGCTTACAGTTTGAGAAGCCCTATTTTCTATTAGACATCAAACCTGGCCTGCAGCTTACCAACTCGTATGAAAATCAAGCCCAGGAATAAACACATTAAAGCAACTGGGACATATGGTCACATGTGAGTTAAACAGAAGTGACCTCAACTGTGAAACAAGGGCTGGTTAATACTCTACCACTGTTAACAGAGTGCTGCCAGCGTTGTTCACAAGGAGCAAAGGAGAGATCTGTCCCAGGGGAGATCAGGCACAAGACTGCATACGGGTGTACATGGGGAAGCGCAACTTTACGAAAGCATTCAAAAAAATCTTCATTCGTTTCATCTCTGAGTAGAGCTTTCAGCTCTCAGATGGAGTGAAAAAGGTTTTTATGTTCAGCCATAACCTCAAAAGTAAGTTCAAACTTTCTTAAAGTTACTGTATTTGAACACCCAAAAGCTTTATTTAAACTGATTGTGTCCTCACTGACACATTTGAGGTCACATTTGATGACGAAGCAAAGAAACAGCACAGAACACAAGGTGCTGGAAGTGTCCAAGTGAGACAAAGGAAACAAAAAGCATTTTCGCAGAAGTACCGACTTTCTCGAATCAAACAACTGCAACAAAGTGCCCCTGTGATCAACTGCTTACCTGCCAGTAGCTGAGCAAATGGTTCGGGGCAAGTAGAAGGGACAGGAAGTGTTAACTTGTTCATGGCAACACCATAAGCCACTGCCAGTGCGTCTATCTCCCTGTAAGGAACTTCTCCGGTGAGCAGCTCCCAGAGTAGGACACCGAAACTACGAGAAAGGAAGGAGGCAAGAAAGATGCTTGTTTCAATGCTTCATTTTCATGTTTATGTCAAATCATCTTTAAACATGCCAATGACCACCTCACATCATCTCCTATATGACAACTACAGAGTGCACAAGTTCATTCTAAGATTTTTATTTTTGTTTTAATGAGAGACTTTTAGTTGAAATCAGTTATTATAAAAACGTCTATATAACAACACATATTCAGTCAGCAACTTTAAACAAACAAACAAGTGTAACAGCAGTGATGGAAAGTAACCAAATCTCTTAAATCAAATACATAAAAATACATAACTTACTTCATTTAAAAAAGTAAAATGCTAATTACACATTAATACAAGAGTAAAAACAATATAGTGTATATACTAACTGTAACTCTGGGTATTTTTCTCAAATTTAAGCACTTTTACTTTTCAAAAAAGTTCAATACTTTTACTCTACAAATCTTTAAAAATTTGTAGTTTTATAGTTTTCTGGAGTGAAGGTTCTGAATATTTGTTCAACCACTGGTAGAGTCATATTGTTTTATCTGTTTTAATGGACAAAAAAGGAACCACATGACTTTTCATGTACCTGCTAAGATCTGTTAGTTGTTCTTATTTTCAATAACAACTTGTGAATATCATGGGGCAAACTCATCAATCAGTCTCTGAAGAAAATCCCATTAGTCAAAACATTAATTCGAAGGAAAATGCGAACAACTATTTGTGTTTATATATCGTGTCTTATTATTATCAAACATATGAACAAAATGCCAAGGCCACATCAGTCTACCCCGACACAGCCATGCGTGCTGTACCTCCACACATCGCTGCTCTTGGAGAACAGGGAGAGTTTGATGACCTCTGGGGCCATCCATGCATAGGTCCCTGCTGCACTCATCTTGGTGGTCTGGTGCCACTCTCTGGCCAGACCAAAGTCTGTGATCTTCAAGGTTTTCCCACTCAAGTCATCCCGCTCCACCGGCTGCAGAATGAGGACTGGGAAACAGAGAATGAGAACAGAAAGAGAACGTTAAAAGATGACAGCACTGTACAAACAGTACATGTTAGACGCCACACACAAATACAGATACTCCTTAAAAACTGCTGCGTTATTCAGATATGTAAATGTTCTCTGACAAGAGGACAAACTGCAAAGAGGGAAAAGCAGAAAAACACATAGCAAAGAGATGGTAGCTGAGAATGAATGTTTAAAGCATAAAAACATCGAACAAAAACAAAGTAAGTGTTTTTAAAGTATGAGAGTAGTACACCATTTAAATTTGACTAGTCGGACATGGTGACGCCTCGGCTTGTTTCTCTCTTTTATGGCATATGATCTAAATCCATTCACTGTACAGAGAAAAGGCCAATAGGTGCAGCCCTCCAAACACCAATGATTAAACCAGCACGGTCAATGTTTTACCACATCGTACTGATTTAGGCAGTTCTTAGAACCTTACATCAAAACTGAGTAGCCTACACCTTTGAGAATCTAACAGCAGTAATTCTTGATTTTATAGGCCAGTAAATGTCATTTTACTTCCAGACAATCTGTGAGGGGTTTTTCTGGAAACAACTCGATCCTTTAACATTAATCACAGGTCAAATAAGGAGTTATGATGACTCTTTATTTGATCTGGGAGCCAGTTATTTCAAAATCCTAGCCTTAGACAAACAACGTAAAATTAAGCAAGAATACACAAAACAGTTTTCTAGTAATAAGTGAATGTGTAATAAATATTCACTGGGGTTTAAATGCAGCAGCCTCTTTAATGGAAATTCATCTGAATGTCATAAACCAAACTAATTGAATAAACTATAATAAGTATATAATATACCTATATATAGTATATAAGTATATTGTGTTCAGGAAATCCTTTAATACAATATCAGGAACGATATGTCAGAGAGGAATAAACACTTTTTCACATCTAGTTTAACATTTCAGCAACAGAGTCAAAACATGTTTCTGGAAAAAAAAAACACATACGAAAATAAAGTGCACGCTCACTGAGACACGTTTACAGTACAGGTGTGGCTGTTGACCAGTGAGCTCTTCAGGTGTCTGCTCTCACCTCTGCTCCAGCTGTTTGCAGTGTGTGTCTGTGTGTGTGTGTGTGTGTGTGTGTGTGTGTCTGAGCATAATTGTCATTTCATGTAGTCATTTCACTGTATACTTGTTAATGTAAACCTTTCACCCCCTATCTCTCCCGCTCGGTGTCTGTCTCTGTCTCTTCCATGTATGACTTCCTCCTTCATTTCCGTATAAGGCCTGGGTATGGAAATGTTTGGAGTGTACACAGTTCACAAGCACTGGGAGCCAGGTGGGGGTTGCTTTCTCTCTCTCACTAATCTACAGGCGTATGCAAAGGGTGGTGGAGAAAAGCTACACACAGCGGTGTCTTTGTTTACACACACATGCACTCCTGGGCACACACACACACAACTTCATGTGAAAAAGGTGTGTCTCTGTGTTTTCTGTCCCATCCACAACCTCAATGACACTCCAGTTTCAGTGATAAAGCACTGATCTCAGGCCAATCTGTAGATATTCCTACAGTCAGGCTGTGGGGGATGAAAAATACACGTAAAAGTGATGCACTTAAAATGTTCTCTCACTTATACTATATGTTATTTTTGATGCATTACTGTGTGAGCAGCATTTGACTGATGGTCGAGGAGGTTTAAACACGTTATATTACAGCTTTAACAAATTGTCAGTGAATCCGTATTTTGAGAATAATTAATTAATGTTCAAGCAACATCATCAAATTTCTGAGGTATCTGTACTGTAGGTGTTGAAAGACCTGCATAAAATTGTTAAATAATAAAGTAGTTTCCCTCTTTTTTGCCTTGTGACCCCTTATAATGAAAGAAGGGTGCAGTTGGGGCTTCAGTGAATTTGCAGATATTTGGTTGCATTCCATTGCAGGCCATAGACCCACTAATGAAGGGATACATACAAAAATACTTATTATATGAATCAATAATTAATTAACTTAAAAATTTTCACTATTTTGTATTCTCAAAGTAACTTGTAATGAAATCTGTGAGATTAAAATGTACAGCATACATATTTTATTTTTCTTGTGATGTTGAAGCATGAGGAAGCCATAAATGGGAATACTAAAGTGAAGAATATTTCAAATGTTGTACTTAAGGACATAATTTGAGTATATGTACTTAGTTACTTTCTTCCACTTTGTTTAGATAATGTTACTCTGTGTCAAGTCTTCAGGTGGCAAATAAATTCGGGTTACTGACAGTGATAAGAAACCACCAAAATCCTCCAGGAGATTTTTCTATTCTCATACTTTCGTCTGTGTGAGGGACAGCTGTCTCCTCAGAGGGAACGTCTTTATTTTTCACTGTGTGCCTCCAGGAATCAAAGGAGGAGGCCGGACGGAGTTTAAAAGAATGTGCCAATGAGGTGTTTGCACACATAGATGCATAGGTGCATTCTCCTCACATTCTACCTGTCCTGCTTTGTCCGTCACAGGCTTTAACCAGCACCGGCATTTCATCGATACATGAAATGCGTAAACGTGTGTGAGTTTGTTCAACCGGAAGTGCAGGAACCTGAAGTGCAGCAATACACAAATAACACCCGTGAGGGCGTGGGAAGCATCACACCATATTTAAACACAGTGAAGAAAATAAAACCTCCTCAAGGACAGCGTGGCTTTTACACAATGCAGTCCTCAGCTGCTGCAAATGTTATCTCCAAGCATATATGAGCACATATTATTAGAGAAGAGCAAGAAACAATGCTAACAAGCTCCCTGGATAATACAGTCTTCTATAGCAACGTGCATTATGGGAAATATTACAGGTCCGGATGTGTAGTCATCACAAATCGTAAACCATAAACATGGTGTGAGGGTTTAATACATACAGTAAGTTAGAATTGTGCCAATGATCAAAAACACAAGCACAATCACTGTTTCAGCCTGATTTGTGTTTGTCTGTGATAATGAATCGACCTTTTCACCTCAGAGAGGCATTTGTCCTCCAGTGAGCCCATACTGTGCAAAGCTGGAATCAGTGACACCTTATCTTATCAGCACCCTGTGTTCTGCTACAAAGAGCCACTAAATACATGTAAACTAGCTGAATGTTAGGAGCCTGCAGAGAGCTTGTAATGCTCATTGTAAAGAAAACCATACTGTGACAGTGGGGGAATGAAAAGTCATCAGCTCATCATGTTCCATTCATCGTCACATGATTAAACATGAATGTTTGTACAAACTATCAAGAAAATCCAATTAAGCTGACGATTAGTTACTACCAAAGTACTGCAAATGTGATCATTCAGCAACTATGAGTTATATTATAATTCATTCACAAATGCTGCTGCAAAGCATTATTCTGGTCATACTATTGATTTGAAAGCCCACATAATGGCAGCAGTAAAAACAATAGGTGCCTGTTGCAGGTTTGAAAGCCAGTCATAGTCAGCAAAAATATTCAGGTAACACAGAAGAAGGGCCCTCTCTGCAGCAAACTTTATTAAGTGACTGGCACACAATAAATATGCAGCCATCTGTCATGGGGTTTGAGCTCCACAGGGTTAAGGATGACTGGGCAGAGCACACAGCTTGAAGCTTTAATGCCACATCTTATTGATCAGCTGTCCAATACACCTGCTGACTGGGGTGTGGCCTCAGAGCCCAAAGAGATCAGTGCAGCAGCACCTGTCTGCTCCACCCGATTCAATGTTGATTTAACCTTTCCCATTGTTTTCTCCTCTGCCCTTGGACCCTGATCCTGAGTGTTGAGAAATGCCACTGCGTCACTGTTTAAACACTGATACAAAGTCAGCAGCGAGGTTTTAGCGTAATGTTCATCCAGACTCACTGCAGTCACCACAGGGGAAACATTAGCCTACAGCCCATGCAGAAATATCACCACAGAAGCATGAATGAGTGACTTATGACCATTTCTGGCCACTTACTGTAGGTTTAAGCCTGCTTAGAGTTGAAGCTTAAACAGGTACAGCAGAAGAAATCAAAAGCCTAACATGACAATGATAAACTCCGAGGGGGTTGGAGGTGATGATGGAAATTCCAATGTATCGCTAATTAAATACATTAAAAAAGAGAGTTATTTTAAAACCCTTTTCTAAATCATCATTTGCTTTGTTAAGAAAGCAACCAAATTGACATGTGCCTGTAATATTTAAAAACTGCATAAAACAGCATATTTTTTTTTATAAAATGTCTCCAAGTAAATGTAGGGGTGTAAAAAAATATTTATGTTGATATTTATGATATGAATCTTTTAAGCTCTACAAATACAACATTTCAACACTGACCAGTCAAACCTGACCTACTGTCTCTCTGTGTTGCCTCGCCTTAAATAAACTATGTGACAGGATAATGAGCAATCAGCTGCAAGAGCACTGGGCGTGGTCCTGTGCGCAGTCAGCTGACAGGTGCATCTGTCTGATCAGCTGATCAGGGATGTGCAGCTGATGTTTATTTTTCCACCTTCACTCTATACGGACACAATTTCGTTTGGTGTGGGAAATGAGGGCGCTGGGCTAATTATAAGGATAAATGTGTCAGGGGTGGATACAGGACTCACATGCCTAAATACATTTCAAAATTCATAGTGCATTTTTTGATAATACACAATGGCAAACAAGGCAGTGTGGGAGGACAAGCAAATCCATTATGTTCAGCCACTGATGACCTACAGCCAAAATGGTCGATGAACCTTCAGTGTAAACGGCCAACAGTCATTAAATAAATAGCAGCTACACCAATAAGCTCTTTTATGTTTAAATATTCCATCTTGTGTGGACTGGTGCTGTATCAGGATTGAAAACACTCATGTTACTGCAAATAGATCCGTCACACACAATGTGAAAAAAATCAGAAAAAAATCCTTTAGCAAAACAAAAATTTACAAAGCCATGAATCCATGTTTCTTATTCATCTTCCAAACACACCAGTACAAAACATTCACACACTGGATGGATTTTTGACCTCATTCTAAATTATGAAGAGATAAAAAATAAAATGTGTTTGAGCGTCAGAAGCGAATAATGCTGACTCTCACCAGTGCCAGTGCAGCCAGATGAGGAACTTCACAAATGCAAATGTCCTTGACATAATGTCAGTCAACTAGTTTTACCATAAAAAGTGAGGCACACAATGCTGGACTCGTTAACTTACACTCTTTGTGCTATTCAGTGTGCTGTGTCATTAACTTGTTGCTATGGTAACGAGGGCAGAGGTCAAAGACTAAGAGTACGAGGCAACTCAATGAAGGGCAACCCTCATGCCCCTATGACGATCCTTGTTTTCTCTTCATTCTATCCTAAAGGGAAATTTTACGCAACACAATCAGTCCTAACACGGAGCAATAGTCCAACTGTGGAGCAGATGTTTAACATAATGACTGTCTGGCATCTACTGCTTTACTTTAAACATTATTTTCAAATGTCTTGCAAGTGCCCTAATAACAAAATAGTAAAATATTAAATAACTATATTCTGTAGATTACTTACTGGCATGAGAGCACAACATATTCAACAAGTGAAGAAGCACAACGGCGTCACTTGTACTGGCTGACTGGCATCAGCTGTTTGTACAGACATTCATAGTCACTTGAGGATGAAGTCTACTGTATTTGGCTAGATTACTAGAACCACCAGAGGATTTGTGATTTATGCTAATCAGCAAATGCATGTGTTTTATTCCAGGTACTCTGATTTCACCCCTTAGTCCAAAGACATGCATGTTAGATTAACTGGTTACTCTGAATTGCCTGTAGGTGTGATTGGTTGTCTGTCTGAATATGTCTCTCTGTGTTGGCCCTGCGATAGACTGGAGACCAGTTCAAGGTGTACCCTACCTCTCCCTCAGTGACAGCTGGGAAAAGCTCCAGCCCTTTAAAGTCATGAACGGGATAACCGGTAACTGGATGGATGGACTTCACCAGACACAGATATAACAACCTTTTTAATGTTTAACAGTTTTTTCACTCTCTCATTTGATTTTCCTCTCCTTCCCTCTTCAGCCTCTTTCCCCCACTCCTCTTCATCTGAAACAGGTGTAGCCTGCAGGGTAGAACAGCTGTTGCTGCAGGGCCAAGTCAGCGGATCAGCTCCAACAAAACCCAGACAAGCTCCCCAGATACCTCCTGCTAACACCTACACACCATGTTAGAGGCATCTATCTCTGTGCAATGGTTGTTCAGGTACGACGCCCCCATGTCCTGTTTCTGTTAGTGTGTGAGAGCACAATGGGATGACAAATACAGCAACTTGACTGGCTTGGCAGGGAGCTGACAGTCCATCAGCTCCCATACCATAAGATCCTGGATCATGGGATGCAGAGCTTCCACCTCACCTCCACCTTGACATCTCCATTTGTGTTTCTACTTCATTAAAAACCAAAAGCCTGCCAACAAAAAGTAAGAAGCCCCTAAAATATCACCACTGTACGTCTGCTGCTTCATCTTCACATCCCCTCTTTTCCTCCCCTCCCTCCTCTGCCCACTGCCCGACTGTCTGCTATTGCAACTGTCGCCAGACTGGCTACAGTCCCAACACACTGGGGAGAAGAAATGGAAAAGGAGACACAGGGAAGGCACGAGCATTAAAGGAGTAAAAAAATAAGAGTAACTGAGAAGTAGATTGTGTTGAAGTAGAGAAGGGGGAGGATAAGAAGATGAAGAGGCAAAAGGGGTGGAGGACTGAGGATAAGGGCTGGGGGAGGGGAGACAGAAGATGAGACAGGAGAAAAGAGGCAAGAAAGGGAAAAAATGGCACGAGTGAAGAGAGCTGAAGAAATAAGAGCCAAAAAGGGAAATGTCTTACTAGGAAAAGCAGCTGAAAAAAGGAAGAAGAGCCAGTGCACGAGAAAATGAGAAAGAAAAAGAAAAAGCAAGAAATAGGAGAAAAATAAAACAAAATTATTAGAAAAAAGGCCCACGCACTATGAGAAAGAGGGACATAATGAGTGGATGAAAAGATGCTGGCTGCTAGAGGTAAAGACAGATGACTGGAGGGGGACCTTTTGTCATTTTCCTGAGAGCACATATAACATCTCTTTGTATTCAGTACGTCTCTCCATCTTTCTTTCTTTCTTTCACACACATCCTCTGTTGTCCTCCGTAACTCAACAGTAAAGTGTATTGTCATTATTATTATTATTATTACTTTTATGGCATCTATGCTGCATTTAAATAAGTCTAAAAACTGATGCAGATCAGTGAGACATGCATCAGAGCACTGGGCCTCCTCCCGTTTCCCTATGATGCTTTGATACAGAAGTTGTAGTGAGAATGCTCCCATGTCATTGATACCCTGGCTTGGCTCTACTTGTACCACCACAGGTCATCAGGGCTCTAATTCTGAGCCGCACAGTGGCACAGTTTCACCCTGCAGCCCTTCACTTTGTCTCCACACAAACGCAGCTGCCAGATTCGTGTGACCAGGCCGCCTCTCTCTCAGAAGAGATGGAGATATTGAATGAGGTGGCTTTCTCTAGGCTTTTTTGAGTGTGTGTGTGTGTGTGTGTGTGGGAATTTACTGAGAGGTATGAGCATTTATGGCTCCTTTAGATTGTGACAAAATTTGTGACAAAACAGCCAAATTAGTTTTTCTGTCAAAAACAATAGTAAATACTGCTTTTTATGTTAGAAAAAAACACATCTAACTAACTTCAATGCTGCATCCAACTATTTATAATATTTCAGCAGACATAATACACAAAACTATAAAATCAAATAGTCAAAAAATAATCAACATATATTGTACAGTGATTTTTTTAAACACTTGATTTTAGTTCTCTTCCTGTAGCTAAACAAACATGTTAAAGTGTATTTTTGTCCTTCTTATTCGTTCAAATGAAAAACATCTGCCATCCAACTTCCAGGTAGAGATCGAGTCATATAAGAGCCATTTTCTTGCAGGAAGAGATGACTAACTGTATAAAACTCCTGAGAAAAGTGGCATTGCCTCATCTGACTCACAGATCCTTCTAAGTACTTTGACGAAAGCAGTACTGAACATGCAAAAGAAATATTAAGAAATAACTTTCAAACATGTTGATGCTTCTCTGATGCATGTTATTTTTTTTATGGGTGGACCCCTCTGCTATCACTTTGGTGAACTGATGTAAGTTTAAACTTTTTTTTGTATATGCTATGTTGAATAATGTCTTGTATTGTCTATGTCTTTGTGTCTCTCTAGTGCTGCACAAATAATTGCTCTTAGTAACAATAATGTTACTGTTGAGTCTTGAGCTCTCAGTGGGATGCTGAGGTAGCCAGTTGTACAATATGACAATCATGGTAACATACTGTCTTATCTGCATAGCAGTGCATAATTGTTGAATAAAATATGACTTTCTAGCATTGGCTCTCGGGTTTGCACACTCCAAACATGCAGTCAGCTGTCTGACTGAAGTGCCCTCTACTTGACTCCACTAAAAAAACTGGGCGAAGGACCTTTGGCTCAGGGGACACCCAGCGCCTCCTCTGCTTGGCCTGACTCCCCACTCTCCGTGCCAGGCTGCTGGTGAACAACAATGACCCTCTAACAGCAGAGTCAACAGCAAGCAAACATACAACAGCACAAGAGGTGCCAAAGGAAGTCTTTCTTACTGTGTTTATTGAGATGTGCAGTCTTGTCACGTCTGTATTTAATTAACAATACTGAGAAACACAAAAGAACGTTATGCATATCTTCAGGAGCATTACTTCACAGGAAACTTCCACTGAAGGAACCCTAACCCGACTGACAACCAAAGCAAAAGAGACAATTGTTTCTGAAGCTGTTCCTGAGGTGTTGACTCTAGTTACATCTTCAAGCCTCTCAGGCCTCACATGCTTCTCAGAGTAAAGAACTCAGATTAACTTGAGGAGATGACGAGATAACATTATATCTACATTTCTCAGATGCTATGAGAAGAAATGTTTTCTGAGATATATGGGTCTTACGAGGGGGACAGCATTTGGGTTTTTTTGGTTTGTTTTGCCCAAGAAACACATCACCTGTAGCCAGGGACAATTTCATTTTATCAGAGGCCCCTGGTTTTGGCTAGGCCTGTATCCCCCACAGAGAGCCCAGGGTTTCAATACAGGAAAGCTGATGTTTTCAATTCTCCTTGTTTTGTGGTGTTTTACAATGGTGTTTACTGCTAGTTATGTGTCTAAGGACACAACATAACAAAATACTCTTTGGACATGTGTTGCAGTGAGGCCATGAGAAACACAAGAAGCTAATAA
Organism: Channa argus; assembly: GCF_033026475.1. NCBI lineage: Eukaryota > Metazoa > Chordata > Actinopteri > Anabantiformes > Channidae > Channa > Channa argus. Next base: position 9,418,279 of record NC_090202.1, read on the forward strand.
TATAATATTCAGCTTATGATTAACTTATTTTTAGAATAAGAATGCAGTCGATTGAATTACTGATAAATGGATGAGTATGTCACTTTAATGTTGCAGCAGGTAAAAGTGGAGGATACATACTTTTATGACTTTATGTACTGTAATTCTGGGTAGATGACCCCCTGGAGATCAGTCTTATCATATTCTGAATAAATGTGATGCTGTTTAGAAATTCTAGCCAAACTCAAATGAATTGTGCCATTTATTCAACAACACACATTAGGATGTAGAAATTTGTGTCAGTGTGCTTGGCAGGTCCACAGGGAAACTAAGCTGCAGGGAATCATCATGTTCTATGGCTTCAAATCAGTGTTTTATTGACCAGTGGAGAAAATGATTGTGGTGTACGATTTTGTGGGAGCATGTATGTGTATTCATTTGGAATCATGCAGCCATTGGCTGGTCTCACTGTTTGGTTGTGTTGGTCCTCTCTCTGTCTCTCACTCACTGAGACAGACTTAAACTCGGCAGAGCGCCCTAATGACAGGGGATAGATACAAACATTTGTTGAACTGTGGCCGAGTTCGCACGGTGCCAAAGAATTGACAACAGTCCAAAGTCCATCTCACAATCCAAAGTCTGATGGACTGTTTCACTGTCTCCTCTATAACATCCCCTGTCAGTGAACTACTACTACAATTACTGATTACTGAGTGCGTAAACGTGTTGAGATGATGTGTCCATCACTTTTAGGTAGTGATATCAAAAGAGAAAGAGAGCCGTCAGAAGACAATAAAATCTTCCATTGTTCAATGCAACATTACATAGGTGATAGTGTAAGTCACATAGTAGTAGCCACATTAGCAGCTCTGTGAGGCTGTACGTAGGCATGGTGGTGCTGGAGCCAAATATTAATATCAGCAAGCTAACATGGCCACAATGTCTATTCTAACTTTTTGAGCCTTACACGCTGGTGTTTTGCATGTATGTATATTCAGTTTATTTGTTTAGGTTGCCTAGCCCTGGTATAGAGCTTTGAACTATACATTTAGCTATAGCTACAGACTGATTTATGGTCTCCCTGAAGAAAAAAGGGCTTTTTGTGAAGTTGAAGATTCATAATATCAATCAATAAATGGTGATATAGGAGCTACATTCTTTAAGAGAAATTGATAAATTATTGACAAATATGGGACAGAAGATAACAGTTTTGTAATATTAGGCAAGAAGCTACTTTCATGTTCAACTTATAACGACAGTATCAGTATATTTTTTGTGTGTGTAGCCTGGTGTTGAAAAGACCAACACTAGCTGACCACCACAAGCTGCCTGGGTGGCTAAAAAGAAAGATGTTGATGACACTTTATGTGGGATACTGAAAATCAAAGAAACTAATATAAGTCAGCATCAATCTGCTGACATGTCTTTGTTTCAGTACGTTTATACAAATAGTAAAGCATATACATTGGCATGATTTTCAACACAAGATGATCTACTATGAGATTGTCAAGACGTTTTTATAGCGGTCTGGTCATTACCTTTTACAAGCCCTACACAGGTTGGTCCTTATATTGCTTCAACTGTAGGCTGTCCATTTGACTGTCTGTTACGAGGACTACAGTACTGACAGTCGCAGATAGAAAACTGCAGCCAACAGTCTATTGTGGATGTCAGCCTTCATCTGTAGCTGGCTCAATGAGCAAAAGAAGAATGGCTGACCTCCTGACAAACTGACCTTACACTTTACCCTCTTTCCTGCTTTTATTCCTTCATCACTCCCCATCCATGTCTCCATTTGCTTTTCCAATCATGCCTCCAGCGGTTTCTCTACAGCCACTGCATTCCTTTTTTATTCCTTTACCCATCCTGCCTTGCTTCCATCCATTTCTCAGGCCTGTCATTCACAGCCTACAGTCACCGCTCGCTGTCTTTATCTCCCATCCTTCGCCCCCCATCCCCCTGTACTGACTTATACCATTGTGAGCCCTGCTCTTGCTCTGTCTTGGGCTGCTGAGTAAGAATGGGGTCATTGTTGCTCTGTTGCAGCATGTATATGTATGTATATAAGCAGAGCATTTGTACATGAGTGTCTGAATCCTGCTGTCTGACCTCCATTCGCACAAAGGCTTACATACTCGTTTGCACGTGTCAAGCTTGCAAACATGTCCAATAAAACACAGATAATAAAATCGAGGCCTTCATGTAATCATTCCGCCTGAGAAGAGCAACTGCAGCGAGTAATCAAAACTAACACAGCAATATTGTTTGCCTCTTTTTCAAGAAATATATTTATTTTATTTGCTGTTGCTGCCTTAAAAGATCCTAAATGGTACAGACCAAAGTAGGCACATTTTCAGAAAGATTAATTGACTTATATGATGGTGACATCCTTCTTATTAAAAGACAGTTTGATATGACTATGAAGACATTTTCTTACAGTTCCGAATGATGATGAGCTTTCGTCTGAGTTACTTTTGTATTATGTCACAATATTAATACTTCATTACTTACTTAGTAATGAAGTTACTTCATCAACATTTTGGGTTACCTCCTTTAAATTTCCCCCTGAGAGTGTTGTGCAGTAGAGCCCTACTGGTTCTGGCCACAGAGGAAGTGTGTTCATATTTAGCTGTGGCCACACAACCCCAACCTTGTATGACTACAGTTAGAAAGACAGCAGAGATACTTAGCAAATGTAGTTAACCTAGCTTGTTTCACTGTGTGATTAAAGGCCATAGTATAACCAGCAGCTGCTGAGGCCGATTGAGAGAGGCTGCATCCATGCCTGTGTTTCAGTTGTTATGATTCTGGCTGTGACATTAGTTTAAGAAGAGTGAACAGCATACATATCATACCCACAACCACAGCTTCACTGTAAGAGCTGTGCAGCTGTTCACAGTGGATCTATACTGGCTCCGCCTTTTCAAAGGAGCAATTAGCATTAAATCCATCTGTTGCAATCCATCTGTAGTGCATTAGCCTATAGGTCTATTAACCATTATTGTTTCAATGGATCAGACAGATCTGACCAAATTTTGCTACAGAATGCAAAAATATATTGCAATGTAACGTTAAATGCAAAAGCATTTAAAAAACCTCTGTGCATTTTGTTTTTCTTTCCCAAGCCAACCTTATTATGTGTAATAGTTTTTGTTCTGGTTTGGATGAGGGCTGTGCAATATGGTACCATCTATTGTTTACAGTGATAATTTCTTGCCATAATAAAGTTGTGTGATACTGACCATTTGCATCTACATGCTGCGACATGGCCGTCTCACATGATCCTACAAACACAATAAGCATGGTGGAGAGCCGAGCTTGCATGTCGGAACAGTCTAAGAAAGAGTTCATTCTAAAGAAAAATGTAAATATTAAGTAAAAATTAATTATTTCTCGATATTAAATAAATTAGAGCTAAGACTGTGTGTGAGCTACGAAAGTGTGACACTGGTCTTCCCCCTCTCTATGTGTGCCCCATCCTCCTCTTGCTAGCTTGCAGTAGTCCAGTTAGTCACAGTCTCGGCCTCCACCACTCTGTCTCTCTGAGGGATTAGCAGCCGGCACTGGCCACCCCTCTAATCCTTTCCTCAACAGACTCACTCTTATATTCTTCCACACAGCCAGACACAGGGTTTCAGTGACAGTGACTATATGCCATAGCTTGCCCTGTTAATCTGTTAAGTAGCTATTACCACACTTGTGTGCTGTTGATGTCATGGTTTCTATTGTTTACATCAAACAAACAAAAAAAGGGAAGGGGGGCAGAAATGGTGCTTCTAATAACTTGATTTTTCTTTTCTTACTTCGCAATTTGAATACTTTGGGAGCAAACATCACACTTGACAAGCCTGCTTCAGGACAGCGAGCTCCCATTATTCACATGATTGTTGACTGTGTAAACATGCACTCCATTTGTCGCTACAGCAGTCAAAACAACAGCTAATGTCAACTTTGTTCTGTCTTCATTATTCTCTGCATTCACATTTAAACATCACAGTGTATCACACGTGTTCAATTAAGGTGGAGACATGTTATCTAACAGGTGTTCAGAGAGAGAGACAAGTATTACATACACGCAGTATGTATACAAATGTCCACAGTGCGACATGGTCAAACTATATTGCATTTGCTGTATGTCCGGGCAGACTCACAGGTACAGATATGGTCTGGCCTGGTGATCAGCTCACCTGTATTGTCTTACCTGCAGTTGACTCACCATCTTGATAGAGTTCTATTACATGAAGTGTCAGAGTCACATACAAAACAAACACGCAACCAAAGCCCTCTTCTTCACTTGCCCTGGACCTTTTTCACCATGTCACAGAGTCAGTAGGCAGTTTGTCAGTTGTAAATGTTGTAAATGTTTGTAAATTGTAAATGTTCATGTCTTAGACTTATCACTAGGGCTGGACAGTACAGGAGTTTACTTTCTTTTCAATTTGATTCAATTCAATTCTTGATGATTCCTTTGTATGACATAAATAATAATGCAGCTAAAGCAAATTTTATCCTTTCTTTGAATATAAAATGCAATAAAGTGTGTATTATAAGCTATCTTGTTAGCATTTCCTGGTTATTACTAAATAATAGATTTTTATATTATATTTAAATAATTGGCTTATTGTTTTAGGACTACATGCACAGAAATGTTTAGATAGAATAATACAAACCCTGCACCACTTGAAAATGCTAAATGGACTGCAGTTTAATATCTTCCACTTTAACAGATCGAGTGTTTTATGCCCACTGGGACCAACTTGAGTTTAGCATTTTAACAACGGACACTTAGACATGTGGACAGGAGGAGATGGGGATCCAACCAGTTCCTGCAATCAGTGACTGTGGTGCAGGAAGAACAAGGACGTCATAATTATGCACATTTTAAAAAAAAAAATAGATGGTATCCTATACTGCTGCATATAGGCTGCCTTCAGCTAAGTACTGCATATCTGCTTTAATTATCACTTTAAGCCCAAACAGGGCAGAAACTGAACGTCAATTATTCATTTGCACTTTGTTGACAAGACCTCAACATATCTGTTAGCCTGTGTCAAGACTTTCTTGCTACTAGCTTGCGTCAGTCGAGGAGAACTGGTGCCCTATGCTTTTAGAAACTCTGGACCGACCCAGGATCAGAGTGACAGGTAAGGCATGACCACGAGGTCAATGACCTGCCAACCTGCAAACATGCTGCAACATTGATCTACGGAGGTCATGCTAATCAGATTATCCCACGTTACACAAATTCACTCTGTCGCCACAGCTACTGAGTCTTTTCGACAACAGCACTCAGCAAGTAAAAACATGAACATCTTCAACTGACGTGGGATAATTTTAGAAGAAAACAGCTGGGTGAAGCAAAAATAAAACCCCTGTGTTGTAAAACTTGAAACACATACACACTCACTCTGTGAGCCCTGTGTGAACTTCACGTTTTGCCTTGATGAATTCTTCTGTAGGAGAATGAAGATTGTTTACTGAGTGCCGGAGCTGGCTGATGGAAGACAGAAGAAAAGCTCGGGGGCCTGAGCTACTCTGTAAGCGCAGTGATGCCAAGTGGTTGGCGGTTTGAAGAGGACACCTGAGACCAGCGCACCTGGACAATGAGCTGAGGTGTAACCCTAAACTAGGATGAACCGCTGTTTATCCCCCACGCTTTCCTTCTCTTGTTCTTTTCCATCACTTTTCTCTCTCAGTACATACATCTCTCTCCTCTCTCCACAACATCATTTATTCCACCCTCTTATTCTCCCAATCATTTGACTGACTACCTTACTTTTTCCCATGCATTCCCCTTCTGGGCATTGCCAGGCCAATGCAAACATCCCTCAGTATGTGTGTGTGTGTGTGAGAGAGAGTCATATAATCATATACTTAACGATTAAGCACCCACACATTTTTACCAAGATTTATCATCTAGAGGGTCCAAGCCCTTCTTAAGACATTTCCACACACAATACTCTAAATTGGGGGATTGACATTTTGCACAGCAGCTGGCAGTGGCTAGCAGCTGTATGACTCAGTGACACAGAATCAGTGCCCATGTCACCATGGAAAGGCAGTGTTGTGGTGTTGTTGCCAAGGCTCTTCTGTCCAATACGCATCTGATCTCTGATCATTACTACTAAAGCCACATGGGAGAGAGGGAACGGAAAGCAATGGGAACTGGGGCTGCGTGTTTGAGAGCAAGACATGATAGAAATGTGACTAGAATTTAGAAAAATGGGTGACGGGTAGGAGGCATTTTGGCAGATAAGCAGCAACTGTGTTTAAGCTACATTTACTTCCACTGTCTCTCTCTTCAAAACGCCTTTAGTCAGCATCTTACACACTCCACCCATATTTGTACACTCCCTCCCTCATCACTAATGTCACTTGGGATAAACACACATAGTTTGGCCTTGATGTATACACACACTCGGAAAGGCACTAAGATGCTCGCTGTGTATTATTTCTTTGATGCACCAACAACTGCAACTGCATCTTTAAACAGCAAGTAGCACAAAGGACCAAAAATAGCACTGTGAGTTGCAGAGCAGAACTGCTCTCCTTGAAGAGGGAAGGAAAGAAGAGGAGGAGGATGAAGAAGGAAGAAGTGTAGAGAAAGAGTATGGGGACAAGATAGCAGAGGTTTGCAAGGAATTGGCCTTCCCTTCTGGGTGCAAGTTGTGTTTCTAGTCCAGTGTCGCCCTCCTAAAAACGAATTCCAACACTTCAATAACTTTCTGCAATGTAATAATATAATTATGAGGAAGCTTGTCATTTGTACATTTATTTGTACATACACTTGTTTGCCTTAGTGGTTTCCATACAGAGCAGTCCATAACTGTGTTAAGTAAAACGTGTGACCACAAATCAAATATCTGGACCACAAGACGGTCAAAACATGTGACGATTGATAAACTAATAATCTTAAATTGTGCAAATGTTTATCAGTAGGCTCAAATTTGTTAGTAATATATTGTAATACTTAGTTCTGTTCTGATTTTGTTACCTGTTAAGAGAACCAGGCTAGCTGTTTCCAGTCTTCGTGCTAAACTTAGCTTATCACCTCCCATCTCTAGCTTCATATTTATCAGCGTTATTTGAGTGATATTGTCTTCTCATCTAACAATCAGCAGGAAAGAAAATAAGCATATTTCCCAAAATGCAAATACTTAAAATATTTTCTTTCTCTTTCTTCGTTTCTTTCTTATGTGGTCTAACAAAACTTTAAGGTAATACAACATACCACCGTGAAGAGTTAGTGTGTTTCTGTTCAATTGCTTTACAAAAATCATCAAGTTTATTTTAAGTATAGATTCTGCTGATGGACAGCAGTGGTTCAGTTGGTATAGTGGGCCCTTATCAAGGTAGTTGCCGGTTCGTGGCCTGAATGTTCCTGGCCACTTGTTGAAGTGTCCCTGGGCTACGTCTTGCCAAGTTGCCCGACTCCAGGCATGCACAAAAAATTAATCTCTAATATTTTTATTTATTTAACATTTGTGCAGGGATAATTGCAGTATTTTTGTATTAGTCTGTGCTGGCTTTTCCTAGATATTCTTAATAAACTAATGGTTGAGTGTTTCTGAAGCTGAGTTTATTATGGCTTAGAAAAGTATATAGAGCTTTTACACTACGAATGTACTCTGAATATTTTCTGGATACTTTTATTCCCTGTATTTGGATCTATATGGACTGCTGCACATGTACCTATCCTCACTGAGCCTCTCAGCTGTGAGCGAAATTTTTCAGTAGTTGTTCAATGATACCTGTAAGTTCAATATTAACCTTAGAGCTTTTAACATCTTAAGTTTATATTCTGGCTCCTTTTCAGTCACCCATTCACCTGTGATGAGGTGGTAACAGACACATCTTCATGACAAATGAGAGTGTGACAAAAACCCAACAGAGTCACAAATTGTAAAAAAAAAACAAAAAAAACAAAACAATCCTTGATGTCCTGGCTCTGTTCAGACTTGACTTGTTTCAGAAAGAAAACTGGTTTAGGTTTGTTGAATCACACCTTCTGGTCCTTAACTTTACAGTATATGCTTCACTTTCCAAAACACCTTCTCTGATAGTGTTGTCCCTCCTAAAAACTGCATGACTCAAATATTCTGCTCATTTACAAAGAGCACAAACAACACGTGATTGCAGTACTTACTATTGCTGGACTTGAGGTCTCTGTGGATGATAGGTACAAATGCCTGGTTGTGGAGGTAGTCCATCCCTGTGGCAACCTGGACCGCCCAGTTCACCAGAACTCTGGGGGGAACCTTCTTCCCAGCCAAGGCGCGATTTAGAGCCCCTCCTCTAGCATATTCCATCACCAGGCACAGGTTGGGTTCTCGCAGGCAGACTCCACGTAGAGCAATTATGTTGGGGTGCCGGAGCATCCAGAATAGTCTTGCTTCCTGCCGCACGCGCTCTGCTGTGGTACTAATATCCTCATCAGGGTCTTGCCTAGCTGCCTTTACTGCTACTTCCTCTCCCCGCCACACTCCTTTGTACACTTTCCCAAATCCACCAGCTCCTATGACCTCATCTAGAGCCAGTTCTGAGAAGTCTACCTCCAAGGGGCACTCGCCAACCCCACCTGCCACCAGCCCTCCTGCGGTCAGCTGCTGATAGCTGGCAGCATCCCCCCTAGTGACGTAGTTGCTTGGGAAAATACCCACCTTGTCCTGGATCTTGCCTGTCCACCAACCTTCATCCCCAGACACTTTCGAGTCTTTGGATAGAACCTCAAGAAGGTCCCCACGCCGCAGGGTTAACTCCTCATCTGCTGTGGCCTCATAGTCAAACACTGCTGTCCAGTAAGGGTTAGGGGTGTTGGCCCCACAGCAGTGACTAGGGTGAGAGTCTGGGGAGCCAGAGGAGGACATGGTCGAGGAATTCCAGCTGCTGCCATTCTCCACCTGCACAACCGGTGCTGGAAACATCGGTGGTGGAGGGGTCATACTTGGCAGCATCGAGGAGGAGGAGGTAGTCGAGGAGTGAGGCCCAGGAGGAATCAGGCAAGGGGGCGGTGGGGAGCAGCAACCCCCACAGCTGGTGCAAGGCAGGGGGGCTGCTGTGCTGCTCGCTCTGCCGTATGGGTTCATGGCAGCCTGACTGCTGTTTGATGCTGTAGGCCTGCCCTCTGTCAACTCAGTCACAAAATCCATACAGGGCCCATTGACTAAGACAAGGTGTCCCTGACCACCAGCAGGGAGGAGAGGGCATTAGAGGATCAAAGAGTTACACCTGCTCTCTCCCATCCCAACATCTGACTGCTAAAAACTGTCCCAGATTCAGATCCCAGTTTGCGCTGTGCTGTTGTTACACAGTGTGTACGTTGCATGTATTCCCAAGGGCAAGTTCATTCAGGGACAATGTTCATCAGGTCAAACAGTGACTCTAAAAAAAGCATATCCATGAGTGTAAACCCCTTAATTGATTGTTTCTACAAGTGTGTCTTTTAAAAAGCTGCCATAGACTCTCAGTGCGGACTTTAATGTGTGTTTGTCTAAGAAACAGCAGGTTGGATGATACCCTTCAGACCAAGCCTTCAGTCTGCTGAGATCCTGATCAAAGAGTGAACTGTGACATTAAATCTAATGACATTATTCTCCTCAGTGGTCTCTTAATTGCTACCTGCAATTTATAAAGCAGTTACATACTTGTGTATAAATTAACTACATCTGAGTTACAATTTATGAAATGTTTACCTGTAATTATAGTTAAATAACGTTAATATAATTTAACAAAAGCCAGGTCTTGACTTATTGTGTCCTTACAGATTTGACTGTTGTCCTAATAAATACATAAAGTGTAGTTGAAGTCATCCCATTGAAAACGAATGTTTTCGCTCTGTGACGTACACTGAGGTAAGAATAAAACATAAACTATTTATTGTACCGATACAAACTTATGTCTGTGGTGGAGCTGAGTAAAATCCTCTGAGTGGGGGTCCTCATTTATCCGGACCCGTGTAGATGAACTTCCCCCACCAGCCATCTCCATAAAAATGGGGCTGTTTTCTCTACCATATCATGCATGAAAAAAATCCGTGGGTATTCGCTCTACATCCCGACCAGCCGGTCCAGACTAAATCCTACATGCATGGCCACTCGTGAGCCGGTTCAGCTTCGCTGGAAAGCCTTTATCGAAAAGGCCCCGTCCATTTTAAGACAACTGAGAAATTACAGAAGCAAGTCGACGGCAGGGCTGCAGGTATTCAGTACGGAGCTGTAAAGTCGCACCATGTTCAGCAGCATCCAGCCAAGTCTGAACACAACAAATCCGCATCCGTCTCTGTGCAGCGGCCTGGTTTAGTCGTCTCTGCTGGGCTACATCTGTGATGGAGACCGGTCCTCTGTTAGAAAAGAAGTAATTGTACGCCAGAGACAGTAAAGGAGTGCCATCATTTCTCATCATTCTGTTGTTTTGTGAACACGCATGATAGTTTCAGATCAACAAGCAAGCGAGGGTGTGAGTTTTAAATGTCCGCGACTTCTTCAGGGACGACAGAAACCATCAGCGACGGTTTGCATGGAGACAGTGCAGCGTTACTGTATCTCTGATGAAATAAGGCGACGAAGACATCCAGTCCGGCTCCATGTTTCCTTTTTTAGGAGATCGACATCTTATTATTAGTAGTATTAATAATAATAATATTAACAACAACAATACCAATAATAATAATAATAGAATGCGCTTAGTATATTTATTATAGGGTTATAATATTATTATATTAGATTATACGGCTATACGGTTTTGAGCTATCATGCAGGTATTCAGTCCTCTGTCCAAAACAGCCTTATCAGCTCTATTTTAATACATAAACATTAAGCGTTTACTGAAACCTAACCTGGAGACTGATAGCAGAAACATTCAGCATTATCGTCGCATGGGCGTGTGGTTGCATCCGAAAAGTCCGTAACCCAATTTAGCCACAAATTAAAACCCTCTCGGCAGTCCCTGTTGGCGCTGCTCAGCCAGCTGTCCGGAGATTCATCGTATTCAAAAAGGCTTTTCCTTCAAAAAACACGTAACATTTCGAGCACCGAGCTGTCAGTCTGCGGGTTGACTTTGCATCCAAATACACCGGGGCACAGTTCACAGACGCGCAGACAAGTGTCTGCTCTGTCATGATCTGTAAATGACAGGGATGGTTAAAGCGTGCAGTCCGTCCACGCACTTTCTCCCATCACATGCTTGCAGATCCAGGGTGCAGTGCACCGTACAGGGCGGAGACGAGGACGAAGACAGCGTGTTGGAACGAGCCCAAGGCTGTGCCTGTGTTAAGGTTGCGTTGGTGCACTGTGGGTAATGTAGTCTCTTAGGGCTCTCCTGGTGACCTACATTATTATGACAGCTAATTTAACTCAATTATTACCAATATTACAACAATAAGGACGAATTGGGTTCAAAGAATTGGGTTTAAAATCTAATAACGTCAAATATTATTACCTCATAGTTTCACATTTTGTTATCCAAAAAATATACAAAAGGTCATAGATGAAAGGACAGCTCTGACATTGACTCATTATGCTGCTTAGTGACACTTTTTCCGTTTGATGCTGTAGTTAATGACATCTGAGCCAACTGTGTGTGTGTGTGTGTGTGTATGTGTGTGAGAGAGAGAGAGAGAGAGAGAAGATGACGCTGCTGGGTCAAAAGTTGTATAAAACGTATCTTGGGAACATAACCTGTAATTATTACATACAATCAATCAAAGAGTTATTCAGAAGAGTCACGCCCCCATTTACTAAACTATACTGACCCCTGGTGTCTTGTGAGTGAAACACAGTCTAGTTAGTGATCTGGGTCATTCATTTTTCACAAGTATGGATAGGCCTACAGTATCGTACAATGCACGCATGTATACGAAGGGTTTATAGGTTTTTGTCTCTATTACAGCTAGTCAGAATTTTCAGTCTGGTCCACATTGTTGCCTAACTGAAGCGCTTTGGATAAAAGCGCTATATAAGTGGCCATTTACTAACGACACAGAGCAGTATTATTTGCAGAAATAATTTTTTTGGTTTGTTAGGAAATACTTATTGGTACAGGAAGGTAGAGCGGTCATCCACCAATCCTCCAGTTGTTTGTTCGACCCCCGGCTCCTCCAGTCTCATGTCAAAGTGTCCTTGAGCAAGACACTGAACCCCAACTTAGTTGCTCCTGATGAGCGTTGGCCAGTTCCATAGCAGCTCCCCCATCAGTGTGTGATTGTGAGTGCAAATGGGTGAATAAGAAGCACTGTAAAGTACTTTGAGTAGCAATAGGTAGAAAAGTGCTATATTAGTGCAGACCATTTACATATTGTCAGTGATGAGTCCATATAGTATGTAAAACCTCTACAATAATTAGTTTTATGAGTAAAAACATAAACTTGTGAAATACCAGAATTATCAAAAGATCACTGCAGAATGTGCAGTCCCATTCTTGCTCTTCTTTATTCTAAATATACTGAGTCTAAATCAATATTATTGTTTTTTTTTAATAGCCAAATGCTTTGATGTGTTTCCCTGCTTATTTCCACCTGTTTCCTACTTTTTGATTGTGTTATGTGAAATTGCTAATGACGTGTAGGTCTTGACTATAGTTTTTATTGTGTTACGACTGTGCCCAGGATGGTGAATGAGAAAAAAAGAAAAGAAAAAAATCTTAAAACTCACTGTATACCAATTTCTGTGAATTTGGTATTCCCTATAAAAAAATCAATATTAATATAGTATTTGATTTGTTGTGAGGAGTAATTGTATGATGTTACTCATGTTTTATGTTGTTTGCAGCCAGTAAGCCACTACCCATTTTTACATTAGTGCAAACACCCCGTTGCTGAAAGCTGGGCCCTTTTTTTGGCTAATTTTGAGCACATTGAAGAGTGTATACATTGTGAGCCCCAGCATGAGTTTGGAGGATTTTTGACCCCTTAAAGGACACTTTCACTGATATATAATTTGATCCTTTTGGTTCTAGGTTGGGTAATACATGTACATAAATGCCATTAAACTTCCCCTTGACTTCTCTAGATCAAAATATCTCTCTATTTGAAGCTGAAAAATGGCTCCAGATCACATCACTTAAAGGAACCTTCAGGTCAAATTATGTTTTCTTGTTGCTTGTCACTGCGGAATTTGTAATCATGCCTTACCTCCTTTTCCAGAGCTCCTCCTGATGACATAATCTAAACTCCTAATGATGAAAAACTCCTGGGGGGGATGTGATCCTGAGGAGTTTTTCAGCTGTAGGCAGAGAAACGTTTTAATATAGGAAAGTCAGAGAGAAGTCTAAAAACTAAAGCCAGAGAAAGCAAGTTGTAAACGGTGAAGTCAATCTTTAATCTAATACAAATGTAGCTGCTTTGTGTGTGTTATGTAATGTGTTACTGTTGGTCAACTTGCTTTGTGCCTAAAGCTGTTTTATTTAACAAACCTCACTTTAATAGAGCTTTGCTGAGATACTTTGGTTGTATTAACTGCATTGACCCCAACTGTTTAGTGCAACATCTTTGGCTGGAATTAAAAACAACAACAAGAGAAACCTCACACAAACAAAAAGTACAATGTTGTAAATATAATTCAGTCAGACAACAATTAAATAAGTGGCAAAGGACTGATTACTTTTAGCGACCACAAGGTTGTGCTATTGATGCATTTGTATGTGTTGCATTAACTTAAAAATTAATAATATAGCACCATAAAGATCACCCACAATCATTCACTGATTATTTCTCCGGAAAGTTACTGCTAAACACTCAGTTGTACTTCTCTCTGACTTAATATTCGTTTTGAAACACAACTCTGTTCAGTTACTCTAATATTTTACTTATAATGTTGTGGTACAGAAGTGGTACTTCAGTTAGTTTTCCATTTTCTGCTTCTTAACATTTGAACTATACTGCAATTCAGATATTCTAGATATTGTATTTTTATTCTGCTGCATTTATTTGATGACTTATTAGCTTTTCATGCCAAGATTATTAATATAATATTTAAAAAAAGTAATAAATAAATTATACATTTCGTAGGCTAGGATAAGACTTTATTGATCCAGAGGGATAAATTCAGAAACTACCCAACACCATGAAATAGTCTTTGAATGTATACTTTCAACCTGGAAAAAGACGAAATTTTATGAATTTTAATGCAAAATAATAATGCCAAATGGCTCTAAAACAGAGTGGGGAAACTGAACATTGACACTTTCATTATGAAATCGTTTCTTGCAGGACTGTGGTATTAGACTGCATTGGCTGTAACTATAAAACTGCCAGTTAAGTGTGTATTACTACACACTTAATCCTACCAGTACTATTACAACTTCTAGTGCGCTGCCCCCTGTGTGTTACTATCTGTAGGTTGCGCCGACCGGAGCCGCGCATGCGCACTGAACGCGGGCGCAGCACCGCCGTGGTTTCGGTTGAGCTTTGCTGGCAACGTCTCGCTCGGTGAACAGACAGTCGACCATCGGCCAACGAGTGTTTTCCCAACGTCTGGAGAAATAATTTAATGGAATAGGAGCCGAGGGCTAACGGCAGAGAAGCATGAGGTAAGAAGTGTGCTCTTTTGGCTTTCTCGGAACCGTTTAGGTTGAACAGTGCGGGTTATTCCAAAGCGCTTAAAAGTAAAGAGCGAACTAAGCGTTAGTGAGCGAACGAGGCAAACGCCGAGAGGCAGCCGAGCGACCAACTTCACTCAGTGCGCTGAACAACGTCTTTTCCTCGGAGAGGACGTTAGTTTCAGTCCCACATGGAGTCGTTTGTACCGGCTCTCCACGTCGACTTCCTGTCGGTCAGTAGAGTATATTTACAGGGTTAGCTATGCCCCTACCCGCAAAATTGTATTAACTACCAAATACTCTACAACCTTTCTGATTCTCGGGGCTATAGTGCGCATGTCCGTAGTGATCTGCAGCTCTCGGGCTTGTAGTTTTTCGTACCTGTGTTAATCGCAGTTGTAGGGGACAAGAGAAAACTGTAAAACTACAAGTTCCAGACAATGGGAGCTTTGTTTGGACGCGAAGCTAGCCAGCTGGTTAGCCTGGACGAGCTTTGAATTTCGAGTAGTTGTGCTGCAGTCGGAAGTTGCCTTCCTTAGAAATTTGTTTCAGAATGAGATACATGGGAATTATTTTGGCTGTCTCGTTGCCCACACGCATTTCTTTGGAAAGGGGCTTGTAGTAGTTGTAAATGGCAGTGGTTTGGCGTGGGAGGTTGTGCAACATGTTTTAATTGCGGTGATAAAAGGAGGATTGGTCGTGCGCCTACGTGTTTGGACATGTAGATTGTGTTCAGCTGTCACAAGACGTGTGTGCACAGTGCGACCGATTTGTGAGTGCATAATAGATACATGTGTATGTGTGTACTGAATGGGTCGGTGATGATGCCTTGGCGTGTCGTATCCCTTTCATAGAGATCGCCTGTGTTGCTGCTGTATCCCCCAGCCCTCAGGAAATGACACGTCGAATATCAGTATGATGGATCTTTCCTACAAGAGCAGCAGAGCATGGCAGCACTGCACGTATTTCATCGTTTATTCTGTTTGCCACCAATCTGAAACAAATAGAACCATTTTTTTACCTGGGAAAATCTGAGAATGATGATCTGTGTCTTGAAACCGGTTATCTTTTGACTACTGGCCTGTAAACATGGACGTAGTATGATTCAGTGTGCTCCTGGGAACAAGGATGTCCAACCCCCCTACCTCATGCACACACACACACATACACACACCTCCTACATCAGAGCAAGAACTAACTATTCAAAGACTTCTTTCTGGTTGCTTGTGTTGTATGTATTTGTATCGCATACGCAATTCTAATTCCCCTTTCCTTTAGGAATAATAATTACATGAAACTGAAGCCGTGGCCCAGGGCCCTGACACTCTGTAGGCCTGTTCAGTATTCACCAAGTGTCACACAGCATTATTTGTTGTGGAAAGGGGAACCCTGCATTTCTTCCGAAATTTAAGAGGAAACAAGGTTTGAATGCAATCAGCTTTTGTACTATAATGTTTTTGTTAAATAGAAATTACATGGTTCTCCATATTGTAACTCTACTACCCTTTGATCTTACACTGTGCACCAGACAGCAGCAATCAGTATACAATGCTCGCAGTTTATAGGTTCCATGAAGAAATTTTCAGTCTTTCCATGGATGTTTAAAGGCGTTTCATATAAAAAGCAAAACTAAGCAGGAGTTCTGTTTATTGACAGGGAATTTATCAGTATGCATCTCCACTGGTGTGTGTTATGACCCGAAAATTCAAAGCATGCAGGTATTGAGTAAACAGACATTATGTCCTTTTCAATGACACTTTGAAGTTATGGTTTAAGACTATCAAAGAGACTGCTAATAGTACTGGTTCTTGTACCACAAGTACCAGTTACACACACTTAATTTCCTGCCTTCTTTCTTTGCCTTTTACTTGTACAATTTCATAAATTGATTGGCTGAAAACATTTTAATACACGTCTTGTTCAGAACATTCTTAGAGTTTTTTATATATATATAACCTCAGTGCAGCAGCGTGTCCCTGGCAGCTCTTTTTGATTGATTTATTATAATCAAGAGAAGTTTGTAACTTTCAAGAAATGGATCTGTCCCACTGAAGGCATTAAGCTTGTCAAACAAATGCATATTGTGATTATCAATAACGCAAAGTCCTTAATTTTACTGGTCACTGTGTGGCCCATTGTTTGGTGAGGTGTGATGGTGCCACAGTTAGGCTGTAATGAAGATTCATTACAGCCTAACTGTGGCACCATCACAACCTTAAGATCAGAGACTGTTAGCAATTGTTATGCTGTTGTCTATGTTTCCAACTACAAGTTGACTTCTCTAAATATTCATTTATCTAAATGAAGTTATTCTTTTGTCTATGTGAGGGACAAACAGCAACACAGCCCTTAAAATGACAAACCCAAATATTGTCATTGAATGTTGTACATACTACTACTCATCTTTTGGTTTTACTCTTAAAGTAATCCTAAAGCTCAAAACACAGTGCAACCAATTGAAGAAACGCACTGCAAAATGCTTCAACACAATTAAATAAAGAAACGTGCTTCAACAAGCCACAATACGGCCATTTGAAGAAATGTGCTGCATAAAGCTGCAACACAACCAAATAAATAAGAACACTGCAAAAAAGCCAAAGCAAAACCAATTAAATAAAAGCTGTGCAAAAGGCCACACTGAACCCGATGAAGAAATGTGCTGAGAAAAGCCACAACAAAACCAATTGAAGAAACACACTGCAAGGAGCTCAGACTACAGAGCAACTAAAATAAATCTACAAATCTAAATGTTCGTCACTTTTTAGTGGCCTAGGAGAATTGGCCATTTTTTGCTTGTGCCAGAGACATTTCCATTGTCTTCTGTGCTCCTTGCAGCACATTTCTTAATTTTGTTGTGTTAAGCTTTATGCAGTGTGTTTCTTTAGTTTGTTGTGTAGTTTCTACTACCACTGTGTAGTCAAGTTGAAGTCTTAATTTGCTTGTGTGACACATGTTTTCTCAAAATGCAGTGCTTTGAACTGAATTGACAGTTCAGTTCATTTTTAAAAATTACTCTGCTAGACCCTGTATAATAAAACACATAAGAGTATCAATGAATATATAACTACACAATTTTGGAAAGTCCTGTCAAGCCCCTTAAAATATATAAATTGGTTTGTTTTTCATATTATCACATTATTTGTGCTAATCTACACTCATTGTGTATCACATCACATTACTTTGTTGTAATGCTCCTTCAGCAGTCAACTTGTAGTTGGCTACATAGGCAACAAAATAACAATTGCTAATAGTCTCTGATCTTGAGGACCATCTCATATTGTGCTACTTGTCTTGTAGTTTTATTGCAAACAGCTGCAGGAATAAAGAATCCTGTCTTCAAAGAAAGCTGAATGTGGGCCACCTGAGATATTTTGCCTGTAAACAATTTGTTGAATCATCTCAAATATCTTGGTAGAGGTGACTAATCAGTTGTTGATTTATTTATTTATTTCTGCTTCTTCACTCCTGACAAGGGTTTAACACACACAGGCATACAGTCACGGCCATCTTTGGGGTTTATACAGGACTCTTGATGTTTCTTAGGCAGCAAATGCAGTGTTTTGTTACCAGTTCTGGTTAGGGCTCTTCTTTCCCAACCACAACACCTTGGACGCCCTCCTGCTGTTTGTAATTTTAGAATGAAATCACAAAACACAGGGATGGCAAGATTATCAGCACCGTTCCAAAACAGGAATTCAATTTGAAGTAAGTTAGACTTTGGAAAGCAGTGACAAACAACAGTATTTGTAATAATAGTAAAAAGGGGCTGGCTGGGGCCACACCTGGTGGGGTGGGATTTTAACCCGCAACCTTCTGTATCCCATCCCAATGCTATACCAGTGAGCCAAAAATTAGCATTGAATTGTATTTATATTAGAAATTTCAAGATGGATAGATAAATGATAAGATAGTAAAAGTTAGAGGGCAATTGTATTGGAGAGACAACGATAAACAAACATATTATATTCACATAAATAAATGTTGTTGATCTTTAAAGATAGTTTGTCCTGTCTAACAGCAGTCAAAGAGTGAGCAGAACAAAAAATGTGAGCACATTGTGTGGGCAAGGAACAAGTACAGAGAATTGAAAATAAAATTTTATTTGATAGTTATGTAAGGCAGTGTAGTTCCATAAAAACAGCAGTGATGATTACAGTCTGTGAATGATAAAGAGAAGCTATTCATGTGTACTAATGTGTAAGTAACAGAAAAGTGATCTCTGAATGCATTGCAGGTGTCCAGAAATCACAGTTGGTGTGTGTGTTCAGGGCTGCTTCTCCTTAAACTTAATTGAGTTCATGTTCTTGTTCTTATAATAAAAGTATTATATTATTGTGTGTGTGTGTACACACACACACACAGGAACACAACATGTTTCCTGAAATAAGCTTCTGTTTTATGGCCTTCTGTTTAGTCATACAGCATTTGCTAGGTAGGCAGCTGATCTATCAATCATGCCTCCTGTTTTTTTAGTCTTCTCACTCCCTCAGAGGTCAGATTCCCTCAAATTGTTGTTTACCAATCTCTGCCTTTTTCTCATAAAAGAGGACAATTTAGAAAGCGTAATGTCCAAAACGTGTTTGCATTCAGCTGATAGTCCTTAGGATTTTCTTTAACATAGGTTAGGGTCTTCTCAGTTTAGTAGTTTAAGATGGAGTAGGCCTCTTAGGCGGAACAGAGGCTACATCATCTCTTTGACTCCTTTCTGTACTGGCTATGTTAGCTGAGGTAAATATAGCCTTTTGGTTTAAGTTCGAGGATAAACAGATGTTGAGGAGGCCTCTCTTGCCACAGGTCGGCTTGCATCCTCCACATGGTTACACTGCACTGGTAGCAGAGGGAGAGACTGAGAAAAGGAGCCTCACCATCCATGCAGGATGCACTTAAACAGCATTATAGGGCTTAACACTAATGTTTTATAGTGTTATAGGAGATTTTCAAAGTGCTGTACATAAGGACGTGAGTTTTAAAGGTCTGTATATATGTCTGCCCATTTAGTAAAATAAAGTGGAGGCCACTTAATAGATGTACTAATGGTTGTCTACCTAAAAGAGCTTATAGCCATCAAGAGCCCTGTCAGGTGGTAGGTTTACAGGAGAACATGATTTTCACACACAGGACTGTAAGAAAACCACATCTGACTATTTGGGTTATTTCTGTATATGGTAACTTATATAGTGCTTTTATCCAAAGCAGTTTACAATGTTACCCATTCTCACACACACTTACACACCAATGGCAGTGGCTGCAGTGGCTGC
Source organism: Channa argus (assembly GCF_033026475.1). Lineage (NCBI taxonomy): Eukaryota > Metazoa > Chordata > Actinopteri > Anabantiformes > Channidae > Channa > Channa argus. Next base: position 9,438,048 of record NC_090202.1, read on the forward strand.
CACGCAAAGTGGCATTCACCTGACCCACCGGGAGCAATTTGGGGTTCAGTGTCTTGCCCAAGGACACTTCGACATGTAGCCAGGAGCAGGGATCGAACCATGGATGACTGCCTTTACCAACTGAGCTACAGCTGTCTGAATTCTTACACTGAATCCAAGGCCACAAGGACTAGGAATCCTGTCTAGATACAGGGCAGTGATGAATGTGCTTATCTCCATAACATTAAGAACTTGTACTCCTTACATAATTTCAAAATGTTCTCCAGCTTTTATGCCTTTCTCAAATAGGACTGATGTGCTGCGTTGTAAAGGATGTCTGATGGAAGCATAGATTGTAAATTTGATCTCTGGGGAGAAGGCTTTGTTCTAGAGACTTCCAAAGCATCCAGATATCCAATAACATGAATGAACATGAACCTTTTTCTGTAGTGTCTTTATTCTTACCGCTTCTTTGTTCTCATGTCTTGAGAGTTTAGTTTGTCTACCGGTTTAGGTGGAATAGCGTGTTGTTACACCTGCTTAATTTTTTCCCCCTAAATGAGGCTTCATGCATAGGGTTGAAAGGTGTGTGTAGGTTTATGTTTCCACAAACAAGTGTTGTAAAAAGATGAAATCCTGCATGATGGGGTAAATAAACAGCTTATTCTGTCTCCATCTTTTTTTATTGAGCAAGGTTGATTTATTGAGTAAATTAACCTTATGTGCCCCACATGCACATGAGCTTGACCGTCACACATGCCAAGTCAGAAACTAATAGTTTTTTTAAAGGTATAGTACATAATAATATTAGTAAATCTTCAAATCTCATTTATTATTTTGTTTGATTTTCTCAAGCAAAACCCCTGTAAATCCTCAGTTTTTCAGATAAATCAACATTTTAATATGTGACCTTGTGCTTGACACACATTAAGTAGAGCCAGTTACTTTAATGATCACTTCTATCACACACAGGACAGAGGTGAAGATCTGTTAAAAGTAATCTTATCATTTCTACTTACCCTTTAACAGACACACACTAGTATGGATGCACAAATGCTTCTATTTGTGATAGAACATAGGAAATGTACTTTCAACAAATGCACAGAACAAAACATGATAGCAACTGTGGCGCGGGAGGTAGAGCGGTCATCCACCAATCCCGCAGTTGTTGGTTTGATCCCATGCTCCTCTGGTCACATGTCAAAGTGTCCTTGAGCAAGACACTGAACCCCAACTTAGTTGCTCCCAGTGAGTGTGGGCCAGCTGCATAGCAGCTCCCCCATCAGAGTGTGTGTGTGTGTGTGTGAATAAGAAGCAGTGTAAAGTGCTTCGATTACCAATAGGGAGAAAGGTGCTATATAAGTGCAGACCATTCACAATTTAACTCTGGACAGTTAGCTATAGAAGGAAGAACTCCCTTGTTTTGTTGTTTTTGGGCTGCAGTGTACTCTGACCCTCTGTATTGGACAGACTGATGTCAAAAGCATGAATTGGCCCTAATTCAGTCTCATACCTGCTGAAAGCTAGATAGTTATTGCAAGCTCTGCAGAAGAGCAATGACTGAAGTAGACTCTCAAGCCCCTTTCAGACATTTTTTAAACTTTCTCTGGGGTAGGTGAATGTGTGAAAGCAAATGCCAGAGTCTGTTGGCCCTGATATTACCCGGACTTTACCCAGCCAGCACCCTAGCGCAAAGTAGGGATTATCTCCACCCAAGCTCATTTGTGAATAGAGGAGGTAATACTACAGAGGATTCACCATGAGTGAGTTGGCGTGTTGATGATGTCCATTTACTGCGGCTGCTGCAAAACCGGGCAAATATATTCTCTTTTCTTCTTTCCCATATGCTGTTTTCCATCCTTTGGTTAAGACTGCCGATACGTCTAAATAAATTTACTGTTGATATCAACATGGCAACAGCCAGCATTACTGTTGAATGGGTAGTCTCATCCATCTCTCAAGTGCTGGAAGGAAAACGCTGTCACTTCTGCAGCTTTGTTTTTTGTTTCATGTTCTGCCCCCTACTCAAAGTGCCCAAGCATCACCCCTTGCCCATTATCCAGAGTACTTCTTCATAGGTGAGAACGTGGACTATCTCACGATTTTGGTTACATGTTTGAAAGGGAAGTTCCAGACAATGTCAGGACCTGATCTTTCTGACATTCTCTAGAGTTTATGTCTGAAAGGGGCTTCAGACTGCTGAATGGACTTTTAGAGATCCATTTTTCACAAGGCCTTTTTACAATGTTCGGCACTTGTGTATGTGCAAGGGAATGCTGAGGACTGCTTGGTTGGCGTGTCATGTCGCTGTCACACTTGCTCTTATAAGTAAGTATATTGAATCACTGTATGACTCAAATGTTTGTAATTATCCAGCAAACTGTGTTTGCACAAGATTTCAGTTCTTCTGTTTAAAAGACATGTGTCTGAATATTTTGTTTCTTTCAATAAAGCAAAAAAGTCATCTTTGTAGCTCCCAGATGCCTCAAGTAAAATTCCATTTGTATTTTTTTTGGAGGTCCTTTTTGGCTCTTTGCTCTTCCTGACTCTCTGTGCTATTTTATGTTTTTCACGCAATTATACCGGAAGTGAGTATGTAGAAGTGTGTGGTGGAGATGACCATTGTTATGAATCATATATTGGGCATCAGGGAGAGATGTGGACTTACACTCCAGAGATCAGTCACAAAGATTAATGATTAGTTCACAGGACATGAGTACAAACATTCTTTCCAGCTCAGTAAATGTAAAACAAATTGTCTCCAGCGTGCAGTTGATATTCTTCACTTGTTTGCCCATTCATTTTTAGGATTCTTCTAGATTAACTCATCCTAGTTTCTGAAGGGGAACCACAATTGTTCAAACTGCAAAAAACAGTTGAAGAAAAGGGTGTGGCACCAAATTCCCCAGGAAATGTGTAGATACATTTGTATTTCCTCTGTCACTTAGGATGTTTTGCTTTTAGTGACCTGTATATCCTATTAAAACACAGACATCCCCACAACCACCACCTCCAAACACCAACACACACACGTATGTACAGTCTAAAATATGTATGTGTAGTGATTTTGTTTCTGGGTGGGAGTTATTTAAGTTGTTTAAAGATGTTTTTAGTTATTCTTTCTTTTTTGGATGTAAAATATTTTAATGAAACTATCAAAACTCAGCGTAATTATTCCAGCATTTTGTGGTATTTGTGTAGAAAAACATGCATACATAAAGTTTCTCCCCTCTGCCTGATCACAGCTCAAATCTCAGGCTATGACTGCTGACTGTAGACCCATTGTTTTAAAGCTAATAGAGTATAGCATGTGGTCATTCCATGAATGCCTCTTGGCCGGATTTTTATGGTACTGTATCAAAATGTGCATTTCTTTTCCCTCCTTATTTCCAAATCAGATTTGATACTGGAATGGAGGCTATTCAGAGGGTTGTTTCCACACAAGTTTATTCACTGTGCTCTGCAAAGAGAGGGTACAGTACGCTAATGTTTTATGATGTTGCTAAAGCAGTGCAGTGTAGATAGTATGTCAGTCTACGTCAATAACAAGTCTGCTCCATCATTGGGACCTAGGCATTTTCTGAGAAACATAGTAAACACCTGTTTAGTCATTGTGTGTGTGTGTGTTGCAGAGTGCTGTGGCCTAAAAAAATGTAATTAGACAGTTTTAAAGTATATCACAGTATTTTATCTAAAGCATGTTTGGGCCTTTATATAGTTTCCTTTCAGTTGATTCACTCGGTATAACATACCTATGTGATAACATGCCCTCGTGCCCTGGCTGAAGAAACCTCTAATCACTCCATAAAAACTGGCAGCCTGTGGTGACCTATATCATATAAACATATAAACCCCCGTCACCACCTTGCTAGGAACACCTTATGCTTACTAGCTGTCTCTTCACTTGGTGTTAGCAACAACAGCCTCAGTTGGCTAGCCGTTGGCCCGTGGAGCACGGATTTTGAGTGCGGTATGCTTTCTCATTTTAGCAACATCTCGAATGTGTTACTGTCTGTTTAGCTAATGTCTGCTAACTGTGCTGCTTTGTCAGTTGATGAGGATTATCCAGAAGTGCCCATACTTAGCTGAGGAGAGGTTATGGATTGTGTTGAGGGGTTCGAGGACTGCAAACTCACCACTGGGGCAAGCCAGAAGCAGAATAAGCTAGTGTTGGGTGCTGACCCAAATGACGATGACATGCTCGACAATGGTTTCAACATGCATCTCTCCTCTTTGGGAAAAAGATATTTGCATATTGGCCTGTTTAGATGACTGGGCTCTGGTAACGAGCTCGAGAGAACATGGAGAAAGGTTCTGTCTCATGTTCAGGCTCTGGGTTTCTCGGTGAATCCACAGAAACGCTGACTCCCAGTCAATGTCTGCCAGATCATAGAATTGCTGCTTTTCAGCTTTGCCTTACTATGTTTCGACTGGGACCCAAAATGTGTTATTAAATATTTTTATAGTTATTGTGCATGATGTATGATGGCTGTGGTGCCTCTGGGGCTGTTAACCTTCCTCTTGTGTTAGCTTTCTGTTTCCATCCCTTGTGTTAACGGGTCAGTTTTGACCCGTGTCCTAAATCAGCTGTAAAATACACAAAAAAACAATTATTTCTCATCTAATTTGTTTCTCATTTGTTGGTTACTTTGTTAGGCTTCTTTTTCAATGAAAATATTAGTTTTAATGTTTTAGGTGTGGGCCTTTTGGGGCTTTTTTTTGTCATTATACCCCTCAATCTTAATATAAGAACATTGTAAAATGAACCTCAATAGAAAAATATAAATAAATACAAGATTGTTTTGTTACCTTACCATTATTAAGGGTTGTTAGAACACATCACTTTAATAATTTTGCTCATTTTTTTTTTTTTTAATATTTTTAATAATAGTAAAATCTATGGTGTTACGGGTCAGTTTTGACCCGTATACATTTACTTCAAGGAAAAGCCAAAAAATAAAATTATTTCTCTAAAATTTCACTAAAAGTTTCCTCCTGTGAAGCTCTTATCCAAGGTCATAGCTGGTACAAAGAATTGTCACAAATGATATTGTGACTTTGCAGTCCAGTAGTCATATCGAGGACCACACGTTTTCCTTGATTTTTCTCTGGGATGCCGCCAGCAACTTTGCCTGTGTAAATCTATAAATTCCAGGCATAGCTTGTTTTTGAATCACAGGCTGCCCAGATTTTTATACCATAAGTGACATTGTTGCACGAAAAATATTTCTGTCTGTTGATGCATCCCAGAGACTATCAGTGGCCTCATTGCAGGATCTGTACCCTCCAGCAAGAAGAAGAACACCAAGGTAAGCATCTAAGTGTTCCTCATCAATGTCTTTCCACGTGTCACCATGGACTTTTTTTTCCTTCAAGGTTTGTCAAAGCAAGAATGACTCTTTTTAGTGACAATGGCATAAAAAGCTCAAAACATGTCTTGATGTCACTGACTCTCGTCACAGCAAACCTTGTGATTTCAGGGGTCATTTTGATGACATTTGCAGCAGCTGCCCTGCCATGTGCATCATGAGGTACTGACCTCCAAAAGATATTACCATCTTTGGACTTTCAGCAAATTCTTCAATGGTGACTTCCTTATCAGACTCATCAGATGTGTCTGTCTCTTCTGGATGAAACTTTACATTGTCTTCCTCCTCAGAAACCTGCTTATCCATGTCGCTTTGTTCCTCTGTGTTTACTTCCTCATTTTCACCAAAAATACTATCCAGAACTTGGCTCATTTAAAATCTTTCTCATTTTTGAAGCTGTAAATTGGAGATGTGAACTCTGCAAGTCACCAATTCAATACTGAATTCACACGTCTGGACGCGTCCATGTTTGTTTGTTTGTTCTGTATTTGTGCAGCTATACAGGAAAACAAGAGTCACTTAAAGCTCACATGATTGGGAGAGGAGCTGGCTGTCAGTGTTTAGGCTGACAGTGCACTTATTATTTCAGTTTTTGCTCTAAATATTGCTTTATAACCTTATTTTTAGCAGTGGGTCGAAACCGACCCTAACATCACAAATGTCATAATTTTAATAAGAGCATTTCATAATTTAGTTAGAAGTTTTAAATGTTTTTTATTTTGTTGAAATAGAGGTTACTGACAAATTCAAAAAGCCTTGATGTAACAAACAAATGTATATGTTTTTTTTATGCATTTAAAACTGAAAATGGGTCGGTGCCGACCCTAACACAAGAGGAAGGTTAAAGTTGCGAGCATTTCAATGCTGTGTTTGTTGTCACCACCTGTATGTGCCATGTCACCTTCAGCAGTTTGGCAGTGAAGCGATCCTGCATGACTGCTCTTCTGCCATGGCATGGCAGGAACCTGAGCTGATACATAAGGGTTCTCCAATGGGTAGGGTTTTGTCTCGCAAGATGCTTCTAGAGTAGCTAATGGGGATCTTGTCCTTGAGTTTGAGGGATGCTTGTCAGGGCGTGAATATGTGTCCAATACATGTGTTGTACCAAGTGAATGGACTGAAATGGTTATGAATAGAACTTCGTTCCCTGAAGTAGTTGAACAAGGTACAATACCATGCTGCCCTGCGTCACAGTTAAGCTCTGTGAAGAGCGGCAGTTCCACTGATGGGAAAAGTGTAGTAACGGGTTTATGTGTGCAGTGGGGGGTGCACATACGATTATATAATAACACATTATGATTATATAATATTAAGACCTAATATAATATCATTGCGATGACAACCTTCATTGTCATTTTAGCACATATACATATCGCACACACGTTACAATGAAATTCTTTCTCTGCCTTCAAGTCATATCCATCCCCCTGTGGGGAGCAGTGGGCAGCCGCAGGGTGGCACCCAGGGAGCTAGCGCTGAGTGTCTCCCTCAGGGACACACCTGGCGGGTAGGCTGGGGTTTGATCCCACAACTTCTGCATCCCCTCCTGCTGCTCTACCCATTGAGCTACCTGCCCACCAAAATAACCACTATGTGTTAAAATAAACATTATTTTCCTCGAGTGATGTCTTATTTAGTTTTCTGGCTGGTATGATGCCAGTTCATTAGTCAACATTAAAAATTAGGTAACATTTAAAAAATAGAATAAAATAGGATTTTAAGTATTACCAAATAAAATGTATTGTTTTGTGTTCCATGTGTATTTTAAGCTCCCACAAGGCAAAAACATAATGTTTTGTCTTTTTTGGCCTGAACACAGACTTCTCACTGTCGCTACATGTGAGAACAAGTATGCCTTCCAGCTGGTGTTTATTTAAGTACCTTACAAAATTAGTAGTATTGTAATTATCTTTGCTGATGCCAGAACTTGAAACACTTGCATTATAATGCTCAACCCTTTGACTGTCTTTTTAATAATTTCACTCCACAGATCTGCACATTGTGGACAACTGAATGTACTGTAGCCAGCTTTTTTGTCTCTCTATATGTGGGTATTTGTATTTTTTATGGGTGCAGCAGTGATAGCCGTGCTGTGTGTCCTATAGGAGTAGGTCAGAGTGGTGGAAGGAAGGAAGGGACAGATCGACCGTTGTGTGGTGCAACACAACAGTAGAGGGTTGTTAACATTTTGGGAAAGGAGGAGACTGATAAGCTGATAACTCAGGGAGAGAAACAACTTGACAGGGGAGGTGGGATAGGGGGACAGGCAGAGGGAAAGGCTAAAAGGGAAGTCTGTTAGTAAAGGAAATCCAGCCTGTTTTTCCTTCTTTTCTTTCACCTCCTTTGATTTGTCCTTCCATTTCTCTTTTCCTATTGACCTCCACTTCTGAGCTTTGATTAGATATCCATCAGGCAACGGTTGCCCGATGAAAAAAAAAAAAGCGACTACAAAACATACTGAAATGAGTGATGATGAAAAGAACAGTATGTCAGTGTGATCCAGTCCTCCCCAGAGAGAGATGAAATCCTTGGCAGAGAAAATACATTGTGGTTGTCTCTGGATAGACCTCCTCTGGCCCATCTCCTCTGTCTCTGATAAGCACCTTTCTTTGCTCTTTTCCTTCATGTATCCAAAGGTCAAATCACGTCAACTGGACGTCTTTTCCTTAGTTAGAAACGCAACTCGTCCGCTACTTATGACATGATTCAACCTTCGGATAACCAAATCTGGATGACTGAGAATCTTCACTGATATATTTCCTTCATGGACTTTAATAATCTCCATGGCCACATGTGACCAGGAGGCACTGGGAGTCAAACCAGTGACCCTTTCTGCCATAGACAACTGCTTAACCAACTAAGCCAAAGCCATTTCCTTCTTTCCCTCAGACATGAACTCTGTTCTGCTCTGCTCTTAACCCAAACACCTCCACGCATACGACTGCCTCCATTAGGCACCTTTCTGCCATGCAATTTCTGCAGCCATTTGTTTTTTGATGTATGTGTACACACTTACTTGCACAGTTGTCTGCAAAGAGCTGTTTTTCAAGTGTTGCAAGTGTTGGAATTAGAAAAGAATTTTAACAGCCCAATCTGTGCAGATGTAATAAAATTAGCTTCCTTTGGTCACACTGGTCCCTTTTTCCAGTCTTTTTGCTAAGCTAATTCCCACTTGATTCTGGTTCCCCCATAATGCAAATGCAGAAATAAAGTGGTAATCATCTCAGATAAGAAGTGAATATGCACAATTCCATAAAATGTTGAATTATTCCTATTCCAGTTTCCTCATACCTTTTCCCTCATTTTCTTATTTTTCTCTCTAAACCCTTTATCCTTAGTCTTCACTCTACACCAAAGCTGTCTCAGCTTGTAAAACAAGTAGGCCAATGTATGCTTTTATGAGTACATGTGCAGCTCAGTGCGAGTGCACATGGAGGTGCGAGTGCATTCATGACTGTAGAACCACACCCTGGACTCACGTTATAACGTAAACCAAAAGAAATAAAAGAGAGGACTTCTGGATAGATTTACCTTGTCGTGACAAACTCTGCACTAGTTAGAGCTGGAACAGGCATAATGCTGCATTCTAGTGTGAATATTGAACCAACTGCTGTGCTAGCTTTCACATCATCCCCGCTCCTGTAGCCATAGTCTGTCCCTCTGTTAGAACAGACCTTCCACTCGACTACTGGCCAAATCCCAATTCAGAAGTTCCGGTGTCAGTCCAGATGCTTGTGATAGTTTTGAAGAGCCATTTTAAAGAGATGTCTCTCTACATGTAAACCTCTCCTCACCTACCCATAAATATTAACACAGCTACGTCAGTTATTGAAGTATATAAATTAGAACCCTTTTAAACTTTCCATAATCAGGTGTTCTTACAGGCTTGTCTACCACACACACATGCACACACACACACACACACATATACACACACACAATGCTACAGTGAAGATAAAAGGAACCTGACCTTGCTCTTGGAATCATCTTTCTGGCTTTTTATGATTTATCTTAATAGACTGAATTCACCTGTAATCACCACCTGCCTCACTTTTTGTCTGTGAGAGAGAGAGAGAGAGAAAGAGAGGGGAATTTATTCTTCAGCAAAGGATGTCATTTAAGTTGTCAAATATATGATGTCATGGGGAACCTCAAGGCAAAATTCTACCACCAAACATATTTGGTATATTAGCCTAAGAAAAGTGGTTAGTAAATAAAAAGTGTCATCTTAAAAACATCAATATCGAGATTTGTGGTATTAGGTGGTATTTTCCTTTTCTATTTAAAGATCACAGTCAAAAATGCAAACACAGTAGCTTTTAATTTAGATTGTGGAATAAAAAGTTCTTCAAGAACACCAATAAATACTGAGAATTGAACCCCAGGCACATGTCTGTCTCGTACTCAGACTGGAACAAAACTGCAAAAAGTTTGGATTAGAAACCCTTTTTATCACCTAGGATCAGTTAATTTCTTCAAACAAGAATGTACATTTAATTTTTCTGATTCACTCCTATTGCTGTTTCACTGGTTTAATTTTTCCTTTTTACTGGGTGTATTTGCTTCTCTTTTCTCACAGGGTTGGTTTGTATAGTGCTTTCTGCAGCTTTGTGTTTCAGCTTGGTCTCAATAGATCTACTGTACTCTGTTTGCTCTCAGTAGTCTAAGTCCTGCAGGCAAACAGTGCCTAGTCTCTTTGGGACATGGGACTGTGCTAGAGTGGAGCTACAGTACTACAGTTTCACCATAGACTCATGTTACCACAGTGTCTGGCTTGTGACATTGTGTGAAAAGTGGGGGTGTATGTGTTTGTGTGTGAGCCTGCAAGTTGTGGCTAGATAGTGAGTGTGGACTCAAGACTTATTGTTTTTCTTTTTTAGCTCACAGGTTAATAAAAAGTCATACCGATGTAAACTTTTAACATGAAGGAGGAATATACCATTACAAGACGAGACAGTGGAAGTCAGGTGAAAACACTAGATTATATATTGCAGTAGTTGTTGGAAAGAATAGCAGACAGTAGTTATTGAAAGACTACAGGCAAGGAAGATTTATGGTTGTGTCCAGATGAAGTTGCATATTCACATTTTAGTAGATGTCTTTTCTCTTAAATCTAACTCCCTCTACCTCCGGTTCTCCAAGTATTCTGTGGGACTTGGTATCCCACCCCCCCCCCCCCCCGCTGGTGTTGGCAGACACAGGGAAATGGAGGGAGGAGAAGGCTAGAGCGATTATAAGACTTGGGGTATGCTTTAACCCACTTAGCACACCACCTCAGGGTCTCCTGCCAAATCAGTGAGCTTAGTGCTTTTAATCCTCTTTCCAAAGTGAGCCGATAGTTTGTTGCTTGTGGCTACTCTCTTGTCTTGCTGCCTAGAATCTAGGATTTTTTTTTCTTTGTTCTACACAATTTATGGCTATTCACTTCAGCACAATGTTTTTATTTGTCTTCTATGTGGACAATACATACATGTATTGATTGTTGTTTCCTGCAGTGAGTTTGTGAGAGTTGTACGTGTGTTTGTCAGACGGTTTCCTGGTCATGAACACAGCAGCAAAGTATCCCTGCTGTGGATTGAGGTGGGCCACCCTTTTGGCCCTTCTGCCTTCCACAGTCAGGCAGGCAGGAATGTTTATTTGCCCCACTCCAGACTGATGTGAGATGAGCTGGCCTGTGCTACAAGGATCTGACTAGAGTCCAGTTTGAGCTCCAGCAAGTCCATCCTCTTCCAGCTGCCAGCATCACATGCCTTTTTTTCCTTACACTATGCTGGGCTGCTTTCCCTTAATAAAATGGGCTTATAACACCACGTTCCTCACATTCTTCCTGTGCAGGCATCTCTCCCCCTTTTCAAATGTATGGGTGGGCTGCACTGAGAAATGTTGAACACAGCATTAATGAAGCCAAACTGTGCACAATCGTTTAGTGTGGCTAAATATTCTTGACTTTTAGATGTGTCTTTGTTTTGAAACATGGTACATTTAGTACATAGCAGTACAACATTTGAAGAAGTTTAGATTTTTGAGCAAGTGGGAAGTGAAGAGCAGATGTGGAGGAGGAGGGGAACAATGAAGATGTAAGAGCTGATTCATTGGTGGGAGTGTGTTAGAGCAGCAGCAGCACTGTCACAGTAGGTTTGTATCTGCTCTTCCTGGAAGAGTGAGTATTCGTGACTGACCTTGATTAAGCCATGACTCCTCAGTCTTTTTATTTGACTTTTCCCCCAACTCCTTTTCTTTCTGCATCCCTTCTCATATAAGTCATTCCGCTATCTGCCTTATGTTCATTTACTCACAGTTCTTTCTCCCATTACTTCTTAAAATGCCTCCTCAACTCATGTGTAGGGACTTCAAATGAAAACAAACCAAAAGTTGCTAAGAAGCTGATGATGGGCCATGTTTGTCCCATGTGCTTAACAAAAGGAGATCCACTGAGAGCGAACGCAAGTTTGTAATATTTAATCAAAACCAATTTGATGACATAAGCAATGCAGATGACGATTAAAATGATAACTTAAGCGATAAAGTTGAAAAACACATTTAAGAAAGCAGTCAACATAAAATATAGCAACCCACTCACCCTCTCCCCTATCAGCAGGTAACCAGGTGTATGCGAAGCCTTATTCACCCATTATCTCTCCTTCCCAAGCAACGAAATTATCCATGTAATAATTCATAACAAAATAATAACACCAAAAATAAAAAAAATCCAAATTAAGTATAAATATTTCATGGCTCCTACATCATTCAATAGGTTCTCACTCTGCTCACACAGACTCAGTTGTCTAAGTCTGTGTGAAGGGGAGCACAGGGAGGGGATTTGAACAAATTGGGCTGTGTCGGATAGATGCTGATGATGAAAAAAGTATACTGATGAGGCACAATTAATGACGTAATTCAAGCGAAGTTGGCCTGGTTTTTTGGCCTATGTCTAAGCCACTTTGCCATGACAGTCCTTCCTTTTAACAGCAATACTGTGTTGTCTTGTTCAACACTGCTGAGATGCTCTGACAAGTTTAGGCAGCCATGAAGATTTGTTACAATCTCAGAAAAGGTCTTTGTGCCTTCAGGACTCCATTGTCCATAGTGGAATTATTACTAGAACACTGTTACACATTTTATAACAAGTGCTATTACTGTTGCTTCAGATTTTACAAGTCACAGTTACTGAATTGAGTTAAGATAAATTAATAATATGAAAATGTGGACTTAAGCAAACAATGTTTTTTCTCATGTCACATCTTATGAAGTAAATGATCTGGCTTTCTGTACTAATACTGCATTATCCTGTCGATTCATACATGCCAGGTTAGTGTTTACACAAGGAAGGTAGTTTGACAAGGCAATGCAAATGATATCCAAAACTAATTCACTGAAGAAACAGGCCTGCTCTGACACTGGTGCAGTCAGTTTGGTTAAACAGATGGTCCAGTCTCTTTGAGGGAGGGACCAAGCAGAGTAAGTGGCATGGTGGCTGTGGCTCTCCTAAACCTCATTCAACCTGATACCTGCCTGTTAATGATAAGGGAATTTTGATTTGATCTTTATTGAACTAAATCATTTTGCTTGCTGACAGCCCAGGATAGATGAAAGAGGATGAGCTTGCTGCTATCTGCAGCAAATACAGTTGAGTCATTTATTTAGCTCAATGCCAAAAATGTAATTATAAGAAGCGTAATTGTGCAATGTAAGGATCTTTCCTTTGTCTCCCCTTTTTTCAATTATTGTAACTTGGATATTTTAGAAATTTAAAAAGTTGATTTAACAAAAATAAATCCCTTGATCTCAGGATCAGAAACTGTTAAAGGCATTTTTTGTTATTTTTATAGATCAAAAAACATTGCACTACATTGCATTATATTGAAAATGGTAATGCCAGTTGAAGCCTGATAGCTAATCCATGTTTAGAGCAATAGCCAGACATTTGGACCCTGGGTGTGCAGCAAAAAACTTTATTGCTAAGAGTTAAATGACTCACTTTCTTTACTTTGTTGTGTCCCTTGAAAATAAAAGTTGCACCAGCAGCTGATGAGCTTAGTGTAAAAATTGGAACGAGGGTAAGAGGAAAAACTGTCATAATGCATGATTAAGCAAAAATAACGTGTTAAAAAGTAAGTTATGGAGTGGTTGTCAGATCTTTGTTACACGTGGACAGAGACAGACTAATTCTTAATGTGCAGCATTACAGGATCCAACTCCACAGGCTTTGACACAGACCAGGAGAGCTGAGGCATCAGTTTGGGTTTTACTTGGTTGGAAAGATATACATCTGCCAAGTCAGAGATCCCGGATACTAATCCTGTATGAGTCAATTTAGACACAACATAGTTGTAGCTTATCAAAAATTCCCAGCTTGTTCAAACGTGTCACTGTCTCAATGACTGCATTGACCTACCCTATATGTGAAGACAATAAGCCTATTTGTAAAGAAATGAAGAACTGAAAGTTCTTTATGGTTTTTACTGAGCTCTGTTAGGTGGCTTTGGTTCTTCTGCAATTGGAGCAAAAATCCAAGGTGCAGTGGTAAAACACAGAGGCAGGGCCCAAGCAAGCCTTCTGTCAATATTTGCCTCTAGGTGCCTAGCCACTTACAGAACAAACTAAAATGGTCTTTCAGAATTCCACAGAGGAAAGGAGACTGGGGTAGACAGACACAGAGGTACAGAGCGTCTAATGCCTCCTACCTCCAACTGAGCGTTATACCTCCTGTAGCTGAAACCGAGTATGCAACACCTGTTCCCCTTGTTCTCCAGGTCTGTGTTTATAAAAACTATTAGGGCAAAAAGCACAGCACTGAGTGGTTAGTGGGTGGCTGCAGCAGAAGCTGCATCAGTGCTTGTGTGTTGCTTTAGCTTAAGGTTTGCATTGTGAGATGCTGTTGTGACACACCATCAACAAACTGCTTGGCCCCGTCCAGAAGAGCTAGGATAATACAAAAGAAATGTGAGAAAAGAAAGCATAAGATGAGATGGTTGCCAAAAATTACATAGATACTAATGAACAGAAAGGGGTGGAACAGGTTAAGAATGTGTGTGTGTTTGTGTACAACAAATATGACAAGGCACATCAATAGACATGCTCCTCTCATTAAGGAGACCTTCCATAGAGGCTTTGAAGATAACCGTGCTACCCCAGGCACTCCCACACTAGGAAAACAAGCTGCTTAGAAAGTCATGAACCTGTAGAAACCTGGTTCAGTTCTAGCTAAGATTGGTCATTCTTTTTAAATTTATATCTGAACGCTTCAGCAGCAAGATTAAACATTCCTGTAGTCCTGTTCTGTTTGTATTAGGCTGTTGTGCGTGTGTGTAGAGCAGCATGACTGTCAAAGAAACAAATCGTCACTTGTTGATTGGAGGTGTGCAGTGACTCAAGGCGTATTGAAACTTGACTGCCTGGTTTGCTCAAAGTCATCCTTGCTCTGTTGTGCGTGCTGCTATAACGAAGTTGTATTTCCTGTTTTGCCAGGAGATCCAGCAACCGGCTTTGTTTGGGGATTGTGGGCTTGGACTCTTTTGAATTTGTTTACATGAAACTGTTCCACAAGACTGACAGACACAGAGAAATGCGCAAAAATTGTCTGACCTCTCTTTGCATGTAACTTTGTAACTGCATTTTTTTTATACAATGGTGTCAATCTAATGACTGTTTTAGGAGTTCACATAAAACTGACAAAATATTCAAAGGAGTTGTAGTTAAAGGTACTTAAAATTACCACATTTAATTACATTACTAACAATATTAATGTATATTTTCTGTGTAATGTATAAAATGTTTTCAGAGTGTGATTGTTTATGCTACCTGCCAAATTTCAGTCTGTGTGAGATTTCAGTCACTCGTTCACATTTTGCCTGAGTGGCTTTGAAAACATATAGGATAATATTTTGGGGTTCCCCCATGCATTCCTCATCTTTGTATTTTCCATCTTGCTTGCTTAGTTTTCCTGTCTTTTTAAGGCTGAAAACAGCCTCCAGAACCTTCTCACCAACCTGACCACAAGGGTGGGGGGGAGAGAGAGAGAGAGGTAGAGAGAGGTTATTTAGGTTACTACTCAATTATTCTGGTTCAATATGAATGTCCTGGAGTATTGTAAATAATTATTTGTAACTTTGTCAAATTCTCATCTTGGAGCACACAAAAATACTTTTGATTTTAAGCCAAACAATGAAATGATACTGCCACAGCTCTTTCTCTTTCACAATCTGAGACACTGAGATTGTGGCAATGAACATTATAAAAAGTTTGGAGCCAATCAGACTACTAGGAGGATCTAGAACTTGGCCTTGCTCAAGAGGAGAGGGAGGATAAGGGAGGAACAAGGGTGTGGTAGATGTGTCTTCAGTTTCCTCTAGTAGCACTTAGTCTGCTGCTACTGTTATGTTTTCTTTGTCTGCAGTCCCTGTGGTGGATTGAAGGGGGTCCAGATCACCTCAGGACAGGGTTGGTGGGATGCGTTTAAATTAGATGAAGAAAGAAGTTGAATGCGGACAGGACGTATAAAAGACGTTTCTCTTGATGTTTTCTGGAGTTACGATTTGTTGCTGTTTCCTTGGTGATGCCTGCACATCTGGCAACTTTGCCGGTCAACAACCCCGAGCAATGACGGCTGAGGCAGCTGAAGGTGGAAAGTAGTGCTGTTCCGACACAGAAAGCAAAACATAAGCAGTTCGTCAGAATAACGGGAGCAACTAGGCCTATAGCATTCACTGTAATTTATGATTTGACTTCTTTTGTTTCAAATATGTATGCATTAATTGCTCAGTCCTGCTGAAAGTCTACAATATTTGCATTCACGCTAGATAAATTATTAAGAGCCACAGCCCAACACTCCCCAGCACTCAGCTTCAGTTCATTCTCAGGCTCTTTTCTGATGATATTTGGCCATCAGCAGTATCATAATATATCCTGATGGGAAACATTAGAGCTGAAAATATGGAGAATTTGGGATCTTTGTGTGGTCTTGTTTCTCCTCTGCTATGTTGTCATGTGAGGAATTGAGGTGAACTTGATTGACTGCACCTTGGAGCTGTACTTTGAACCTGAGAATGTGTGAAATGAGTGCAATGGCTTTGATGGTTACATCCAGCCCACTATACTATATTTCCTTTTATTTAGAAAACTCAAGCAGTCAATCAGTGTTGCTGAAAACCTGTTCTCTCTCTTTCTATCCTGCTTTTTACTAAGAAATAGTCCGGAATAATTTTTAAATTTACTAGTGGTTAACCTTGTTCTGAGATTAATTTTTCTGTACAGTATTACACTCACAATATGCCAAGCCTTTCCCACACTTAGTTATGCCCTAACAAGTGACTATGGTGCAAAAACTAGTTACAGTGTATACTATTTCTATTTGGAAAATCCCAAAGGAATTATTAGTTTCACAGACATCAGAGGCAACCGCCAGGGATTATTATCTCTAGCTTTGACAGATATGTTTCACTCAGCCACACTGTCCTTCCACCAGCTGAGCCTATCTAGGCCAGCTACACAAATGCTGGGTGGAGGCAGATGCTGCCATAGTTTTTAAAGACCAAGATCATGCAAGGGGCCTGACTCCATTGCAAATCACATTGTTGTAACTATCTTGATATGAAGCGCAATCACTAACTGGATGTCTGTAAAAGTCCTTCAATGTGGAGAGACAGTGACAGAGAGGAAAATTATCTGCAGCAGTCAGGTTTGTCTCTGAGAGCTCAATTATTCATTTGGGAGCTAATAGGGTTCTAACTGCCTCTCTTTCAGTGGCACTATTCTTGGAACTAATACCTAGGAAAACATTTAGAAGTTGAGTGAAAAAGAAGAGGGAGCGAGAGAATGACTGACTGGTTAAATGTGTGCCATAGGCCGTCTTTGTTTGACTTGACTACACTATAACCCTCCCCACACACAGACACACACCCCCTGACCCTGTGCTCTTTTGCTATTGTTAATGCAGGATGCACAGTAGGCTGCAGAAAAGTCTTGTGAAACTTTCTTTATACTAAAGTTAACAGATTACTTTAATTATTGATTGTTCTGCTGATCTCTATAAATATTGTTTTAAATGAATTTAAAACAATTATATAAGCTAGATAAAAGCACCAATGTGCATATTTAAAGAGTTCATTTATTCTTGAAATGGATAATGAAAATAAAATGACAAATTTAAACCAAAAAAAAGTATATATCTTGGTATTTTTTTTTTGCCCTTGTTAGTTGCCAGTATTAAGTGACAGGTGGACAGATGTGGAACTATGTGCCACAAAGGGACTATAAGCTAGAAACAGTATGTTGTTTTTGTTAAAAATGACCAACATCTTATTATCAAATAGTTTTCTCTCAAATAATCAACAAATATTTGTAGCTCTAACCTTTTCCTTTAGTTAAAAATAGATAAATTGTTAACACCTTGCAATCAGTCCACATGGCTGTTGCTGAAGTATTACTGAGCAAGGCATTGTAGGTGAAATTTTATTATCATTTTTGTGGAAGGGAACAGGATACAGCATCAACCGTCACAACAGCATCTATCAGCTATTGTTTATTTTATGGAGGCAGAAAACATTGCCTGTAATGGTCAACATTTTTTTGCTTCTCACATGTTGCCAGATCATGTTCTTAGCCTTAAATAACTTTTTTAGCTCCTTTTTGTGCCTGCACTGATTAAATTTGTTTTTAGTGAGCGGCATAGAGGAATGCGCTTTAGGAAATTTTGATTGAAGCTTACCACACATCTGACCCTCTCTGAGCCGGTCACTGGAAGTAGTGACATAGATTCTTAAGTCTGTAGTTTGGCTGGTAGTATGACTGGGGCTGTTTATTGACAGACATATGTTTATGTACTCGCATCTTAAGCCCTTTTCAGACATGGAACATGTAACACCGCTGTCTTCATCAGTCAGGTAAAGCAACATCTGAGTGTTATTCAGACATGGATCACTTTAGTTTTTGTTTTACTTTTAGTCCATATTAATGGGAATACATTTTAACCCAGGACCTGTGTGGCATGAAAAATAATGCACCAATCATGTATCAGTAGTTGATATTTACATTAGACTTCATAAACATGAACTTAGTTCATAAGCCTCTTGTTACACACAAACTGTAAAATGCAGCACAAGGATGTAATATTTGAACCATGTACTTCAGGACATTTTTTGCACCAGCATCAACGACATGATCTGTTTTATGTCTACTTTGTATGTAACTACAATTTCTTACAATAGACTGATCATCTGAGCTGCACTTTCAGTGCGATAAATTAATTTTGCGTGCAGCATCTTAAGTTTTGAATTTCAGAGTGCAGCGTTACATTCTGTAATAGCTTTGCTGTAATCTGGTGGGCATATAAGTGCAAGCAGTGCTGCAGCTGCTTGATTCAGACATTTTCCTTGCTGCTCTTTCTTTCACTTCAGCTATTATCACTTTGATTAATACTCCATAGAAGAAGAAGAAAGTTTATTGTCATCATTTACACATACGCATTACAATTACATTTCTGCTATCTTTATATAACCAGTGGGCAATCACAGGCTGGACCCAGGGAGCTCAAGGACACACCTGGTACGTGAGCTGGAATTTGAACTAAGAGATTTCTGTATCCCTGTCTGATATCCTACCCACTGATTCAGCAGACACTGGTAATTGGTTGGAAAAGATGTAATGTGTTGTCTGACCTGCTTTTACTTCAGTTTTATTGTGGTCAGTTATTTTATTTAAACTGATAACAATATTTAAACAAACAGTAGTTTTATGTTTTTGTTTTAGTATATGATGAAAACCTAGTGTCTATCCATTTATTCTGACTGCATGGCATTCAGACTTACCTCTGCTCTGCCACATATATGGCAATATTTCTATAAGCTTTAAAGGCCTTCTCTAAAGCTTCCAGAGAAAATCCCTCACTCTCCCTAAGCTATTTGACACTTCTTCTCTCTCCCTGCTGGAGGCCTTCTTTTCTTCAAGCCTCATAATCATTTAGCCTTATTAGTCTGTCACTGCTCTGATATAGTTACAGGAATATTCTTGAAATAGCCATCAGCTTACACAGACACACTCCTGGTCCTGTGTTCTCTGGGAAGGTGTTATTGTAGAAAAATATCTGAGAATATACTTTCAGTCTTAAAATTATTCTTTTTTTCATATATCCTTTGAGTAATAGGCATGTTTTTCTTGTATATTAGATTACTAATACCTATATAGTACTTTATCATTGATATTTTGGAAATGCAAACATTGGCATTCTTGCTAAGAATTACGTGGTAACATTGGTAATACTTTCATGTCGTTATTAAATATGAAGCTAAAGCCAATTAGCTAAGCATAAAGAAAAGGCTTTATCTGAAAGTAAGATATTTTCTCATCAACACCATGAAATTTCACAAATTAATACCAATCAGTTTTGAATATTTTGTACTAACCTGAATTAGACTTAACTATATGGGAGACTTGAGTTTAGTCAACTAGCTGATTTTTTTTTCTACTGCTGAGTGATATCAGTTAACAGCATATAGCTTTATAAATGGTCAAAATAAAGTTGGTTAACCTCTTAGAAGCACAAGCAAAAATAGCTATTCTAAACATGCTGTGTATCATCCTCTGTTTTGCTAAACTGCAGTTGTTTAGTACAGAAGTTAAATGCCCGCTAATCACTATTGTGTCAAACTAATGGAATATGGCAGATATATTTGCTATAGCTGAATTGCTCTCACGGTCAGCCTTCAGAGCTGTCATCTTCTTGACAAGTGAGCAAACATGAATTGAACAATATTCCATATTATAGAACCATGTGTCCCTGATACAGAGCGATGGCAGCTGTGCTTGCCCAGCTGTCTCCTGACAATGTACGATGATTTTTAAAAGTACTTGTGTCTGTAACTATTAATCAGAGTAGTAAAGTGTTTTTCTCAGGACAGTCACAAGGGACCTCCAGGGAACAGTGCCCTTCAAATCTAGGAGTATAAAGTATGCACGTATGTTGGCTTTAAGCTTTTGCATCCAAAGTTAATTTTACATAAGGTTTTACTGTTCAGTTTTCCTGCTTTTTTATCTTGAAAACAACTTGGCATTCCTGAACCTGATTTCAATTAACTAGCTAAACCACAACTACTGGAATTAGCACTGTGCACATTTTAGAATTGCTTAATGCATTGTCAGATTTTTGAAATAGGGACGTTTATTATTTCAGAGAGTGAATAAAAAGATGAGGAGACAGACGAGAAGTGAGGTCAGGATGCAACAGTGCAAAAGTAAACAGATTTCTAATAGGACATAATATAAATACAACCAACTCTAAAAACACAAGATTATAACCTGCTAAAAAGTGTTGACAGATATTTTTACAAGCACCATAACGATGTTAATTAATTTTATTATGCTGTTAAAGTTCTTTGCATTACTTTGTAAACAGCAGTACAATTATCAGATTATTTTATTATCCAATTGCATATAACATGATATCATATGAAACAAATGTGCACGACACTTGGCTCCACAGTAAAGAAAAGATTACATTATGACTGCAGGTCTTAACTTAAAAGTTTTTAGTTTCTATAAACTTTCTCAGATATATTTATTTAGGATCTAAGGACTGTTTCTCAGAAGAAACCCCTAGGCTATATCCCATACGATACAGAGTCACTGCTCATTTACTAAATGGACCTATATAATACCCTGCCTTTCTCCCAGTAACAGCTGGGATAGGCTCCTGCACCTCTGCAACCATTAACAGAGTACATGGTTAAGATAATGGATAAATGGCTAATTGTTAGATTAATTTATATATTTCATTATCTCAAATGCCATAATACACATAAAGTCTTGCTTTGGTCTGTGTGTAAATGTTCACACAAGCAAGCTATTTCCTCAATGCTCCCTGTGCCCCCCAGTGGATTAATTGGTGTGGAGCTGTAGTAGCCCACTATTGTCCCCTGAGACGGCTCTGTGGGAGCTGCAACAGCTGTGACAGTGTGTAAGTCAGCCCGAGGATCTGCCACTGCTGCAGCAGCACACATGCACAGAAACATACCCAGTCTCACTACACCCCCATTAGAATAGAGGCCAAGGTCAAGAGCATGACTGAGGGCTTGTAGCTTAGCTGCCTTATTGTTTCCCTTCTATATGTTTTTGTTTTGCTCAGTATCTTTACAAAATTAAATGTTGAGTGAAAAATTAATCTTCTGCATGTTTTCTCGTTTACAGCAGAAAAATGCGTTCAAGTCTTGTAAGGAATGTGCCTTCTGACCTGAGTTTGGTTGTAAGATTTGTGTGTTCATTTCATCCAAAAAAAGGGCTCAACTGGACTTGTGTCTGATCTGCTCCCGACTACACAGGAATGCAGTTAGTTCATGTTTGAAGATGTGGGTAGGGCCCCCTGTAGCCACAATAGATGAGTATCTAGCCCACAAAATCTAGATGTTAATAGTTTACTGTATGCCAAGAGCCACCTGACGCCACCTCATATGCCTTGATGAGCCCGGAGAATGGCTGTGTGTTGAGAAAAAGAGTGTAGTGACAAATTCTACTTTTCTTGATACTAAACATGCATGCCTGGAAATAAGGATGAGTTCTAAGACACTTGTATAAAGGGCAAAGAGCACAAGGAGAGATGGACAGGTGAATTAAAACAGGAAAAGGAACGATTCTGAGGGCAGTTGTGAAATGTTTATTCATGGAAACACGTTTTAAAAAGTACTTCAAGTCTAGAGTTGTTTAGTTGTTGCAGTAAAGCGCATTCTGTGTGTTGTGTGCAAGCTTTGCTGCAGTTTGCTGCAGTAACATCAGGCTGCAAAGTGACTACCTGATGGCCATGTTATTTAGGTTATGACATAGTCTTACTATTAACTGCTGTGCTCTTAGGTTGTGTTCTGATTGCCTGCAACCCACCGCCTACATCATACATCGTTTTGCTGGAGCGCCTTCCCGTTCCTATGACAACCAACAGCAGCATAGCAATCAAATTGTTACAGCAGCATTTATAAGTACATTTTGTGAAATTAGCTATGTGTGTTGCATATCACTTTGTGTATTTTCCTTATGTTGCCTAGAGTTAAAACACATAGTCAGTGAACTTAAATAGATAAAGAGAAATGTTAGATTTTTAGTTTATTGTTTCGGTTAAAGAAGCTCAGTTTGGAATATTATGAACATAGTGCAATGATCCCTTTTTAAGCCAGTAATCATTTTAAAATGGTCCGTATTACAAAATTGTACATATTAACAGTTAGTGTAGGATTATTAATGTAGTAAAATAATTTTGACTGAGGGACAGTGGAACAGGCATTACATTGCCTTTTATGTGGTATGTAAAATGTTTTAAAAAGTCTTACATTTTACTACAGAAGCCCTCAAATAAATACAATCAAAGATTTTTATGGACGGTACTGAACATAGTTATTGTTGACTAATTGCCACATAATATAGCTTAATATGATAATGCAAAATGTGTCTTGCAATCTTGCAAAATTATACTGTAACAGTAGAAAATCCCATATTTAGAATAACATTTCCTTTATATCGATTTATCTACGGATCGGTCAGGTCAACTCAGTTGATTTATTTATTTTGTAGACGGATATTTTTCACTGACACACTGTCTGGTTTTATTCTGCTTCTCCTGTGACTTGTCTTCATGTGACACTCCTGCATTCTCATGTCATTTTGAAGATCTTCACAGCATGACAGAGTCGTGTGTCATTTACTTATGAGGAAGGAAGCAAGTCTGCATCTTTATTGTTATTCATCAACATACCCACTGCTTCATTTCAATTCAAATAAGATGAAGCAGTGAAGCATTGAGAAAAACAGAGGGGTGTGGTGAGGAACAGAGATGTGAAAGGGATAAAAATGTGTCAACACCCGCCTCCCAGTGTTGGAGTCTGAATGGGGCTGCCCACCCCTCTCTGTAGGGGGTTCCCTCTTCATTCTGTGTACTCATTACACACTCCAGTCTACAATATAATATATGAAGTAACTGCTAATATCTAGCTCTGGAGTTTCAGTGACAATTTAACAGTTAAAAGACAGAGGTACAAAGTGTGTTTTTGTATATAGTGAGAGCATAGTGAGAGTAGAATACTTTGAAAATCCAAAATGTAGTATTTGTTGGTTATTCAAATGGTCATGCGTATTTTAAAGTGGAAATGTGGGTCTCTTTAATCCACAAAAGGAACCTTCATGGTTAAATTAGAACAGTGGGTTTTAACAGTGGGTGGGAATGGTAGACATTGCTCTAGCTTTAGCTGTGTTTTGTCTAAATGTGTTCAGAGTATGAAAGTAATCTCTTTAATAAGGAATTCAGTTGTAATCACAATATAATGCCAGTCATATCTCAAGACACACCTGCAGGCACATACACTATAATGAGATAAGATAAGATTTACTTGTCATCAATGCCCCGAGCAGATGATTTCATTTTATTGATTGTTAACATTTAGACTAAACTATTAAAACTATTTTTAAACTATACTAAACTATTTTTTTTTTACTGTCCCAAAAGCAATGTGCTTATACACACACAGTAAGTGAGCAAAGTCTGTTTTGGCTGTGACAATTGTTGACCCTACTGCTAAATATACAACAGATCCTCAAGACTTAACCAGAGTCCTCCTCATACAAGTCAACTTTGCATGGCAGGTATTGACATCTGCACTTAATTGTTTCATGTTTACATGTGGTATTTGTGGAGGCCAAAGAGGACTTTATCCTGGTGTTGTTAAACCGCTTGTCGAACTTGTTCCGCAGTGTGCTGATTGAACTATGTGAAGTTGTTCATGGTGTTACAGATCCTCCACATTTCACATTCATGCTTTTGACTAAAAGTGGGACAAAAACATCTACACTGCTCCTTAACTTTTTAAAAACTTTGTTATGTTGCAGCCTGATACAATTGTTACAAATTGATTTTTTCTCAATAAGTTACATTCATGTATTTTAAATATCACCAATAAGCTAACTAGTAAACTGGAACACACTATTTTACTTCAATCTTAGCGGCTCGAAGAGAGGTCCTCAGGAATAACAGCAATACTACAGTTTAAAATACAACTTTCTTATCTTCACACCAAATATTTTAAGCAATGTTTGTGCAACACAGGTAATGATTCAAGCCTGTGCAGTTTGTGGCAGTGGCTCAGCTGTCAAAACACCCAGGCCTGTTGTTTTCTGCAAAAGCTCCCACACTAGTTGCATCTTGATGCATTAGTTTCTCAGAAAAGCTCTACAAATGTTTTAATTGCTCATCAAGTATGCTCAATAAGCATCATCTGTGACTCCAAATAGCTTTTGTTTTTATTTGATTATTTCCAGCACCATATCAAAGCTCCCCTCTGAATTTGAATTATATATTCAGTATGAAAACGAATAATACAATAATTAGTGTTTGTTCACAGTTGTAACTTTGTGTGTGTGTGCGCGCGCACGTGCATGCATAATGCCTGTAGTATCCTACACAGAAGCCATGTAAAGACAGGCAGGCATAATCACTTTCAGGCTGAGGCCGGGTTCTGTGAGCCTAACTGCCATTGTGTGATAGGTTTTCACTTTCACAGTTAAATTTTAATTTCAGGGCAGTGGAGTGAAGCTTGAGCTTTACATCCATGCTGACTCTGGTGACTTTCTTAAGGACTGATGCTGTGATGCCCACCTCTTTTCCCCCGCTCTGCTAAAGACAGTCTATTACGTTTGGTTTGGCAGGATAAGTGGACCCTGATTGATCAGTATTGATTAGAACTGTATTTGTCAGACAGTAATGGGCCTCCCCCTTAGGACGTTTTGTCTGCCGATTCTCATCCACCCCCTTCTCTGCCCCTACTTCACCCTGCTCTTTATGTCCTACTTGTATTTGAAGAGCCCTCCCCCCTCGTGTTATTAGGTCCCCCAACCTCTAATCAAAGTGCACAGCCCCTTCCTTTTTGTTCCCACTCTTATGTTGTATTTACCATCCATCCTTTCCTCGAGAAAAAACTGGTAAATGGTTGTGAAAATAAAAGACAGAAACTGACCCAGAAGTGTAAGGAGACAGCAGATAAAGATACAGCTGCTCTGCAGACACACAAATATTTGGTATTAATCACAAATTATCTGACATATAAAAAGATTGAAAACATAATATGGTAAATGTGGGCATACTCATGTGTAATTGATTGTATACATTCTTTTCACGTCCGTACATTGTAAAAAAGGTAACAAAAAATTGAACTTCCCCATCTGAGTTTATATTTCTCATTTGTTTTTCTATAGCGTGAATTACTGAGCTTTTCTTCCAGCACAACTTCACCTGCAGACCAAGATAACGGTAACATGCTGCATTATGATGTGTATTTTTATTTGTGTGTGTGTTTGTGTGTGTAAATCAATGCTGACTGTTGTGTGGTATGGTAATTTATACCTGACGTTTGATGATGGGGATCTTAAAAGGAAATATTTGTTTTGGGCTGTGTGATCCATTTTTATGAAATGCCATGGTGAACTATCTTTTGCTATTGGTATTTCCCTCCTATTAACTGTAATCTGCAAGTTGTAATATTTGTCAGCCAGTGCCAGGATATAAGCTTACTGTGTTTTGTTTCGTGTATGTGTTTGGAGAAACACGTTAGGTGTTCTCTGGGTGGTTTTAATGCGGACATAAATCAATGAACATGACTACGTTGTTGCAACAAATGAGTTTAATTTCTGTCTGATGAAATATCTTGGATTATCAAGTATTTAAATCCCCAGTAAGCAGGAATTG
Source organism: Channa argus (assembly GCF_033026475.1). Classification (NCBI taxonomy): domain Eukaryota; kingdom Metazoa; phylum Chordata; class Actinopteri; order Anabantiformes; family Channidae; genus Channa; species Channa argus. The sequence continues at coordinate 9,464,103 of NC_090202.1, forward strand.
GCACTTTGGTTCGTTTTGTCTCCCCCTGTTGTTGCTGAGGATAATTAACTTTTACAAAACTGTGGAAAATGGTTTGAGTCCTCCTGAACAGTGCTACATGTGCACTTGTTTACATTCTGAAGCTATAAAGTGTCAGAAGACAAATAATTATGCAACTTACATGTTAACAGTAATATAATAAGGTTTTTAGGTCTGTGTGTACTATCTGATGTAATATTCATGGAAACTACAAACAAAACTCTGTGGCATGGTAAAAAAAAAGCCAAGTTTGTCATTTTCAAGTAAATATTTATGCTAAGACAAATTTTGACGTGTGCACCTGTCAAAGCAACACAGTTAAACAACACAGTTAATGTTAACCAGCAAAATACACAGTAGCACATATTCTTGAGTAATCATTTAATAATTAGGTCTTTGAAACATAATAAAACAGCCCCCATCACAGTGGCCTAGAGCCCAAGGTAATTTCATCAAACCCCAAAATATAGAACACCGCATATTTGTTTTTCTTTGAGTCCACTTGTAAAAATCAGACAGTGCTTTAGGTTAGAAAGTTCATCTTTCACATAGACCTCTATGGTCCACAACTCCCTTTCTGACAAGTCACTACCGTCTTGAAATATCCTTGAGCAGCTCCTTATAAGCTGACCTCTTACCTTTTTGTGAAAAATGGACAGCAAAAAAATAATTTCTTCGTATGGATGAACTGAATTATTTCAAAAAGATTTGGGCAAACAGGCAAATTGAGACTTTTTATATAAGCCTTGCAGTATCTGACAATTTGCATAATGATCTCAACCTGCTCTACACTTCCATCTCCTCAACTCCTGCTTGTTTTCTCACCACCTCTAATCCATCCCCCACAGATAAATTGGCAAATAACAAGGATGATGAATTGTGATGTGGGCTGCAATTCGTGATTTTCAAGACTGGATGCGAATCATAGGCCCTGTTACAGAGATCTCTGACTCTGTCTGTGAGCTAAAAGAATCTTACTTTTTCAAATCCCAGCTGCTGGTCTTACTCTTCTTGAGATGTCCTGGTGTTGTGGGGCCGCAGCCTGACAGACAGGCAGATGGAAATGACACGAGCAACATCAGCGGGATTCAGCAAAAATGGTGTCGATGGAAATCAGTAGATACATTGACAGTGAGGTGAAGAGAGACTTAAGAAAAAGACTATGAAAGAAAGTCTGCAGAAAGGAAAGCAGTGCTAGAGGGAAATAGCTTAGTAAAGCACTCCAGTGTAGGGTAGAGATGTTGCCTCCAGATAAGCTAAACAAACTTGAAAGCCCAATATATAGACCACAGTCAAAGGCTTCTACTGTGTTCCAGCCCAATATTTCACAATTTTCTGTAGGGTTTTGTTCTTGATTGAAAGTGTAAGAGATTCAAAGTATTTTGTTTTTGATAGAGAAAATTGATCCAAGACAACTTACGTGATACGTTTTTTTTTCTCTCACAATATCTATGTCCAGAAAGTGTAATATGAATGTCAGTAAATGTATATAGTTCATAAGTATTTCAGGCCACACCATCCACCCCAGTTTTTATTGGTAGCTTTCATTGACTGTTATGACCCTGAAATGAGTGCTACATATCACTACTGTATGTGGTATTGAAAAGTCTTAGGTTAAACTTGGTGAACCATGTTATTGTTGCATGAACATATCAGTTTTGTTATCTGTAAGGAGTTTTCACGGTAGCTGGAGGCAAGTTAAACACTTTTCTCCCACAGCTGGGATAAAGAGTTATTCCAGGCCACAAGCAGAGCACTCTAGCTTCATTTAGCATGCATGACAGCACAACGACAAATTTGTTTTTCTTTTAGAGGTACAAGAGGTTATATCCACAAGCACATGGCAGAAATGTAGACATGCATCAGTGGTTATCCTGTAACCTATTATAAGCACTTTCCGACCAGTCTACTACCGAACTCGGAGAAACATCAGGTTTGTTAAACTTGCTGTTCTGGCATGTACACCCCACTCCTCCCACTTTCTGTTAAAGGGATTTTTAAGCACTTTACCATCAGTTCATTTATAGACTCTTACATGGACGTGCTGCAATCACCATTTGTTCTCTTAATAGTTTTTGTATGTAGCAAATTACAAGTCTTTCAGTTCTCTGAATGCTGAATATTAAGACGTTTGTTTGGATTGTTTTCTAGTTGATCTTCCCAGAGAATATCAAACCAACATTATAAATTAATAAGTATTCCTCCAGTAAATGGGACTTTTGTGTTGAAGTTAGCTCATTATTGTATATTTAAGACATTTCTCATGAAAGACTTATTACATTTTCTGCTACTTATCCAGATTTGATCTATGGTGGCAGGAAGTTTAGCAAGCTAGTTCAGATGTCTCTCTGCCAGCCACATTTCCCAGCTCCCTATCGGGGATCACCAAAGAAATTCAACTTCTACACAAGAAAAACAACTCCATGGCAACATGGAACAGTTTAGCATGGGCAAATACAAACTAAGGTTAGCAATAAGGCTAAGTCAACATATTCAAAAAGTTAATGCAACAGATAGCTTCTAATGACGCTAAATTTATTTGGAAAAAACAAAAAATCAAAACAAAATTACAAATTACAAAAAAGCTTTTTACCCAGGAACAAAAAGAGGAAAGCTGCTAAACTGGATGGCATCATTATGGCCCAGCTGTTCTCAATCTATGTGCAGCTCATTTAGCTCCAATTTTTACCTACATTTTCAACAGCTCTCGAAGTCGGTGCACAGTACCTAAATCCTTCAAGGACTCTGTCATGATACCTGTTCCAAAAACAAATTTCCTGCCTTAAAGATTACAGACTAATTGCTCTAACACCTTTACTCATGAAATATTTTGAGCCCATCATTCTCCTTCACCTGTTAGTCACAGTCACCAGTTTGCACACCGCACTGGCCCATCAAAACATCTTACAACATCTAGAATTCCCCAACTCCTATGCCCAAATACTGTTTATAGTTTTCAGTTTCGCCTTCAACACTATCAACCCTGTAGAACTTTTGAATAAAATTATGGACATGGTCTTTGACATTACCCACTGCTACTGGAGTTTCCTGTTGGAGAGACAACACAGAGTCAGGATGAGGAGCCGCCCATCACATCTGCTGACCCTCAGCACAGGTTCCCCCCAGGGATGTGTTTCTCCATGGCTCTTCTGACCTCATATCCACTCACACCTCAGTCTCCATCCTCAAGTACGTGGTTGACACTACAATAATTGGACTCATCACTCCCAATAACGTCAATAAGTACAGTACCATGAGCAGGTTTCCCAAGTAGTCACTTGGTGCCATAAAAAAACCTACACTTCAACACATCAATAACACAGAAACTTATCATTAATTTCTCCCGCCACCCTACTCTTAAACTTTCCTGTCTACATTCCCTCTGAACTAATAACCATGACGGAGTTGTTCAAATTATTAGGCACAAACACCACTAATAATCTCAAATGGAAATTGCACTCTGATTACACTGCTCTTCAAAAAATACTGAATTTCTTTTGAGTTTTCTATGGAAAAACTAAGTTAAACACAACATTCTCTTCCAATTTTGCATAGCCATAATTGAAAGCATACTCACCTCTTCAATAACAGTCTGGTGTGGTAATTTGGTCACCCCTTCACGTAAAAAATGACAGCATATAATAGACAAATCTAAAAATCATCATCTAAAATCACTGGGCACACACTCTAATCCATAGAAAAACTATACTTCAGACGCATAACACAATGAGCAATAAAAATCAACTTTGACCCCTCTCACCCCACTCATCATCACTTCACACTGATACCCTCTCGGAGAAGTTACAGGTCCTTTCCTGCCAGATCACAAAAGTTAAAGAATAGTTTTATTTCATCCGCTATAAGCTCAATAAACCAGGTCATGAACTGAAAACAACATGATCTTAACTATGTTTGTATTTGTCTGTGATTATTTTCTTAATTATTTGTATGTGATTATTATTGTTGCCCTGTTTGTTTCCCTGACACAATTGATGTGAGCTTTGACACTCTGTACCATAAGTAAATTTCACCAACTTGTTGTGCAGCCATTAATAAATGATTCTGATTCTGAAAAGACCTTTGCTGCCTCCTGTCAACATCAAGGGGCAGTCATGCAACTCTGAGCTTCCAGATACCCAATACCTGAGTGCTATAGCATGTAAGGCTAAGCCCAGCCACCTGTTGAAGGATACTCACTTTAGTTGCTTGCTTTTGCGATACTATTGTTTCTATCAATTCTGGAGCTGGGCAATGCATCAACTTTTCAACATATATTGACACAATTTTAACAGAGGTATAGGAAGAGACAATAGCTTTAAATATTGGTAGGGTTTGTTTTGTTCCATAGACATCTCTCATCCCCCCTCTCTTACGCTCTTTGTTACACTGCCCCTTTGCCTGCAAAGCTCCAGTCACTCACAAGTTTGCCTACAGCAAAGCACCAGTGTCCACAATTGATTTCTTCAGTTAGATTTCTAATGGAAATTGCAGATTTTTCTGACTTAACCATGATACTAATCATCTATTTTACAACATAATTAAAAGCTTCAGACAGGGCAAGCAGCAGAAAAAAGGCTGAATGACAGGAGAAATCATAACACATTGTGGTGTCTCCTGGTTTCTTTTTTTTTTGGTTTGTTGTTGTTTTTTTACTTTCAGTCTACCCAAAGTTTAACTAAAACTGAACCTACAAATACTGAAATTTTTTATGTTGTGTATCACCATTCACACTATAATATTCTTAATAAAAATTAATATTTGTCTACATATATTACCCAGCCCTAGTTACTACCCAACGCTTATGACCGTAGGCAAGGGTGGAGATGTTGATCCACTTGTAAAAGGACAGCTTTGCGGCGACTTTGGTTAACTTGCCATTCAGTACAATACTGACATTCCTGATGATGCAAGGTCTGTCTAACCATCTTATTTCCTTAAGGCCATAGTTAATTAAAAAAAAAAAACAACTCTTTTTTTCCCCCCTAGACTTTAGTCACATCTATAGATGGCAAGGGGTCAATGCCCAATTGGAGTTCACATCTCTAGTTTGCCACTGTGTCCTTCATTTCTTTTGCTGATTATATAGAAACAAGGTTCTGTGTTGCCATTAGTACACATCCCTCCAACTGTCTGACATGATGGCCTAAGATGTTTTTTTTGTTTGTTTTTTTTATTGGCCTGTGTCACCTCAGCTCTTCCTAATGATCATAACTTTTGACTTGTTTATGATATGAATTTATTGAGTCTGAGTTTAGGGTAAGTGTAGATCTGATGACAGCTCCTAGTCTGTCCTAACCTTCAAAAGCCACAGTAGCATGAATGCTGGATGTGATGTCTATCTCCGGCTGCCTGCCAGCACTGTATTCTGTTGTATTACAGTGCTGTGCCCAGCTCCTGTCTGCCTTCTGTCTGTCATATGTACCACCATCTGTTCTTCAGACCAGCCTATAGTCTTGCTCACACCCTAGCATTGTTTGTTTCATTTACAGGGATAAAGTAACTGTAGCTGATGTTTTATATCTGGGGAAATTTTGTTTGTGTTTGGGTAGAGGCATTTTTCCAGCATTTTAAGTTTTTTAAAAAAATCATGGTTTATGGTGTCAGTGGTTATTGTAAATTTTCAGATGTCATACCTGTCTGCTGCTCTCTGTTTTAATAAGGTATACAAACTCACACCAGACGCTTTTACATTTCATTAGACTCTGCAGTCATCTCTGCCTGCATTGCTATGGCATACCACTTGGCACCTCCTCCACATCGAGTATACTAATTCGTCTGAAAGCTGAACTCCCCTACTAACTCTGTCATCACTACCATCTAACCAGTGTAATTACCAGCCTTGGTGTGTGTTTGTGGTGTATTGGCCAAGGCTGCATTATGCTGAACAAGTCTGAGCGGGTGTGGAGGAGGAAAAAAGGGGAAGAGCATGAATGGGAGAGAACAGGGGGGTAAATCCCAGAGCTAACTATTTACTGTATGTGAGTAATTAAAGGCATTAAATGTCGGTGCTTTTACTTATGTAGTCACTGCCAAAGCTGAATTTGTCTGCCCAGTTCTTTCAGTAGTTCTCTAGATTTTCAAACCTTTTTGTAGTTGTTAATTATTATTCACAATGTTGATTGGCCAAAAAATTGGCACTTTAATGAATAATCACAGTCCTCTTGCTTTACTCTTATCTCACAAGCACAATAAATGCTGGTTTTCCACATCTTAGAATTTTTTTTTTTTTCTGTATATATTGTATTGTCCTTTCTGTCTGTAGTGCCAGATGATATTTAGACAGCTGTCCATAATAACTCAGGTGGAACTTTGGAAACTTATGTTAACTTGTAATTCTGGTATTTTTAGAATTTTGAATGCAGAACACAGTAGATCTTAAAGTTTCTACAATCTCTGATTTCGGGTGAACCAGAGACCAGGTTTTATATTTCATATGATGCTGTCCTACCCCTTTACTAATTTCATAATTTCCATAATTTCATATGGCATTAACTTGGATCTGCTTTACAGACAAAGTGTTCCAAAAACAAAGTGTCCATCCTGTTTGAATGTGGCAAAACAACTGTGTTAACGAAGTGTATAAAATATTCATGGAGTAGCTTCACATTGTGCTTATAGTTTAGTGCTGATCAATGCTGTTTTAGGTAAAATAGAACTGAAAGGTGCATCACCCTTCTGCAGAGAAAACAAGCTTCCTTAACTTTGTCATTTAGGTATTTTGTATTAAACTACCACAGTTGGGAACAAAGGCCTGGTGGATCAATGGTAGATCATTGGGTTGAGATGCTGAAGGCTGCGGGTTCGAATGCCACCAGGATTGGCACAGCCACCAAGGGCCACATTGGTGCTGGTCCAGAGCCAGGATAAAAAATGGGGGTTGTGGGAGGAAGGGCAGCCAGCGTAAAAACTTATGCCAAATCAACATGTGGAACACGTTCCGCTATGGCAGCCCCCTGAAGGGACAAGCCGAAAGCTGTTAATCCTTGACCACAGCAGGAAAGCTGTGCCACAGTTCATTTTGATGAGTAGTAAACTACTTTTTCACCATCTCAACATACAGATAAAAATAACTTAAGCATTCAGTGTTGTATGTTTTACTAGAAAAGCTCACATCTGAAAACAAAGTCGGTAATCAATACAAAACTAAAATTGTTTAGTTTTACTTGGTGACATTCATAATTTTTTATGACCCTGATATTAGTAGACCACCCTTTCTACCAGGTGAGCCACAGTCGCACCAACTTAGTTATTTTGAATAAATAATATTGGAAACTAGAGATATTAGTCTTACCTCTCAATTTTATGTTTTGTACATTTGCATAAATTATAATTATTGTCAAATCCCCTGTTTATTTTATGGTTTTTTTGATAGGTCTACATTTTCTGATTTGAATGTTTGCCTACCAGGTAAATAAAACATCTCCGTTACTTGCCCAAAAGGCAAGGGGTCTAATTAGATCAATGTCTAGCCTTAGACCGCATACTTAAAACTTATAGAAAATAAATATTTGGTTTTGCAGGGTGTACACAAATAGGACTAGTAATGAATATGTGTTTGATAACTGTTTGATAACACCATGCTGTCCACAGTTTGTTTCAGTCACCACAAACTGGCCGACAGATCTATTATTAGAGTTTACCTTTTCACCTTGTGTAACCACTAGGTCCGAATTCTTTACGTTGGTTTGTGACTATTAGCTATTTGTGGTAATGTCATTAGAAGCAGCGCTAATATGCAGCTCAACTAAGGAAACCTCCAGCTAGTCCACATAGCCAGTCTGTATGCGTCACTCTTTGGCTTTCTGGTAAACTTGGACAAGTATGTTTCTCATCAATGGGCATCATTGATAAAGAGCAAATCACACACTCTTCATTGCCTCTCTCATCAGGCACATCAGATACATAATGAAGCCATTCTGCAGCTCCTGCAGCTGGGTTTGATAATCTGGGATTGGGCCTGATAGTGGATCACAGGACAGCCCTCCAGATGAGAAAAGACTGTGTCAGAAATCATGATCAGAGCAGACGCCTTTGGCCTGGAAATGCCTGTGGTTCATCAAAAACAAAGACATTATACATTTGCACAGCTGTATGACGATAAAGGCATTTTGTTTTCTGTGAATGAGTTTTGTTTAGGGTGCCCATGTGCGTGTACGAGTGAATGAGTAATACAGTCGTGCAGCCAAAAATGAATTCAGGGAGGATGCATAAAAGGCAATCTGTATCAAAAAACATGCTGAGCTGCCTTGACACTAGTGAAAAGCTCAACATTATACAAATTGTGCTTCATAACAAGCAGAACCAGGCAGCTTCAGAGAGATGAACACAGTTAGAAGGAAGGTTTTTAATGTGTGCTTTTGGCTGACTGGAGAGTTGATCTTTTCATATCAGGCAACCATAGCTTTTTATTTATTTTCATTTTTAGAGAAAACAAACTATGCATGTGCATACATAAAAGCAATCACAATACATCATTACGGTTGAGGGATCTAGAGGAGGAAAATAAAATTCAGCAAGATTGGTACAATAGTGTTTGAAAAGTATTTGCAGAGAATAAGCAAATTTAATATAGGTATTTAAATAGCTTTGGCAGTTTGAGGAGAGACCTATGTAGATAAAATGGTTTAATCCATGACTGTAGACATACACGGAGAATGAGATTAAAAAGGGATTAAAAAGTGGCAAATAGAAGAAAATCCAGAAATGAGAAAGACAAGCACTAGAAAAACTATTGTTTATTTGAATGCATTGGGGATAGATGGATTAGGCATGTATATATGTTAGCTATTTTGCCAAAATTGTCATTAATCTAATTAGTTGTGCTGTTATAGTTAGCACTATCAGACCTTTAGCAGCAGTGGAACCTCAGTGAAATCTATGTCAATTTTAGAATAAACCTAAACGAACTTAACAAGTCTGAGCAAGTCAGAGAGAGAGAGAGAGAGAGAGAGAGAGAGAGAGAGAGAGAGAGAGAGAGAGAGAGAGCGAGAGCTTAGTCCATGTAAAGCACTGTGCCAGGAGATCATTGCCTGCTGTGTCACTTAGTGGAGTCATAACAACATCATAATGTTCTTGAATAGTAATTCCCAAAAGGTCACACTGAACAACTACAGCATTCAAAACCAACAAATGTCACTATGACAACAGTTTTGTACTGGTGATGACCAGAGAGTATGATGAATCAATATGTCAGGAATTAGCAAAGCTATTAGAATTCTGCTCTGAAAACATTAATATAGAGTGTGAGGATTCAATTACAATGATGTGACAGTAATCTTGTAAACCCTCTATTGATTATTTAATACATTAATGCCTGTAAATATAATGAAAAACACAAAACGACTATAAATAAACAATTCTTAAAAAGGCTGAAGTTTTAGACTTAAAGCTGTGTGACTGTCATATTAAAGCACGCCATTGTGGTTCATTGAGCATTGCACCGCTTTCCTCGTTGGTCTTGGCTCTGTGCAGTCACTCTATTTCTGGCTCTACCCATCTTACCCCTCCAGCTGTTTGGTCAGTTTTTGCCCTTGTCCTTTTGTGTTTCTCTTGAAGTTCCTATTTTTCTCCCCATCTCAAAGCATATTAACTACACAGAGTTGTAGTTGTTTGTCACGGTTTAAAATAAGCAGAATAGTACCCATGTGAAGATTATTGTGTGCCTGATGACAAAGTGTCATAAGCTGCTATATATGGACAGGTCTCTCCCAAATGAGAGACAAAACATGAGCAGTGAATATGAAGTATTAAAATTATCTGTTCACTCCCACTGTTTGGATCCTTATAACTTTCTGTTCTGATAATATTAAGTTAAGTGGTTTTAATCTGCAGTAAAGAAGCCACAGTCTTTATGTTCTGTGGGTATTTGAGTTTTGTATGTGCATGCTCATGTGCTTGAGTGCACTGAGTATGCGATAGTAATATCTCTTGTCAGGCTTCTGAAGATTAGCCTCAATGAGAGAAATCCTCTGTCATATCCCCTCGCCTTACTCACTCTCTCTCTCGTTCTCTCTCGCTCTCGTTCTCTCTCTCGTTCTCTCTCTCGTGCTCTCTCTCGTGCTCTCTCTCTCTCTGTCTGGCTTATTCTTACATTGTTTCACACTTGAGTGACTTGCTCTTTTCGGATTCAGAGCTCAGTTTTTCTTTTGGCCTGTGAAGAAAATTTGGGTCACACTGATTTTAAAAAATGTTTAAGCATTTCAATGTTGATGTTTAATGTTGTTTTAATTTAATGCTGATTGTCTGAAGACAGTTTTTTATGCTTTTCATGTTTCTTTCCTCAGATCTGCATAGAACTGAAAATAGTCTTTAAGAAGAGGATTAGTCCTGACCCATCATGGACCAGTGAAGTCTTTCCATCCCTGCCAGTTAAAAGCAATGTTTTTGGGAGCTGGAGGCTGTAGGACCATCAGCAAAGTGTGTGTGGGGCCGCTACTCTCTCTTTTCCCTAGCACCCCACCTAAAATGGGATGCCAGCCCTGTTCGCCTTGGCCCTGAGCTCTCCTGGGGTGCAATGAACAGCTACAAAGACAGGGGGGTCACTTGCACCTCCTCGGACCTTCTGGATGGAGGAGGTGGTGGAGGACTGCCTCACACTCTATTTCGTCACACCCCCAATGGCCACCCAGCCCCTGGCCCCACAGACCTGGCCATGCAAACACGTGTCTCTGTGCCTAAAATGGGTGTTCGTGCGAGGATTGCGGAGTGGCCTCCACGTCGTGCACAGTCCCGGGAGTCACTGCTTGAAAATGGGCAAATTGGTAGTAATCATTATGGAGATGACTGCTCCACTTCAATTTCATCATCAGTGTTGTCATCTGATGGTGGGTTGGTGCGGGGAGGAGTTGCCAGGTTGCCACGACGACGGCCCAAGGATATGGAGTTTAGAGTAGGAGGGTTTGGCAATGAAAGAGGTTCACCTTTAAACCTTAGGGTATTCCCACCTTTGAGACAACGCTCCAACAGTGAAGTGACGCTGAGTGAACAGGACGAGAATGAGGTGAGCCTTAAATCTCATAGACCCCGAGGATTATACTGTACATAATCTTATACACACCAACAAGAAGCTCACTGATTGGGCAGATTTTTTGATCATCGTGATTTGCTTAATCAGTGCTACACAAGAGCAGTACCACTCAGCAAGAAATAACTGAGTGTAAGAATTATTGGTCAAGACTGCATCTCAAGTTCATGGGGTGGCTGTGGCTCAGTTGGTAAGGCAGTTGTCAGGGACCACAGGGTCAGTGATTCGATCCCCAATCCCAGCTAACAGCCCATTCCCCTCCCCAGGTGTGCAGTGCCGGCTCGGTAAAAATTGGAGAGGGTTGCGTCAGGAAGGGCATCTGGTGTAAAAATTGCCAAATCAACATGCAGACAATGATCCGCTGTGGCGACCCTGAACTCACGTGATAAGCCGAAAGGACAAAAAAAAAAAAACTGCATCTCAAGTTCATATGTTGTTAATATTAATAATTTTATGATTTGTATCTGACAAAATCTTCCACTTGTTGTGATGCCACATACACAAATCCATGTTTACCATATTATCTGTTGGTATTAAAATTGACACTGGTTGCACCTCATTTCTTCAGGAGTTCAGTCAGAAGATGGATTAAAAATTACATATACTTGTATATTTATTGTTTGTCATGCTAAAAATACCTATATTCAAACGTAAGTTTCTTTGGGATGAACCAAACATTTGTAATGAAAGGTTAAGTTATTCTCTAATGAAAGATCTGTTGTTTTCCCTTTTCCCGTTTCTGTTTCAAGGTGGAAGTTCGTGGAGGTGGTGGGATGGGGAACCTGTACAGAGAATATGGCAGCACCTCCTCTATTGACATAGAGGGCATTCCTGAGCAGAGCTTCTTCGACATGCTTAGTCAGTTCCACCAGGAGAGGCCTGACCAGCGCAGCTCAGCACCTGTACGCCTTGGCGAACTGTTGCGTCCCCCAGACCTGCCACCCAGTGCAGCACTCCCCACTGCTCCCTCACCTGGCCCCACTGAGAGAGACGAGAAAGGGGCAGGAAGAAAGGACGGAACTGAGAGAGTTAGAAAGAAAAGTGGAGGCACAGAGTCATCACTGGGCACTTCCTCTTTGTTCAGGAAACTTCGGAGTTCTAGCAGAGGGGAGCTGGACGGAGGAAAAGGAGAGACAAATGAGGATGGTGGAGTACGAGGATCAGCAGATAACTCCTACAAACCATGGGTTTGCACCAAGAGCTTTGTCCACTATGATGCTCAGAGCATCCTGTTTGATGTCCATGAGGCAGCGGCTCAGCGTGGCTACGTCACACAGAGGAGGAACACCGCCACGGGGGCATCAGCTGCTTCTGTGTCTCTTTCTGTATCTAAATCATCTGCTCCAAGTGTTAATGAACCAGTTTACTCCAGCATTGAAGATCTGACCCTGGGCTTGGACCCTGGCTCCACAACACCCTCCCAGGGCTTAGACCCTCTGGATGGGCCTTCTGGAGCCCACAACTCAAGCCCACTGCTCCTCTGCTGCCCCCATTTCCTTAATGAGACCGGAGGCCATGGGGAGCGCAATATCAGCTTCCTTATTGCGTCAACAGAGTGCGGAGGAGAGGGGGCAGATGGGGGAAGGGGTTGGCTAAGAAGGAGTAATGCCAGCGTCTCAGTGCTGGAGGTGGCTATTGAACAACAGGTTATTAGACTGGACCAACTGAAACTGTACAGCATAGAACACGTAGACCTTGGGGCCAGGTACTACAGAGACTACTTTCATGGGAAAGGTAATACTCATACTCTCACATATACTCATACTCTCTCTCTGTCAGTTTCTGTTATAGATTTAGTGCAGCCTAAAATGCCTTATTTTTTCAAAAGCTTTTCGAAAAAAGTGATATATGTTGCAATGCTTTTATGTTGTTTAAAATTTCAAGCTTGTGCAGAATTGACTGGGGAGTGGTTGAATTAATTGTTGCACTCCCAACACTGCAAATTCCTGGAAGGGCTTATTAATGAACTGACATAATTACCTCATTTTATACTCTCATTCACACCCATTGTTGTTATTTGACCATATAAAATTAACAGTGCAGTGTACAGTTACATCTAATCCTGCATCTGCTGAAATCCAGCTGATCCCAAGCAAAAATGAGTGGACAAGCTGGCATTGCTCCCAGAGTTTTTCTTAAAGATGTACCTGCCACTGGACTGTTGGCCCACTCTTAGCTGATGATATACCATTTACCTTAAATGCTACTTAATGCAGTCAAGTAAAGCATCTTTAATTTAAGTCTAGGTTTCAGTCTCAGAAATTATGTCTAACTTTAGAGACAAAGGGTGTGTTTGTGTGTGATGTGTGCCTGTCGATACACATGCATGTGGGCATTTCTTGTTGACTTTACCGCTTTAAATTTCCGTTGGCGAGCATCATCTGGCTGCACCCTAATTAGTGACATATGCTGTTAAGGGCACATGTGGGCAAGCAGGCTTGTAAGTGTGTGAGAGAGAAAGGCTGGCAGCCACAGAGTTAAAGGTTATCATTCCAAAAATATGTTCATCCGCTGACTTGTTTTTAGCTTAGTTGTCCCCCACAATGCTGCTGTGGTTGTTTGTGTGCTGTGATTTGCCCTGTGCTCCCTTCAGAAACCCTCATCAAAAAGCTGACATTCTCACCACAGGACATGGCATGGAGGCTAAGTAGGTCTGAGTCTCCTGAACATGGTTCTGGTTCATTCTAGGCAGGGGGGCAGGGGGGCGGCAGATTTTATGTTAATCTAGATTGCTCCCTGAGTGGATGCATGTTGTACTTATTGTGGATAAATATGCAAGGTTGTACCAGCACTGGTCACAAGCAGCTGAATGTCAATACTTGGTGACTTATGAAACCACATTTGGTTAATTGCCTTGCATTTACAAGAGAAAATACATATTAGTTCCCTTATACTGTAGTTGTTTTCAGGCTATGTGGTCCTTTAGGGCGGAGTAATGCTTCCACTTTGATACATGTAAACATGTGCAGGACTATGCAGAAACTGTGCGAATTATGTGTAACTATCGGTCTCATTGGCTTTTAGAGTTGCTTTACCTGAATGTAACCCACATATCCTCGTCACATATGTGCAGAATGCAGAAGTATAATAGCAGCTTTAAATTCCTACCTGTCTTTGGTAGTTTTCTCTGTTATTTCTTATATTATCTGAATTTATTTTGTAATTATGTAAGTATTGATTACTTGACAACATGCATAGTCATGTCCTTGACTTTCTCCCCCTTCTCTGTCAGTCTTGCTTACTACATATATAGTGTCTCTACGCACAACGCTCTCTCTCTGTCAAACTCAGTTTAAGCTATGAACTTTGATACATTTTTGCTTAAAAAACCAAAATATGCGTGTAGTCACATATTTAGTCTTGTGTATGCAAACAAAATTGTATACAATTCAAAAGTAGTGTCAAATGTTATGTTTCACCTTCTGTATCTTTTTGTCAAATCAAATAAAAAACAGGAGTATTTGACGCAACTTCACCTACTGACAAGATGCACGGATGACTGTTAAAACTGCAACAACTTGCAGTATATCAAACAACTTTATTGTTAGACCCGGGCTTTTAAGTTTGTGTACTTGGAGAGAAAGAGACCCTATCAAAGGACACAAGCCAAAATGCTTTGGTCTAAAATAAACTAGTTTACAAAATTCAATAACATGACTTTGCCCTGTTTTATTTTTTGATGCATCCAAACATGCGTGAGTCTGCAACACCAGTGCAGTTATGTTTAAAACTCTTTTCTTCCTCTCCCTGCTTGCAATCTCCCTCCACTTCACCAGAGCACTCAAACTACTTTGGAACAGATGATAAGCTGGGTCCTGTGGCTTTGAGCATCCGCAGGGAGAAACTGGAAGACACCAAAGACCTGAAAGACCAGTATCTGTACCGCCTCATCATCAGAACAAGCGAGGTATTTACAGTCTTTTGTGTGCGTGTGTCATGGGGATTTCTGAGTGATGAGACAGTAATGAGTCATTAAAAGTATGCATGCTCAACTAAATTACTTAATTCTACAAAGCCCTGCCTTGGTGTGAATCTTCTCAATGTCCTTACCCTGATTATAACATTACCCCTAACCCCCTGTCTACTGTCTGCCAGTGGAAAATTCCACCTGCTTAGTCCCAACACAGCAAAACCAGAAACAAACACTGGCTGCTTTGCTCAATAGTGTTTGGTGTGCTCTCATAGGAAACAACCACCATTTAAAGGATTGAATTTTGCACTGTAATAAATGATGGGCTCATGATTATGGATTTTTATCACATCTGCAAATACAGTTTCCCAAGGTTCAAAGTCATGTCTCTGTATTCCTGTGTGTCGCTGGTGCAGTGTTGTTTTTAAGTGGATTACATGGTTGCCTGGCCTCATCACCTTAGCTCTGGTACAACAATGGAGCCTCTCCACCATCTAAGTACACAGAGCTCAGCAAACAGACAGAGCCAGCACACCCAGGCCTACTGTTCCCACACAGAAAAAGAGATTGATTGCAGAGTTGATTCTCTCCCACTCAAGCCACAGCTGCTCTCAAATATCTACCCGCCTTAAGTCAGACAATTAATTCTGTGAAGCAGTGCTGACACAGCAAGGTGGACAGACTTCCTCTTTCTCCTTTTTCTCTCCCCCTTATGTCACACATTCTAACACTCAAAGTCAGCTCTGACATTCCTGCTCAGCATGTCACAGTCACTCAGTCACTAAATACACTGTTGCACACTGATGAGTTTTAACAATAGGGCCATAACTTGAGTTGTATGTCATTAAGGTTTCATGTCTGCAGCATACCCAAATCTCTTTGGTTCAGTTGTCTCCCCAGCCATCAGAGCCTGCCATGAATTTTTAATGAAAATGAATGTGTGTGTAGTTAAAATGTGTATGAGTGTGAAGCGGCAACCTAGTCCTCCTAACTGTATCTGAGGTTATTATAGTCTGACTGTTCTGAAGCAGGTCAATTTCCCCTCAGCACGGAGCAGCACAGTGTGGCAGCACAATGCTGAGTAGAATATTAATTCTCAATACTGCCGGACCTAAAACCATCAACAAAGAGCACATTGACTGTATGCGAATGTGAGAGAGAGAGAGGGGGAGGGAGAGGGAGAGAGAGAGAGAGAAAGGCTTCAGGAAAGTAGGGCACTATTATGATTATTAAGACTGTCATCTGCCTCCTTAATATTTCCATACACATTGTACTGAAGCTGTCCCTGACCTCTAACCTTTTTGTAAAGTAAGGCAAAGTTCAACCTGATTATATTATCACTAATTACAGTTATACTACGGTCTTAAACATGTAGTGCTTGCAAGATAGCATGAAGTGTAATTAAAATCTTCAGGAAGCAGATCCTGCTATTATAGAGTCTGGGACATATGAATGTGTGACTTTTAAGTTTTGCTTGAAAAATGACTCATTATAATGATAGGTAAATGCTTTTTTTTACCATTGCCAGTTATTATGCTGTAGATTGATATTTTATTTGTTTGCCTTACCTGATTGTGCTTATGTTTGAGCTTAAACAACACAGTTTTTTACTAAAAAAATTAGGAACAGTGGTGCACCCTGAGGTACAGGTTTAGTCGTTATATCATTTTGATCCTCATATTAAAACACACCAAATACACCATTAGACTCAATGCTTTAAATCACTACTATCAGCAACCCCCCCAATGCCAAATGGCAGGAAGAGGGACTAGTTGAGGATTCTGGTCTTGAGAAAATGAATAAGAAATTGAAGAAAAAAATCAGTTTCTTTACATTTTATTGATGTAAAATATTTATGATCTTAAATTCTCCTTCAGCTTACAGTTTTACAATTTTTGTCATCTACCCACATACAGTTGGTGACCCTGCGAGGCTCCATTTTAGAGGATGCAGTGGCATCTACGGGAAGACATGGGACGGTTCGAGGTCTGCCATTTAAAGAGGTCCTAGAGCAGGTTATCCCCGAGCTCAATGTCTCCTGTTTGAGGCTGGCTCTCAACGCACCCAAAGTGACAGAGCAGCTCCTTAAACTGGATGAGCAGGGGGTGAGTTATGTGTCTGCATTTGTATTGGAAATATTTTAAACGTGTGCAATAAAAACAGAGCTTTGACTGGTGATCTAAGCAAGGATGCATCCATTCAAATTGCATCCATTCAGAATACACAACCTGTACCTTGTCAGTCAGTATGTCAGGGTGGCTAAACTGAGTGCAAAGGAAAGCTTTATAAACTGGCAATGTAATCTCTCAGTGTGAGTACAAAACCTATACAGTATACCCGATTTAATGTTGGTGGAAAGTACTATATTGAGCACAAACAGAGTCTGCTGGGGCCCTAGGCCAAAATTTAGGCACCATAAAACCATTATGCTTAAAATATAGAAAATACAATAAAATACACCACACTGCACAATAACGCACAGTAGAACACTTGTCAAAATGTTTTTGCAAAAAAAATTTAAAACCTAGCATTCATAGCTTGACCGTTAGCTTAGTTGGACACAGCTTTCATCAGTTACATAGAGACAAAGTATTGTCCAAGTTAGCTGATTATCTGCAGGCTGCCAGCTAAGCTAAAGAGTTGACTTCTGTTCAGATTAGGACACAGTAGGTTGCTCTGCTAACTTAGTTAGCTAAGTTGACTCATGTTAAATGTCAAAGTAAACAAAAGAAACAATGGGATAGTGTTATTCAACTGTCTCTTCACCACAATTCCATGTTCCCCAGCAGCATTTAGGTAACGATATATAGTTTATTATATTTAATCGTTAATATCTACACTGCCATTTACCACTATCTTGGTTTTTTCTCTTGTTCCTCTTTTTTCACTGGCAGAAGTTTCGTCAGCTGATTTTCGTTATTTAATTAGACCTGTTTGTTTACAGTGAATTATGCGCCACTTGCAATGGACAGTTGGCACCCTCTTAGGGAGGTCTGCCACTGGTAGTGTAATTGCTGGTACAGTCAATGCTGTACATAATTTAACTTTTGTCATCCGTCGGGGGCCCCCTATTGGCCCAGAGCCCCAAGCAGTTGCCTCCCTTGACTGCTGGCACGGAACACCTCTACAGGGTGTGGTGTGTTTGAGGTTGAGTGTGTAGTTATAAAAGCTTTAATGTTTAGCCACGTTATCTCACCTTTTATTTAATGGTGGGTGGTTGCAAGGTGTTTTCCAAGCAGTCAACCACCTGCACTAATAACAAGAAGCTGACTGCTTGCAAAACACAAAATGAATCATATCTGTGCTCAATGTCTGTGTATAAGCGAGTTGAGATGTAGTTTTGGGTTAAATGTTTATCTGCAACTTTAACCTTGACATTAAGCTTTATTAGCAGTACAAGCTTCAGCTCTGTTTGAATGTGGTGTTTCAGCTGTTTGTGTTAGCTGTGTGAGTTATGTCATTGCTATCCATCTGCTGCCTTGCAGTTAAGTCAGAAGCACAAGGTGGGTGTTTTACTCTGCCGTGCAGGCCAGAGCACAGAGGAGGAGATGTACAACAATGAGGAGGCGTCGCCCGCCTTCTCTGCCTTCCTGGAGCTCCTGGGGGAGCAGGTGCTTCTCAAAGGGTTCACCAAATATGCTGCACAGCTCGACACAAAGAGTAAGAGCGTCTTTCAGACATGCACCTCATTTTGTAAATGTGAAAGAAGCTTTACATTCTTAAGTAAGGACCATCACTTTAATAACAGAGTTGCAGCAGTCACCTGAAGGTCAAACCTGCTAAACATTAACTTACTGTTCACCTTATTAAGGCCACTTAATAGATGTATCAGTTATCGTTGGCTGCACTTAATATATAATCCATTGTTTTGATTTTTTTTAAGGAGATTCCTCTCATGCCAGATCAATCTGTGAAAATATATTTCACAAATATATTTCTCTCGCAGTGTGTGTGGTCAAACGGGAAACAAACTAAAAACTGTTAGGATAATGGCTAATGATTTGGGGGGGATGTGCTCTACAAAATCATAAATATTACATTATTATAATATATTTGAGATCCATTAGTGATGCAACCACTTAGAGCAGTTTTAGGGCTTTTGTTAAGGGAAAATAAACACCCTTTTTTAAAATTACGTTTCAGTTTAATATTTTTTCCTCAAGCATTGTGGCTCTCTCTATAACCGTCCTGTCTGGTCTAAAACTGTATGGAACATTTATTTAAAGACACCTACAGTAAAAAACTTGAAGCAAAGATGAAGCCTGTAATGTAATGCAGTCTATATGTAAGGGTTAAACCTTTGAAATAGGAAATAGGTCTAAGCGATAGGAAAATACAAGCACAGTTTAGGCATTCTGTGAGTCCTCAAGGTCTGTGGAAGAACTGTGTAAATATGTGTCACAATATCATCTGTGGTTAATAACACCTGACATGATTTGTCTTTCTCCTCCTCTCCAGCGGACTCTACAGGCACTCACTCACTGTATACTAGTTACCAGGGCTACGAAGTCATGTTCCATGTATCCACCATGTTGCCGTACATGCCCAACAACCCACAACAGGTGAGAGGCTACGAACACATGTAACTAAATATAGCACCTTCAGCTGATACTGTGTACCTGTGTTTCAGGTCAAACACATGCTGAAAAACACATGGACAGCTATCCTTTGTTGTCACCCAGAACCCGTTCAAAGTCTGTCTGTGGTTGTTAGTTTAAGCCTCTGACATTTGCTCCATGTCATAAACCATAGGAAAAATTCATAAAGTGGAATTTAATGACTTGTTTTGCCTTCTTCGTTAGAGCCTCTTTCCTCTTTTATTTAGTCGCTTGTGTTTTTATAGTCTGTCTTCTCATGCTTATTGACTTTTTTGCTCTCTCTTCTCTGCTTCTCATTCTTTAACTAGATCAGAGCTGGGTGGGGTTCAGTAGTGAATAGTTTCTTTCTTTTCTCCTCCTTTTTCTCCTCTGCCTTCCTACATGTTTTCCTGGGTGCTGTGTATTTACATTGTAGGCTGTTTGTGAGTGACCTTTGTGTAAGGTAACATTTTCCGTGTGTGTAATTCTGATAGTTTGCATGTGTCTGTGAAAGGATCACATGGGTGAACACAGGCTCAAACAGGCCCCAGTGGGTGCTCAGAATTTGTGTAATTTGTTAGCACATCACTGCTTCACTGCGTTGGGTATAGAGAATTAAGTTGTTCTTCCTCAAATATTTCAAAATATCATAAATCAATCATAAAAATTGCAGAACAACACTTTTATTACCATACCTACAGCACCAAAAACAGTGTGTTGTTTGCATTTTAAAGGTTAAAAAATGTTGTTAAAGGTAAGTAAACAAGGAAAATGAGGATTTCACCTTCTAAATAACCTGGTCAAAAGTTTGAAGAGTTCATATTAGTATCCACATTTTAGTTAAAAGATTAGTTTTATAGATAGGACAATAACTCCATCCTGAGGTTTCAGACTGCTGTAGCGTGACTGCTCAGATGATCCTGTAGGTGGCAGCATCTGATACAAATAACTTGCAGTGGATACACAGGCATGAGAAATTAAGTAGAAATACAGACAAGCACTTAAGATCAGGAGAGAGAAAAATGACACAATCCCACAGTCATCTTGTATAATTGAATGAAATGTGCAGTATATAAATATACATCCTCATATCTGCAGTATTTGGTTGTTTTTATACTAAATGGTAAAGAAGGACATTGTGAATATACTGTAAATTAAATTCCAAAAAAAAGATCGATACTTGAAACCACTATCTCAAGTACAATGATCAGAATGTTCCCATCTGAATGTGAATGAAGGATGCTCCTGTGGAATCATGCCAGAGAATCTGTATCTAGAGTGGGCTGGATTACATAATTGGTACTTTCACACTTTTCTCTGCAGATGAAGAGGGGATTGGCAAGCACTGCACCACAAACACAGCCTGGACTATGTACCAGATCTCCTACACAAACACATAAACGGAAAAACCAGCACACAGAGACACAAATAACCCACACAGAATCCGAAAAACAAATTACATAAAGAACTGTTGTTTGCTTTCTACTAGTTAGCACTTCAATCTCTTTTCCCTTGTCAGACTTGCAATTATTTACTGAGTCATGGTGTCAGTGCCTTTTATGTTCGCTCATCTTATTAATTTGTTTCTTTCTCCTCTCTCCTCTGATCAGCTCCTGAGGAAGAGGCACATAGGAAACGACATTGTCACCATAATCTTTCAGGAGCCAGGAGCGTTGCCTTTCACCCCTCAGAATATTCGTTCTCACTTCCAGCATGTCTTTGTTATTGTCCGTGTGCACAACCCCTTGTCTGAAAACACCTGTTACAGGTAAATGCACATTCACACAAAGTTCAAACACGTAACTGTGATAAAAATTATTCATGTATCACTCTTAAAATCTACTTTGTATTTTTCAGTGTTGCTGTGACACGGATGAAAGATGTGCCTGCCTTTGGCCCACCCATCCCCAGTGGTGTCACCTTCCGCGATCCAGAAACATTCCGTAACTTCCTTCTAGCCAAAGTTATTAATGCAGAAAATGCAGCGCACAAGTCAGAGAAGTTCCACACCATGGCAACACGAACACGGCAGGAGTACCTGCGTGACCTTGCTGAAAACTATGTTAGCAGCACACCACTCGATTCAGCTGGTAAACTTAACAACCTTATCTCCCTCGCATCTAAAAAACGTGAGCGCTCAAAGGCAAGAGAGGGAGCAGAGCTGGGAGCCACAGGCGCTGTCGCCTGGAGAGTCCAGGCCCAGGACTTCAGTGGAGGTGGGGCAGAAATCCCCTGTGCCTTGGGTTTGTCGGCTGAATACATTCTCTTGATAGACTGTTCCACTAAAGAGGTCGTGTTTAACTGTTTCTGTGCGGACGTGATTGGCTGGACACCTGAACGTCTGACACTGAAGATCTTTTATGGCAGAGGAGACCACATTGCTGTGCGGGTGCCAGAGGTCTGTGCACAGGACATAAGGGAAATGGTGCAGAGGTTAAAGGTGAGAGTTTAGAGCACATTCCAGTTAAAGTGTAGAGGATGGTGCCCAGGATATGTAAATATATGCCTCCAAGGCAAAACCACAGTTAATGGTTTGTGCTCCATTTGGGACCATAGTTTGTAGCAGGATGACTAGCAATTAAAGGTCCACTGGAACTGTTTTTGAAAAGATGTTTGCATCCCTGTTTATGGGCCTGCAGTTTTCTTCTTCAGTGCCTTTACTTGTGCATTGATCTGTTGCTTTGTGTGATACTGTCACCAGTCATTCATCTGTGGAATAGCTTGAAACTGTGCTCACCTGTATGCATATTTGACTTTCAGTGTGCACAGTACAAACAAAACTTATGAAAACATTGTTCTGTAGAGGTGGCAAAAATGGTAAGGTAGGAGATCAGGGCTCAAATTGTTTATTGTAGGATTTAGATATTTGTGTTTAGATTACTAAACCCACTAAAAAGGGTTATATTAATAATACACTTTATAATGAATTATACAATTATTCACTTGGTTAATTAGTTTACTGCAGTTTAATCTTGAAATTTGTTTTAATTTCAAAACAGTTAAAAATCTTGGTTTCATTATTGGAGTATTGCAGAGAGGGGATATTGTTTATTTCTTGAAACCATTTCTTAGCCACCAAGGAAACCCGGACAAACAAAAATGAAGCCAAAGGGTAAGAGGGTAAGCTTGTGCCAAGTCCTGATAATTATCAGCCCTTGATCATATGATAAACAGGTTTGTAGACCTCAGGATTACTATTGCAACAACACATCATCAGTAGGGTAAAACTAACCTGTCTCACTACAGTCTAATCCCAGCTCACGTTCGGTTTTGGCAGTATGTTGGTCTGGAACATTCAGGTGTGTGTTAACACATTGCCAAGGGGAGGAGGCAATGGTATTCTTGAAATAATGTGGCTAAAAATCTGAGTCTAAGACAACATAATTAGAAGAAAACCGAATGTATGGTTTGTTTAGGAGGGTTTCCAGGAGAAAGCTTCTTCTGTCTAAAAACAACACGAAAGCACAACTGAGGTTCACAGAACTGCATCTGAACAAACCGCAAGAATTTTGGAACAATGTTCTACGGACAGAAGAGACCAAAGTGTTTGGCCTATATTCCCAGCATCATGGTCTGCGAAAACCAAAAACAGCATTTCAGAAGTTAAGGGGTGATGATTTGGCCTTGTTTTGCTGCGACAGGACCTTGGGTATTAGTTTGTTTGATGTTGCCTGTTATTTTACATTTAGTGCAATAGATTCTTTAATCTCTGATTATAAGAACACATTAATATTGTAAATCTATAAAACCTGTTAAAATCCTTTTTCCTCTGTTTCTTTGGCAGTTGTTGACAGTGGGGTGTGAGACTGTGGACATGACTCTAAGAAGAAATGGACTGGGACAACTGGGCTTCCATGTTCGTTTGGATGGCACTGTGGCTGAGGTATCATCAGATCGCCATCTGCTACACCAGAGCTCATACTGGCATCCTAAATTAATTAATCTTGGCTGTACATAACTGGCTTGTTTGAGGACTTTGTTTGTGGTTTTCTTATGCAGGTGGAGGAATATGGCTTTGCCTGGCAGGCAGGACTGAGACAGGGCAGTCGGTTGGTGGAGATTTGCAAGGTAGCTGCAGTGACGCTGACTCACGAACAGATGATTGACCTGCTAAGGACATCGGTCACTGTCAAAGTGGTCATCATTCCTCCCTTTGAGGAGGGAGGGCCTCGCAGGTGCGTTGAAGTCTGCATGCTATACATGTGCGTCTTTGAAGCCGAACTAATCACCATGATTCACTTGTAAACTGCTGTGGTGAATACAGATGTTGAGCATAGAAGGGGGTGGAGTGTTGGAGTGTGGGCAGTAGTGGAAGGACAAGAGCAAATTGGAGTGAGTACAGGACGCTCCTCACTCAAACACAAATACATGGGTTAGATTGTGGCCCGCTCCAGTGTTCTGAGAGGATTTTGTGTAGGAGTGTGTGAAAAAAGGAAGTGAGCGAAAAGAAAAACGAACGATATGTGTGATACAAAAGGAAATAGGCAAAATGAAGCACAAACAAAGCATTTCTTTAGTATAAATAAACAAAATCTGTCATTCTTTGTTTCTTTATCATCTTCATATCTTTGTGTTTTATTCAGCTTAATGTTCATGACCTCATAATCCTTTTCCAAACATTCGTATACACATTACGCCTTGACTGATGCAAAATCACAAGGACATATTAGACTCAGATATGGTGTTGCTGAACAGCTACAGAGGTGAAGGAATAACTACAGTGTGTGCACTGCATACAGTGTGTTCTGACGGAAGAACCAAGGCTCCTAAACACAGTAATTGTGGCTGTTTGTGTGATCACACAGTGGTTAGATTTCTTTAACGTTGGAGGCAGTTTAATCCCTTTGACATGTGCACAGGCGCGGGCACAAACTCACACTACTGTGGCATTCGAACAGCTGATAATTAGAGTCTTGTATTTCATTCTTTCCCTTCCCCCCTCTCTCTCTTTCTCTTTCTGACTCATTTTTTTTGTTGTGTGCCAGGGAAGCAGATTGGATGAGATTAAGGCTTGGACTCTGCAGGAAAAAAAGAGACCACAAAAATAAATAAATAAATATATAAATGGAAGTGATTAATTAAAAATGCAATCCATGTGCAAATGAAAAGGATGTGAAAAAACTAGGGAGGGAGCGATGGAAAAGAGAGAGAGAAAGGCAGGGTTGAGTGTATTGAGTTGAGAGCTTGGAGAGGAGGACATGTCTCAACACTGCCGAGAGTGAGAGAAGTGGGTGGAAGAAAGACAAGAGTTGGAATTGTTTTTATCCTTGCCACACTGCCTCAGAAAGGCACACACAAGATGGACGGATACAGCAGAGAAGAGGTGTGACTGATGTCAATTGTGTTTGACCATGCGAAAGTGTGTGTGTATGTGTGCACGTGCTTAGAGAGCTCCGGCTGTGTCACATCAGCCAGTGCTATGGAAGACGCACTGCATGTCAACAGATGTAGGCTCTACTCCCTCTAAGGTTTGTGCTCTCATGTGCATATGAGTTAAGAGCAAACTCTACATTTCTGACATTATTGACTGAATTATACCTTCTTTGAATGATATGGGCTTCTAAATATACACTGTTTGTTAACTTTTATCAAGTGCAGTTTTTGATATGTGCTAACATTAATAGTATATTTGCTGATTAGGGTGTATGTGTATCCTGTTTACGTGTCTAAATCCAAATAACTAGAGCAGAAGCAATTTTTACTTTAAGATAAGCTGCAACTATTCTGATAATGATCATTTTTAAGCAAAAATTTATTTAAAAATTTTATAGAAAAACATAATTTTCTGTGTATCAAGCAGTTTTTATATATATATTTGAATTTTTTTATAGCATAAATCATTAATTATTCTTATTGTTTTTGAGGGTAATCACTGAATTTATTAGTAACATGTCAGAAGAATGTTAAAATGCTGTGTTTTTTTCTTCAACCAGCAGTCCAAACCTTATGTATTTTAATGTATAGGGAAAAAAAGATTTATTTGTGATCCAAATATTGCAAATTAATTTTTTGTCAATTGATAATTGACTAATCTTCAGCTTCACTTCTCTGCAGGTTATATTTGGTTTGCTCTCTTTTTATAGAATAGAAGACTGACCAGAAGTCTGGATAGAACTATGGCCAGCTTGTCTGGTTAATCTAGACAATTATGTTTGGTAAAGATTCAATAATAAATGGTAACTTATTATCAAAGAGATATTATTAAGCATCAAACCTAATAGTAGTAATTTTTCATTAAAACGTGAGAATTTCCATCTATCCAGGAAATAATCTGGATTTTGTAATTAGTGGGACCATATTAATAAAAATGTAATCAGTCCCTTCAGAACTTTGCAATGTTGCAATTGCAAAAATTAATTTCACCCATTCCAAGTGAATGTAATGTTGTTTATTTATTGTTAAATATATTGTTTTAAATCTTACAATTTAAAACACCATAGAAACAATTTTTAGGAAACTGTTCTGCTTCTTTTTTTCCAACTTATTTTGTTTTTTAAGATTTAATTGTACATAGAGTATAGATTGAGGACACCAGATTCTTAATACATAAAATATCATCTGCATAGAAAAGCATTCTGAAGAAATTCTGCCTTGGTTGAAGCAGCCAGTGTTACAAAAAAATAATGTGAAAAACAAAGGACTAAGATGTACTTGTTTGGTCCTTCTCTGGTTCCACAGTGCATTGTCATCACTGACCAGTATCGCATAGCCACATTTGACCACAACAAATGAATCCAAGGAGAAGGAAGCTATGCAGATGATTGCATCATATTTTTGCCATATGAGCTGTTAAAGATGTCTCACATTGTTTGAGGATGATCTTGCTTTTGTGAATAATTAAGCAAGATAGAATCTATTTCACTTTCACTGCCAAAACATTCACATCTTGCAATTCACATTACTCTAACCACAATATACAAAATGTCATGAGTCACCAGGGTTTATCTTTTATCTTTTTATATTTGGAGAACTCAGAATCTTGTAAAATGTTTAGGACAGTTCCCCCATTGAAAATTATTCTACATGAGCACTTGTTAGGAAAGAAGCCAATTGGTTTTCATATAAAAAGAAGATGTTTTTTAAATATTATGAACTAACAAATGTTGATGTGTCAATATGGGTTAACCATGTTTTAGCACATCTCTACCAACACTGATCTTTGACTCTTATTTTTTTTATTAATCACTATAGAAAAAATTTCCATAACTATCATAATCAGTATTTTTTAAAACACATTGTTTTCTTGGTGGAGTATTAATTTACTTTAAGTAAAATGTAGATAATCTGCTCAATACTTTTACTTGAGTATAATATTTGAAGCGGTATTGCAGGCTGCTCAGAGTAGCGATACTGACCATTGTCATCCATGACATTATTTAGACGACCGGTTTTAATGTTGTGTCTGATCTTGGTATATAGTATTCAAGAGAAAATGGTTCAAAAATTAAATTTAAAACTATTTAAATCCTCATAATGCCAGAGTTAATCAGAATAACACAGTATGTTTGTTTTTCTTCTGCAATTCAGGTTTTATTCGGATTAATTATTCTTTATTTAAATAAATGTTAAGCAGAAATATGCAAAATTCAGTGATTCTAACCTCTCAAATAAAAATACACTACCCCCAAAAGTTAGGGACATTTGACTTTCGGGGGAAATTTATAGAAAATGTAAAAAGTTCATACTAAAGTGATATTATATAATGTTAGTAAGGCTTTTAGTTAGAAGCATGCAATGGTAATTTCTTCTTCAAACAATTAAACAATTTATTGAAACAAAAGCTAAAAAGAGCAGTGGGTATATACCAAAACAAAATATGTAAATGTCTCAAAAACTTGTTAATTGTTAGGTGTTGTCTTGGTCTCATGATGTCAAAATGTGAAAAGCATATAGAGGACTGTTTAAATACAAATTGTCATTTACCAAATATTTAGTGGTCGATTCATGGATCAGACGCGATTTTTTGCGGTTAATCGGTTAATAACAGCACGTTATGCAATAAGTACTGAAACATTGAACAGTTGGACATGTGCATTCAAACCTTTAAAGAAGGTCAAATTAAGTTCACCTGTAAAGATTATGCATCTTAGTCTTAGAGACTTAGTCTTAATCTTAGAGCATTTTAGTTGCATTCTGAAATTTCACTCGAAAATCTAATATCCTTAACATTTTGTGAGTAGTGTATGTGCATGTCTTTTATGACAGTAAATTGAATATCTCTGGGTTTTAAAACAGGTCAATCTATTAAGATAATAATCTGATAATGGATAACTTGATAATGGAAAAATAATTTCTGTGAACTGATGTTTTAAATGCACATGAGAAAATGTCTTCATCTCTATTATTTTACTGTATGTTGTGTTTTTTTCCCTCTTCAAGTTCTTTTTTATCCCTCTCATGCCTCTCCTTCTCACTTCACTGTGAATTTCACTTTCATCTCACTTTAACTTTTACACCATGTTGTCACCTTTCTCCCTCTTCCTCACAGCATTTGTCTTATTTCAGATACATTCAATATGCATATTTAATGCCTCCTGTAATAGGCTTTGTGAATAAACTCTAAATCATGCATGAAAAATATATGCTGGATTTTGGTCTACCTTGATAGCATTGAAGACATGTTAGTTTTATTTGTGTCTTGCGTTGATAAATGAAAGACCTGTCGTCCAGCTGTGAGCTCTTTCAATGATTTCATAATTAATGACTATAAATGCCAGCTATCTTTATTTTAGAGCTGTTTCCCTCCCCATGATATGTTTTTATCCTGACAAGTAGCTAAAAGGCGTGTGGTTTTTTTTTTGTTTGTTTTTTGTTTTTTTGGATGATGCCTTTTTTTCTTTTTTTTTCTTTTTTTTTTAAGAAAACAATTCTTGATCTAAGCATAAATCAAAGTAGAGAAACTGACCTTGTTGACATTGTAAATCTACAGTGGAAACTACGATCTGAAATAGAGGGCTGTCACTTCCCCCTCCATTGGTGTCATGGGAGCTCATTAGTCGTTTTCGTTGGATGTCTGCTGAGGGCTTGAGTTTCCACAAAGCATGCTAAAAGAAAAATGATAATATGGAGTATTTCTGAGGAGCATTTTTGCTGTGCTGAACATAGTAAAGAATCCACAGTTGTGGTCCAGCTGCAGTCCTTCAGACTGCTACTTCTCATCATATCAGTGTTTTTTAACTAAGCCACATTTGATTTCTGGAAGAATTCTGGATGCCCATTCCATACTGTTCTCATAAAAAGACTTTCTTCTTCAATTTTCATTCTTCAGGGGCTGCACAGAGGAGTATGAAATGAAGACCATGGAACAGAAGCCAGAAACTGAGCCTCTGGCCGTGGGCTACCGACCCTCTCCTCGCCCAACTTGGAGATGGGATAGCCCACCTGTTCCTCCAGGGCTCCACAGTGCCCCCAATCCACAGCGATGGACCCCCATGGGTCCCCCACCTCCTCCACTACCGCGCTCACACAAGACACTGATGCCAGTTCCCTACAGAGATCCTCAGCACATCAATTCTAAGAGGTGAGATACAGAGCAGTAGATCATTTTGTCTCTCAGTTACAGAAGAGATAGAATTTTGGTTATTTTTAGTGGTGCATCAATATTCCATTTACTATATTTAATTTTGAGGATGCTGTTTCTTTATAGTTACACTTTGCAAATGATTAATTTCCCAGTCGCAGATTCTACGGTTGACAAAAGCATCGTTATGGTGCTGCATGTATGCAGCCATTAAACACACAGTCATACACAGATTTTAACTACTCTGTGTTGGATTAAAACAATCTGTGTTTAAACCCCGACTTTCTAATGCTCTAATGCTGCAGTCTCTGCCTGGGATGTGTGGAACCATCACAATACAAATACCATAAACATAAAATGACCATGCGTCATCACATGTACAGTTTGACAGAAATGTGCCTTATTTTAGCTCAAGGATTCATCTGAGTGATCCATAGGTCAGTGGAATAATTTGGAAGTTTGAAGTTGGCAGTGAGCTTGTTTTGCAGTGGAGAAATGTTGATTTGGTAGATAAAACCCATTTCGTGAATTGCGTGTCTAGTATGCATTATGGGAGGTTAGATAAATTAGTTCAAAAGATATCAGCTGCTGTTTACATGTTATCAATAGTGTTTCATTGGCAGACAGGAATATTGTATCTTCTATGTATACAGTGTTGCTACACAAAAGGAACTATTATTGGAAGAATATCCATCTTCCACATCTGAAAAATTTTGAAAAACAAGTGAAAATTTTTGTGGGGATCCAAATACAATGTTATCTGTCAAAGTAGTTCAGCAAAGTAAAACTTATTTATAATGGGGGTTACATTGCAGAACTGCAGAAGATACATGTGTGCACGCATGTATTTGTTACTTGGTGGAGGCCAAAAACCTTTTTCTAACCTTTTGGTAAAGTTAGTAAATTTTTTCTCTCCTAAGGCCTTCTAATTTAGTTGTATTTGTAAGGGTAAGGGTCACTGAGTGTCCTAACAAGGGCGGAAATACACAAAAAAACGTGCGCACAATCAAATGCTGGTAGGTTCTAAGTGGATCACCTATTTTCTCACTGAATTTAGATAAATAGTTTCTTGTGTTTTCATCTTAGCGTTACTTATACCCCTCAACTCTCAGTAGTTGTTTGTTTTGCTCTAGGTTAACAAACAGCCTCTGTGTGTCCTTCAGGCCAGTGAGCTACCCAGAGAACCACTTCAGTCTGTCTACTACTGTAGGCGACAGGTTGCTTCCCTACAGAAATCCCTCAGCCAGCTTCTCATCACCTTCCT
This sequence comes from Channa argus, assembly GCF_033026475.1. NCBI lineage: Eukaryota > Metazoa > Chordata > Actinopteri > Anabantiformes > Channidae > Channa > Channa argus. The sequence continues at coordinate 9,494,415 of NC_090202.1, forward strand.
CCGGCCTCAGCCTTTCCACAATGGGGCCGCCTGGAATCACACCAGGCCCATTTGTACGCTACAAACCTTCACCTGACAGGTGTGTGTGTGTGTGTGTGGGTGTGTGTTTGTGGTCTTTTTTTCCCTGAGCTCTTTTCTGTTGCACTATTAATCTTTACTAAACATGTCCAGTTTTACTCATAACAACTGTTTTTTTCTGTTTGGGAAGGATTAATCACAGGACAGGCTAAAAAATGTGTTGTGTTCAGGTTTGCAGTTATGCAGATATGTGTGAACACAGTCTCCCAGAGGAAAGATCTGTTGTGTGGGTGGCTCTTCCTCACAGTGTGGAGGATGATAACATCTTACCCAACCAGTGAAACGTGTTTTATTCAACTGCCATTAAGATGCAAAACTGAAACTGAGACTTCCTGAAATCCAAACTATAGGCTTTTAGGGCTTGCTTTAGGGGACTTTTCATTCTGTGTGTCTGTCTGTCTGTCTGTCTGTCTGCTTTACCATAATGCTCCTCCTCTGTTTTTCTCTACACTTCATTATGTGCATGTATAGTGTCTTGATAGGTGAAATTTGCCAAAAACTTCTTGTAAGTTTACTAGACATTGGCACAATGTGGTCGATAATAACTGATCCTCCGTCCTCCTGTGTAGATTTGGATCAGTACAGCGCCCCATGCTGCCCTATGAACCCCACCTTAGTGTGGACATCCCCTCCAGTGGGGAATCATCGTCAGGTTTCACCAGCCAGGAGAGCACCATGGAACGCTGCAAAATGGGTACATTGCCTCTATCTTTGTATGTTTGCTGTTTGGTGCTGGGTAGGTATTTAGAGCTTCTGCCTGTCAGAGCTGACAGTGACACATAAAAAACACTGAGATGGAATTAGTAACAGTAAACTGTAGGGAACAGATAAACAGTGAGCTGAAATTCAACATAAAGCTCCATAAAACAGAGGGGAGCTGCAGGTTCTGGTGTTAATTCTCTACTAGTTCATCACCACGGGCAATACGTTACCTTGTTATTTTCAAATTGTCAGTTGATAAATTGTTATAAAATAAATAAAGGTTTTAGCCGCTGTACAAAGAGAATATTTATTAAACTTACATTCATCAGATGGACAGCTGCGTGGCCATGGATTCAATCTTGTTTCGAAGTGTATGAACGCTGCACAGTAGAATAAACCTAACCGAATGTGAATTTGAGTGATGGAGTGTGGGGGATGTCAATGTTTTAATGTGCTATAAGCATTTAATCCTCTTTGCCAACCATGAAGGTTCTGTGTAATTTGCTTTAATACTGTGAGTGTCTGTGTGTGTTTTCTGTCTAGAACCCCTCTGGCATGTCCCGGCATCGTCATCTCGGGGACCAGCTGGTGGAGGGGGGCAACGGAGAATACCCAGACAGGATGTTCCAGGGAAAGACTCTCCAAACCGACACTCAAAGGTCAGACTTGTCAATAACCTTCCTCATTTCTGCATGTATCAGCTTTTCTGCTTCATTGTCTCTTAGTCTGAACGCCTGACTCATGTGCTTGTGTCCTCTTCAGGGTGAGACTCACTACTCAAGCCACTCCAGCAGTAATACTTTGTCCAGTAACGCCTCCAGCAGCCACAGTGACGAGCGTTGGTTTGATGGTGGAGCTGGAGGTGATAGAGGCGCAGGTGGGGGTGGCTTTAGTGACCCAACTGACCCTGACCCTGACCTTCTCAACAAGGGAGGCTCCAACGACAGTGGCATTGACGCTTCAACCAATTATAACAACACGCGCCCCGGAAACCTGTCCAACATCCAGTCACACAAGACCATGCACTCTTCTGCAACCTACAGTGGCATCCAAGAGCTGTCTGTGGGAAGGAGCAGCGGTGGGGGAGATGCAAGGAGACGAGAGTCTTCACCTATCATACTAGCTGCAGCCAATAGGAGCCAAGGGTATCGGACGAGGACCTTCCCACCTCCTGGTTGCAGTGGTGATAAAATGGATGCTTTCAAGCCCAGGTTAGAGACAAACTCACTGATGAGATGTATCTTTTATGGCACATTTTATGAAGCTAATATCATAAAACCTTAACCTCAATGAAAGGCAGATTTATCGCAAATATCTGCTGTTTATTATGAACAGAGTAATTCTTGCAGGTTAATGCTATTTGGCCTAATGGAAAAAGTGTACTTGGTACTACACAAAGATTTTAACCATTTTTGAGCGATCTCTAGTGAATGAGCCACCGAGCAGCTTTGGACCACCACCTGATCCTTGTAAACAACACTGTGATACATGAAAATGCATCTTAAATCCATTAAGGCTTATAGCAGCGTAATCCTTGTGAAACACACAGATCATCATGTGATCTCTTTTGCTGGCCCACATTGTGAATGCATGAAGCCATTAAACACACATACACAGATTTTAACTACTCTGTGTTGGATTAAAACAATCTGTGTTTAAACCCCGACTTTCTAATGCTCTAATGCTGCAGTCTCTGCCTGGGATGTGTGGAACCATCACAATACAAATACCATAAACATAAAATGACCAATGCTTCATCACATGTACAGTTTGACAGATCGTGCTCTAAGAAATGTGCCTTATTTTAGCTCAAGGATTCATCCAAGTGATCCATAGGTCAGTGGAAAACATTTGGAAGTTAAAAGTTGGCAATGAGCTTGTTTTGCAGTGAAGAAAAGTTGATTTGGTAGATAAAACACATTTCGTGACTTGTGTGTCTAGTATGCATTATGGGAGGGTAGTTAAATTAGTTCAAAAGAATATCAGCTACTGTTTACATGTTATTAATAGCGTTTCATTGGCAGACAGGAATATTGTATCTTCTATGTATACAGTGTTTCTACACAAAAGGAACTATTATTGGAAGAATATGCATCTTCCACATCTAAAAAATTGAAGTGAAAATTCAAATCCAAATACAATGTTATGTGTCAAAGTAGTTCAGCAAAGTAAAACTTATTTATAATGGGGGTTACATTGCAGAACTTAACTAAAAGTTATTTTTGTCATACTAGCACTAATGAGATAACAGTGTTTTTTGGGTTTGTATGTTTTGCTTTCAGGATCTTTGCATCATCAGTTTAAAATGTACCCCCTCACCTAAGTGTTAGCATGTAAAATCCAAATATATTTAGCTTCCTGTAGGCAACTGTCCAACTACATTGTTGCTTATGTGGACGTCTTAATCACCTGTATTATATATCTGTGTGTCCTGTCAGGGCCTACACACCGCAGGGTTACAAAACTCCAACAGCTGAGAAAGTGCGGCCTGTCCGAGCTGCTACCACAACACCTACGTCAGCTCAGTTAAACGCCATCCCTCTGTCCAGCTCTGCACCCAAGTCCTCATATGGGAAGAGCAGGCAAACCACTTGGCAGAATGAAGACACCAGCCCATCACCTTCAAACACTACCACAACATCCACCTCTGACAGCAGCACCAACAAGAAGTAAGAAACTATCAGCTCTGATTTAGTTTTCTTCCTGGCTAGTTAAGCATCTGTTCCTGCACCTTATATTATGTACTTTGAGCTTCAGAGGTTTTTAAACATAAACACATTTCAAATTCTCGACAAATACTTGTGGCTTTGTATCTTTACTGAGAAGAGATATATTAAGATAGTGAAATTGTAAAAATCAGGAAAAATCCAGTACATTTTTACACAAGACACCCTAAAATAAACCAATGTCTACTTGCAAGCCCTATCCAAAGTTTGGGATATTCAATTCAGTGTGTATTCTGAATAAGTATTTTGCAGAATTACCATGCAGTTACTAGCAACTAGCAAAACAACTAGCAAAGCCTAAAGGAAAGTATAACATATTTAGAATAACTGTGCAGCAGAAATGAGTTTTTTCTGTCTTCTACTATTTATCTCCAGACCGTTCAGGTTTACCTTGATAACCCTTGTTGGACTAATGATCTAAAATCAGGGACTAAATTGTTTATCTGTAAATTTGCTTGATTTATAAATGGTACGGTTACTGAGGAGTGAAGCACGAACAATTGCCTAATCCTTTGTGGTTTTGGTGCTCGTGTCACATGTTTCCAGGCAGGTGGATACAAATTCAAAAAATGTGTTTGGACAGCCACGACTCCGTGCATCACTGAGGGACCTGCGCTCTCCACGGCGGACATATAAGAGCACCATCGAAGATGACCTGAAGAAATTGATAATCATGGACAACCCAGGAGAAACTCCACAAAGAGAACCTGTGAGGAACACGGTAATGCTTGCAGAGGGTTACATCAGATTTAACACAACAGTTGTATATGAACGTATACGCACATCTCTGATCTCTGCAACTTTTCTCACTGTAGTCTCCCAGAAGGGCCTTGCAGCGCACATTTTCAGATGAGTCACTATGCAGCGGGCGCAGAGATGCCAGCTTTGCCAACTCTGAGAACCAGACGACTCCTACCGATGTACTTTTCACCTGCACACTGCCTACACGCAGACATGCAGTCTCCTCGAACCACTCCAACCACATGCAGAGTAAAAAGAGTAAGTTTAAACTGTTTTCAGGCAAGATGAGAAAATGTTCATAGCAGTGTTGACACACACCAGAACAGCTGTGTTGCATGTACTAGCTGCCAGGATGCATTCTTTAAGAATCAAGGCTCTCAGTGGTAGTTTGAAAGCAATACTATTAGAAATAATTGTATCAAAAATAAATACATAAATGTTCTACAACCTTGTAGTATGTAACTGCCCATGTTTTATGCAGGGGTTTGTTTACTTAGTGCTGCTGTTCTCCTCTCCTTTCTCTCAGTGCCTCTATCTGCATCAGAGCTGTCTCTTACAGAAGTGAGGGACAAAGTTCCCTCCCTTAGGAGGCTTGATCCCGGCCTCATGCCTCTTCCTGACACAGCCTCTGGATTGGAGTGGTCCAGCCTGGTCAATGCTGCTAAAGCTTATGAAGGTGAGGATGGAAACACATCAGTTTGTTTAATGCAGGCTCAGTGTGGGATAGTTAGGTCCTTATTAGTCAGAGCACAGTTACAATTACACAAACGTTCTTAATTTCTTTCAACATCTGCATAAAAACAGGCATGCAGAAGGTATTTGCTTTGGCTCTGAATAAGGGGGAAATGCTCTTCTTGATTATGTTGTACACAGAAACAGAGATCCATGTGGGTACGTGAGACCCTCCGAGAGAAGAGAACTCTGGGAGCACCAAATGGTATCAAGGAGCTCACTGGATGATTGTTGCCTCATGGCTTATTATTAGATCAGTAGGGTCAGTTGTCTGGCATAAAAGGCACATTGCATGCTTTTCTGCACTGAGTTAAACGTTTTTAAAATTAGAGGCATTCAGTGTGTTCCTATAAAAATCACACGTGCTCAGCAACCCAAAACTAGTAAGCAAAGTCCTTTACTCCCATTATAAAAAGTTTAAAAAGCCGCTCCCAGATTGTTACAATGTGCTCTGTCAGATCAAGCCCTTAATATTATACACAGTGTTTGTCGTTTGTTTTGTGTTTTTGTTACAGTATGAACCACAATTATTAAATTTAGCCTCAGTGCTCACGCAAGGCAGTGCAGGTTGTGAATTAATCTGTTAAAATTGGTTTAAAGTCATGTTAAAGATGCAGACATGACTGTTAAAAGCCTAAAGATGTTTGGGTGTTTAACAGTGGCTCAGCTCTCCTCTGTCACATGATACTCCTGAGGAAGAAACTAGTGGTCTGGGTGTTTAAATTACCTGCTCTGTCTTTCTGCTGCGTGTCCTCAGCCAGGTCCAGCTGTGTTTGCTTGTGTCATGTTCCTTAAGGGAGACTTGAGTGAGCTCGTTTGGGCAACCATTAAAAAGTTTGTTCATGTATCTCTGTTGCAGCACAAAGAGCAGTTTCCCTCTTCTCACTGACTGAGCCACAGGTTGGAGGTCAAGATGTGAGACCAGTTATCAGTCCAGACCAGTTTCACACTCCTCAGACACCACGGACCACACCAACTTTCACTGGGTAGGTCATTTCACCACTAAATGCAGAGCACAATGTTAGCAGAGAACTGGACACTGAACCCCCAACAGCCCATTCCCCTCCCCAGCTGTGCAGTGCTGGTCCAACCCGGCAGAAATTGGGGAGGGTTGCGTCAGGAAGGGCATCTGGCATAAAAACTGTGCCAAAACAACATGCGGACAATGATCCGCTGTGGCGACCCTGAACTCACAGGATAAGCCAAAAGGACAAAATAAATAAATAAAAAATGTTAGCAGAGTACTGTAGGGATCCCCCTCTCATTATTTCTGCTGTCTTGTTGTAAACTTTGTCACTACTGCCATCTTGTGGTGATTGGTGATTCAAGAAGTTGAAATAAATCCTCAGGTTGTTTGAGTAACTTCTGTGTTGGCAGATGTTTGCTCTGCTATTGAAGATACTATCAGAGCTAAAGAGGCGTTTTAGGATGTTCAAAGAGTTGTATGCAACAATAAATACACACACATAAACACCATTAACCCCTGTGTTGTTTGATGAGCTACAGAACATGTTTAAAGTAATGTGTGCTGTTTTTGTTTGCAGTGATGAGGTGCCCAATGATCTCTCTGGTCGGCTCCACCACCTGGAAGTCATGCTAAAGCAGCTGAACAATGATCTGGAGAGAGTGAGACTCTTTTGTCCTTTTTGGTTTTCGACTGGTTTGCCTTCAGTAGACAGTTGAAAGAACAAAACCATGATAGCAATGAGGATTTGGTTAAACCAGATGTTTTAAACTGTCAAACTAGCATTTATACTAAAAGAAAATACTAATGTTTGTGTTCAAGGTCCTCAGTTTTTGTAATTCCCTTTGATGTAAATCTGAATTACAACAAAAAGGAAAGTTTCAGTCACACTGAGCTGCCATCTTCTGTCTCTCTGTCATTAGGAGAAGCAAGATAAAATCGTTCTGCTCAATGAGATGGCCAACCTGAGGGAGAACAACCAGCGCTTACAGGAGGAAAGCCTGACAGCCAGTGAGCAGCTGCGCAAGTTCAGCATGCTTTTTACCAACCTCAACAAGACAGGAAGTGACCACGAGCCTCACTCCTTAACACATGAACCTAACTTAAAGAGGGAGTGATCGACAGCAGCAAAACAGCATGAGATTCAGGCCTGAGGGAGGGAAGTGTGTGAGAAATATTTTTTGGGAGCCAGAGGTCACAGTGATGTTACCTCACACAGCTTCCACTGGACTGCCTTAAATCAGAGAGTAGGAAACAGATATTTCCTGAAAGTCTTAATGCACCTCACCCTCTTTTCTCTGACCCTGCTTATTTTTATAAACTGAAGTCACAAAGTCTTATATACTTGTTATGTGCTGTATATAAATACATATGCTACTATGCCAGAGGAACGAGTGGAAGAGGAGAACTTGACTGTTTTAGAGAATACTACATCACCTGGAGAGGCCTAATACTGTTCCTGCAACAAATCAGCCAAAAAAAAAACCTAACAAAAAAAAAAAACTCATTACAAACTGCATCTCCCAGAATGCACTAAATGTAATGGAAGCTCTACAGACTTGGTACTGTAGATAGATGCCTGTGTGGTACAATTCTTGTGTATCAATATTATCTTTATTGTACTGATATTGCATAACAGTTGTACTAAAGAGGTGTGTGTGTGTGTGTGTGTGTGTGTGTGCGTGTGTGTGTGTGTGTGTGTGTGTGTGTGTGTGTGTGTGTGTGTGAAAGTGAGAGAGAATTGATGGTATAGTGAATTCTCTGAAGCGTTACTGTTTGAGGCACTAGAGGTTCGATGCATTTTGGTGTGTGTGTGTGATTCTGCAAGAAAGGAGGTTAAATGTGTTTGGACAACTGAGTGATGAACAAACTAGTTTACTGTAATATTAAACTTGTGGGCCACCATATTTTACATGAATAAACTGTGGCCCATCGATGTGAAACAAGCCATCAGCGTAAATGGTCGATGTCAGAAACTCAGTGATGTGTACCAGTATCATATCTCTCATATAGTGCAGTGTTTTGAATTTAATTTTCACGGTTTTTCGCAGTGCTGCATCATCTCAGATCTAGATGTACTGGATAATTATTCTAACCTCAAGGCGTTATCACAGTATGCAGTCAGTGAACGTTGCCGTGATATTTAAAGCAGCAGTTGGACATTTTGGCAAGTACACATATTCACTTTCAAACAGAGACGAGAAGACAACACTAATAACACTGTAAGTATTACATTATTGGGCTACATCCAGCATGAACCCTAGAAACGGCTACTGTTTAATCCAAACAGAAAAGTCTTTGCATAGATTTAGTGGGTTACACTGTTGACAACTTGAGCCCCATTTTAAGCCCATTTGTTTATATTTCAAGAAGTAGTGAAAATCAGTGCAAATCATTACTACCAGTTTGATGTGTACCATTGTAGGCAGAGTATCTGCAACTGACAGACACTAAAATTTAACCTGATTTTTAAACAAGTAATGAGTTAGTTTGTCTGTGTTTTGGTATGTAACAGACAAACACGAGTGTGTCATCGTCATCTCATTTGCCTCTCAGCAAGAAAGTGAATCAGTCATTTTCTAAAATGTCTAATTATACCATTGCATTCTACGTACTAATCAAAATGACGCTAAGACACCAGTGACCCGGTTTATAGAAAATATTTGCAGTACACAAAAACAAACCTCCATCAAAACCAGTCTGTTGGTGTGTGAGATCATTTGCCCCTGTGTTCTGTGTTAAATCCAATGGAACACAAGAGACACTATACACCTTGCTTGCTCAATGATATTGTATACTATAGGTTTCATGCATAAATGTCAGTCTGTGATTTTTGGTTGCTGGTACTGAATGGACAGTACATCCCTGCTGAGGATGAAGTTTCTTCCTGCTTCACTTTAGATGTTGCTGATAAAATTGTACTAAATAATTATGTACTCTGCCCTGTTTAACAGCGACTTATCACTCAGAGGAAGTTTCCTCTTTCGGTCAGACTGGAACAATTTTCCAAATCGCTCAGGTTTCTCAAGATGCTGTTAATGACACTAAACCATCAGTTAGGGGTGGGCGATGTATTGTACTGTGAGACTTTATAAATTTGTTATATTGTTTATACTGTTGTATTAGGTCATTTTATGGCAATAATCATATGACTTAGACCTTGATGAATAAGTATTTAATTAGCTGGATTCCCCCCAAATGACCAACATAAACAGCTTCTTAAATAATTTTCCCTGAAGTCTAATATTTGCCCAATGTCAAAAATACTTTTTGTCAGTAACACAGAGGGGACCACGTGTTGTATTGTGACTGAGCTGCACAGAAAACTGCCATTTTCTTGTGCTCCTCTCCCCACACTTCGAAAAATGCTGCTTCTGCTTTTAAGTAATTTAAAGTCACCATTCCTAAGCCACTTTTACATCCCAATTTCTTTGTTCCATTAACATTTATACATTAGCCTATTTGGATTCTCAACTTTTGGTACAGAAATGCTACTTTGACCATAGACAACAGCAGGTTTCAGTGTGGTTCAGATACTTCTCAGAACAGTTTTTTGTTCATTCTAACTTGAGACCAGGTTCCAGTAGGAAGTCCTTCATTTGCAAGTCTTAATCTCTAGTTTGCTTATGTAAATGGGCAAGGCTTTTTATATAATAATTTTGTTCATGTTATGTATAATTATGCTATTTATAGCACACACACCGTGATCCCTGTTGAACAAATCAGTAATTCATTAAGGTTAACAGTAATATTGTATAACTAGGTTTGTTTTTTAGATGTTAAATATTTTGATAATTTATTTTTTACATCATTGGCCACTGTTGCAGACGAGTGAAGATTAGAGGGTACTGTGTTTGTGTCTGTTTTATTTCTGATGTCTGTACAAAACAAATTTGTATGACTCTTATATAGTTCGCCATTTTCTGACATCTTTCCTCTGTGCGTCAGTGCTGTCTGCATGTTGCAGGGTACGTGATGCACTGACACATTTGAACTTTTTTTTGGGTTGTAATAACTTGTACATTTAAAGTGTAAATTATGTTTTCATTATTTTGTAAAAAAAATTAAAAGATTATCAGAACGTTTTGGTTTTTTTCATTAAAAAACTGGTTATAACATTTCACCTGAAACAAATGTGAATATATATTCTATTATTTTTAATTGGAAGAAGCTCATCTGAATCCATGTGAACTGTATGTCAAACATTTAAGGAGCTTGAAAAATTATCTCCATATTTAAGTAACAATACTGTAACAGCATTTATCAAACTGATCACCACCAGTGGGGAGGTTGATGTCATTCTAAGCACTGCATGTTGCAGTAAATACAGTAAAGTCTGGGGTTCAGGAGCAGTCTATATTTAAAAAAAAAAAAGTGTATGGAAAATGGGTTTGGGTGTTTTTTTAAGCAAACATTTGGCTAAACAAGACAAGACCACTTCAGGCTTCAAATTATTGGGAATATGTCCATATAAGGAATATGGACAATTTTCGGTTCATACAAATCCGATTTAATTGCAGCGCTACCATATATTTGCTTTTGTCTACTTTGTTTACTGGCCACTGCTCACAAAAATCCATGAAACAATGTATGTTTAAAAAAAACAACAAAAAAATTTTTATTTCTCCATAACAAATTTAAACTTAATAGAAAATTTTATTATAAAGTTCTTGCTGCTTTTCACTGACTTGGCATTAACCCTTTAATAGAATTTACTTTGTAAATACTCTGTAAAGTTCACATAAGAAGGCTTAAGTTTAAGAAGTGATGCACTTTTAACAGGAACGTTACTATCAAGTCGAGTCAAAGCAGGTGACTGAGATTTACTGGCTTTGGAGTGTAATTACTGACGAGAGACAACACACTTAAGATCCACACATGAGGCACTCGTCTCTGTTCTCCAGGGAGCAAACCATAGCTGCAGTGTTTCGCTCTTTGATCTCCTGCTCTGAGGCTTTGGCCGGCTGCGCCTCCTTCAGCTTCTCCTTGTTCAGGGTGAACTGGATGGGGTTAGCAGCAGGCTTGGTCCTCAGGTAGTACATACCTGTCTTTAGACCCTATGGAGAGAGGGAGAAGAAAGTTTAACACTGACCTTCAGGTGACACCTGGTTGCTTTTTTTTTTTTTTTAAATCCTACAGGTCTCACTTACTTGCTTCCAGCCATAGAAGTGCATGCTGGTCAGCTTGCCGTAGTTTGGCTCTGCGATGTGGATGTTCAGGGACTGGCTCTGGTCGATGAAGGCCCCACGGTCGGCAGCCATCTTGAGTACCGTCTTCTGAGAGATTTCCCACACAGTTTTGTAAAGCTGCTTAAGATCCTCTGGAATCTCATCAATCCCCTGTTTACATAGAACCCAGAAATGTTACATTATCTAAAAATAATAATCACAGCATTGAACAAAAAAAAAAAAACCTGGTCACTAAGCGAAATAATTACTTTAGTACTAATTTGTTGCAGTGACAATTTGCTACTTGTTTTGTCTTGTACTGGTTATCTGAACATATTTTTTAAAAAAAAAAGGTACAGGACAAACAATAAAACAAAAAACGTTTTGTTTATGAAAAAGGTTGCAGAGTTGTTTCTTTCCCTTTTAATCACTGCACATCTAATCATGATGAAGACTAGCTGTGATGCATTTGCTGTCGTTCTTATAATAACAGACCTGGATGGATCCGTTGTGACCAATCAGCTTGTTCTTCATGTCCTCATTCCACAGTCCCCTCTCAGTCAGGTCTTTGAGCAGATGAGGATTAACGATCTGAAACTCTCCTGAAAGGACTCTACGGGTGTAGATGTTGCTGGTGTAGGCTTCAATAGACTCGTTGTTTCCCAGGATCTGGGCAGTAGAGGCTGTGGGCATCGGGGCCAGCAGCAGGCTGTTTCTTACACCGTGCTTCGCGATCTTCTCCTTCAGCAGCTTCCAATCTAGCAGGTCTGTGGGAGTCTTCCCCCACATGTCATACTGGAGGATGCCCTTGCTCACAGGGGAGCCCTTGTATGTTTCATAGGGGCCGAGGTCGGCAGCCAGCTCGCAGCTTGACTCCAGAGCAGCATAGTAGATTGTCTCAAAGATCTGGATGTTCAGCAGCTGAGCCTCTGGACTTTCAAAGGGGTAACGCATCAGAATGAAGGCATCTGCCAAACCCTGGACCCCGATTCCTATTGGCCGATGACGCTTGTTGGACTTTTCAGCCTCAGGCACTGGATAGAAGTTAATGTCTATGATCTTGTTCAGGTTTCTGACAATAACTTTGGTCACATCTGCCAGTTTTTTAAAGTCAAAGGTCCGCTCAGGGGTGACATACATGTTGAGAGCGATGGAAGCCAGATTACATACTGCAACTTCATCCATGCTGGTGTATTCAACAATTTCTGTGCAAAGGTTGCTGCATTTTATAGTGCCCAAGTTCTGCTGGTTGCTCTTCCTGTTGCAGGCGTCTTTGTACAGCATGTATGGTGTGCCCGTCTCCGTCTGAGACTCGATAATGGCATACCACAGCTGCTGAGCCTTCACCACGCGCTTGACCCTCCCCTCCCTCTCATATTTTGTGTAAAGTTCCTCAAATTCCTCCCCCCAGCACTCGTGCAGCCCGGGACATTCATTGGGACACATCAGAGACCAGTCCTGGTTGCTCTCCACTCTCTTCATGAATAAGTCAGGGATCCACAGTGCATAGAAAAGGTCTCTTGCTCTCTGCTCCTCCTTGCCCGTGTTCTTCTTTAACTCCAGGAAGTCGAACACATCAAAGTGCCAGGGCTCCAGGTATACGGCGAAGGCTCCTGGTCTCTTGTTACCACCCTGGTCTACATAGCGTGCCGTGTTGTTGTAAACTCTCAGCATGGGGACTAGCCCATTTGAATTGCCATTGGTACCAGCAATGTAGCTCCCCGTTGATCTGATGCAGCTGACCGCCACACCGATTCCTCCAGCTGACTTGGAGATGAGGGCACACTGCTTGAGGGTGTCATAAATGCCTTCGATACTGTCGTCCTTCATTGCAAGCAGAAAGCAGCTGGACAGCTGTGGCCTGTTGGTTCCTGCATTGAAGAGTGTAGGAGAGGCGTGGGTAAACCACTTCTCTGACAGCAGGTTGTAGGTCTCAATGGCTGCATCAATATCTGTTCCATGGATTCCAACAGCCACTCGCATGAGCATGTGCTGCGGTCGCTCTGACACTTTGCCGTTGATCTTTAGCAGGTAGGACCGCTCCAGAGTCTTAAAGCCAAAGAAGTTGTACGAGAAATCTCTGTCGTATATGATGGCAGAGTTGAGACGGTCTTTGTTGTCAAGGACAATTGTGAGAGTTTCCTTAGAGATCATGGGAGAGTGGCATTTGTTCAGGGGGTTGATATATTTGTATAGATCCTCCATTACCTCACTGAACACCTTCTTCGTCTCTTTGTGCAGGTTTGAGACAGCGATGCGTGCTGCGAGGATAGCGTAGTCAGGGTGTTTAGTAGTGAGAGTGGCTGTGATCTCTGCTGCCAAGGTATCAAGCTCCACCGTAGTGACTCCGCTGTACAAACCCTGGATCACCTTCATAGTAATCTGAGCCGGGTCTACAAAGTCAGAGTTCAGCCCATAGCAAAGCTTCTGGATACGAGAGGTGATTTTGTCAAACATGACACGCTCTTGGCGTCCATCTAAAAAAAGAAAAAAAAAAGTCACAGTTAACACTTTATGATTTTTAACTACTTCATTATCACTGACATATTTCCACTCTCTTTCCAACAACATACTATAACATAGTAATCATATGTTGTAGTGAATCTTAGTTATCAGAAGAAACCAGTCAAAGTCTGGTGTACCAACATATTTGGCCAATAAACAGATTCTATTTTTGCTGCATCATAGTAGTCTGTCAGCAAAAATACATTCGTATTAAATATGTTTTTTAAAACATTAATGCTGCATCACCAGTCTTTTTCAGTATTTACTTCCAGTTACTGTCACAGACCACATCTCTATTTTTTTCCTTCCATCTTTTTCCCACAGTAACACACTAAACACTGCTCTCCACTGTCCCAGCTTGTGATCGTTTTCATATTTTTGACTTTTCCCTGATAACAGAAAACTACGTGAACAGATAACGCTGAGGAGCTGCGTGCGCTTACATTTGGTGGTTAAGCTACTCAAAAGTGGACACTTTTCCATTTTTCATACATGACAGTAAAAAGTGACTATTTAATCATCAGTTGTTCTGCTGCTGAAAACAAGCCGATTAGCTTTTCTTCGAGTTCCGGAGAGTGGAACATCGGGCCTATATAACAGCTTTTTGGCGCCAACTATGACAAAAGACTAGGGCTTATGAGTCCATAAACACTAACATCAATAACAGCTTGCAGCTGAGGGACTCAGAAAACTGATTTTAACTTGGATGTCTACTGATCAGAGGTAACACTAATGTTATTTAAAACAATATGCTCACTACCATGGAGCTAATTAACTTAAATTGCTGACAGGCTGGCTGCGAACTGGTGTGTAATGGTTACTGTTAGCTCCTTTAGCTTAACCAATAGCGTAACGACCAGCTAACCTGAGCAAAGCGGGACATCGAGCGTCATGTTTGACTTTCGGTTCTGTGAGTTGTTAGACTAACTCAGCCGCGTGGATGAGCTGAAACGACGGGGAGTCGCCAGAGTACTTGCAGATCCCCAGTATTGACAGAGATAGCCGTGGCGCTAACTGAGGCCTGGGCAAACATTACAACGAAGCCAAACACCAAAACACATTTGCTCACCTCGCTTGATCACATGCATCCTGGCACCCGAGAAAAGAGCAATTCTTCCGCTTTAAGTTTAGTCTCTTCGGTGTCACGACGTGCGTCTGACCGCGAACAACAACCAGACTCTAAGCGAGACCACAGAAAAATCCCGCTAACGTTGTACGGTAGGCGGTGCGGGAACTGACAGTCACAGGCACTTTGACCAGTCAGAAGCAAGAGACAACGGATCTCTGCGTCTGTGGAGCAAATCAGGGAACTTGGAGGCAACTCAATTTCTTTCGCTTTCCGTTCCTCAGATCTGGTGGGGTGCAGAAGTAGGTTATACAAGATGTTTTTCTGTTTTTGTTCTGACTTGCTCTGAGATCGTAAGGCAACAATGATGCAATCCAGTCTGTTGTGCCAACATTTTTTTGAATTTCTTACTAAGGCACCAAACTAAATATTTATTGCTGCAAACGAAAACAAACCTTGGCCATAAGAGGAGGAATGGTGCAGGGACTTTGGTGTTTGTTTACGGGAAACGAAACATTGTTTCGACGAACGAATTATTCGTACGGGAAACGAAACAGTGTTGTTAAAACGAGTGACTTTTGCACTGTACTGCAGTTCCTTTAACAGATATCTGCACCATAAGCAATTTCTTTGCGTATACTAGAAAAGTATGTGGTCATAACAAGGCCTGAGACAGACGACGTCCAGAGTGTATCTAAGGTGTATCTCTCCCAATGGCCCAATCTCTCCGACCTTATATACAAAATACCCTGAGATAATCCCCAAGCAGATATTATCATCACATCACCAAGTTAAATTTTTTTGTGTGACAAAGACGAAATAAATCCACGCTTCACTTCGTTTGAGCAACTTGACCCACAAAATGTTGTGAATATGATGACATATTTGATCATAACGTTAACTTTGATCAGTCGATATCGATTTCTACAACTAATCACCTCATTAATGAAACAAAATGAAAAGTCATAATAACTGTAGTTTGTACTCCCGTCGGTGGATGGCGGTAGAGCTCCACAGAGCTGTTCTGTGAGCGCCGTTAAAACAAAGAAGAGCTTACACTACTTCATCAGAGGTTACAGCGATGCCCTGTAAAAGATAAGATGTCACATTTGTATATTTAAATGAATTTCAGCAGAGGAATTGTAAGAATTTTTCTGCGTCACTGCCTTATTGCAACTTTTAGGAGGAGTAGTAGTAGTTTAGCGTTAAATGACTGTGAAGCAGCAGTAAACGGTTGCTGATCGCTAAGCGCAAAAACGTCGCTAAAGGTTGAACACATTGGTTTTTCCGTGAGCAATATGCTGGTTTTCCCTGGGTTAACCTGATAGAAACAGGTCTGAAGTCAACCAGGTCTACAGAGACCTGGGCCGCTGAACCCCAGTGAAGACTTGGACCACACACGGCAGACTTGTAAAAGCGCAGTATGGTTGTTGTAACGAGACTACGGAGCATTGAGAATGTGACAACGGTGCTGACTGACGAGCCTGCTGCAGTTTCAGCGTCCTCCTCCACTTCCTGTGTGTGGACGTCCCTCCCGCATCACACTGCGAGTCAGTTTGTACACGTAGCTGTTGTGGCTGACTGAACGCCACCTACGGGGACACTGTGTATCTCTAGTCATGCCCAGGTCTAGTCGGCGGTACAAGCCTCTGCAGCAAAGCAATGGCAGCGGATCTTTCCCCAGATGTGAGCGGGTCAGAATGCCCCGGGCCCGGGTACTGCTTTTATGTCTCCTCGGGGTTCTTGTGCTGGCGGTGGTACTGGGAGTCTACCTGTCCAACGACACCGCCAGTGGACCTGTGAACCATATGCCAGCCGCAGATCTGACCAAAGACAGGGTAAGAGACAACTAAGCACGGATGCTTCAACTTAACCTGTCGGCTGTGGGACTAGTTTGGTCCTGACAGTACCTCACAAGTGTGGCATTGTCTGGACTTCTGTGTTATTATAACATCTCGCAGTAAATCTGTACATAGGGGAAGCACCTAGCAAAGTGAAGTACTGTACTTTTAAAGCAAATATAAACATCATCATCATCATCCTCTGATCCCAGTTCCTCCACTGTGTACATACTCCGATTCTGTGTGGCCGTTTTGGAACAAAATTAACAATTTTAATAAAACTAGGGCTCTGGGAAATTATGAACCACATTTCTATATTTCCCGAACAAGGCCATCAATATTTTTAGCCTTAGCTTGATCAGTTATTTGTTTGTTTGTTTCATCCAAGGACCAGAATACTGCAGTGACAGTATTCATTCAGCAAATACCAGTGACTATCTGCCCTGGTGCTACTTCAACAGGGATGGTTTGGTTTTGATGTTTTTCATCTTTCGCTGCACTATTCTTTGATACTTTATGGTCAGCAGAAGTAATTTTCATTTATATAGCCCATTTTAAGTCAAATTAATTAAGTAATTATTTTGGAAATAAAATATGACAAATAATACACAGGGCCATGACGTATTTAGGTTGTTTGTTTCATCAAATCCCCAAAGACACCCAGTTACTATCCAAAAATAAATATAAACAACATTACGCCTTTAGAGGAAAGGGGAGAAACCTGAGTAAGAACAGCAGAAGAAGAATCTCTCTGTCTAGAGTCAGACAGATCAGTTAAGTAATAGTGTGCATATAAAACAGTTATAACATGGAGTAGTGAAATAGTCTGAGGTGGAAAAGAATCAAGTATATGTGAAAAATCAGTAGAGACGTCAGGCAGTTCTGTACTATAACAACAAGTCCTCTTGTTGTCTCTCCACCAGTTGTCCCACAAACCCACTAAGTGCTCTGCAGCTCAGATCCGTCGTCTGGCCTCTCAGGTGGATGGCAGTCGCTTGTGGGAAACTCACCTGAGGCCTATTCTAATAGAGCGACTACCAGGGACACAAGGCAGCCTGGCTGTACAACAGGTATGTCTTGGTTTCCTCTCCTATGGACACTTTGCTCTTTTTTTCCTTCTTCATTTTTAATCCAACTTTTCTGCCTTTAGCACATCACCTCCACGCTGTCCTCGCTGTCTGCTGGCTGGTCTATAGAGCTAGACTCCTTCCAGTCCTCTACCCCTCGTGGCCACGTTACCTTCACCAACATTGTTGCCACTCTGGACCCCTCTTTACCTCGGAGGTTGATCCTGGCTTGCCACTACGATTCCAAGTCCCTGCCTCCAGACCCTCGGGCCCCAGAGAAGGTGTTTCTGGGGGCAAGTGACTCTGCAGTGCCCTGTGCTATGATTCTAGAGCTTGCGACTTCTCTGGATGCGCAGCTCAAGTCATTTAAACAACAGGTATCTCTATGTTCGGTTGTGTTTTTGTTACACGTGCATGAACATTGCGGTTTGCAGTGGTGAAGACAGACAGCAGTTTCAGCAGGTGCTGATAGATGAGTTTTCTAATTTTTCTATGTTCTTTCCTGTGACAATAAGCCTGAGATGCTGACCAGTATTTTTTTCGTTCATTCTTTTCATGCGTCTGCCTCCAGGGCTGCAGTATAAGAGAAAATGCTGAGTCCAGCCCCGTATTTGGAGTGCACTAGTCTTCTGTATAAAGCAGTGTCTCTGTGATTAATGTAGTTACCATGGGAATGCTCACACACTCTTGCATAGACACTGCGACAACACTGCAGAGAAACAGACCACAG
The DNA here is from genome assembly GCF_033026475.1 of Channa argus. Taxonomy (NCBI): domain Eukaryota; kingdom Metazoa; phylum Chordata; class Actinopteri; order Anabantiformes; family Channidae; genus Channa; species Channa argus. The sequence continues at coordinate 9,512,735 of NC_090202.1, forward strand.
TTGCTGTTGCTGTATTTTATTCTGACTTGGCCTCTTTTCTATCCAGAAACTTCCAGTGTCTCTTCAGCTGGTGTTTTTTGATGGCGAGGAGTCGTTTGAAGAATGGACCGCCACAGACTCTTTGTACGGCTCGCGTCACCTGGCCGAGCGCATGGCCAACACACCTCACCCTGCAGGCTCCTCACACACCACCGTGCTCCAGGCTGTGGTGAGGAAAGGGTATTTGTTCTGTACAAAAATACACATTTTCCCCCATCATCATCCAAATCTAGTCACATTAATATTTTTGCCCCAGTGTTTCCTATGTAGTCATGCAAAAGTACTGTTACTTGATGTTACATTTAACCACTGTAACTACTACTTACCATGCACATTCTCTGTAGGACCTGTTTGTGCTGCTAGACCTGCTCGGTGGTCCTGATCCACTGATTGCAAACCACTTTGATAACACAGCGCGCTGGTTTGACCGTCTGATTTCTGCCGGTAAACACTGCCTGTAACTTTCTTAGTACTCATGAATATTGAAATCCCTCTGCATTGTCTGTCCTCACACTGCCTTCACCACTCATTCTCAGAGAAGAGACTCCATCGACTGGGTCTTTTGATGTCTCACCCCTCAGAGCAGGCATATTTTAGAAAGGATGTGTACTTTGGACCTGTACAGGATGACCACATCCCCTTCCTTCACAAAGGTGAGTAATATCACTAGGTGGATTCCTATCCACCTGCTTTTATGTGCACTTTTAATTTGTGCATAAAATAGTAATACGTTTTTAAAAAGTGGTTAAGTAATCAGTGAAGAGAGAAAACAATCTCAAACATTAAATCCTGGTCTTTAAGAAGCTGCATCTGCCAGTGCATTTTCTTTAATCTATTAAATTATTAATCAACTAATTGTTAGTGCTTCACTTAATATGGTGGCACATCACGTTCCTCAAAGAGAAAACATTAGAGACATTATCTCCTAATTATGAGATACATATCTCATAATTATCAAAGACAGAATAATACATCTTGTAATTACGAGATACAGATCTTGTAATTATGATTTAGGGATCTCATAAACGTTTCAGAACCTTTATTTTTTTTTTGGTATATATGTTTATATTGTAGTTTTTGCCGTGTAGTATTTCTGTCACTCATGATCATCACCATGCTCTTTTCCTCTTCGTCTAGGGGTCCCTGTGCTACATGTCATCTCCACTCCCTTCCCACCGTTCTGGCATACGCTGGATGACACAGAGGAGAACATGCATCGCCCCACTGCAGAGAACCTGACTAAGATCATGGCTGTGTTTCTGGCTGAATACCTGGGCTTCTAAACCCATGCTTTGACCGATATTTTTGCTGTCAGATTCTCACGTTCAGCTCATACTGGAGTACCAGCGATGTATAAATGACCAGGTGCACAAGTGAAGACCCTGGTGAAAACTGAACTGGGATACCAGCTAAATGTAGCACAAGTCACTGCTGGACTAACCAGTGTCTTAGGGTTTATGAGATGGAAGGATCAGAGACTCTTGCCTGGACATGTGAAGTCTTAACTAAAATGTTGGTACCTGTGGAGCAGCTAGGCAATATGACTATGAATTAAAAAGCACTCTAAAATTCTATTTTTGATTCATTTCTGTGAAAGAAAAATTCTAGCCCTTTCTGTTGTTCCATTAGTCTGATGGAAATGCAAGAATTTCTTCTTAAAGACCATTATTGTGTGAACACTGTCTCACGCGTGAGTGGTTCTGTTGACTTCACCTTCTCAGCCCTAAAACCTGTTAATATGTGGTTATACTGCACATCCTGTGTCAGTGTTCTGTTATTACATTCAAAATCCAACAAATGTTCTTTTACGTCACAGGAAAGGTTTTATGTTTTTATTCAGTTGGATGCAAAAGTCAAAAACACTGACAGTGCCGTTGCTAGAAAATTCTGTAAATGTGGTACTTGCAGGAACATGTTACCAGTATGACCCCATATCATCAGCCTCCTTAAAAAATGTTTGAGCTTTATACCATGTGGGATTATCATGTATCAGAGTGAGTGAGCGATTTTACAAAGTGTGGAGATCCACTGCAGTGTTTTAAAGCACAACTGTGAAAGGGTATGTTAAAGTCAATCCAGCCAAAAGATGCTTACATGTAATTTCTGCCTTGTCTGTCGTTCTTTATGTGTTAAAGTCATTGTGCAATGTCTCGTTCATTTTTTAAATAAAATTTACTTGCAAAATGTTTGTTTTACCACCACATTTCGCTGCCAAGAAGCAGCAAAATCTTTTGAAGAATACCTATCAAAAATAAACAGTGAAGTAATAGAGGTTACAAATATTAGAAGAGCAGACTCAGATGAGGCTTCTACACATGTGACGTAGAGGAGGTGGTGGATGAGAGAGGGGTGGAGGGCAGTAGTACTTTGGATGTGAACTCCCTAGAGGTGAGGGAGGGTGAACCTCTCCTGAAGGTCCTCCACTGCCAGCTGTAAGAAAACTAAAAGAAGAGAGGAAAAGTGTCACAAAAATGGGGGATGAACACTGCATCTTGATTCTCACACCAGTATTGAAGATCAACCCTTATCCTATTTTAACCACAAGATGGTGGTGTTACTCTGCATATGAGCTGGATAAAAACGTTCAAATTGTAGAAACAAAACTTTTGAGTGTCTACATGCAACTGTAGACCATTACAAAGACAATTTAAACTGTAAAGAGTTTTTTCTTGTGTGCGCTTTACAGATGATAATGTGGTATTAAAAAGCATTGAAGCCAACATTTCCACTTCCACCTGCTCTGTTCTTAAATTGGAGAATCGTACAACAATGGCAAAGAAAAAAATCAACAAATAAAATACAATAACCAATGGGGCACCGAGGTCTGTCAACCACTTCTCTCCTTAACGTGAAGAGAGGCAGGGTTTCTCGTAATCCTGGTCCACATGAACCTGGGCATGTAACAGAATTTATCAGGTTAACTTACTGTAATAAATTAATCAAATTAATGTTTCAGCTTCTCATATGTGATCATTTGTACTGTAGGCTACATAAACCACTATTTTATGGTATTAATTTGGACTTTAGGGAATAAAGATCAGTTTTTCTATTCTCTGATATGCTTGAATTGATCAATTAGCCTCAGATCTTCTAATTCTCTTAGGTATCTTTTGTGTATATGTTATTATCCATCTGCAATATACATTTGTGTGTTATCAGTTTTGCAGCAGTTGGCTGAATGTTAGCAGAGACTATGGTTCTATAAGCTTCAGATCTCATCCTGCTATCTTCATCAGCACTCAGCATATCAATAAACACCATTGACCCGGGTTCATTGGTAGCCATACATTCCCTGATGTTTGAATGCACTGGAGCATGAGCCTTTTCTTCTTTATGCTTTTCTCTTCCCGTTATTCTGGAACAAGTTTATCTTGGATTCATCAGTCCAAAGAATCATCATCAGTCATCAATAACCCAGAACTGGGGAGGCTTTTTCTTTGGTGTTTTCTGGCAAAGTCTAATCTGGCCTTTCTGTTTGTGAGCATTACTGTTTGCACCTTGTTGTGAGGCCTCTGTATTTAATTCATAAAGAGTTAGCTAAATGTGAAAGGGTTCTTCACCATGAACTGAACAATTCTGTCATCCAATTTAGTTGTCTTCCATGGTCTTCAAGGGTGTTTGCTGTTGCTGAACTTGCCAGTTAATATCTTTTTCTTAAGAATGATCCAAGCTGTTATATTGGCCACTCCCAGTGTTTTTGCAGTTTTTATGTTTGTTTTCATCACTTCCATGTCACACAATTCCTCAATGGTCTATTTCTCACTTTGGCCAATCCCTTTTGAATTAAAGCTGAACGTCTTGACTTCACACACATCTTGAATGTTCCATTTCAAATTCAATGTGGTGGTCTACAATGTGGTGGTCTACAATATGGTGGTCTACAGAGGCTGAGAACCCGCCAAAAACGTATCATTGTCCTAGTATTTATGAATCAGACTAACCATTCCCTGAGTGACAATATCCTCCTCTCACTTCTGATGGATTCACGAATCATTTCACTCTGCAGTCAACAAATACTGCAGATTTTTAGCGATTTTGGACCAATTTAACTTCACAACTAGTATGTAAGGCTATTACAACAAAATAAACAAAAAACAAATGTTTAATTGACACAGAAGCTTATCCGTTTAAAGTCATGGTATATCACAGTCTTCGCTAAAATCAAATGCTGTTACAGGGGAAAACCTTAAATGATTGGAATGAAGAGATTTCCCAGCAAGTGACCTGCTGCTGTGTCACTGACCCGGTGATGTCTGTGGTGCGGTCCCTCTGCCTGCGGTTTTTGAACCAGTTGCTGACCTGTGTGGTGGTCAGGCCAGTGGCCGCTGCGAGCTCTCGCTTCTCCTGTGTGGATGGATACGGTTTAAGGTGGTACCAGTCCCGCAGGATGCTCCGTGATTTTTCCTGTATATGTTGAACAAACAGTTGTTAACGCAACACAATCACATCTGAAGAGTAAATGGTTGAAAACTCTTCTTAGATGAGAGCAAGATGCCCAAACACGAGACATAAAACAATAAAAACAGCAACATGAGGTGATGTTTGTTTCTATTCCTTTTGTGTTTCTCCACGATCATTTTTCATGGCTTTGTAGTCTTTTTGTTTTTCATTATCTGTATCTTTGTTATCAATTTACATTGCTTTGAGACATTTTTGATCTCTTTCTAGTAATTGTGTCTCTAAATGATTTGGGGGGCCATTTTCTGCTCTTTGTAGTGAGAGTGGGTGTTTTTGAAACCATCTTGCATCTGTGTTTGGTTCTTTTGTCTCTTTATAGCTGACTTAGTAATTGACTTTCCAACAACAAGCCTCAAACTCTGGGCCGAGGCCCAGTAGACACGTTCTATTATGATCCTACAATAGTATGATTAAAAAATAAATAAATCAAGAAAAAGACACCTAAAATACCTTTTCATCTGGTTAGGCCCTAGGATGCTGGGAGGTGTGGCTTCCCTAAACTGACATTAAAATTATAGACAAACAAACGGTTGGACGGTTGGATTATTGCCATTTATTTAACAAATATGACAAATAAATAATCCGTTAAAAATACAAATTTTATTCAAACTTCACTTTAGTGAATATACACCAGCAGCAATACTAATAGTTATAAATGGGTTAATGTGGCTGCTGCTATGGAGCAAAGTTTAACAATAAGACCTGCTTTTAATTATGTTAATCTGTAACTAGTAATCGCAATGACAAAAACATTTCCCTCATCTGTGAAGCACTAACAATTAGTTGATTAATGAATTAATAGATTAAAGAAAATGCACTGGCAGATATGATCAAGTGGAAGTATATTGTAGCATAAAATTCCTAAGTAAAATAAAAGTAGTACTTTTAACAATGTAGTCAACACCTGAAATTAAGCTAAATAACAGCTTGGGAGCATTTTTAGGATAAAATAAGATTTTGTTTACTTTGAAGCAGTAGCTGGTTTCTTCTCCATCCCAGATGGTGTGCGGCAGGGGAAACTTCTTTCTTACACGATATTTCCCCACAGCTCCCAAGGGTCGTCCCCTCTGCTTCTCAGCCTCAGCATAGTGAGCTCTGAGCCAGAGCTGCTGCAGGAGTGGGTGGCTGCATTGGGAGAAAGGGAAGCCCTCAAGTAGTGTGTAGAGGTCAGAGAAGCGCCCCTGGTGAAAGGCCACAGCAGCCTTAGCCTTCAGCACACTCTCCAGTTCCCCGGGGCAGCCAAAAGAGGAGGAAGAAGAGGAGAGAGAAGCAGAAGGAAGAGTAACGAGGAAGCCAGCGAGTCGATCCATGGAACCAGTCTGCAATAAGACCTCGCAGACACAAGCCACCTGCTCTGCTGTGAAGATCATCCTAGATGGAGGGTGGTGGCCCACAAAACTCCAGAGCAGCAAGCTGAACAAAGTTTCTTTGTGAATATGTTCTAACAACCTCTTTTTAAGTTTTTACTGCAGAGAGCTGAAGACTCTGTGGAGCACTGTGGCTCATCTGTAGATGAACTCAAACTAAGCAAATGTGCATGTGTGTTTACCATTGCTCATCACCATGCCCCAACAGAAACCACTCACAGGTAACCTGAGACCATCAGGGTTATAACAACACACCATACATCCCTCCCCGTCCTGTACAAACACATGGATGCACACCCTCACGCACATTTTGAACTTTTAATATTGTACTGGCATTCACCCAGAAAGAGGGAGAACGAGAGCATGGTGGTTTGCCAGCACGGGAAGTAAATGCATTTGAATAATATTTTTTTGACAAATTAGAAACAAAAACCTCTGACAAAAACTTTAAGTACTGACAAATAATTCACAGTTTCAAAATGTGATGCTTGAGACACTCTTTGTAAATGTAGTTTATTAAAATATCATGTAATATAAAAAATAAAATGCATTTGAATACAAAAAAAAAGAGAGAAAACAGGAATCTTAAATGACAGACACAGATGATCCCTTTTAAAAACTATCATAAAAGTCAATCAAAATACATTATCTTTGGTTAAAAATGGAGTCGTGAGTCATGTGTCAGGAGGGATGAGCAAAAACAAATCCCAGGCTTCAAACACATGTAGGGGTACAGATGTGCATAGGCCCTCATAGGCTTCAATGTCAGCATTACACTTTGGTAAGAAATGGCTCATATAAACAAACATAAGATATCATATTTTACATTTCCCTTTACCCATAACTCATTTAAATGTTAAGGAGAATTCAGACTCAATTTAAAAATCATTTACAATTGTACCCTGGCCATTTTAAGGCCATTTGCTGAGACGAAATGGCCTTAAAATGTATTAACAGGGGTTAACCTGTCTACCATTAGAATTGATTTAATACCTGTAGTCTTAGATTGTAAAACCTCAGTGTGCACAACAATCTGACCTTCCAAGAAAAAAATGAATATCATTTCCTATCAGCAATTTCTTTTTCACAATAATTCATTTTCTTTCAGTTAAAACTAGGAACTGATTGATACATGCTTTAAATAGATTAAATGTACAAATGAGACAAACATAGTAATAAAAAAAACACACACAAAGGCCATTATTGTAAATATATGAGACGCTGAAGTGTGTTTTTATGTACCATAACTGGCTAAAGGTTTGACCGCTGCCCGTGTTATCATAATGGAAACCTCACAGGATGAGGAGTCTTTTTAGCCATTTCGTCAATTATTAAGGTCCAAATAAAACAGGATCAGACACTTCAGAACAGAATATGAGTTCAACCACTGTCATAGCACAGCAGCACAGCGTAAACATTTTGTGAATGAAATGTGCAAAATATACAAAAAGAGGACACAGAGCTATAACTATGCAGCCAAAATTGTTACAACATGTCCGACTAGAAATCAAACACAATGCAGAAAACTGAATCCATAAAATTGTCTGGTTATATAGCAACTGTAAAACTCAACATAAAGTCTAAACGTGTAACAGAAACATTAAAACCTGTCAGCTTTAATATAAGGCACTTATCAATATTACCAAACAGAGATTCTGGATGCATTTCACAACAAATATAATTTAGTGGGATCACAGCAAACGTTTTAGTGTGATGCACTGTTATGCTTCATTTAAAAGCTCAACATATCAAAGCTTGTTTTTGTCTCCCAGATGTACTGGCTTTCTGACTCGGCTACTGTGCCACATAGTGTCCTATAAAGTACTGGATATACATTGCATAGAGTACAAAGCCTTTTATTTCCTGTGTGTGGATGTGTGTGTGTTTATTGATTCATTCAACTGAAGATGGGCAGTCTTCTGACTTAAAAACTGTAGAAAATATAAAAAAAAACAGTACACTTGTAAGTACTAGGCTGCATGTTTAAATCCAGAATGCAGTTAGTTGTAGTAGTACAATGAAATACTGTTGTATACTTTTCTGCAAGAACAATCCTCAAGAAACAGAATTTCTTTAAATTATCTAAAAGATATATTTTATTTGTGGAGAATGTAAACTTTACTATATTACAGGAGTGTTGGTAGACTTGCCCCTTTGCCAAATGATCTGGTGTAGAACTGTATTGGATTATACTGCCAGCTGAGCTTCCTCTATAGTCCACAAAAATGCAAAGAAGAGCTGAGAGTGTAAGCACCTTGTAAATCATGTGTTTTGTTTTTAAACACCAGGACCTATAATTGGGCCAAGCACAAAAATCTGTTTTGGGTTGTATGCTGGAACTGATGATTTCGACACAAAAGTCTCTGGCAAAACCCTCAGGTTTATTCTGACGCTAGTGAATATCCCATGGAACCCTGCCCGTCCGTGGTCAATACAGCTTCAGTAAAGACCACAATGGTATCAGGCCTTAGTTAAAGAATATCAATGTTTAACATCAAAAAATCTGAAGAAAAGGTTTTAGACAAATGACAGTCTGGAATAAAACCTTTAGAATCGCACACACAAAAAAGAAACAGCACATTCCTTAACCTACTGTATGTTTTGCCATTTTCATTTTTAGAGACATAAGAGTTTCCAGCCAGTGAGGTAAACAGACTACAAGCCCAGCTCTTCATCTACAGGGACAGACTGGAGTTGAGCAAGAATCTTGGAGTCCCCATCTATCTCCTCTGGATTCTCCAGTGGTGAGCTGGCCTCCACATCATGCTCTGGAGAGGGGCTTCCCAGGAGCAGCGACACTCCTCCAGGTAGCCCTAACAAAGTCGGGTCAACAGGTAGATCGCCTTTGCCACGGGCATCAAAAAGAGTTAGACTTGCTGAAGAGGGGAGGGGTGCAGGGCTCCATGCAGGCTGGGACAACTGATTATTGGGCGTCACCCCACTGTACATGGGACTGAGGGTGAGCATGCTTTCTGGAGTGAGAGTGTTTGGAGTTGTAGGGGTGACTGATTGGTCCAGTGCTTGGGGGGAGGGAACAACAGGTACCTGGGAGTTCTCTGGAGCACAGTATGATGGAGAGGAATTGATGAAGTTCAGGGAAGATGATGTGAGGACAATGGGGGCTGACGGCTGGGAGGCTAGAGGAGGGGTTGAGGAGGTGAGAACAGGATTCACTCCATTAGCAGAGATGGGTGAAGCCTCTGGGACTGGTTTCAGGGGCAGACTGGTGAGCTGAATGCCTGCCGGGATGGTTAGAATCAGCTTGCCTTGCTGGACACTCAGGTAGGGGCTTCCACCAAGGAGAAGATTACCTGCAGTGGTAATAAATGATGAATGGACAACAATCAACCGTGAAACATCATTAAAACCAGAGATGTGGCATCAACAGCACCAATAGAGCTCTTTACCAATCATACTCAAAGACAGGAAATAAATTTGCAGAGGGACAAGTAAAACATCAACATCAAGACATCATCAAAACATCAAAAAAACATCAAGCACGTTTTACATTTTAGTCTGTCTTAGTATCTGTTTCAAAGATCAACAGCTTTCGGCTTGTTCCTTCAGGGGTCACCACAGCGGAACGTGTTCTGCACGTTGATTTGGCGCGAGTTGCATTACAATGATATGGACCCTTAGTATACACATAATATTGCATCAAACAATTACACAGTAAGATCCTTTCCTACTAAATTAACGTTAATGCATAAACTTGCTATTATGGCTCCAAGTAATTATTTTATTCATTCTGAGTTTGTCTTTTAGGTGGTGCAGTGTCAGAAATTTCTGGCCAGTCAAAATATTGAGTTATATCACATATAGCAAAGAAAAATGTCAAATCATCACATATGAAAAATTTCTGCTGTGTCTGCTTCACTTGCAAATATCTATTGACTTACCTGAAGGAGCAGAGGGCAGCTGAATGATTCCAGAGTTAAGGAGCTGCACACCAGGGGCCACACTGGTTGGGGAGCCCACACTCTGAATGGGCCTCAGCTGGTTTATCCGGAAAGGACTCTGTGTGACTGTTCCAGCTGCAGAAGCTGATGTCAGGATCTGTAAGGGAACCCCAGCGGAGGGTATGGAGAGAGAAGGACTCGCAGGTACAACTTGAGGAAAGGAGATGGTGGAGGAAGTTTGAATGGAGGAGACTGGGACCAGCTGGGGCATGGAGAGGGAGACTAGCTGTGTTGGTGTTGTGCCTTTGCCCTGGGGGAATGGAACTACTTGTGTTGGGGAAGATATGGAAATGACATGTGGGGCTTGGATTTTGCTGGGTGTGGAGTTTGTGATTTGTTCCCCTTGCTGGTTTGCCATTCGCTGTGGCAGTTGATTGTTGTTAAGCTGTGAAATGGAGACTATAGTTGCTGCACCTTCGGGCAAAGCTGTCGAAGCCTCCTGCTGCTGTTGCACTAGTCGGGTGTCTGTATTCATTGTCTGGTGGCTTTGGAGCTGGGGAGCTGGTGAGGAGAGGGGTGATACTGGTACCAGCTGAGGGCACTGGGACACCTGAGCTCCTGAAGAGTGCTGGACCAGTTGGGATACTGGTATACCCTGGATGGAAGGCACAACCTGGGGAAGAGTGAAGACCTGAGGGGTGGTGCTGCTGGAGGAAACCATGGTACTAGAAGGGTTTAACTGGGAGCTGGCAGTGGCAAAGACGACATACTCCCCATGCTGACTGGATAGAGGCAGAGCAGAACTGGATAGGACCATGCCTGGTGAGGACATAGAGCCTGGGAGGGCCAGGGACTCATGAGTGTTTGGTGTTATTGCTAGTGACGAGAGACTGGTTGGGGAGGACAGAGTTGGTGAAGAGGGTGATAAAGACGAAGAAGATGAGGATATTTTCATGCTGCTGCCTTCTGATACAGGCACACTGATGTAATCCATTTCATTGCCACTGTCTGTCTTGGCTTGCAGAGAAACAGAGATGACGGACGAAGGATTTGAGACTGGCGTGGTGTTAGCATTAAGAACAACAGCTGGGAGACTGCTTGGTTTGGCCTCCATGGATGAACCCTCCTGCTCTGCCACGGAAACCGCTTGCTGTTGCGGCTGCTGCAGACTGATACCAGGTTTGGTTATTACCTGAGTGCCGTTCAGTATCAAAGGAGAGCTAGCAGCAACAGGACTCAGTGTGACTGCTTGGCAATCACTCAAGCTCAGCCCGTTAATTATGACCCCAGTACCAGCACCAGAAATCAGAGAACTTCCATTGAGCAACAGTGGCTGAGAGGCTGTGAGGAAGCCACTGGACCCATTGAGGATGAGCTGGCCTCCTGTGCTACAGGGGACTGCAGAGAGAGAGATGATGGAAGCTGTGGAGCTGGCAGAATCCTCAGGTTTGTCAGGAGTGTCATCCATGGTGCTTGCCTCATCCTCAGTGCTGTGGTTTCCGTCAGACTCACTGAAATGGAGGAAAGTTTAATGGTTTAAATACAAAGGGACAGGAGTTTGGTGCTGTGCACAAAATGCTTTCATCGGTGCTCATCTGGAATACATCTAATGATTTAAATACATTAGCTCATGACATTAGGAGATGATGCTGTTTAATTGTAATGTTTTGAGGTCAACCTTGCACAAAGACGTATAGTTAATGTGTGGTTAATGTGTGTTAGTAAGTAGCACATCCTAACCATTCACATTCACACTCACTTTCTGCCAGACCACCAGAAACCCTTCGGCCTGATAAGATAAGTCTGCTGTATTTTCTCTTATCTCCTCACAGTTTGCCTCCCACCCCCCACTGCTTGATGAAATTCTTGGTACCAAAACTGTGATTTCAACTGTGTCTGTGTCAAGACTTTTCTTGCCATGCCCACCTTAGTGTAAGCTCTGCAGGCCCTGCAGCATGGTGCAGGATTTCAGGAAACTGGAGCCGATGGTGGGTGCCTGGATCTCACATTTCATAACAAAGCAACATGCTCTTGGTCTCAGATGTGTGAAAAGTCAGCGCCTTTGTCCAAAGTCTCAATGACTGAAGTTTTTTTGGTCATTTTGGTCACTTTGACACTTTAATGTGTATCCTCTCTTACTGGGCAACCCAATGCAGGCCTGCAGGCTTTGTTTAATATTAGGGTTCGGTCAGTCAGCTTCTGTAACCTCATTGGCTGTTGCTATTTAACACAACAAACTCTTACATAAACAGAAAAGACCATAGCCCAGGTTGATGGCTTTTGAAATGCATTAAATCTAATAAGAAAAAAAGACTATTAATGCGCAGTAACTGGATGTTTTCCAAGCATTGCTGGATTTACCTTTTGCTGTGGGTCCCGGACGGAGTCCTGTCCCTCTGCCTGCGGTTCTTGAACCAGTTGCTGACCTGTGTGAGGGACAGTCCGGTGACTTTGGCCAAGTTTTTCTTCTCGTCCGGAGTGGGGTACCTGTTGCTCTTGTAGCACTCTTTCAGCGCATTTCGTGACTTCTCTTTGAAGCAGTACACGGTCTCCTCTCCGTCCCAGATTGTTTTGGGCAGGGGGAACTTCTTCCTGAGCCGGTACTTGTCCACTGCGCCCAGGCTGCGGCCCCGGGACCTCTCCGCCTCCTTGTAGCGGGCTTTCAAGTACAGGTCCTGCAGGAACCCATGGTTAGACGGGTGGAAGTCGTGGCTCTCCAGGATGGCGTACAGCTCTTTGAATTCGTCCCTGTGGAAAGCCACCAGTGCCTGGGCCTTCAGCAGGGTCTCGTTGCCACGTAGCAAGTCGGACGAAGGAGGTATGGTGGATAGAAATCTCCACAGGCGATCCACATTGCCCGCCTGCAGAAGGGCCTCGCAGAGACATGATACTTGGTCAGTGGAAAAACTCAGAGCCGACTTTTGGAAACTCTGCAGTAATTGTTCCGAAATTTGGACCGGATCTCTCTCTTCTTTGGACTCCGTTTTAGTTGGCTCCTCTGGGCTGTTCTCAGATTGTTCTGTAGACTCTAAAGACAAGGAAGCCATTTTTACTTTAACTTTTTTCCACCCGTAGTTCCTCCTCCTCTCTCCCTCCCTCCCTCCGCAGCGCTGCGCTCTCTCCCATTCTCCACCAGTCGAACAACCCGTGAATGCGCCTGCAAAAAGCGGCCACGCCCCTTTTCTAACACACTACTACTACTAGTGTTTTTGTCAAATGTTACTTGATACCCCTAATTCTGTGATCCTAGAACATAATCGAGACATGTACATGTATCAGTGCAAATGTATTCTGTACTGTTCCGCAACAGTGTTCTTCTCTGTGGAGGTTTTTCACTTTCTTGTCGTATAAACGTTTTTTAATGACAGTGCTGGGAAATTGCACGCATTTTCCCATTTGACTCATAACTCGGCTTTTACTTGACTAAACGTCTTAGTTTAGTCTTCTTTTATGTGTTAAGTACTTAGATTTTGTCATTAAAGACGCTGTAACGTGTAGCAGATTAAGTTTTTTGTCCACTGACATAAGTGGCAGTTTCAGACTTTTTGCACTATAATGGCGACTGTTTTTATGATTTGTTTTAATGTCTAATGTTAAATGTAAATGTCATGTCAAAAGTGGGATCTCATAAGTTTGTTATGTAGTAATAGTATTGTTATCTATGTAACGTTAGTTACTACACACGTTGCTTTTTTGAATATTTAACTTTATTCTACTGATATTTAATTCCACCCTTGTGTCTTTGCTGGACACAGCTAATCTATATATTTTATAAATATATGTTTCTGATATAATGTTGAACAGATGGATTCATTTTATTTTGTATTTACAGTGATTACTTCATCACAGTGCTTTAATATTTTATTTAAACAATGGAATGTGTACATTTTAAAAGCTCAATGTGTCAGCTTTGTTAAGAGTAACTCTAGTTCATACCTTCCCCAGGTTACAGAGAGACGGTTGTATGTGTGACATTGGAGGAGAGTGAACCCAGAGAGCAGTGAAAGTTGGTTCTGCACTCTGGTGCCCTGCTGGTGTTAATTAAAAAAAGACTGCAGCCAAAAACTGTTACACAAAGCCCAGAGACATTGGAGAATCCTACACAATCCAGAAAAGTAGGGTTACATATCTTTAAAATGAAGGTTTCCTAAAATGCCAGTTCTGAGTGAACATCACTGAAATGATTTACATTTTTTATAGAAAAAGCAGGACATTTTAAAATGGCTAGACCATAAATTATCATATAAAACATTGATACATAATATAAACACCTTGAGGGAATTTTATTACATCTTGCAAAAATGTCCACTTGGGTTCTTGAATTAACTGCTCTGGGCATTAGGGCCCTGAAGGTGCAAAACACAACATGTAAATATACGTAAAATACAGTAACAAAAGCAAAAAGGCAAACACCATTTTCTGAAAAGACAAAAACATTTTAAAATGACAACAACATTCCAGTTTAGAGAACAGGTAGAATTAATACTAATGGGTCCTGACTGCACAGACAGGTGTTAGTTGACTTTTTGTGCGTCTCTATCTTTTCTGGAATGATTTGTAAAATGTTGTGTTTTGCTATTATTATTGTTCTTTATGAAACACCGTGTTTTTCGTGAAATGTCATTGTATTTCCCAAAAGGTCGTATTATGGTAAATGTCATGTGCAGCTGTAGTAGTTCACGTCTCAGCTCCTCCTGTCCATATGTTAAAGTGTCTTTGGGCAAGACATCGAACTCCAAATTGCTTCTTGCCAGTTGCCACCATCAGTGTGTATGTGTGGGCTATGTAAAAACTGTTTACACCATTTACGATGATCTTTTTTGTTTTGTTTCGTGAAATATCTTTTGTGAATTAGTGTTTTTCGAAATAATGTGTTCTGCCCTTCTGGGGCATTGTGAGCCATATATATCTATGTAAACTTTAACTTAACTGGTTGGGGGAGGCATACAGACCTGTCTTTGTGTTATCTTAAGGCTGCTCATGATATTCCTAAAAAGAATAACATTTGTTTTGTGTGGTGAATAACACCTTTGCAAGGCAGTTCCCTGTGTTTGTTCAGGTAAGACTTGTCATTGCAATTCTCCAACAGGATCTCATGGTTTGATAAGTCTGATGTGGTTTCTCAGTGCAAATACTGTCAGTACAAACACACACAACTGAGTACACTAATACAGCAGGTCTAATTTGCATTTTGTATTTTCATAACAGGTGTGCATTACACTCATTAAAAGTAGGGAATATCCTTGGTTACCTGTTTAGTACCACTTGGGACAAGTGCAACGACACTGACTTTGCATTGAATACATAGTATGAAATCTATACTGTGATAGAGTATATATATATATATGTGTGTGCTGTTAGTGCAGGTCGATATATCATGTATGGGGCGTTAAGGAAAACTGTTAATCATGATAAAAACTAAAAGTGTGAGCTGAACTTTAGAGATATGTGACTGTTTTAGACACCAGCATTTTAGTGTGTTGTCTTGTAATAAGGTACATGACGTGCAGGAGACTTTGAATGAGGTCAAGCAGGTTTACAGATCTGCATCTCTTTCAGCAGGAATGTGAATCTTCACTATGGGGCTGTGGGCCTTTTTTTTTGCCCATACATGCTCTCCTCTTTTTTTTTTCTTTGACTTGGGGAAATAGTCCACTGCATGTTCATATTTAATAACTAATAGGATCACATTTTAATAAGGAGGTTTTCAATTCAAGTATTAAAAATAGTGAAAGTATCCTACTTTCACTATTTTTAATACTTGATACATTATCAAGAAAGAGATAAGTCACACACGATATCTCATTCTGGGCATATGAACACTAATGTTAATGTGGGAATATTCCCTTCTCTGCTGATGTTGTGTTCTTTAGTTAGGACAATTCTCATTATAAAAAGGCCTTTACCATTGAAAAATCACTTGTATTTAAAGACATAGACGATTAGAATGATATGAATAATATCATATTTCACTCTCTTACTTATTTTTTTTTTATTTTTATTTTTTCCTTTCGGCTTATCCCGTGAGTTCAGGGTCGCCACAGTGGATCATTTGGCACAGTTTTTACACCGGATGCCCTTCCTGACGCAACCCTCCCCAATTTCTACGGATCTTGGACCCGCACTCTCTTACACTATAGCTGATAAACTTGATATGGCATTGGAAGAAATATCGTATTGACCAACTATTGGTTGGAGATCAATGCATTTATAAAGCACAGATATATATTGTTTTGCTTTTATGGCGCTATTAAAGTTAAAACCATACTGTAGAGGCGATCTTACTCGTATCTCCAGAGATCGTTGTATGACGAACATTGAACATTTCTCAACTTGGCCGATAATGGACTAATTCTACAATCCAAGTTTACAAACAATAATTTCACAAACCCGTTTCTCAAAGTATGGCTAAACCCAAAGAACTCGGTAAGAAACCGTGTTCCTCACAGCTACACACTAACCCTTTCACTTCTACCTTTTTGCGGTCCCCACGACCCTGAAATCAGTTTCTCTGCTGCAGTTACCGTCTCTTGTAGTCCACGTCTTTTCCTTTCAATAGCCGAGGTGAACTGAACTCCCTTATTTCCAAACCATTGCTGTACATTGTTTCCTTGACAACTGGACAACAAACTTAAAAGATAAACTACAAAGGGAAACTATCAAAGCCATATGATGTCATCAGTACGTATACGTACACTTCTTAATCTAATTCTCACAATCTCACAATACACAATATCAACAAAAAAAAACAGAGGAAACCCTGGTTGGCTCATACACATACAATAAATGGCTGATGACATATGTCCTGCCTAACAAATCCCCGAAAAAAGTTGTGCAGGCTTCATGATTTAGACTGGAAGATAGCGCCGCCGTGTGGACATTTAACATCGGATTTACTCCCGTCTGATGATTGGTTATTGATCACACCAATCTTCTTTCAAGTAGGCGGTTCTTTTTTTACGTATGGTAACACTGTTGGTTGAACGCAATTATACACCGAAGCGATTGGTGTTTTCCGGGCTGGAGGCGGGCAGAACGTTCTAGAACTGGGCGTAGCAGGAATTGAGGGACTAATTTTCTGGCAGAGCAAAGAGTAAGACTAGATGTTCCGTTTCTACTCTCATTATATCACAGTAGTCATTGATGTATCTCGTTAAATTGTGGTACAGATACCAGTTGTTTGTTGTTGAAAGGTTTTTGAAATAGCATCGCAGAGAAATACATAGTTGTAAGTAATTGTGGCAACCATGCTGTTACGCCGAGCATCCTCAGTGAATCGAACGTGACTGTTGTGCTAGCCAAACAGCTAACCCAGTGCTAGCCAGATCCAAATCATAAAATATATAATGGTAGTTAAAATAGCTCAGTTAATAAATTGTCTAAAAACTGGAAAGAATGTGTAAAATGTGAAAGATTGTTGTTTCAATGCGAGAACATTTAAGTAAGTTACGTTAACGTTACTGTCGTAGGTTAAACAGCAGTGCGTAAAGGCTACAGCTGTCTGCAATTACATATAACGTTAGTCTATCATCGGAACTCTTATATTTTAATGAGATACTGGATCTGTTAAGAGCTGTAAGCTAATTGATCAGTTTCACCGACAATGTCAATAAATGTGTCTGATTCTTTCAGAATTTGTTAAATAGTTGGGTGTAAACTGTGAAAAATGGACAGCGGAGTGACAATAGTTACCAGCCCCATCGTGAATGTGCGCCTAACAAGCACCATCTCCTCATTTGAAGTGCAGCGGAGGTTCAATAAAGGGATAAGCATAGGAGAACTGAAGGTAAGCTTAATCCTACTATATATTCCCTCATACAGACCTTATATATATTACACACCGCTACTGCTTGGTTTTGCTATATCTAAATTCTTATAACATGTTGAAATAATGTTTTAGTTCCTTGCTTCTTTTTGTTATATATCCTAAAGTTTATATTACAATAAATTGATTTTTTTGTTTTGCATTTAGGGAAAGTTGGAGATGGTTGTAGGTACACCTGCCTCCTTCATGGATCTGGAGATATTTAATGTCTCTAACGAGTTTTTGCAGAAAATGGATGATAATGAAGCCTTGCTGGGCTCTTATCCTGTGGATGATGACTGCAGAATACATGTATGTAGTATAATGATCTTCTTCAAATTCTTTGTACTAATGAGGACTTACGTTCACATAAAAGCAGAGTATTTAAAAAGCAATTGCTGTTAACACTTAAATTACCATACTGGGATTATGCAGTAAGGATAAACGCTTACAATTGCCTTTCTTGTTTCTCTTTACTCATGTTTGGCTAGTTGTCAGCGTGCTGCCTGGATGACTAATAAGGTTTTAAGATTGTTTTTGGCAATAACAGAGGTCTATGGCATTAACAAATGAGTGAGTTCAGGCTGCAGACTGTCAACTAACCAATTTTGAGTAGAGACAATCAGTGTTGGCGTAAGAATCTGTATGGTTATTGTGAACAAATGGATTTAAAAAATTAAAGAAATTATTATTTAGGTGTTGTCTTTTTCTCATCTTGAAATTGGTTTCTACAACAGGTTGTTGACAGAAGTGGAGGTCGGGTGGATGAGTTCGCTGATGTTTCCAAAGTAGAGAAGTTTGAAATCTCAGATGAGAGTTATAGTAAGAGAACAGGTACAGTCTGCCCTACTTAAACTTCCTTTTAAATTATATTCTCACAGTACACACACAATGTTTGAATTGTTATTATTCAGAACAAATGTTCTGAAGTTGGTTAACCCCATTCAATAGCACAGCATATGCATCATCCTCAATTTGCTTTTAAAGTGTCTTTTGTTTAATACTGTCTAACTTTATATCGCTTAGACACAGCAAGGTCATTTATGAAGAAACATCGCATTGGTCACTTTAATGAGGAGGAAATGGCCAAGAAGAAAGCGGAGAATGATGCTCGGGAGGAAGAACAGAAAGCAGCTGCTGATTCCATTTCTGTTGGCAGCCGATGCAAAGTGCAGGTCCCTGGGCAGCCCACAAAGCTTGGCACAGTCATGTATGTTGGTAAGTGTACATAATGCTTAGCTTGCTTACTTTTTAAGACATTGGTGTAAGTCCTGTGCTACTGAAGATTTTATCTCCAGCAGAGTAGTCTTTGTTGTAATTTATGGTGAATAATGCTCATTTACACAAGCTATGTAAGCAGAAGGAAGATTTTTAGTATTAGTTTAGCGTTTTTGCTGTTTAGCTGTTAAAGACTTTATTTTGCTAGTTTAAACTCCAGATTAATTATTAAACATTTACAACAGTACAACAGTTTTTTTTTTCTTTTTACTTTCTTCTGAGGTGAGTAATTGCCCACATTTATCAATCTCTGATCTTGCAATCAACACACAAGACAGAGGTGAAAAATACAACATCTGACCAAGATTAATAAAATAAAAGAACTGTGTGTGTGCATTTTTTTCTCTAACTGGTTTTCAACAGATTGTAAAGACTAACAAATTAAGATTGTGACTAACCAACAGTGTTGTTGCAGGTACGACAGATTTTAAGCCAGGATATTGGGTGGGTGTGAAGTACGATGAGCCCCATGGAAAACATAATGGAACGTAAGAGCACTATCATTTATTTTTTATTAATGCATTCTGTTGAATGTTGGTCTTTTGGTTGTCTTTAACCTTGTCCATATTTTTTTTTTTTTTAAATTATGTCTCTGCAGCGTTGAAGGGAAGCAGTACTTTGAATGTGAGAACAAATATGGTGCATTTGTGAAGCCTCTGACTGTGACTGTGGGAGACTTCCCTGAGGAAGATTACGGTTTAGATGAGATGTAGGACTGTAAGTTTTATGACCCTGAAATTTGAACCTCAAGCTGTTCATCTGTCAACTGAGATGATGGAGAAGCATTTTTATTGTGTCTAATTTTTTTGTTTTTTGCTTCTCTAAAAGGCATGATTCACATGTGTTTACCCTCAAGGTCCTTCAATGCAACATGACAGAGGTGACTTTTAGTGACCTGTAGCAGTGTTTTAGTTACTGGTTATAATAATCATAAGCTCACACTAACATGATTTGATAAAGGCAAGGGATTAGTTGCATGTAAGGCAGTGTAATATGGTATGGTTGTGGTCTTTCACTTCACACACTTTTGATAGATTTTCTTGTTTTAGTATGACTTGTTGCGTCAAAGCTTTCTCAAGATCAGGTTTTCAGTGTAATCTAATAGTTTGACATGATGCCAGTGACATTTCTCTTTATTTAGTTTCAGTTTGTACAATAATGATTGTATATAACTTTACAGTTAACTGTAGCTTTAGCATATTGTTATTAAAGACTGTACATTGCTGAGAGAGTGGTCCAATGTTTGGACAACTGTCTGTTGAAGGAGAAATATTCCTTAAATGCTTTGCCACTATGAATGAAGTTGTATGTTGTTTTTGATTGTCACATGTGTTCTGAAAATGATCCAATTGGGCCAAATCTAAGAAACAAACAAACAAACCACCAATTTTTGATAACTGACATACATGGAATTCACAGTTAAAGAAACAAGAACCACTTATAACACTTATGTACACTGACCTAAGAAATATTTCAATGTATATAAATGTAGCTATTTCCTTTCTAAACAGCTTTAATATTCATTTAGTGTATCTATGCTGTATGTAAAATGATTATGTGATCAAGCAGATGTTATTTCCCTTCATTTTTCTGTCCCTGAATTCCTCTTGTTAAAATTTCAATTGCCTGCACTTGAATATACATCTGCTTCTGTTGAACTACTAGAATAAAAAAAAGTTTCAGGTTTTTATCTGACTGATGGAATTTATGCACTTAGTATTTAATTTTGCAAAATAGCCTGCGACAATTTGTAAACTCAAACTCAAGCACAATCTGTTAGTCGTTTCAACATTTTAAATGTCCTTCAATCACACTATTACATAGTGGGGGTTTTTTTGTTTGTTTTTTTTGTTCAGATGGATAATTTAGTCGTTAAGTTATAAATGTTTGTTTTCAGTCTAGTGTAGTTATATAATGTGATTTACAATGTACAATTATATTTTGTGTTAGATAATACCAAAGCCAGGTTTGCCATTGAATTAATATTAAAAATATTAATAAAACAAAGAACAGTAACCATAGTATTTACATGTTTACACACAATTAGTGTAACAGTGAAAGGCTACATAAGACACTCTCCATAACTATGTCAAAAATCTGCATTCGTTTCTAAACCTGGAGACGAAATGTAAATCAATCATTCCTAAGGTTTCATTTTAATGGAATATTGCTACCACACATGCAGCTCTCTTAATCTTTGTGGTGCTGGTCTAATGATGTGCCAAAGAGTAATGCATAATAAAAAACATTTGTCAGAACACTATTTTATACAATGGAGCGTATTTATCTTAATATACACTACTTACATAAAAATTAGGGATATTCAACTTATAGGTGAAATTACAGAATGCACCTAAAATGCTCTATAACCTTTACAGGTGAACTTAATTTGACCTCCTCTAAACTTTTGAATGCACATGTCCAACTGTCCAATATTTCACTACTTATTGCATAACGAGCTGTTCTCTAACAAGGTGATTAACTGCAAAAATCACAACGTGATTCATGGATCATGTCTGAATCGACCAAATTTTCTGGTTCAATGACTATTTGTATTTAAACAGTCCTCTATCATCAAGCTGTTCACATTTTGACATCATAAGACCAAGACTATGCCTAACAATTGACAAGTTATCAAGACAGTGACATTTTATGTTGTGGTATACACCCACCACTGTTGTTAGCTTTTGTTTCAATAAATTGTTTGAGATGAAGAAGTTACCATTGCATGCTTCTACTTAAATGCCCTACTTTCATGATATATCACTGTAACATGAAATCTTTACATTTTCCATAAATTTCACCTGAAATCAGAATATCCCTAACTTTTTGTGAGTAGTTTATATCATTTACACTGTTTGAAACTTGTTACATTACACAATATTGGATTATACAGGATTTCTGTACCTTTGTACAATTCCCTTCACTTTAATAAGTGGCATGTACATCATTTGCATGTTAGTCCATTCTAGTAGAGGACTCCCGCAGACTTTCTTCTATGAACTGCACTGACATCAATGCAGAGATTCCCCCTTTGCAAGGGTTTCATAGAAGCTTGCCCGTCAAATCCGTCAGAGAAGGTCAAACCCAGTGCATGTGGATATGGACATATTTCACACAGTTCAAAACATGATGGCAACTCTGGAGAATAGCAACAGCGAGAAATACTCCTTTGTTGTATTTGACTGAATAAGATAAAAAAAAGGGAAAAAATTAAAACTGCATGTGTAACTGCTGAACAGTGTCGAGGATGTTATCTCCCATGTTTGAAACATCTATTCTATTAAAATATAATGGCATATAATAGGATCAAAATATTAACCCTAAACTTGACATAATGAAAATGTACATTCAGATTGTACAAATGTTCTTTTGTCATTAGAAGGAACACTTTTTTGATGCAGTTTGTCAATGCATAACTAATTTTAAGATACACATTCATTCATGCATAATCTGTAACCACTTATCCTGTTCAGGGTTAAAGGTGCCCAATGACAGCTGGGATAAGCTCCAGGAGGAGGGGTACACCCTGGACAAGTCACTAAAAAAATCCAGCAGTATTTGAGAGTTGTAATTTTGATTTTGGGAGCATCAGCTCTGTAAAGTGTGGCCTTTCAGCTCACACATTTGAAGAAATGAATATATATCTTTTACTGTTTAATATGTTTTCCATAGCTGTAACAGGAAGTACTGTAGCTAGTATACAGTACCTGCATACGGAAAACTTGAAATGAAATGACGTAAAAAAAAAATGCTTATTAAGAAACTGTATCAACATACACACTGGGGATGTTGATGTTTTATTCTTTTACACTGTTAATAATTCCATTGTTGACTTTATTGTAAGCCTTTCGCTTTTGGCAAATTCTTCACATACTCAGGGTGTTTCTATTATTAAACAGAATTACTCAGCAAAGAGAGAACACGTGACATAGTTATATATATTAGTACATATATTAGTAATGCCAGGATATTGCAAATATTACGGTTACTGTCTGTTCCTCATTTTTTGCAATAATAGGCCAAAGATATCATCCCCCTCACAATTTTCATCCCTCCCCTAAAGACGCACGTCACTCTAAAGACGCTACAAATGACTTCTCGCGAGACTGGGCGCAGTTTCCAAGTTAGCCGTGTAGTGTGGTGTGTGTGCGCGACAGAGACAAGGAAAGATGGCGACACAGGAGAGTGAGGCTAGTAAAGCTACCGTGAGCAACGGCGAGGTAAAATGAATGACACCCTTATGACCATTTTTTTTCTCCTACTTTTCACTGCTATGTAAGAGGTCTCTATTGTTGGTTTGAGCGTGGGGTCCGGGACCATTAGCATTTGAGCGTGCTACCGATCGTTACAGTGGCCCCAGTGACGTTGTCAGTGCCGGTTGGTTTTAAAACGACCACCTCCTGTCGTTAATGATGTGTGGAGCAATCCTGGATTTTAGCGGTGAGAGGAACGGAGGGAGACAGTGGCCTTGTCAGCGATTTAAGACGTACAATAGCATGATTCTGGCAAGGTTGTTAGCTGACTCCAAGTGTGTTAGTGTGAACCATCTGACTGCTGCAGTGTGTCAACGTTAGCTATCACAAGGCCCAAACCTGAGCAACGCAGCTTGGCTCGAACATCCAGGCCAGTCTCGAGCAGCCAACACTGACACACATTAACACCTGCCTTTTATTTGGGGGGGACCGCAAATTAGATTAATTTACATAGATCACGTGTGCTAATCATCCAGTTTTGCTAATATTGTAAAAATGTCAACCAAATTGATATAATAGCTGTTGGAGGTACTACTCAATTTTTCTAACTAATATTAATTTTATTTGTGTCACAATTTCCCATTGGTCAGAGTGAGTCACTATTCCCTAAAAGTAAAACAACCAGTCTTTCTTCTAGGTTTGTGTTTGGCCAAACAAAAACGAGCTTTTCTAGTTTTTACAAAACACTGATATGACAAAACAATCAGGTTGTAAAGCTCTAGCAAGTATTTGGTGCCTTTAGGTCTGAAAATGTTAGGAAATCAAAAAGAAATTCATCACAAGCAATTTTTATTTATTTTTATTGTCCTTTTCGGCTTATCCCATGAGTTCAGGGTCACCACAGTGGATCGTTGTCCCCATGTTGATTTGGCACAGTTTTTACTCCTGATGCCCTTCCTGACACAAACCTCCCCAATTTCTACCGGGCTTGGACCGGCACTGCACAGGTGGGGATGGGAATGGGCTGTTGGGGGTTCAGTGTCTTGCCCTGAGACACTTTGACATATAGCTCAGACCGGGGATCGCACAGGGTCCGTGGACGACTGCTTTATCAACTGAGCTACAGCCGCCCCCCATCACAAGCAGTTTTGATAATCCATTATTCGTTTGAGTAAAGATTCCAGAAAAAGAGCTAAGTATTTATTTGTTTGGTGCTTTTGTGTGCCATATTCATATAAACTTAATATTTTTGGGGTTTTGGCTGTTGAATGATTTAAGCAAATCTGATACATCTTTGTGGGCTGTATATGTTTTTTCTGACATTTCGTTTTTTTTTTAATAAAAAGTGATCAATTGATGACTTTTAGTTGCAGCCCTGGCTATCTGTAATACTGTGTATATATATATATACTAGACTAAGGCAATTCAGGCCTAATTGTTTATAAATGATTGGTTTTAGGATTAGGTATTACTTGCTTTTTAGTGTCTTAAAACCACTTCTCATGTAGTATCATTACACTGCACTTCACAACCATTAGCATGACTGAAGCAACATACTAATCCCAGACAACCTTTGAAAAAGGGTCATTAAACAACATTTGCTGTTTTAAAGACAAATTCCTCATCTGGATTTGTCTTAATTAAAACAGCATTAAGTACGTAAGCCTTTTTATTTAATTTATTTCTTTTTTAACAGTTTTGGGTTCCAGGGGAAAAAAAGCATAATCGTAATACACAAGTGGGAGGAACTAGCGCAAGCGTATGATATGCACTTGATATCTAATTTTTAAAATGAAATTGCTCTGTGGGATGCTGCTCTCAAGACCCACTTTTAGACCCCAGATATAGCTGGAAGTGTTTTGCTTTGCTTCTTATTTTCTGTTTAATTTAATTTGGATTTAGTTTTCTGCCAAGAACAGGTGAAACTTGGTGTTCATGTCACTGTTGTTTGAACCATTGTTTTAACATTGTAAAAAACAAAATTGTAAGCTCTGATTGTGAGTTTTTAGATCTAAAGATATTGTTTCATAATTATAAATATTTTACTGAAAAAGATGACTGGGCCCCTTTGGTCTTCTCACCTTCACTTTCATATTTTTGTATCGTCTGACAGACTACATGGGGGTAATGCCATTTATACACTTAGGTTGCAAAGAAAAACCTATTTATGATTTTAAAGCATTTGACAACAGTGCCAATTTATTTCTGATCAATCACCTTTTTGAAGTTTTATTGTATTATGAAGTTACAGGCTTGATAACTGAGAGGCCTGGCCCCATAAAACCACTCAATGATACATTTGCAATAAAATTATAGCATGCATGTACATTTGCACTGCTTTAATAGATGTACATAGTCTTATTATATGACAATTTAAAAGTCATTAAAGTTTTAAGTCATTTGACATTTTCCTAACATGAGCATTAAATTTGAGTTGCAGTCCAAGTTGATGTCTACATATTTGAAATTATTTACTTCATTTCCTTGTGGTCACCTTTGATTTTTTTATCCAGCCATTTCTTTAAATCTTTAACTAAAAAAACAAAAACAAATTAAGACTGTCTTGGTATAATTTAAACAATTATAATGCAGACACTGGAAACACTGACCAGCTGCCTGGTTAACAGCTCTGGACCTGATGAATTTTCCCTGTTAATATGATACTGTTATCAGCATATATTTGGCCCCAGCACAACACTCATGGGAGTCAGTGTTAACATTTTCTAAAATAACAGTTTCATAATATATAATTTTTGGAATATTTATCCTATGAATGTTGAAGGAGCGTCAGCACTGTTATCACTTGGGTGTTAGCATTGTGGTAGAGGCTCAAGGTTTTAAATTATATGTGCCCTATTACATTGCTTCCTTTACTCTGTAGGATATAACATCACTAGATCTAAAAACATTACGAGACCAGTTTCTCCTTTCTATGAACAATTACCTTATTTGAAGTGTCCTTTTCTAATCCAGTGTGAAGCATTTACTCAGAAGCCTGCAAAGGTGGTTAATAGTTAATCCTTGTTCAGAGTGTAAATTGTAAATTATTATCTTAACCTGGAACAGAGATATAGTGAGGATCTGGCTTTGTAATGGTTAATACAACGACCCCCTCAGGCAGACAGAGATCCATGTCTTTGATAATACAATGGCTTTCATTTTAACTCAGCTGGCTTACAATGATGCAGGACCAGTGGCTTGGCATTGAGTATTACATTTTTGCGGTTGTTCCATCTAATCACCCTGATAAATGGCAAAACAGAAAACTGTGTTTATCCTCAAATGCTGTTTGTTTGTAGAGGCCCACTGCTGGTCTCCCTTGTGTTGGTGACAACGGGGGAGATTAGATGTTTAGATAGTGAATGAGTCCCATGACTTAGCATGTGCTTTTCTATTGTGTCACTTGAATAGAATGTGGCTTTGCTGGAGGGATGGGGGTTAACTGAAAGCTTTTAGAGCTAAAATTACATTAAACTGCAAAATGTCAATTTATATCTTATATACACATATTAATGCTGATGCTCACATACATTTGACCATTGGAAGAATTATTTAAATTGACAGACTAGAAGTGGTATGGTAATTTGATCATAAAGAGTAGCCTGTCATTATTTATTTTGAGATTAATTTAAATACATAATATCGTTCATATTCTGGAAAGACTAGTTAGTTAGTTAGTTAGTTATAAGGTAATTATAATCTGCTTAATCTTAGAAAATGTGAAAGGCAGTTCAACATAATTTGTTAATGCCTAATTTTGTCCAACAAACCCACCAGAATTTAGTTATGTAAGAAAAGTAATAGAGAGAGTACCGGCCTTATTTAAAAATAATGAATACCATACCAGATTGTTTTAATTGTTTTTAAAAATAAACCTAAACCTTGCAGTTCCAGTTCAAATTGTTGCTTTTTTTTTTTTGTGGTCCCGTCCTTTCGGTTTATCCTGTGAGTTCGCCACAGCTGATAATTTGTACACATGTTGATTTGGCACGGCCTTTACAACAGATGCCTTTCCTGCAAGGCTGGGGATGGGAATGGACTGTTGGGGGTTCAGTGTCTTGCCCAGGGACACTGACATGTGGTCGGGAGAGCGGGGAGCGGACCTCTGACCCTATGGTCTGTAAGCGGCCACTCAACCAACTGAGCCACTGCTGCCCCAATTAAAATAGTTGCTAGTTAACTTTCTGATATGTGTTCCATTTTATATTTTTCTTAACCTGCTTTAAACATGAAGGTCACTGGGTAGTTAATCAATTGTGTAGTTAATATGAGATCACTTTATCTTCACCTTTACTCTTTAAAGAAGCAATACTATTGTTATACACTCCCAGTTTTGACTGAAGATAGATGGTTAATCTGTGCCCTATAGATTACACTGTATCAATATATAACCAGTGGTTGGTTTCAGTAATGTACACTATCTGACGTATGAGTACATGAGTGACTCCTGTCAACAGAAAAATGTTTTTTGTTTGACATACCATATTACGGATTACGGATTGCAGTTGTTTCAGCGTCACTGTGACTTACTTGGGTTCTGTGAATGTGTGGGTCTTCAATAGGTGAGCAGCAATGGCACTGCTGCAACAGATGACCAAACTGTGCAGACAGCTGGAAATGCACAGGACCCGCAGCAACAGCAGCAGCAACAAGCACCTAATGCATGGCAGGTCATCAAAGGAGTCCTCTTCAGGTGAGGTTTTTCTTTTAATCTGACGGGGTCACTCTGTCTTTATAAGTGGTGAACCAGACCACAAATATGAGTTTACTTTTTACTGAAGGTGTGAAAAAACCACCTATTTGTAAAGGTGGTGTCACAATCCCAATAGAAACTGAAGGTAAAAAAGCCACAGCTCAGCTAAAATTCACCTAACTTTTACATCTCTGTAATAAGATTTGGCCTGTTTTGCTGCTCCATCTGCCATTAGTCAAATTTGACATTTTTAAAAATTGTTTTGTTTTTTTTTCTGTCCACATTGTAGTATAAATGAGCAGGAAATATAAATAAAAATAATTATATAAAGGCTGTTTTGTTACAATGTTTTGGAAAAGTTTGATCTCACTGGACTTTGTGTAGAAATCCTTTTGTATAATGGCTGGAGCGAAAAAAAAATTATTACTAATATCTCATTAATATGTTTGTAGATTTCAGCATTCATGGTATTATAACAGTAAATGTGGATGTTTGGAATGCAATAATCCTGTATAATCAAACAGCATGTTGATATGGGACCAGTGTAATAGTTTTTGGGGCTACGGTTTGAAAAAAAATTTAAAAACCCAATTTTATCTTGCCTTAGGCAAACCGTTAAATTGTCAGTCAGCTAGCAAAAACCCATGTTCCAGCATTATGATTGGTGTCACATTTTACTGTCAATCTAACTCATTCTTTCTTTTGTTTTCCTATTTATCTTTGACTTGAATGCCTTATTCACTAAATGTTCTTTTCCTCTGTTGGCATTTGTTCCCCAGAATCTTCATAATCTGGGCGATCAGTAGCTGGTTCCGCCGAGGGCCATCCACTCCTGACCCCAACACGCCAGCTGGGGCACCCAGGGTACCCAGCAGGAACCTATTCCCCAAAGAAACCCTCATGGTATTACATCACCTCATAAAGTTCCCATTGCCTTATGTGTATGGCCAGCTGTTTAGTAAACATTTTTAATTGAATTGAAGCTGTTAATTCTTAAGCACCCCTCATACTCATTCCCTGAAGTATTTGTACTGCAAACTGGCGTTATCATTCCCTGTCAGACTACCTAGCTCACTCTCCCCTGGCTCTGTAATATCATAAACACCTTTATTTTCTCACCATCCCTGCAGGACCTGTACGTGTATGTGTCACAGGAGGAGGTGTTCTCTGACTTCAACAACACAGAAGCCCTGTTCTGGTTCCACAGGGACCTGGTCTATGGAGACTGGAGCACAGGGGAGAGCGGGGATGGCTGTTACCAGCACTATAAGGAGATGGACATCCCAGAGGTGGGCAGAGCTAAGGAGGGAAGTTGCAATATTTGAGGGGTGGGTAGAGGGATTCTAGTCGTATGATGGGAAGGAACTGCTTTTACACAGAAAAGGCACTGCAGTAAACTTGATAGGTTGGTAAATTACTTGCCTAAACTGAATACTTCTCCTTCTGTGCTTTGTGTTTGCAGAAAGTACAACAGAATGGTTCCCTTTACATACATGTGTATTTCACAAAAAGTGGATTCCACCCGGACCCGAAACGCAAGGGGCAGTATCGCAGACTCGCGACAGTTCACGCAACACGAAGTAAGCATATGTGCATATTGTTGGTTGTAGACAGAAGTCATAATAAATAGATATTTTGTTATTAGTAAATTTTAACCCTTTTTTTTTTTTTTAAATCATTCAGTGTTGAATAAATTTAAGCGAAGGAAGTTTCTAAAGACCAAGAACCTGTTAACAGGGGAGACAGAAGCAGATCCTGAAATGATTAAGGTTGGTATTATTTTGTGCACTGAACATCTAGAATGAAAAGTCAGCTGATATTAATTATTGCACATATTAGTCTAAATGCTTGCTCAATGTTCACCATTGTTCAGACAATTAAAAAATGTTGTGCATGCCAGAGAACAATTATAAGTCAGTCTTTCAACTCAAACCTTTGTCATGTGTACAGCTTTAAAGGAATAAGGAACCTAAAACATAATAATATAATTATCTTATAAAATTACAAATATCATAACTAGCCTTCATGTCCACTGTCAAATCATAAATTCAATCATGTTTTTCAAGTATGTTAAAAACTGAAAGATTAGAATTTGCAATACAAAATGCACACAAAAAAGATGTTTAACGTTGTGAAACTGTCACGTAACACATAGAATGCCTTTTATTTACAAAAAAAAACATCTTACGGAAACGTGTACAGAGACTACTCCTGGACACATGACTGACGTGCCTAATCAAAGTGTGCTTCCTCACAGCGAGCAGAGAGTCATGGTCCAGTCGAGGTCATCTCTCATTGGCACCCAAACCTCACCATCAACATGGTTGATGACCACACGGCCTGGGTCAAAGGCTCTGTTCCCCCACCTTTAGATCAACGTACGTTCCCGCCACTTACCTTCTCTCCATGACTGTGCTCAGCTTTCAATGTTAAGTTTAATGTCCTAGATAACAATTCTAGTTTCCTTTTGTGTCAAACCATCTGTGACATCACCTCCCTTCTCCCCTGTGTACAACCAGATGTTAAGTTTGATGCAGTAAGTGGTGACTACTACCCCATTGTGTACTTCAATGATTACTGGAATCTTCAGAAGGACTACTATCCCATCAATGACACCCTGACAAAACTCCCATTACGCCTAGACTACTGCCCCCTGTCCTTATGGCGTTGGCAGCTGTATGCCGCCCAGAATGCTCGCTCCCCCTGGAATTTCCTTCCGGAAGACACCTACGAACAGTCTGATGAAGACCAAGACTCTGTCAAGGTAAGAGGTCAAAGTTGCAGAGACCGAAAAAGAACTGGATGCATTGCCATGGAAGTATTTCTGTGGTTCCTGGAGTTTTGCTTTTGGCTTCTTTCAGTTTGATTTGCTGTTATAATGGCTATTATTTTAATACTGATGTAGTTGTGAATTTCCTAATTAGGCATATATAGACATGATCAGTGTGCTGCGAGCTTCAGAGATTTATTAGACTTTTGAGTTAGTATATGGGAGGTGAATGTTCGCTAAATTTTGTTTATAAAGTACTGTGTACTACATCTTTACACTCATTTTAGCTATCGACAAAATAGTCTGACACTGACAGTGCTGACTGCACCTCAGTTATGTTACACTATGATTTTGTATTTTGAGATTGTTCTTGAACTGTCCATTGTAATGACAAACTGTCTGTACTACGATACAATCATATTTGTTAGGCTTTATATTGTGTTAGTCTAGTTAGCTGATCATAAGCATGTTAATCTTTAACCGTTTTCATAATGAAAATAATTTCTGTCAGACATTGAAAGATTTCTCTTTACAGGTTGCCCTTTTGGAAACCAACCCGTACTTGTTAGGACTCACAATTGTTGTTTCCATTGTGCACAGCATCTTTGAATTTCTCGCCTTCAAGAATGGTAAGGTCACAACATCGAATCTTTAGTCAGGACTTCTTTTTCTTTATCCAGGGTTGGGGTTTGAAAGCAAATCTGAATCAATTAGCACAGTAGTTTGTTTGGTGGGAAATGAGAACTGGCACTAATAAAAACTATGGTAAACAGGCTAGGGGGGAGACATCTGTCCTTAACTGCAGCAACCAGATTTAAGTTCTGTTCGGCTGACCTTTTTTGCATGTTATACTCTTCTTTCTGTCCTGGTTTTGTCTCTATGCTCTCCACTATCAAAGGTACACATTCCCCACAATACGTTTTAAATCTGTATTTCACAAAAGGATCCCCCATTTTACTTTAGTTGTCCAATTGACCTTTAAAACATTTACTCGGCCTTGACAATTTTGTACATGACAACAGTGCCATGACTTTGTATATGTCTTAAGTTTTGCCCTTGGTCATGCCTGTTGTGTCAGAAAGGCTAGACCAATCATACAATGTGAAAAAGACCTAATAAGGTATTTTTCTGCTGGCAGAGCTTAATGAATGTGGGTATTTTTCCCAAATTGGGACAGAATCCAAAATATTGTTGGCTTTCAGAACTCATCCTAGTGTGTCCCAGTTCACCTCACTACCTTCTCCTCCTCAGATATCCAGTTCTGGAACAGCAGACAGTCACTGGAAGGTCTGTCTGTGCGCTCTATCATTTTTGGAGTTTTCCAGTCTCTGGTGGTGCTGCTGTACATATTGGACAATGAAACGAACTTTGTGGTTCAGGTCAGCGTCTTCATTGGCCTTCTTATTGACCTGTGGAAAATCACCAAGGTCATGGATGTCAAAGTAAGTCAAAGCAACAATAGCTTCCTTTATGCACCTTTATATGTTTTGACTTGGTAGATGTTTTCAAAATACACCACAGTTTTCCTTTTTAACCAGTGTTCTTCTATCTTCTATCTGGTGTAGCTTTTTTCAGTGAGTTCACCACTAAAAAGTGGGAGCTGGAAATGTATGAGGTTTGTGAATTGAAAACAATCTGTTTTTGGCTTTTTGTAGCTGGACAGAGAGAATAAAATTGCAGGGATTCTCCCAAGATTGGTATTCGCAGACAAGTCAACATATGTGGAGTCTTCAACCAAAATCTATGATGATGTAAGTTAAACTACAAGTCACCTGCTGCACTGGCCACATCGATATGAACATGCCTTTATAAATACATTTAGCGAACATATTTTATAACAATGACCTATTGCTGTTTATACTAAATTGAAGGGTAATTATTCTGTATTTCATTTCTTGCCTTGTGGACAGATGGCCTTCAAGTACCTGTCATGGCTGCTCTACCCTCTGTTCGGCTGCTATGCTGTGTACAGTTTATTGTACGTTGAGCACAAAGGCTGGTATTCATGGGTACTCAGCATGCTCTATGGCTTTTTGTTAACCTTTGGTAAGTGTGTCTGAAGAACTGATATACTCCAGAATTTATTGACAGGTATTAAATGTCGGCACAAATATTTGTGAAATGGATGCTCATGTTTCTCTTGTAAATATGTATTTACCTCCAAATAATAATCAGTTGGAATCATAATCTTAAAAAGACCAACATATTCTGAAATAATCCATATTATGACTGTAATTGCAACTTTGAACTGATCCAGAAATGTTCATAAAGGACCTTTAATGCATTCTTGATTTTACGCTGCTAAAACATTGTATCCAACAATGTTCATTTCTGTTGATTTTAAATCTGTTTTTAAAGCCTGGGATGAGGCTGATTTATTGCCTCTCTTAATTATCCCATCTCTGAGTGGATGCACACACTGCTAATGTTTTCATACTTGCATCATGGTTACGTACTGAATTCCCAATGGGCTCTGCTAATGTGTTGTGTATTAATAGACTTCATAATTGCATACTCAATTATGTTGCCTGCTGTCTAATTTACTGCCTCTGGTGTTTCAAAAAATGTATATTATCTAACAAATGTCTTTGTTTTTTGGGTTTCAGGTTTCATTACAATGACGCCACAGCTATTCATTAACTATAAAATGAAGTCTGTGGCCCACCTCCCATGGAGGATGCTCACCTACAAGGCCCTTAATACCTTTATTGATGACCTGTTTGCCTTTGTCATCAAGATGCCCATGATGTACAGGATAGGATGCCTCAGAGATGGTACGTCTTATCTGACTGAAGATATTTTTATTCTTTTATGAATTTAAAGTTAATCACCCAAAACACCAGTGTGTATTAAGGTTGTTAACTTCCTCTGCTTATACTCAGAAGCAGCTATTTTACGTTTGCGCTATAAAGATGTGTTCAAATGCGTGGTGTTTTGCTGGAGGTGGTTTCAGATTCGACTAATTGCTTAGCATAGTGGCAGCTTTATGTATGCGGGCAGATAATCCAGATGCATTTCTGTTCAAAGGATAGACTGTCCTTTTTGGCCCTTCTGTACTGACTTTAGCACAAAAATAGATCAAATGTAGAATCTTTGACTCATGACACTGTGTTCCCTGTAGGCACAAATCACAATTAGCCTTGAACTTTGTCAGTGTGGTATATTAAATGCTCTAACTCCACCTAGTGTCAGTTTACTAGACAACTTTACTATTGAGGCCTGGTTTAGTGTAAATGGATATAAATAGCCAAGGACTTGGCCAGCACCAACAGAAATGTTAGCGGGGGAAATAATTAAGGGATATAAATGGATCATAAGGAAATTCACTACAGTTGACATTTTCACATCAGTGCTTCAAAACAATAGTTATGCAATGCTCAACACACTGTGTCTCTCAGGTAAATATGGAGAATATTTTGTGTTAAACACCACAAAACATAAATATAGGAAAACAAACTGAAAAGGTCAAAGCTCTAGCTCCACTTGCAGTATAAAGAAGATCTTTTATTGTCAGAGTAGATGTTTTGGCTTGTGGTCTTTGTCAGGGTGTGTCACTCATGAAGGGAAAGTACAAAATAAGGACCGGGTTGTCACTGCCACTGAGATAAATAATGGCTTCCCACTTTCACCACACCTGAGTCGGGCAAATGATAAAATGTGCAAAATAGAAGCTGCTGTTAAGAAAATTCGATTTATTAGCTACACAGTTTATTGTGTTTTAGTATTTGATAAGGTTCAGGTGGGGGCCTGGTGTGTCAGTGGTAAGGTTGGGATGCAGAAGGCCATGGGTTTGAATCCCATCCTGCCAGGTGGGGACACCACCCATCCACCAAGGGCCACCTTTTATCTGAGCCCAGATAAAAATAAATAAATATTTAGAGGGTTGGGGCAGGAAAGCCGTCCGACGATAAAACTCATGCCAAATCAGCACGTCCGCTGTGGCGACCCCTGAAGTGACAAGCTGAAAGTTGTTGATCTTTTTATTTGATAAGGTTCAGGCCTATAGTTTTTGATCAGTAAATGTCTAATTTGTGTGTGTGATTTCAAATGAGGATCAAAGTATTAAAAAGTATTAATCCCTCATTAAGTGGCTACAGCATAGTTTGATACTGACAAATGTTAGCAAATCAATAATATTTTTTGTGTTTAGTGTCTTAAGAAATCAAAATTTTTGTTTCATTAGAAATAGTTAGGATCAATGTTGACAACAGTGGGCAGGACAGGGTGAAGTGGTTAGCACTGCCACCTCATGGCTAGAGATCCCCTAGTTTGATTCCCTGACTGGCTGTGACCTTGCTGTGAGGGGTCTTCTGTGCCTGTGCGTGTTTTCTCCCAGTATTCTGGTTTCCTGGTCACTCTAAATCCCATGTAGGTGTGACTGTGAATGGTTGTCTGTCTGTGTATGTCTCTTTGTGTTGGCCCTGAGACTGGCGACCTGTCCAAGCTGTACCCTGCCTCACACCCAGTGATGGTGCATCTGCTTGCTAGTTATATTATAGGTGTGGACCCTGCTTTTAACTGTGTTTAATGGTGCTTACTATGTTTCTGTATTTTGTATTTTTAAAAAAAAAAAAAAAAAAATTGGAGTTTTATTGAAGCACATATTAACTCTGTTCTGGTTCCTCTCCTGTAGATGTGGTGTTCTTCATCTATCTTTACCAGCGCTGGATATATCGGGTCGATCCCAACAGGGTCAACGAGTTTGGCACCAGCGGAGTAGATCATGCTCAGAACAACACAGCAGCAGGAGACACTGCCTCCGCTCCAGCAGGCGCCATCACAGACAAGCCAGAGGGGGAGAAGAAAAATGATTAAGCAAGACCACACCCTTATCTGCCTCCCTGCCTCATCACTACTGGTGCGAAGAGGACTTGTGGAAATTAGGCAGTGAGGGAAGTTGTCATTTAGCTGTCATGGACGCCGCTACAAAAAATGCAGTTCAACTGTTCCTTCTGATCTCTGTGTGGATCTACAGAGAATCATATTCAGTGTAGACTTGGTAAATTCTTATTTCTGTTCCCCGCCCATATCCACCCTCTCGTTTTGCAGTTCAAGTGAAGTAAAACAAAACGTGATGTACTGTATTCTGTATGATTTCTCCAGAGGGTAACAGTGTCTTGGAATAGATGTTGGAAGGGGAACGAGTCACGGTAATACATGATACATTTTTTTTTTTTTTTTTTTTTTTTTTAAGGCAGGGAAGAAAGAAGCCAAGTCCAACTTTTGTTCTTTGTATAGATTCCTTGTGATTTTTTTTTTTTTTTTTTTTTTTTAAATCTTTTTTTATTTAATTTTTTTTTCTTTTCATTCCACTGTGTTTTGGATTGCCTGGAAACTTTGAGTAGTGCTGGAGGGAACTGGAAAAATGCTTAGCCATGCAGAGGTTAAAGAAGAGAGGTGGTGACTGGAGATGAGAGAGGTGACCCCACTGGACACTACCTACATGATCGTGACTACTACCCTCAATTTTAAACAAATTGTTAATGTTCTTAACTTGAACGTAAAAAAAAATAACAGCCTTGTTGGTATTAATATATTAATATTGTCAATTACTTTTTGTTTTTCAGTCACTGAATCATTGTTTTGTATATCTTTAAACTGTACAGAATCTCAGCTTGTCATGTTAATAATACAGATGTCCAAATTGTCCAGTAATAGCTAATTTGCAAGTCTAATTTTTATTTTCCCCCTTTAGCCATATGTCTGATTTTACACTCGAAACCTGATCACTGTTTTGAGTGCTGTAAATCCTGAAACGAGGATTCCATGTTAGTACAAATTAAATTTTGAGCATTCATGTTTATAGTAAAACACATGTATGACTTAAAATGTTCATGCAAAGTTTTTGATTCCACACTTTTCACATTATACTGTGAGAACAGCATTTTTAAATGATGTTTTTTTTTTTTCTTTTTTCATATTAAGTTCTATTAAAAATACTATATTGATGCATACACAGCATTAACATTAATATTGGGCTGGGGCCTTTTTGCTCATTATTGCTGCGTCTTTGAAATGAGCGCTATGCCGCATGGACTTTATTTATTTCCCCGCTTATCTAGAAAATGACAGAAATTTCTTGAAGCTCATCACATTTTTTCTAGAGTCTTACTGAACCCTACAGAATGCTTGTTATCTGTGAAAACTCAAACTTGGTTTCTCTTCATTTTTAGAAAGGTGGCTCTAACAATTACTGACTCCCCCCCAAAAAATTCATTTTGTTTAAATTGTACTTTGTATTTGTTTCATTAGTCACTATGAATTGACAAAACAATGACTAAATACATCTTACTCGTGTGTGTGTGTGTGTATAAGATGAGCAAGCTTAAGTATTGCTGGC
The DNA here is from genome assembly GCF_033026475.1 of Channa argus. Lineage (NCBI taxonomy): Eukaryota > Metazoa > Chordata > Actinopteri > Anabantiformes > Channidae > Channa > Channa argus. The sequence continues at coordinate 9,549,579 of NC_090202.1, forward strand.
CACGCAATACAAGAGGTGTTTAATGCACGTGGAATATTTAACTCTAAAGTGTTTTTCTGTCTTTGGTCTTTTGACAGACTTTTTATCACAAGATATTAAGTCACTCCAGGCTCTAGTTTTAGTCTCTACATATTGGGCTACTGGGCCAAAACCTAGTAGGCCCATTGAGGGCATCCATAACAATGGATGAACCTGCATGACCATGGTAAGTGTGTAAGACTATACAGATTGTGTGTCTCCTTTGCTTTTGCCTTCTTCCCCAACTACACCCTCATCCTAGATGGTATCTTGCAGCTTCTGATTTATTAGACACACAGCAGAGCAGGGGCCCTTGGGAACTACTCTAAACGCCTGAACTTTCACTTTCCTTTTCCTGTAAGTCATCTGTCTGTCATCTGTAATTCACCAGCAGGTGCCGCCGCTGGACCTCAAACTTGACTAAGTAGTCAAAGTTTGATGGAAACAAGCTGGAAACGTGCTGAGATGTCATTGGTGGTCATTGACAGCTATATTTATAAGACAAATAGGAATTCTCACTATCAGCTTGTGGCAAGCATGAGCAACAATAGAATTGTTGCATGTTGCAATCGTGAGAAAGCAGTCATCTAGCCCTTGCTGGGAAGAGTTTGTCCTGGGGCTATTTGATTAAATATCGATGATGTTGCAGAGTGATGAAGGAAGCAGGTTAAATACCTGGAAATAGTTTGGCACAAGAAGTGAAGCTGATGAAAACAAAGTACTGAGGCGTGTGGTTAGATTACCTAATGGAACGAATTTTACTCCCTTTTTAGGTCACAGTCCCCGCTGGAGCTCCACAGGTTGAATATTCAAATGAGTTAATTACATTTAACTTCATAAAGCGGTAGTACGCTACCTGCCCTCCTGGAGGGGGGGGTTCCCATCTGAGAGGTGACGTGATGTTCAGGGGATTTCCATGCAAGGAATCAGCCAATCAGAGCGAGGCTGCTGCGGAAACACAAAACTGAGTCAAACTGGGATTCGCAGCATTTAACACATGGCTACAAGTCAGGTTAACATCTTTTCACGGGCAGGTACAAACACTTAGAGCAGTGGTCTCGTCTGACGTATGTTTAACGGAGCTGTTTTAACGTTAAGACATACGTTTAAAAGGAGAAAAGGCGGGTTACTGTCGGGATTGTCCTGTTTGCAAAGACTTCAACGCCGCGACTACGGAAGTCCTAAAAGACTTCTTATATGCGATGAAAGACATGGACGTCAGTAGTCCCGCAGGTATGTCTTACGTTTTACTCGTCCTGTGTGTGTTTGTGAGTTAGACTGAGCTGACATCATCCTGTGCCACGTGATTTGTGAGCAGAGGAGCCAACACCCTTTCCCAGGATCAGAGCTCCGACCAGGTTTTGACTCCTCCACTGTAGCTGTGCCGGTTTAACTTTTACAACCACAGCTGAACTTTATTGTGTCTGACTGTTTGCTCTCTGTTTGTGTTGCAGAGCGGCCGTCAGACTTCGGTGAGTAGAGTCCCTTGTTTTTACCTTATGTGTTTATGTAAAACGTGTGAAGTGTGAGGGAACGTGTGACCTGGCATGACCTCAGGCAGAAGAAGAAGTAAACTATCGTTTCTTCTTCTTCTTTATCTCGGGGGATGTGTGTACAATATAGGTCTTTAAACTGTCAGAAAATAGTTTAAAATTCTCATATAAAGGACTTTTAGCACAATGCATATTCAAAATGCCTGAATAAAAACACTTTCAAAACACATAATTTCAAACACATGGAAACAGCAAATATTCAAAAAAAATTTCTCAAACACTGCAATTGTATAGAAATTGTAGGTGGTGAATTTTGTGTTCATTTCTGTACATGAATAATTTCTGCTCAAAAAATCATTCTATAGGTTTTTGGAACTGCTTTCTTAGTATTTCACACATTATAACAGCAGGAAACTGCAAGTGTGAGATGGTGGGTGAGATAGACCACTGGGTATGTTAAAAAAAAAAAACTCTTGTTTTCCATGGCAACAAGACTTTCACAGTTGGTGAGCTAACTTATGGATTCGACAGCATTGGAGTGTAACTGAGTAAACTGCTAAGGCATTCTGCTTATTGTACTCTAATACTGTGAATATTTCTATTTTTACCTCATACTTTTTTATTTATATTATACTAACTTATTAAACACACAATACGCTTACTCATCACATTGTTAAAAGTTGAATCAGCAGCAACTGTAACAATAAACGCTGCTTATCAACTGTTATATTGGTATTAACGGTCTATAAATGGGACAGATATATTATCAGTGCAGGGCACATTGAACTGTAGAACAAATACTTTTATCTTGAGACTATTAGTGCATTTTCTTGATAATTTTGCATTTCTTGTAGTTTCAAATGGATAATTTAAAGCTGTGGTTTTGGTAGACTTTTAATGATCATGATAAGAACTTAATTCTTAACTTCTAAGTGTCCTGTTATGGAAAATTATTGACAATGGGCATAAGGTCAGTGGCAAGCATTGCCCCCAACCATGCAACTGATTTTGTATAAATACAACCATGCATATGCACATAAATTACAAAAACACAAGGTTTCCTGCCTGTAAGATACTCATATGCTGATGCATCTCATCACATGATCAGTTACTGCTTAATGATCTAAATATTAGTCACACTAGGGAAAAAATGCCATTTACTATATAGGCGTGCTCCAAGCATAATCTTATATTTAATAAAAATAACACAAGCATTAAAGGAAATGTAAAAAAAACTGCTTAATAATCTTCTTCCCCTTTATGATTCTACTGATGGCTCATTGTTAACTTCAGTGTGTTGCTTCACTAAATATTTGACAGTCACAAAATCTGAACTGAAATAAAACTTTTCAGCCACTTTGAATCATCAGGGGATGATATTTGTTTATCATTTTCAACCTTTTATAGACCTCATTGAGGAAATCATCACAGGAGATTATCCAGCAAATCTTCCTGGACCTCCAGCCCCTCCCGTCGAACTCCTCCATCCGCTGCATCGAAGCCACAGCCACAGGATGCAGAGCTCCTCGCCATCACCTCAGCCTGTACTGGTGCCGAGATGCACTGGGGTTCCGGTGAGTGTGCTGACGAAAATCCTAGGTCGTACTAGTATCGCTGTAGTCATTTGTGTTGTTGTGTCGGGTCTCTGCTGGTTTCTGCTTCAGTTAGCAGTTTCCTGCTTATCCCAGAATGACTGTTGGCAACATCCAACTGTCAAGCATGAAGGTGTTTGTTTCAGATTGTGTCTGAGAAAAGGAGAAAGTGGCAAAAGCAGAATAAAAGGGTTAAATCCTTCTCAGCTTGTGTCAGTCAACAGTTATGGGAAGCCACATAGTCAATAAATTAGTAAACGAATAGTTAATTAACAAACAAATGTAGCACACGTTGTCTGGTCTCAACGTCTCAAAGAGGACAATATGCTACGTTTTTAGCATTGTTAGTTTAGGGTTGTGTTGTAGAAGATGTTACAATGAACAGATAAATTGATGACACAGGGGACCGTGACTGCATCCACTGAGCATATAACACCTGATCAATGCAGACGCAAACAAAGGCTTACGCATCCGCGAGACTCAATCGGAAGCTTGTTAAACAAAAAATCGAAGACACAACTGTGTCTGTGTCAAATGGGGTGACTGCAGCATTCATAATGGGTTTTCAAAGGATTTGTGGTACATGTGGAGTGTGCAGTGATGCGCTGTTTGGCAGAGCAGTGCTTTGCTCTTACCATAAAGCACGTGGTTTACAGACGACAGTAGAGATCACAAGCCTTGTAATCTGATAAGACTGCATTATCTTGCACAGAAAGAGTAATGTAGCGCAAAGCAAAACATCTGAAACTCTATTAGCAAAGAGTTTACATGTGTGATTGCAACATTTCAGAATTTTTGTGGGTAATTGTACTTTGATAAAATGGCCTGAGTCTTTGTGGCTTGTGACAGAGGCTGACACACCTCCCCAACATGTCTCTCTCGATGGGAGGGAGCTGAGGCAGAGGAAGGAGGAGGAGTAGCAGGATGACTTTGAAGAGCTGTAATCTGACTCCTGCTTTCAGTTTGCCATCCTTTCTGTTTAGCAACCATCCCACCGGGGGTTAGAGGTCGCATTCTTCGCCCCGAGCTGCTTCTGCCATTGGTTGATGTAAGTCAGGTTGAGCTGACTTCCTATTTCCTGCTCGCTGACTCGGGCTGCCTGGCTTTTGTTTAGCTTCAGTGTTTTTAAGCTAACAGGTATGCACTGGCTAACGGCATCAGACAAATGTGAATCGACAGGATATTGTGAAACACGATCTCATGGAGAAGCATGACCCAGATCTTTGCAGCAACAGTGCAATAAGCTCTCATCCCGATTAACTGCAACAATCAGGAGAAAGGAAACAACTTCTTTACATCTTTGTTTCCTGCAGGTTTGAGTCTTCATTTGTTGTTAAATTGATGATTCACACAGACAAAAACTTAAAGTGAGGTTCTTCTAATACTTTTCCTGTCTTTAAATCACATCGTGGGCACTGGGTGAGTTAGAAACATGAACTACAGATAGAGAAACTAAAAGCAGCAGAGAGAGAGAGCTTGAAACACTGAGAAAGAGTGGGAACGGAAAAGCTTGGTGGCCTGTGGTGTAACGGAAAAAATAAGACACCAAAATGCGAGAGGAGGAGTCAGAGAGCACATGGTTAACTCTGTGCAACCGCCTTGTCTCAGTATACAAAGTAAGGAATAAATCATGCAGTGACTCAGTTTTGCTGCCTCGTTTCGTTGCCGAAATAATGCAAAATGCTTTACCCTGTACACTGTCACCTGCTTGAATGGAGGGCAGATCTTTGGTTCTGTGTTATTGTAGTATTGTAAGGTGGTGTGTTCACTAATACTGTGTGGAAGTTATATTCTTTACGATGAACAAAATGTCAGCTATCAGCAAAAGCTAAAGTGGTTTCGGGTTATTAATGATACTATTAGGATATTAAAACTCATAACAATGCGTAAGTGGTCCTCCTGTACTGTTGTAGCTGCTCTAGTTGGAGCTGGTTTTAACCAGTGGTTTTCAGTGGTTTACAAACTAGGGCTTTGAGCTACAAGAGAAGGAAACAAAAGAAAAATCTAAGGGGTCTTAGATGTTAGAAAAGGTGAAAAACCTAAAATATGAAAGTATTGTAGGATGTATTGGACACCGGCGCTGAAGCTAACGATTATCAACACTATTGATTACCTGCTTATTATTTTTTTGATGAGCTGATTCATCAAATTACTATCTGAAAAATATGTCAAAATGTTTGAAAGACTAGACTGAAGGTGATGGTATATGTCTTGTTTTGTTTGACCAAATGGCCCAAATCAATGTTATATATCACATAAATGTGCAACTTTTGTCATTAGAAATCTGCTCACATTAGGTTTCGCCCAGAAAAATGACGGCATTGATTAATACATTGTCAGTATGTGGTTTCAGCCGAAACCACTTTTAAACATGTCATAGTTCATCTAGATACTGGCTTTTAAAGACTCTAACTATGGATTTTATAGTTCATACATTAGAGACATGTTGTCTGCTGCAGCCATTTGGGACAGACTGCAAAAACAAAATAAAGTGGATATTTCGAACAGAATGCAAGGCCACTTTGGCTGTGTGAGCAATGAGTGTGTTCTTAAAGCGGTACAGTAATCTGGTACCCAGATCAAATTTGTCCTTTTTGAGGTCGGTTTGGATTCAAATGTTTAGTTGTATGTTCTGTCGCCTCCCACATCATGGTGAAATAGACCTTGGGGAAATATGTGGACACGTGTTGGTAATTATAACAAGGGTTATCAGGTAAGATCTAACTAGTGATTAACTTCTCTGGATCACCTTGTTAATTTACCAGCAAAAGCTTTCAACCATTACCTGACATCTCACTCTGTCTGTGTTTGTGTGTGCGTGTGTGTGTGCGCGCCTGGACAGTCAATGAGAAAGGGGTTTAAAAATAACGTAAGAATCTGTTTTGTCCCCCTCCAGTCACACCGCTCCTTCCACCAGCTGCAACGGCCGTCGTGCACTTCCAGACAGATGGGATCAACTCCTTTTCATTCTCAGAGCGGTCGAGGCTCCATGTGTTTACCGAACCCTCCAAGCTCTGACATTCTCTCTCAGAACCTGGGCGATGCTGAGATGCTGGAGCGCATTCTGGACAAGCCCAACCTGGTGGTGGTGGAGGAGCCCAAGGATAGAGGCATGAGGTTTCGCTACGAATGTGAAGGACGCTCTGCTGGCAGCATCCTGGGGGTGTCGAGCACCGAAACCAATAAGACTCAGCCTACGATAGAGGTACAGTCATCAACTAGTCTTTTTATTCAGTGAAATGGTAGGTTGCCATTTTTGGGCATAAAGGTGCTTTCTAAATTTGGGATAGCAGTGCATATTTTTGTTTGGACTGTACACTTGAACCCCCTGTGAAGACGGGTTTAGCTAGAAGCATGTGGGTTGTTAGAGTGAATTAGAAAGTCCCCACAAATCCCTACTCAAATGTGGTCAAATATACGTGGTTTATCTCCCGCCCGCAAGAACAAACGCTGCTGCACATTCATCTTGTGCAAACATCATTGCACAGTGAGGACGACACTGTGTGGGGATTTTGACAGAGATTTAGACTAATGTGAAGGGTTTGATGAAATCTGTATTTTAGCCACCGATGATCAACATTCAAAATAATCCAGAAGAATAATTATAATCCAGAAGAACATGAGAGCCATCCTGTTTAAAAAGGATGTTTGGTCAGGTCTACATCAGCTGCAGTTTCAGCTTGCAGCTGCAATGTGTTTACTCTTCTGTTTTTCCCTGCTGTCTTCCTCTTCCTACTTCCTATATTTTTCCCTGTTTCAGATTAAGGGTCCCATTGATCACATTAAAAAGGTCACAGTTACAGTTTCCTTGGTGACTAAAGACCTCCCGCACAGGCCTCACCCCCACTGCCTTGTGGGTAAAGATTGCCCAAACAGTTCAGGAATCTGTGTGGTCACATTCAATCCCCACAGCAGCAGACGTCACAGGTGATCATCAATCTGTTATTTACCTCACACCTATAACTTTTCATTAGACTCACTATTAATACCATTCCAAAATGTCCTGACACAAGGTGTTTTGTTTTTGTTTTTTGACTCGTGGACTTGCAGCTTTGCTAATCTTGGTATCCAGTGTGTGAGAAGGAGAGAGCTAGATGTTTCACTTCAGAAAAGAAGAAGCCAAAACATTGACCCCTTTCAGAGTAAGTGGAAGAACATAGACACCTCATTAAATATGTAGAGGATGGAACCATTTCTTCTTTTGCATGAAATCTATTGTGGACTCACAAAAAACAAAGATTATGTTAGATTATGTTGTTTTTTCTTCTTTTCTCTCAGCCGGTCACACAAAGGGCATTGAAGACATGGACATGAATGCAGTACGCCTGTGTTTCCAGTGTGAGCTCGAGTGGGAGGACGGCAGGAAAGACAGTCTCAGCCCAGTGGTTTCCAGTCCAATCTATGACAAAAGTAGGAATTTTATTTTATATTAATTTTATATTACAATATTAACCCAAAAATATTTTCTGATTCTCAAGCACTGAGTCATGTTCGTTCGTTTGTTTTATTCTTCCACAGAGGCTACGACTACATCACAGCTGAAGATCACTCAACTGAACCTTACCAGAGGTCCTTGCTGTGGCAAAACTGAGATTTACATGTTGTGTGACAAAGTGCAGAAAGGTAGTGGAGTTTTGCATATGCCCTTGTTGTTGCCTGTGTTTATTCTGCAGCAGTGTTTCAGTTGTAGTATTAGTGTTATTAGTTTTAGTATATAGTATTAACATTTCCGTGTGTGTCGTCGCTGATCCACAGACGATATCGAGATCGTCTTCAGACGAGGGTCGTGGAAAGCGAACGGGGAGTTTGCCCAAACAGACGTGCACCGGCAGATCGCCATTGTGTTTAAGACTCCTCCCTACCAGGACCAGGACATCACAGAGGAGGTTAACGTCAGTGTCTCCCTGCGTCGCATCTCAGACCAGATGGAGAGCGAGCCTGTTCCCTTCACGTACCTGCCACAAAACCCAGGTCAGTCAGCACTGTACACACTGAACTGTCTGAATGTATTTTACTGCTGTAATGATTTCAGATGAGGCTGGAGGGTTTTTGTATTTAAATAAAAAAAAAATTACATAATATGTACTTACTACTGTTTCTCATTTCAGATCCATATGAGGTGAAACGAAAGACAAGGATAAAGCCCGATGTCAGCTTCAGCGAGAAATCTTGTGTTACAGGTGGGGCTTTAAACCTCTTTCAATGCCATGTCAATGTTTTCTTTATTCTTATTTACTTCTAGTATGAGCAGAGGCAGTTAGGAGGTAGCTTTTGTGTATTTGCCTTTTTCACAGCAGCAGTTTGCCTTAGCATAGTCGGAAATCACCACTGTAATGGCTCTGTTCTGTAAAAACTCTACACGGGTCCCAGATGTTAATTTTGTACAGTGTATCTGTGTTTTTGCTTTGCTAAGACCCTCATGCTGGTAGAAGCACTCAGAGATTTTAGATGTAAGTGTGGAAAATCAGCGGATCTCCAGGTTGATGTACAATACTGCAGCTGTTCTTTTTAAACAAACTCGCTGCAGTTTATTTAAATGCCAACCAGGTGGGAACTGCTCACATGGCAAGACAGGCCAGAATATTGATTATCAAAAAAAAAAAAACAATCTTGGCACAAATTTGTTTGCTCGTTTCTGCATAAATTTGTGCATATGTTTTGTTCCACACCACATTGTTTGGTAACTTTGGCCATTAATTTGAAACAATTATTTAGACTTTCCTTTGCCATAATTTTCACCTTAAGTCTGCATTGGAGTTGTGCATTCACATTATCAACAGCATCAACTTCAATACTTACACCATTAATACTAAGTATATTCTTCTTTTAATGGAATACCTGGACATTTTAAACAGTTTTCTAATGGTGCAGAAAAGTCTTCAAACATTTCAATTGTTTGGGACAGATGTAAATAATGTTAAGGTTCCAACAGCAAGAATCAAATGTCACCATCAAGTTCAAAGTTCTTCCGTCAATAACTGACCTTTCATCGTATTTCGAACAGGTGTCATTATTTTCTCTGTAACACCATCTGTTTCTTCTCCTGCAGCAGTGAGTGCACCTGCAGCAGAGCAGCCCTTCCCTTTCTCACAGCTTCAAACCATCGTGCCTGCAGATGAGAGCCTGTGTGTTCCCACTTTTGACAGCTCTGCTTCAGCAGAAATGTACACTGAGCCCCACGACTCAAACAGCGTCCCAGATGAGGTTGCCCTCTTCAATAAATTGCTAGAAATACCTGGGATTTATGACATGATTGCTGACTCAGACTTCTCCACATATGAGCAGGAGCCTGAAACCAACTCTAACCAAAACTTTCCCCCGAGCTTTACACCGAACTTCAACCATAACTTCACCCATTACAACGACACACAGTTCAACATGCTTGTCAATGAGAGCCAGAGTCTGCAGTCAGAGCCACAGGACAACGAATTCAGCCCGGTTCAAGTGAAGACAGAAGAGACGCTATGAGGATGGGATAGTTGTGATCAAAAATGCTGGCCAGGAAAGATTATACTGTTCCAATTAAAAAAACGAACTAAATGCATTAGCTCCAGTTGCATGCACTCTGTAATGTGATTGTAGAGGAATTTGGTTTCATATCTATGTTGTGGTGCCGTCTCCTCAGCCCTGTGTCTTTGCCTGAAAGCCTCGCTGGTCAAGGCGATCGGTGAAGACCAGGAGCAGGTGAAAATTTTAAATATTTGACCATAAATGCTGCTAGCCTGAAGCTTATGGCTTACAGGTCAGCTGAAACTGTTTGCTTGGAGCTGAAAAAGAGCACTTAAAAATCCTCTGTTTAACTTGGGAACAGTAGAAGCCTTTGTACAAATAGTTGTTTATTATGGTAAATCATTAGTGTGATAAGACTGAAACGCCTTAAGTGTAATGTAGATGTGAGATTTGCTTGCTTCAGCATGATTTTAGAATAACAAAGTACATATCTACAAGAAGCTATCAGCAACAGGATGTTTTAAGACATAACAGTTTAAGTAGAGCACCTGCAAATATGTCCATTAGTTTGGCTTATAACTGTTGTTAATGTGGCTGCCTCAGATGTTAGCTGGCTCATTTAATATTTAATCTGCCTACATGCAATAGAAACCAGCCCTTGTCATATTCATACCTCTGTGTGTCAGTGCCTTTGTTATGCAGTTTCACTCTTTTGCTAATTTAAATTTCCACTTGCACCTTGTCACTCGTCCGAGCCAACATGTCCGGCTCCTCTCTGTATATATTTAAAAGAGGAAAAAAAAAAAAAAAAGTCTATGTCTTGTTTCTGTCATGTCATTACTTTCGAACTGACTACTGCTTTTTTTTGGATGAATTGTCCAGAGCAAAAGACTAAAGCGACAAAAAGAAACTAGCTCTGCGTGCACACGTTCCTGACCTGCTCAACCACTAATACAAACAATTCTTGGCAGTAACATGCAGGAGATAGGCTTACATTTTAATTGTCAGAAGAATCTTGAATAACTTGTTTGCCTGAGAAATTACACAAAGGGTGAAGTCTTTCCCTGGTGTATGGTGAGAATCTTTGCCTTTTTATTTTAATACAGGCTAAAAAAAAATATATAACCCTGCTCAGTTTGTCTGCTCTGCTGAGTCACCCCATATTTTTGTAATCCACGTGATTTGGGGAAATTTCTAATGCCACTTTAGAGAGATTTATGATTGAGACAGCCTGGGAAATTAACACCACTATTTTCTAACCTTCATTTCAAAAGCTTATTCTAATTCTCAGCAGTCTGAGCAAGTAGGGTTAAATAAAGTAATCACATTTGAGATGTTCATCAGATAAAAACCCATTATTAGTATTTTGACAAAACATTGTATTAGTGTATTTACATTATTAGTGGTGGAGTCTACAGATTAAATTACTTCAAAAAACACAAGGCAGACATATCAGATGTTAGTTTTACTGATATCTATAAAATCCATTATTCTAAAATATGGAACTTTTACCTGTTTACAGGATTTCTAATTGAAGTAATGCTACTTGCTATATAATGTAGATACTTAACAAAATAGTAATAAACTCTACTTAAAGCATTAGCCATAGTTCTTTGCCAATTCCAATTAATAATAATAAATACAATCTACGGAAAGTGATGCATTAAAACTGATTAAGACTTTATTGATTCTGTGCAGTAATTTAACTAAAGCTTTAACAGCTGCAACAGTATATTGTTTAAAATGTGCTATTTCTCATACTTGTTTCATATTAGTATTTTTGCAAGGGGGTGTTCCTAAAGTAAACCTGAGAACACTTGAATTAAAATGATTTCTTTAGTGCCTCAAGCAAGTCCAATGCCCCACTTATTTAACAAAGTTTTAGAGCTAAAATGTTTTAGTTTATGATTAATAACCATGTATTATAGCATAATCCCGTCATTTAACTCAGAACATACCGAAGCACATAGACTAGACCCCTTGTTTCTAGCACATAGACAAAGCCAGTTATAACTCTCTGCAGCCAATTCATCCTCAAACTAAGCTGAATGAGATTTAAAATCTAATATTTCACTTTTCACTAAAAATAGTTTTAAGAGTTTCAGTGTAACAATGTATTTCATTTTCATATTTTATAACCCATCACACCCAAAAACCGGTTTTTATTGAGAAGTAAACAAACAAAAGGGCTCAGAGTGACAACACAAGGTGTGTTTGTGTGGTTCGCCTACACGCTGCTGTTGGGAGTGTGTTGTTTAGAACCCTTTTCTGGCTCTGTGGACTGGAACTGAACAAACATGGCTTACTGCCACTGGGAAACTCCACACTGGGCTCTTTTCCAAGGCCTTTTATCTGAAACGCACACACAGGCACACACACAGATTTCCTGTAAAATGGAAAGCCCTCCTGCAAAGACCAGTCCAGGCATGTCCATGCTACGGTTGCGAAAGGGAGAAAAAAAAAGTTAATTAAAGAGTCATCAATTAAGTATTTTCATTTAGTTGTAATGCGTTTAGAAAAAGGCTGCAGTATACAGTACTTACATTAATCACACAAATATGGAAATACTCGCTGTGGGTAAGCTGCGAAGATTGATACCAAATCTTTACGTATATTTTAAATATGATAATAAAGGAAATAAAAAGCAACCAAAAAAAAGTCTAATTCAGTCCAGAATTGAGGAGCTGTTTGGCTGTTCATTAAAATGTCAGATGGGCTCAAAATCCCACCAGCTCCAGCAAAAGAGCATGAAGGACATGTGGTCAGGTATGAAAACTATCAGGGGATTTAAGGAAAAGGAGAATCAAGCTGCGGGAAACCTGGATAGAGCCAATGAGCTTAATCAATGGTTCAACAGGTTCAGTTCAGGAGTTCGGGTTCGACACACAGATAACACCTTCACCCTCCCCCCACAGTCTCCATGGCTTCTCTCACTACAAACAGACAACACAGAAAACAACAGTACTCCACCAGCATCATTTCCACCAACATGACCACCCCTCCCCCACACACCTGTGTGTTTCCAGCAGTCAGGGGAAGCTGAATGAGAACAAAGCGGTGGGTCCTGAGGGTATCAGCCCAAGTCCTAAAAGTCTGTGCAGCTTAGTAAGATTCTACAACACCTCTTTAACCCAAACCTTAGTCGGGAGAAGGTGCCGGTTCTGTGGAAGACGTCTTGCCTGATTCCATTATCAAAGAAATCCTTTGCATCTGCCCTCAGTGATCACAGAGCAGTAGCTCTCACATCACACATCATGAAAGTTCTGGACAGACTGATACCCTCACATTTGAGGCCTGTAGCTCTTTGGACCCACCGCAGTTTGCTTATTGCCCCCAGGTTGAAATGGATGACGCCAGCATCTACCTGCTGCAGCGGGCTCTCTCTCACCTATACAAAGCAGTGCAATCATTTTGCTGCTATCTGCTGGGGCAGCAGCATCAGGTCCAGTGACACTAATATACTGAATAAAGTCGTTACCAAAGCTGGCTCTGTCCTAGGGACCACTGTGGAAACTATGGACCTGGTAGTGGAGAGGAGGGGGCTGCTGGAGAACAGTTCACATCCTCTCCACGAGCTGCTGGTCAAACAGCGGAGCAGCTTCAGCAATTTTTGCCAACATCCATTAGTCTGTACAGTAACTCTCTGTTCGGTATCAGGAGACAGACTTTCATCAATTCATCACAACATAGCTATAATAACTGTAACATACTGCCACTGTTTCTCCATATTTACATGAGTATAAACAGTATACAGCCTGCACTGAGGCATTTCAATGGACAATACAGGAACACATGTCTGCATTTTTAGCACTGTTCACCTAAGTAAACTGCACAATGTACAATGTATTAATAGTTTTTAAATCATCACTGATATCTTAGCTACTACAACACGAAAAGATCCCCAAACGATTAATAAAGTATCTAACTATAAAACAGAGTAAAGCAGAAATCCTTATACCCGAGCAGTATCAGGTCAGGTTATAATACTTTAAAGCTTTAATGTTAGAACAAGTAACGTAGAAATTTCTCAGATTATTAGCTGAATAATTTTCTGCCCATTTACTATTTAACTATTACATTTTTTTGTTGCAAATTCTCTATTTAAACAGAAAGTCAGAAAGAACAAGCTGTGCACCATTAAGTGACGCTTTCCCTTTTCCCAGGCTGCTTAGCGTCACAAATGATTCTGGTGGCAGATTTGTGAAAAACTATTTGCTGAGATGAACGTATCAGCTAAAGACACATTCCAGTCTTCCTGGAATTACATCAGCATATGTCTTATCTTTTTAACTTTAACCATAACGACATACCAGTTTCGGATTGTAAGCGTGACCCTATTGTAGTCTGAGTAAATTTTCTGATTTAGTTGTTTCGTGAAGTCTCTCGTGAAAATAACCATCCAAGTCACATGTGGTGGAAACAACCACATAATATGGAGAGAGTTAGTCAAAGAGCTGTTTTTTTTAACCTCAGCTGCCCTTTATATCCTCAGGAAGTCAAGGTCTAACTCTCACTTTATATGACTCAGATCAAGTCATACAGGCTCTCGATTACACAAGGAAGTTTAAACTGGAGTAATACCTACTACACATCTGTTTACCGGGCACTTCCTGATAAATTATTCATGTTGTACTGTGCTAAAGGAGTAAGTTATATAGATAACATTTCAGCATTATACATGTAATTTTATATTCTAGTATATTAAGTTTGATAGACAGGAAATATTTTTTTCACCGTGATGCAAATTAAATACCTGACAATCCATACACTTTGTGCAAAAATCAACTCAAAATACAAGTTAGCAAATTTGAACTTTTCTACAGATAGAAACAAACAACACGCTATTAAGAAAAATACATGCTTAGTTAATGGTGGGCTGATAAGGGCTTTGGTACGACACTTATTGCGACAAATATGTATACAAGTAAAGACAAACAGGGATTAGAAAAAAATGAGTGTAGCCATGGCTGCAGATGACACTTTCCATAAACTAATCAGGTTAAAAATTGGCTAAAAGCTCTATGACCAGATTTTAAATAAAGATGGAAGTCAAAAAGTTAATTGTCCTGTTGGAGTAGAGATGAACCAGCCAGATGGTGTCTGTGTCTGCCTTAAAAGGAGAAATCACCAAAAATGGCACTTGGTGTGTCAGTTTCAGAGTTTGTTTTTGTTAACTTTAACCAACCTTGGTGCACAATACGACGGGGTAATTCCAGGCCGAGGCTGAATCTATATAAGGTGTGAATCTGTTTACAGGTGCCCGATATCAATTGTCTCCTTCTGTTGCCTAGGTTACGACACCCACGGGAGTCCCCAGTCCAGTAGGGACTCCCCATTTTACCATAACAGCGTACATCAACCGCAAAAGCAGTCACATCATCAATACAAGCGACATTGAAAGCGAAACCAGGAGAGAAACGGTTGTTTTTATGTGTGAATTTTCAGGTCTTTTTTTTTTTTTTTGTCAACTCAAACACCCTTTAAGGATCTTTGCTGCATTAAAACAGAAGTGTAATTAACCACAGCATTGTTTGTTGAAACAATACTATTACATTTCTTTAAAAAGGAAACACTAAGTTACCTCATTAACAGTATTTCTATAAATAGGAAAACTAAAACAGATGTAACCTCTGCTCTGACCTGGAAATGTTGTGTGACTGTGCAATTTACTGTCTGAGCTTTGTTATGATTATTAGCTGTAAGTTAATTTTTAACAAACCTTGATTTTAATAACCTTGATCACTTTTCTCTCAAATGGCAACTTCACTCATTTGAAGCATTTTGGCTCCATCTGGTGTCGAAAATATACATAACTGCTTTCATATCTTCAGAGGAACTAAATGCTTAAACATAATTATGTTCATTACAGGGCTACTGCTAATGGATTAACAAATCAACATTTTCATGTTGTAGCTGATCAAGACTGAGCTGATGTGAACATGTTTAGTAAATTTGATCTTTAATGATAGATAATTTGATGATGTATCTACAGATTTTTTATATTAATATATTGTATTTGCAGTAACAAGTATCTTTAAATGTAATGAAACATTCAACCTTGTCTGAAAGTCTTAATACTGTTTGCTATGTCTTGTTTTAAATGTATATACATTTGTACAATATTTCCATTCACATGTTGTTCAAATTAATGCTATCAGCTGCATAATGCTGCTGTGCATAACTAATGGAAAGTGTGATCAGAAACAGCTTAGTGTATGCTCTGCAGCATGATTCTTATTATTAAATGATTGATGTGCTTTCTATTGTCCCACATATGTAAACAGTCTTAATCAGAGTGATTTGGGTTTTATTTTTTTAGCATGTTTTTGTTACAGCATGTTATGCGTTTTTTAAATCTGTCCATCAATTTTCGATCTTGCCAAAAGACAGCAGTTAAAACTTAGCTGGATGGCAAATATTGGCTCAGTTAAAGAAATAGGGATTGATCTGTATTGTTCTCATAATTAGATAAGAAAACTAATATTCCGTTTATTATGGGCGACTACAAGCTTTGGGAGGGGTGTTTAGATTAGAGTAGCATTATGACGCAGAATTCAGTTATCAAATTCATACCAAGAAACAGCATGGGGCATATTACTCATGTAAAAACGTACATTGGTGCAGATTAATCCCATAAAATAAAAAAAAATTGTTATGTTGTCTACAGATTAAACAGTTATTGGAGAATAGATAAGCATTAACAGAGATTAAGAAAACAGGAAATGTTTATTTCTTAGATATCCTACACAAGAGCTTTATGTCAGTGTGGCAGGTATTACATACACTGATTGAGTTTTTTTCTCCCCAGTTCAAGAAATGTCTTTCATATGGATCTTAAAAGCAAGAGGTAAAGAACTGAAATAAATAAGCTTTTAGTCCAACATGTTCTTGTCCTTTGTATGGCTCCCAGATGAAAATACAAACAGCAGGAAGTTCCCCTGCGGTGAGCATTCAGTACTGAAAATGATTTAAAAACAGAAACTTGGTGACTCAAACTCCCACCACCATCTGGAGAAGCGTGAAAACTTCAACCTACTTAATCTTTCCATCCAATAATCCCTTTTGCTCAGATAGTTCAGGTTCATCACTTCTTCTCTGTAAGATGTGGCTCTGAGAGTTTTTGAATGTGCAGCTCTTCCACCAGCTTGTCAACAAGGACCTTAAACAGAGGTTCAGGCTCCTAAAAGAACATATTTGGAACAAAGCAGAGTCTGAATGCACAGGACAGCAATTCAGCTTCCAGATACAACAACTGATGTTTTTCAGCAACTTTTAGGTATCTATAATCTATTTAGAGTTGGATAAAGTCATTAGATGTTTTAAAGCCATGTGAATCATATTTGTACTGTTTTACGAGTGAGTTTCTAGTCAAATACATAAGCTATTTACCCTCAGTGATTTCTTATTTATACTTGTTTCAAGCCGTCATGGGGGCTGAAAGTGCTGCATGAGGTGAGGTTCAGGCACTTGTGTTTGAGGACTTTATTACCTTGTGCTCCAGCTGCCTCTGTTTTTCCACAGCCTCCTCCAGACTGAGGCCCGCCCACTCTGCTTCCTCCTCTGGGATCTCAAACTGCTGCTAAGCCAACAGGAAGCAGAAAAGGAAACACATTACATTGAGTTTATAATCACAACACCTGCTCTAACTCAAAGTGTTATTATTCAAGATTGTGCCAGACGCTATGCCAGATGACTCCAAAATCTCTGACTGACCTTGTACTTTTCATAGACCTTCTCTCTCTTGACAGGATCATCAGGGTAGAGCTCTGTGTCTTTACGGGCCAGGCGAAGCAACATGGCCCTCTTCAGATCCATCCCAAGCTTGGAGTTTAGATTTTCCTTTGACGTCTGAAAGAAGTAGAACATAAGGGTTATGTGGAAAGCTTAAGGAGAAATTTCCCTTTGTTGCCTCACCACAGTTTTCACTTACTTTGAGAATATAAGAGTCAAATCCATAGGCAGCATCGATGAGATCCAGAGTGCGTGCTGTGACTGTGATGGTAAACTTGTGATCCAGGATCTCGCTGTACAGTTCTCTCTTGAACAGCTGTGGTTTCCAGGTCTTTCTCAGACGATTCGACATCTAAACCAAGTGACAATTCAGGGATCAACCAAAAGTGAGTCAAATAAATTATGAGTTGATGCCTGGAGCTAACAGACAAACTGAAGAATACATTAAAAAGTTAAGAAGCAATTTTTAATTGATCCTAATTGCTGCAGCACTAAAACAACAGTTTTAATTATAACCTCAACTCCAAAGAAGTTGGTAAGATGTGTAAAACGTTAATAAAAACAGAATACAATGATTATTCACAATAGAACATAAACAACATATCAGATGTTGAAACAGACATTTTACCATTTCATAGAAAATATTAACTCATTTTGAATTTGATGGCAGCAACACATCTCAAAAAAAGTTGGAACAGGGAGATGTTCACCATCTTGTAGCATCCCCTCTTCTTTTAACAACTATCTGTAACAGTCTAGGAAGTGAGGAGAACAGTTGCTTGGGTTTTAAGAGAGGAACGTTGTCCCAGTCTTGTCTGATACAGGATTCTAACTGCTCAACAGTTCTGGGCCTTTGTTGCCATAGTTCCTGTTTTATGATGCCCCAAATGTTTTCTATTGGTGAAAGTTCTGGACTGCAAACAGGCCAGTTCAGCACCTGGACTCTTCTCCTGTGAAGCCATTTCTGTTGTGATGGATGCAGTATGTGTTTTAGCATTGTCTTGCTAAATTACTCAAGGACTTCCCTGAAAGAGACGTTGTCTGGATGGGAGCATATGTTGCTCTAAAACCTCTATGTACTTTTCAGCATTGACAGTGTCTTTCCAGATGTGTAAGCTGCCCACTAATGCACCCACATACCATCAGAGATACAGGCTTTTGAACTGTTCTCTGATAACAAGCTGGATGGTCCGTCTCCTGTTTAGTCTACAGGACACGACATCCATGGTTTCCACAAAGAATTTTTAATTTTGATTCATCTGACCACAGAACAGTTTTCCATTTTGCCTCAGACCTTTTTTATATGAGCTTTGGCCCAGAGAGCATGCAGTATTTCTGGATCATATTCACATATGGCTTCTTCTTTGCATGATACAGCTTTAACTAACATTTGTGGATTGCACAGTGAACTGTGTCCACAGACAGTGATTTCTGGAAGTGTTCCTGAGCTTATGCAGTGATGTCCAGTAGTGAATCATTCCTGTTTTTAATGCAGGGCTGTCTGAGGGCCCAAAGATCACATGCATCCAGTTTTGACCTTTGGCCTTGTCTTTGAGCACAGACATTCCTGCCAATTCTCTGAATCTTTTGATGACATTATATGGGTTGATGAAATTTGCAAATCAGTGCATTCTCTTTTTATTAGCATTGTACAGATCTTCTCAACTTTTTTGGATTGGGGTTGTATTTGTTGATTTAAATATTATTTCCAAAGATCAAAGTATATTTTTATGACGGTTCTGCTTTGTGGAAGAAAGTTGACAGAGAATGGAAAGTGAAATTAAAATAAAGCACCAGGTTAAATATAAAAAAAAGCCACTGAAAATACTTTGTCTTAAGAAAACTGAGCTACATGGTCACCTCATAACATGATCTTATATCATTGGCACTGTCACCCATTGTACAAAGTTTTTAAAAACTTACTTTGACTGCAATCAAATAGAAGGTGGCAATGGCAGTCCCACAGTGTTCATAAAAATCTGTACCAATAATCTTTTCAAAGTAAGAAAATATGTAAATAATCAATGTAAAATTCTACATCACTTTAAAGGAAAAGAAAAACTACTCTCAAGAAAACCCATGTCTTGCAAAAACACTGTAGAACAACTACAAAAAGAAAAGCATCTTGCTGGACACTCACTTTGTCATTGTTGGCATATCTGTAGCCTGATATCCAGCCCTCTCCTCCCCACAGGCCATCCTGAGATTGTGGAGGGTAGTAGATGGGGATCGGGACATCCTGAACTCGTTCCTTCTGACCGGTCTTAGGGTTAACCCGATACTGGACTCCCAGAGGCTTCCAGTGGACAGGGGTGGGCTCTTTCTGCTCTAGGGATTTGAGGTAGTGTTTAGGGAGACGAGCATAGATGCCCTGTTTTAGTTTCAGGGCCTCAGAGACTTTATGAGAGTATTTCAGAAGAGGCATAATGGATTGTCTTTGAGAGTCAAACCTGGAGGATAAATAAAGGACAAGATTAAACACTATCACTTAGATACATTTAGTTTGATTATAACAATTATACAGTAAAATTATAAGTGATGATAAAATTATGGCGTGACCTGAACTAAACCAATTACATATTAGGATTTGTTTGTTAATTAACTGTTTGATAAAGACGATCATATAAAACAAATAAACATTATAATATAAAAACTCCCAAGCAGAGGTGAATAACTTTTAATGTGTTAATTTTAGTAATTAGAAGAACATTATCTGACACAAGCCATCCACACAGCTAACGTTCCGCACCATTGTTTATTTGAGCAAACACAGCCTGTATACTGTTAAATAAACTGTTGTAAATACGCTCTATCTTACCGAATAATAACAAAAGAATGACCCCAACAAACACAGAACGACTTTTTAATCCACGCTATCTTAAACGCACGCAAGCAAGGACATATCCTGCAGTACACATACCGATTTCCGCATTGCTCGGCCCGCCTCCACCATTGAGGTATATGATTGGATAGCGGAGGCAACTCACACAGGATTGGCTTACCTCTGCTGCCAATCTACTTCTATCTCCGGGCGAAGCGGATGTATATTTTACGTTATCAAACAGGCAACTGTTCTTTTTTCCATGAATATCATATTTAGAATAAAAAAATTGGAGCTATCTCAGACAGCAAGCATTGTTAGAAAATATATCCCACGATACATACAAAATGTTCATATTTATGTTTCTTCTCTTCTTTTGTTTTCCTTTTCTTTTCAGCTAACATTAAGTCCTCTAGTCAGTAATGTGTTGTTCAAAAATGCCATGAAAGGCTTGGTATATTTAACAAAAACAAACAAAAATATAGCAGTATTTAATACAAATATGAGTGTACAAAAAATATATACAAATTAAAATTCAACAATAAATTTTTAACATAAGTAAAGGTCCATGAATATGAGCAGCTAATTGTACTGTGCTCACTAATTTAAAGGATGAAAAGAAAAATAAATATAAAGAAAAGCTTCTTTTGGAAGGACAAACGTAGTCATGTTGCTGATCAAGGTGGAGACAATTTGTGACAAGCTGATGAGCATTTTATACTGAATAGTTTAAATTGTAATGGTGTCCAATATTTACCACAACAATCATACCTGTATGACAATTATTATTCTGAAAATTATGATTAACTGTAGCTTTACAGTAAAGTGTGTAATGCAACACTTCCCTAAACCGTACTACAAAATTTCAAAAAACACTTTAAAGTTTGTATTTCATACATATATATATATATATATATATATATATATATATATGCCTTACTTTCAAACTTACTTTTTTTAACTTGTGATAATTTTGACTTTTATTGTGAAGCAATAGAACAAAGCCTCACAGGAAGAGGGGTAGTGACGTAAGTGAGAATGTTTTAACCGTTGTAAAAACGTTCATATTATATATTTTTTTAGTGGCTCATCACGCACACAGGTGCTACGCCCGAAAGGTGGAATTGAACCACTCTGCCGCTAAGCAGCTACAGGTTTGAAGCCTGCACCCCGGACCACCGAGGGTCATCCGGGCACTTACACCAACGACGTTGAGACCTATATGTACCACATTCTCGCAAGAGCAATTTGACTCATGGTGTCCCCAAAATGACTGTCCACCATGTGTATTATCCAAGAGAGATGCACAGCTAGAACAACTATATACACGCTAATACGAAACATATTTCTGTCGAATCAACTCACAAAAAGGAGAAGTAGTCGAGTCTGTACTGTGTTATGCAAAGGAGGTGAAATTTGATTGGCTGACTGCAAAACAAGGTGGAGGTAATATCGCGTCATCACAGGTAAGATTTGGGTTCAGCTTTACAACTAAACACAAATTAAAAAACTACTTGCATGAAAATGAAATTAAACAATTATGCTTTCTAAATAGTTTAAACTAACTAATCTTTCAGATCTATTTTTTAATAGGATACAGCATAATATTTTATTAGCTGTACCATGTTTGCTAAGTAAATTATTAATTATTAAAGTACACTAGCCAAATTATGTATTTAAGTTAACTTGGCTAGTATTATAATGCTAGTTTGTCAGTAAAAGAAAAAATAAAACATAGAGCTACTAGCTGTCAGGTGAAAGACAAGTGAATAGTTCTAAGGTAATTTAAAAAAATACCACAAAATTTTACTCTGCAATATAGAGAAATGCAATCATATTTTGCTGCATAATATCGAATGTTTATTTTGTGTAAAGACACACTTAAATAATATTTTTTTTCCTGCAACACATATAATGGAGAGAATACAGTGGTTCCAGGTAAAAATGAAGTAACATAATACCTATTTACTTTACAGAATTTCACTTAATTTTGCATAAACATCTTTGGTGTAGCACCTTGTTAATGTTCTAAAACTACAGTAACAGCACTCTTCAGTATAACTGGCAGACAATGTTTTAAGAGAGGTCAGATTTTAGCATCTTTTCACTTTTTACACCATTTATCAACTTCATCTGTACATCAGGAATATCAAATATCAAAGCATTCAGTTATTTTCCCCCGGTGTTCTCGATGATAAGGGTCTGAGGCTCTGCCCTTGTTTCCCCAGCTGGTGGTGCCAGCAGGCTCTTGGTGACCTCTTCTCGAGGAGAGCAGCACATGCTCCCAGCACAGGCCTTTCTACAGGCAAGGCTGCAGGTCAGGAGGGGAGGCAGAAAGCGGTCAGGGGAGTCATCACACTCACTCCTTGCAGAGGATCCAGCACAGGAAGCAAACTCTGGCTGTACAGTACAGCAGTTCACTCCTACATTCTGCAGCACCTTAGTGACCCCTGACATCAGATCAGCACACCTGGACATACAGTAAGTGAAATGTATCTGCATTAATAAAATCTATCATGTTTGTAATATGGCACAATAAGATTTATGACCAGTCAGTAACCACTCCAATCTAAAATATGTCAGCAGGACCGTGTATGATTATTTGTATCTCTCAGCCCTGTACAGTTTAAGGCCTATGGATGGAAGAAGGCCTATGGATGATGAATTAGCATGTCTCCTCCCAAACACAGGTTCTCATTTTAGTCCTAAAACAATTAGTCAGGTGCCCATTTGAACACTGAACATGTTCTCAGATGCAGCAGGCAACAGTTTTCATTGATAAAGCTTCAAAAATCCACCCTCTAAGTGCCAAGCAACAGATAGGGTAAGTTTTCTACATCACCTGTGAGCTGGAAACCTAGCAGTGCAGTGGACGTGGACAGAGGCCACTGTTAATGATTCAGCTAACTGCCAGATATGGAGGTCGTGCACAGCCTCCACCCCAGGGACACTTGCAATCCTCCGCTCAAGCTCTGAAACACAAATATGGGGAGGTGTGGCCTGTAGCAGCAGCAGGCCATACCTGCACATCTGGAGAGGAGATGTACAAATGTGACAAAAGCATACAGGTTTAGCAAATGAGCAACATAAGTACATTATTTAAATTATAGCCCCCATTTACTGTAAATATTTTAGAGAGAAAATACTATACTAGGCTAGTAAAGAACAGAAAACAAACAAGCTGGTGTAGGAATCTACAGTAGAGCTAAATTATTCTGCAAGTACTATTTATAATAAAGTCATTAATGTAGCCTTCACTGTAATTATACTTTAATAACATGAAAAGGTAGTAAACAGAGGAACAGTAAAAACAACATTGAAATAATTTTTTTGTACTGCACACTCTTCCTCCTTAGCTAAGCCTACAACAATAATAAAAACATGATCACTGGCTGTGTTTACATGGACACAGATATTCCACAGATGATCACATCAAGAGCCCAATCAGGATAAAAATGTGTCATGTAAACGTATCAATCAGAACGGACTATACCGATCAGAGTCTGAATGAGAGCGGTGGTTTGCCCCTTGGTTAATCTGGTCGACAGAAAAACTTTAGCCAGGTAAAAACAATCAGATTATTTCTCTCTTGTTAGTCTTGTTGTATATTCTTTTTGTGCATGTTTGCATTATGGGACATGTGAAGTTTCTTTTTCAGTTTTGAAAATCTCCAAAAGTCTCTACTCTTTGTGTAATATTGCAGAAGCAGGACATTCTTGTAAGATCGCTGCTTAATGAGAAAGACCTTTTTTTCCACGTCAGAAAAGTTGCATTCTTAATAAATACTTTGTGCATTAAAATGCACATCCCAGAGCAGCGTCTGTGTATACAGTTAGGTCAAAATTAGATTAATAATAATTAATAATAATACTAATCATACAATATTATTATATAATAATAATATTTCAATGTGATGCAACAAAGTTTGTCCATGTAACCACAGCTATTGATAGTTAGAACTCTGCAGTTACTACAGATAGTTACAGATTCTTGTTGCCGAAGCTTTTTTCTTTCTCCCTCACGTTTACATATAATTGATAATCCTAAAGTTAGCAAAATATTTTCTTGGTATTGATACTTTGCGAATGGAAATATAAAGATCTACTGTTGATTTAAGATGCTTGCAATCACACCGTTGATGAGAGCTTTGATAAGAACAAGACTGACATGATAAACGACACAGAGTCTTACCTGTGGCCATACTGTAGTGATCAGCATAATCACAGCCAGGAGAGAAAGACCAGGATCCAGGTAAACCAAGAAGCTACAAGCTTCAGTGCTGTGTAGGTGCTGTGGTCTGATCAGAAGCATCACCAGGCTGTTGGCCAGAGCCAGAAGGGAGGTGCAAAGACCTTGAAGGACAAGGAGGGACGACATGATGCTCACCGGCCACCAGCTGCTTGCTGCAGGTTTCTCAGTGTAATACGGTGACTTGTGGAGTGAGGAGGTTTTACATGTATTTTGACCTTCTGAAATGGGGGAAAACAGAAAACATGTTTTTACACATGGGAGCTACAGCAGACCTGTTAACAACAGTTAGGTCAATATAGAACAAATAGCACAAAAAACAGTGACCGAAACACTGCATTTGTCCATAAATATTTAATGGCATTGTGATTTGAATTATTTTGTCCAATAATTATTTAATACAGTTTCAAAAAACATGTCACATTTATAAAAAAGGTAGCTTCAGTTGCCACCAAAAAACATAAAATCCAGTAACTGTTTTTTAAATGTAGGTGTTTTTCACACTAATGTGCAAAAGGGGATGGCCCGAGGAGCTATACTCTCTTACCACAACATCCCATGCAGACATTATCTTTACGAATCCCCGTAATGTTTCTTGAACGACACTGGAAGACCTTCAGATCTCTAACACTCCTCACTATATCAGAGACCCAGATGTCGTGTGGAGCTGCTGCATGCAGGTGGATTTGTGGCTGCTGGTCTGGGGTTTGAGACTCAGTGTCAGGTATGCTGGATGTGTCCGGGTTACAGAGGACAAGCGCCCCATTGTGGAGCAAAGTGTCCACTGCAGATTGGATTTGGTTAACATCATCCAGGCCTCGCCCTGGCTCAGCCTGATCTTTGGTTTCCTCTTTGACCAAGACTGTAGGAGTTGAACCGAGGAATGAACAACAAACTTAGACACTGTTTGATTTTTACAGCTGAATATACACTTGGCAGCTACTGTAAAGTGAAAACTATCAGAACAATGGCACAAATTCAAAGAGTTTCTCCTTGAAAGCATTCATGGATTGGCACTGGTGAAAAATTACTCATGTAAGATGAATGATAAAACACAGTTTACTTCCTTTCTTTTGATCGTATTCCATTCAGTAAAAGTTCTGAGGATAGAAATGTTGTGTTGTGTTTTATACGATGTCTTCGGTCTCCTGTAAAAAGAAACTATTTCTTATTCGTAATTAATCTTAAACATTTTTGGTCCAGATGTAATGGTCCTTTACTGTTGTCTCCACATTTAACTATTGACCTAATAAACAAGGCAAGTGTCCTGGAGACTTATGGAAGTAATCCCCAAAAACATCAGTGACATATTATTCAATAATAGAATTATTTATAATATTTATGAACCTTTTATAAAAACGCCTTATTGGAAAGTTACCACATAGTGCATGTTTATCCACAATGACTTTCATAACCTGCTCTCAAAGAGAATACGTGGCCCTTCATGATTTTATACTCGTATGCTAGTAACGTTACCTTTGTGGTTAACTTCAACGTCAGACTCGGTCTCAGGCTGGCCGTGGGTCTTGGCCCTATCATCATGCAGCTGACTCCAGTTCAGCCTGAGCAGCAGCATCTTATGGAGCAGGCTGACAGCTCCGACCACCACAAGCAGCAGGGGGCGCTGGACTGGCTGTGGCTCGAGGGAAAAGCTAATAATTTCTATTAAGTAAGAAATACACAGAGAGGCCAGAAGGAGATTGGAAAAGAAAGTCCCTACAGGTTGAACCCTGCTGTTGGTGTAGGACACACCGCAGTCCAGGGCTGGAATTGAGATTTCTGGAAAGGAGAGCCTATAAGAGGTAGCCAGTGAGGGGGCTTCATGGTTAGGCTGAGGGGTGAGTGGTTGAGCTGGGAGAGCTGGTCCATCGGTGGCAGTCTGAGTGCCAGGTGGAAGCCTCATGGGTGACTCTGCAGGTGAAGTGGAAGGAGGTGTCACCGACGAGGACAAAACACGTGAGGGAGAAGCTGGGAAGTCCAAAGGGCAGAGCTGAGCTTTTAAGCTTGTAGCGTGAGGAAGAGGGAGAGCCATGCACATGAGAATGAAGAGCGTGTGGAAACCATCCACCAGGGTGATGAGGGACTTGCACAGCTGACTGAAGATGACCTCGCACACCAGCAGCAGGATTGTGACTGCCAGCATGCAACAGTGTAGCATCCTCATTGCTGCAACCGAGAGTATCAAACACACACTAGAGTAGTACATACAGTCAGACACACACATAATCTCTTGCTCTCACAACCTCCATGTTGCACGTTTCACATTAGAATCATTATTTTGTGGCAAAAATTGTATCTGTTTTGTTCCCTTGTCCCCATCAGGTATTTGAGTCCGTGATTATGATTATAGGATTGTACGCAAGTAAACAAGACCTAGAATTGATTTACTGTAGTATAAGGTCAGTGAAAATTCTCTGATGGCTGCCATTAATACTTGTTTATTGATATCTTGTCATTAAAGATTTTTAGACTCCAGTAATATAAAATTATGTCCTGAATATGTGCAGATGGATGTCTTGAGCTGGGATGTTGAACAGTAGCTGCATCTGTTTCACTCAAGGTTTCACTCATGGCTTTGGAGATTTCTCTTCTTTGTTACTTTATACTTCCAGTCTTAACAATTCAACAGTGCTCGGTTACTGCTTCTCTCTCTCTGCTTTTCACTAACATCTTGTTTTATAAAAGACCCCTGTCACTCCCCCCTGCCCTGCCCTGCCCCTGCTTGCTTACAGGTCTGGGTGAGCACTCACCTGACATTTCTCTCAGTCGAGACAGTTTCCCTTTCTCTCCTGCCACATCGTCTATTGTGCCCTTCGAGCCCCATCCTAGTGTTTTGTGACCTTTTGTGTCTCAGCCTCCCTCTCTGTTCAGAATTGTTGCCTTTTTCCTATGAGTTGTGCATTTGAGTTCAGGTCTGACATGTTATAACTACATTTAATTAGGAAAAGTTCAAAGATCCTTTGCAGATTTAAACATATTTAACAAAATGAAATGAACTAATATTTTATGATACTATTAGTAAAAGTAAAGCTTTATTTATTTGTGGAAAGAATCCACATGGTAACCAGCGATTAAATAAACTACAAATGCAGTAACCCAGTTTCTTTTTCAGTCGTCATAACAATTCATTTAACCTTCGGTGTGTTAGGTATATTTTGTTGCACAAACCTTTGTACATTTACTTGTAACACATTGTTTTAACAATGTTATATTGCTACTTTTACTTAAAAATCACTGAACTTCTTCCATCCCTCACTAGAAGTCCACATATAAGTCCACATAACAAAACAAACTATTTACCAAAGCAACACAAAAGTAATCTAAACTTTTTTTTCGAATTACCTCAGATGAGTGGACGACGATTGGCCAGCAGTCAGAGACAAGTTGGGTTCTTGGATGTGATCTGTGCAGCAGAATCAGGAAAATGTCATTCATCCTCCTCACTGTCTGTCTTTCTCTCTGTGTCCCACCACACTCCTCCTCTGCTTTAATCACAGTCATGTGAGCTTGGAAGGGTGGTATTGTCCTCTCCTCAGTTATCCCTGTTTGCATTCCCTTCTCAACTAGTTCGTGAGAAAAAAAATACCTCAGCTCAGCCCACATACACTTCATACACAGGCAGGTTGAGTAAAATCAATTTGCACAAATTAACTGCCCATTGTGTTGTCAGGTGTGTGTGACCAGATCATATGGTTTTATCTGGAAAACAAAACCAAAAAAAATAGCTTTGTCTTCAGTCATGTAGTTTATGTAGTACAATAAAGTCTTTTAACTTCATTATGTTGTTGTTTGTGGATCATATTCATCAACAGTTCTAAACTTCTGTCATTGTTGAGGAAGTTCACTGAGGGGAGCACATTTGCACTTTATTATTTATGAAATTAACTCTTTGTAACGGCAAGAGTGTGTTAATCTGTGTGTCGTTCTGTTTTTTGAAGGTTATGTAGTTTTCTTTCATGTTGCATAAAAGTTAAGACCTTTGTGGAAAGGTAAATTTTCTTGCCAAGAATTAGATTCAAGTTTTATTCTTTTTTGTCCTTTTGGCTTATCGTTGGAGTTCAGGGTCAATACAGCGGATCATTGTCTGCATGATGATTTCACACAGTTCTTACACCAGATTCCCTTCCTGACACAAACCTCCCTAATTTCCCCAACATACAGCCAGGACCAGGGATCGAACCACTGATCCTGTGGTCCGTGCATAACTGCTTTACCAGCTGAGCTACAGCCACCACCCAAGAAGTCAATCAGAACATTAAATATATACATTAAGCTACAGGTTATAATTGGCTTAGCATGAAAACTGGAAAACAGCTCCTCTAGCTTTGGGCAAATACAACAGAGTCGGCATACTAGCATATCCTATAGGCCATTACCTGTCAATGAGGGATGTTTAGAGGTGCTGCTGAGTGGATTATAAAGCTAAGTTATTAATTTTCATGTTTTAAGTAATTTGAGAATTGTCTTTATCCTTACATCTACTTAAATCAGTAGAGTTTATCAAAATGGCCAAATAGTGTTTTGAGGTGGTGCCCCATCTCTGCCTTCCCCTCAGTGCCTTCAGCCCCTGCTCTTGTGTGCCAGGGTGCAGGGGTTTGTTGCAGTCCATTGGACTGCAAATCAACAGCCCAGATAGGGTCTGACACCATGGATAAATCCCTATACTGTTCTCCTAGCATGCCAGCACATTCCTGAGGCATGGCTAAGCCCAAGGAAAGACCCAGCGAGGAAACATTTGTTCCCTTGCCACTGTCCCCTCTCAGAAAGAGAGGCTAAACATTTGCTACATAGTTGACTGGTTTACTTCTGCCATCTGAAGACAGTGAAAGAAATGCAAACATTAGATCTACATATCATAACGCTACAGTGCATGCCTACGTTTTTGTTACAGCCTTACTCCAAAACAGATCAAATTCAATATTTTCCTCAAAACTGTACCAACAATGCCTCATATTGACAACGTGAAAGAAGTTTGTTTGAAATCTTGTAAATAAAAAATGAAAATTCACAAGTACATAAGTATTCACCGCTTTATACTTTGTTGAAGAACCTTTAGCAACAATTACAGCCTCAGGTCTTTTTGAGTATGATCTCATGAGTATGATGAATCTCGGCACAAGTATTTTTGGTCAGTTTCTCCCATTTTTCTTTGTAGTACCTCTCAAGCTCCATCAGGTTGGATGGGGAGCGTCAGTTCGCAGGCAATATTCCAGAGATGTTCAATCGGGTTCAAGTCTGGGCTCTGACTGGGCCACTCAAGGACATTCACAGAGTTGTCCCGCAGCCACTCCTTTGTTATCTCGGCTGTGTGCTTAGGGTCATTGTCCTGTTGAAAGATTAACCGTTGTCCCAGTCTGAGGTCCAGAGCCTCTGCAACAGGTTTTTATCAAGGATGTCTCTGTACATTGCTGCATTCATCTTTCCCTCTATCCTAACTACTCTCCCAGTTACTCCTGCTGAAAAACATCCCCACATCACGATGCTGCCACCACCATGCTATACTGTAGGGATGGTATTGGCCAGGTGGTGAGCGATGCCTGGTTTCCTCCAGACATGACGCTTGGCACTAAGGCCAAAGAGTTCAGTCTTTTTTTCATCAGACCAGAGTCCCTTTCAGTGTTACAGAGATGATTGTCCTTCTGGAAGGTTCTCCTCTCTCCACAGAGAAACACTGAGCTCTTTCACAGTGACCGTCAGGTTCTTGGTCATCTCCCTGACTAAGGCCCTTCTCTCTCTCAATCGCTCAGTTTGGCCGGCCGGTCCGCTCTAAAGAAGAGTCCTGGTGGTTCCAAACTTCTTCCACTTACAGCTGATGGAGGCCACTGTGCTCATTGGGACCTTTAATGCAGCAGCCATTTTTCTGTACCCTTCCCCAGATCTGTGCCTCGATACAATCCTGTCTCAAAGGTCTACAGAGAATTCCTTGGACTTTCATGGCTTGGTTTGTGCTTTGACATGCACTGTTTACTGTGGGAACTTAGGTAGACAGGTGTATGCTTTTCCAAATTTTTAATTTTTAATAACTTTGCAAAGTGTTACAGAAAAAACCTCTTTCACGTTGTCATTATGGGGTACTGTTTGTAGAATTTTGAGGAAATTAATTCATGTAATCCATTGTAGAATGAGGCTGTAACATAACAAAATGTGGAAAAAGTTAAGCCCTATTAATACTTTCTGGATGCATTTTATGCCTTTATATCCGTTGTGGTCTCATCCCGAGAACTCATT
Organism: Channa argus; assembly: GCF_033026475.1. Lineage (NCBI taxonomy): Eukaryota > Metazoa > Chordata > Actinopteri > Anabantiformes > Channidae > Channa > Channa argus. Next base: position 9,580,160 of record NC_090202.1, read on the forward strand.
TTCCTGTGTAGATAAAAATAAATTCTTTTGAAAGATCCACAACAACACATATTGTACTATATAACAACACGTAGTATATTATCAGTTAATCTTCATGAAACATTTTTTATTCTAGTCAAATTTAATTCCCTGCTGAGAAATAGGAACAATGAGTATCAAACAAATTCTAGCTTTTTCTTGCCTTTGAATGAGGAAATTTATCTGGCTTGCTGTTAGATGTCTGCGGATCTACAAAACTAAACATTGATGCACTCCTCAACCATTCACCCTGAGGGGCACAATCATGTGTTTTACTATTCATTAGGTTTACAAAGACAGTGCTTCAGACATTTTTCTGGTCACGTTGTGAGTCATGAAAAAGTAACAAGAGGGTAGACGACACTGAGAATTGTTTAATTCAAAACAGAGTTTTAGAGGATCCCCACACATGCAATAAAACAAAAATCGGTGCTCACATACGTTAATTGCTCTGATTTTCAGAAGCTGCAGAATTGTTACAGTGCTTTTGTGTCCAAAGAGAGAGAATCCAGATTGGACAGAGAACAACCAAAAAAACAGTCCAGAGCAGGAGTTGGTGTTTGTGTGGCAGCGTCTTGTGTATTTGAGTTTCTGGGCTTTCTTTAGACTTAGACTTTAGACTCACAATGACAAATGACACTTTTCCTTTGCAGCATCTATGCTTTATGCCAGTTTAAAACTGAATTCAGCATTTCACAACATTTTTTAAACCAACAATTTCAGTGGATCATTTTAATTTTTGCTATAAACACAAATAATCAAAATAACAGAAAAAAAGAAAAGATATAAAGACCATTTCAAATCACATTCGGTTTAGGCATAAAACTGACACACTTGAGATATAAAAACTTTTTTTTCTGTAGTCAGTACTTTTTCTTAATAAACTTTTTTTTAATAATATTTAGTGGCTGCAGCTCAGCTGGTAGAGTCAAGTGAGTGACTCCATTTTCGTCCTGAATACATACCAGAGTGTCCTTGTAAGACACGATGGGTCTGGGAGCACTTAGTAAGGCAGCTGCCATCATTAGTGTAAGCATGAATAAATGTGAAGCCACATTATAAAGTGCTTTGGCTCGACTTACCAAACATGACAGTTGCAATGAGTGACAGCGTGTCCTGAATCAGATCTATGATATTGATACTGAACTGAAGCCTCTATCTTATCCTGACCTTTGAGCACTCGTTGGCCCCTTTATAAACATAATCCACACAGGAATTGCGCTTCAAAAAGTAAGTGGCACATCAAATTATTAGTACATTTTATTTGAGAATAGCGGGACATTTTGTCTAAATCGACAATGCTTCATTCCGTGGTGTTGTAGGTCAAAAAGTTTAGGAATTGCACGTTCAACCCACGAGTGCCCTGTGAGCGTTGAAGGATAATCAAATCCATATTTAAATAACTGTATCTCACAATCGTTCTTTCCTGTCTTACTGAAGCACGATCAGGTAGGAGTAGATTAGTGCAGTCTGGAATTCATTCAGGGAAGAGGCACTGGACAACACACACAGAGCAGCGCTCCCACCCTGTACTTGACCTTCTCCCACCTCTACACACCCTCACTCCAGGAGACGTGAACCCCTCAACCCTCACAGTGGTGGGGAAGGTGGAGATGGGTTCCTTTTTGTATATGGGATAGCTACAGCTGTTGTGTAATATAAACCTTCTTTGTTTGAAATGGCAGATTGTATGTTCCTCGTGCAATGCTAGATTTGCCATTTCCTTCAATATATTTTAACTCATACTGTACAGAACCACTTAAGCTGTTAAACACTTATAACAGAACAGCAATGTAGACAATGAAAGTGGATGCCTGCAGCAACTGGAATCACCTCAAAGAAACACTATGTAGTGTGAGTGTTTTTACAGCTATTTTACAGCTTTGAATTACAGCAAACGACCAACAGTACTGTTCACCTCCTAGATCAGGAGATTTATTATTTGAAACTCAAACAGTTTTCTTTTAAAACATTAAAAAAGGATTGGCAGGAGATGTTTGGATGTTAAAATAAATTATACATAAATGATTTACAGGTGTCCAGTAAACCAGTAAAACTGCCCATGCAGACCCTCGTCCACCACAAAATTAAACTAGGTGGTATTAGTGTTTTGGGTAATTGGTGTATATCCAACCTGAATATCAAAGTCATCGTAAGCCTACAATCAGACACAAACTTTTGTTTAGTGTAGCTTATATATTATATAACCCTGCTGTTTATGTTATGCCAACTTTCCATCTACGTGTTGGGAATAGGGCATTTCAGAAAAGCTGAAACACCTTCTGCTTCTCAGGCTGTAGGATGCAATGTGCTGGTTTTTCTCTAGAGATAGACATTGAAGTTCAATATTTTGATTATGGTAGTATTTTAAATAAAGGGAGATCTATCTTTGTGATTAGTTGCCAGATGAGATTTAGAAGAACTATTAAAAATCAGTTCATCAGCTTTATCAGGATTTGCCTCCTACAACTATGAATAAAAGCTGATGGAACGTGTTTTTGACACTGATCAATAGAAAGCTACTAAAAACCATGTACACTGGTCTTTTTAAATATTGTAATAACTAACCACTAGAAAATGTTTTTATTGAAGTGGCCAGACTGGAACAAAATATGGTGACACATTGGAAAAATAATTTAAAAAAGTCTAGTTTAAAAACATTTTTAGAAACAATAAACTATATATTAATATGCTAACAGTGTACTATCAAGTGTTTGTTCAGAGTAAGAAACATCAAATACATAACTTATCTACAAGTTGTAACTCCAAATAGTCAAATAACAATAAGCATTTGGGGAAATGTAAAAATCCATTCTTTGCAGAGATAATCTGCCTGGTTGCAACTGCTACAAATGTGGCAAAATATATTAAAGAAACATAAATGTACATAGTAAAATTGTATCTCTTTATAATGACATTGATTTATTTCTGCTTCAGGTTTTCAAATCCTTAACTGAGTAAGTCAAATATTCACTCATATCTTTAGTCATTACATGCATTTATTTGAAGGACAATTTTTCGCCATACATGTCTTTGTGATTACCAGCACATTTCAATTAAGTTAACAAATTATTATTAAAAATATTCTAAAAATTAAAGCATTACAAACATTGGGGGCAAACTTTCTGTTGGGTGCATAACAGCTGGAGGGCTGAATGCTGCTCCTTTCCAAAAAAAAAAACAAAAAAAACCCATCAACCCTGCCTGTATCTGAACTCAGAAAAAACAAACGAAAAAAAAAAAAAAAGTTAAAGAATAAATCAGGCTTCTTCACAAACATGCATCAAGTTAACCTTTCAGTTTTAAAGCCTTGTTGTGGAAAGTTCAGGACAGGAGTTGAATTTTATCAGAAACATCATCACCTCCAGTGTGTTGTAGATGATGCTGTGATGTTCTTTCCACTGTGGAAAAACACCACACGCACCCTCTTGTGGCCACTGCGTCACCCAGCAGAGCAGTGTTGATGCAACAAAGACTTTGATCAGGTCTACTGGTTCTTTGCATCAGCTTTTATAACTTCACCCCAACTGCTTCTAATAGCTAACCATTCGATCATATTTACCTTTTCTCCCAAACCAGGTTGCCCCACAATAAAGCAAAACGAAACAATAAACTAAATATTTCCTCTACTTTGAACCTGAAATATACATCAAAAAGGGGTTTTATTTTTTAAAAGAAACCCTCAAATGGAAAACAGGAAAATTGGTAGAAGAAGGGTGAAGAAAACTGGGAAAAACAGAAAAGGATTTTATTGCAATAAAATAAATACAAAAGAACTAATTACTCAAAGCAGCTAAACGAAACAACGAAGACTGAATGTGTTGAGTGTTGAGTTTGAAGGCAACATGAACGGTGAGCTAAAGCTAAGAGGTAAGATGAAATAGCAGGACTGGGATAATGACGGAGACGCAGCTGCTTTTCCAGAAACACACAATGCTTGGTAGAAAGCATAACAGTCTAAAATTGCAGAGAATCAAGGAAAAAAATGTTTAAACTGCGTTGCTGTTTGATATTGTCAGACGTTCTGGGCTTTTTCCAGCTTTGTGACTTTCAAAAAGCGGTTTTGTTTTAGCAAACCAGATGGCGGAGAGTTGTAACTCCTCCACATCAGATCTGAGGAGACAGACCCAAGGCAGAGGAGGGGGATGCTGATTCCTGAGGGGCCAAAGTGAACAGAGGATGAGAAAAATATGACAGAAGGGAGGTCACTTTGGCAAAGGTCCCTTGGAGTTTTTTTTCCTCAAAAAAAAAATAAAAATAAAAAGAAGTGTGGGGACTAGGAGAGACCGACGTAAAACATTAACATTTAAACAGACATATTAACATCTTCAGTTTTCAGTTTCCTTGGATATAAAAGCTTTAATGGTGATCTACTTTCTCCTCTAGAACAACTGTTTTAAGTCAGCAGGTCTGCCCAGCAGGGTCCGTCACCATTATTTTGTCTTATGTGTGTGTGCCATCAACCTCCATCTTTGTGTATGTGTGACCTGAAAAAACTAATCGCTAGTCATTTCTCCGACTACAGTGGAGATCTGTAGGTCTGTGTTCTGTCTTTGGTTAGTGTTGTATCCTCCCTCCATGTGGTTGCTCTGTGGGTAAAGACTGACAGAATGTAGTGACAACAGGGGGATTTTAATTTTGTATTTCCATCTTCTTCCTACTAAATGTACATATGTGTATGTGTTTCAGTGGATGTAGTGTGGATGTAGAGGGTTGCTCCTGTATCACAGCCAAGCTCGAGACGTTCATTACGCACATTGGGTCCTTTCCATTATTGGCTTTATTTTTGTATATAGAGCTTTGACTGTGACACCAGGTCTTCTGTCCTTTAGAACTGGTCTTGGTGGTGGTAATATCAAAGAAATGAAAAATATTGTATGGGAACCAGCCAGACAGACAATCCAAGTGTAGTTTTCTCCCATCAGTGCAGTTGCTGTGGAAGTAAGTAGAGGGGATAAATTAGTATGAATATAAGAGATCAAACTCAACTACTACTTTTAATGAACTATTTTTAATGCCACAAATGCTTTTTTTGATTTTTTGTTTTTGACATTGTTAATGCAGATTCTGTTCTGATAATCCTGTGCCTAAAAAATGTGACTTAAAATTAAAACATGCAAATGTGAAAAATTAATTAGGTTCACTGGTGCGAATAACCATAAGCATGAGTGCCATCTGAGATATGAAGATGTGAAGTTATAGTCCGTCTGCCTCGGCTTTTTGTTTGCTCAAAGGCGGGTACTGTTGTAGCACATTCAAGTTAACACTTGAAAAGTGACCCTATATACTGTAGTAGATTCTGAACTTTGAGTTTAAGTTTTGATTAAAAAGCCCCTGACACTGATGCAAGAACTGACATACGACACACACATCTCCAAGTTAGAATCGCTCCATCTTCTTCAGTGTAAGGAGGGTAAATGAACTTGTGGATATTGTTATGTCTGAACTAAATGGCAGGAATTTTTGAAGCATATTTAGTCTTCAAAAATTGCTGGCTTTTTGATGGTGCAGAAATATGCCAACTAGGGGTACAACGATAGAGGATCGTTGATTTTATTTATACAGCAATTTGGACCACTAAAAGCTATTGAGATCTGAGCAAATCACTGACTCACTCACTCACTGACTCAATCACTGACTACACTCTGTAATGTCCCTAAACACATTATAGAGTTATGCCTTCTTAATTGACACATTGTTGCCTTCTCAACATAAAGCCTGAGTAAGAAAAAAAGCAAATTCCTGTTTTCTTGTCTTACAATAAGAACAGAAAAAACACATCTGATTTTCTGTGACACTGCAATTTTTTAAAAGTCAGGGAGCCTTTATTAATATGCAGGAGCCTTCCTGAATATCCACAAGAGATCAGATGTCCGCAATAGGGTGGTGGTGGTTAGGAGGAAGGACTGCAGTTTTTATTTTAAAGAACCACAGCACCAGATAGTGAACTTTTGTGGTGCAGGATCTGTCTCAGTTTCAGAACGGTTACATTCGTAATGGAAATATTTCAATTTTGTTAGGTGTTTTATTAATAATACTCCATACTTCCAATATAACATTTCTGTAGTTGTGCAAGTTGGTAGAAAAGTATAAGAATTTGCTGATCAAACAGGTTAATAAAAGCAGATTGGCTGGAAGTGTAGGTCAATTATGAACAGGAAGTCTGTCTGTAAACTGAAGTTTACAATGGACAGTTTGGGCCTTTTTATCTGTACTTGTAGACCAACTTTAGTGAGATAACTGTACTTCAAATTCCCACCAGCTCCACAAAACAGATGGCTGAGGTATAAATGTAGTTTTCATTTAAATGACCCACAAATGTCTCTTTACTTCCCTAATTGGATGTAACAAACAGAATGATAATTGGGTCTTAAATCCATTATAATGCAGTTTAATTATAGGGAAATTGGGACCTGTAGTGTAAATATTAACTGGTATGGTGCAACGATTGTTTGATGATGACTCCTGCATTGTGACTATTTATTTACAGACTGACTATTATTTACCTCACAGCTTCATGGCGCTTCCCTCCCAGTTTCCAAACTGGCTTCTAGCAGCAGCTCTTCCAGCTCCTGGCCACAGTTGACACTCACTATGCAAGTGACAAAAACACATTGTAAAACAAACTTTTCACACCCAAAGCCAATAAAAGTGACTTTAACTAAAACAGCAAAATGTAGTGATTAATGTGACTTACCATGCTCCATGACACAGCTGCCAGGCTTGGGGCTTTCAGCATCAAGAAGATGAAGGGAAAACTCGGGCTTCAGGCCATTGGGCAGAGCTGAACTCACTACTTCTCCATCCGGAGCTTCGGTAAGACACTCACCCTCGTCTGCAGAGCTCTCATCAGCTGAGTCCTTGTCTTCAACTAGTGAGTCTGCATTCACTCCGGCAGAGGCTTCGGGCCCCGTTGAGGCAGAGTTGGGAATGACAGATGGCACCTGTTGATCATTACTGACAGAGTGAACAGGCTCTTCCTCGTTTTGCTGCTTTGGACTTGGTCCCAGTTGATTTGGCTGGCTCTCCCCCGCTGTTAAACTTGTTTTTTCAGTTTCTGGTGCCTTTTGCTTCTCCTCTTGTACAAGTATGTTCTCTTTGCCTTCTTCCTCTATTTGGTTTATGAACTGGGCCTCCTCTGACGCAGATGCTAGCTCATCCTGTAGTTGATCAAGAGCAGACGTTAATGATTGCTGCTGTGTGACTACTGCAGAGATACTAAACTGGCTTTGACCAAGTTTGTCGGACTCTTCTTCTGTGCTAGATGGGGACATCGGCTTTACTTCATCTGCTACACAGCCTTTCTCCTGCTCTTCCTTCTCTTTTTTTAATGTTTGCTCAGATTGGGGTTTTTTAGTGCTCTCAGATGCCTCGTCAGCTGGCTGAATTACTACAACCTGCACTGGTGAGAAATCCGAAGGCAGGGCTTGTATTAGTAGACTTGGATTTGTTGCTTCTGGGTCTAAAGTGCTAGGTGTCACATGATCTGTGGGTTGACTTATAGAATGTGGCTCTAGTGTATGAATCTGTTTAGTAAGTAGTGCAGACTCTAAGTGTGCTACAGGACTTTCCTCTGTATAGTCTGTTGATGAAGCAGGTGAACTCTCCTTTACCTCCATTAGTGTTTGTGTAGGTGTTTGAGATGCAGGTGGCGGCTGCGTCTGTTGTAACATGGGCTGTGTGATCATATCTACAGGTTTCTTTGAGGACTCTGTAGTCAGGCTGAGAGATGTGGGTGCACTTATCTGCAACAGCTGCTGCTCAGGGGGGCTCTCCACCCGTGTTACCATAAAGATTTTATGACCTCTCCCTGGACTTGAGACAGAAATACAGCGGCCAGGGGATGGAGGGGTGCCTGGAGAAACTGGAGATTCCATGACAGTGATGCTAGCAACAACACTCAGCCCTCCAACAGGTGAAGCAGATGGGGACAAGGAAGCACGAGTGGCACTGAGTGTGGGCTGTGCAACGCTTGACTTGATTGGAGGAGCAGTCTGGTTTGAATGAGTGGAGGAATTTGATGTAGTAGAGGACTTTGTTACCACCTCCTCCTCTTCCTCCTCATCCTCAGTGTCGGAGTCTGACTCCAGGTTAATTTGAGAAGCGCTTGGTTCAGAGCTCGATCCTGGCTGGCTGCTCGTCTCTACTGCATTTTGAGTAGATTCCCCCTCTTCATCAAATTTAGTTTCTCCGTCACCTCTGTCCTTCGATGCAGGTTCTTCTTCCTCTTCTTCGTCCCTGGTTCCATCTTCTGTAGCAATTTCGGCCATGGAGGCAGACTGCCTCATCTTTTGTTCGGTCTCCTCTTTCTCTTTAGCCAGGATAAAGTTTCTTTTGCATCCGTTTTGGATTTCAGCCAGGAGTGCACGCTGGGTCTCAATGAAGCTTTTGACCTGAGAGACATACATACAGAATAAACCACAAGGGCATCAGAATAAACTCTCTCAAAGCGCTTTGGATTTCTTGACCAAGACTCAATCTGTCATTAAATCTAATGATTGTGTTTAAAAGCCAAGTCTGTGGGAGCTCTGGTGGCCTAAAGAGACCTTCGTTGTTGCGTTCCATCTTCCTAACCCTTCATTTCATGACTTTTAGGCCTTTATTAGGCATTTTATTGCACATTGTATTCATAATAAAGCCATGAAATGACGTGACATTTTATTATTATTCAGGTATTATACAGCATTGTATTATATACGAGTCCAGGGACCAAAACCATAGCTGCATTATCTCTCTCTCTCTCTCAATACATTTGACATCTGTAGCTCTTAGCAACAAACCCATTTACTTCTACAGAAGACATAAATCGTATTATATTATTATTATACATATTCACTTTAATTGTAAAACATGCTCTAGTGCTCCAAGGAGTATGCACAGAAGCAGGAGGAATATATGTGGGGCTGACTCAAACCAAACAACAGCAACTACGTTCTTCACACTAAAGGGACATGTTGCTCAGTCACCCATACCTACTTTTTTTATCTGGGACCCTGTGAGTCAAATTATGCTTTGAATGCATACTTTTCAACTAATTGTTGGTTTTTGGCTTTTCGTAGGATTACAAATAATGCGTCTCTGATCCAAATTGTTTGGATGTGTTGACGCAGTTTCCAGGATAGTATAATTTTTTTTACAACCGTTTCTGGATCTCAGATAGCATTGCATGCTGGGTCTCAATGATGATCTTCACTTTTTATTTTTTAGATGCACAGCTCTCATGGGCTGTAAACAAAACACTGTTTGCCACAGCGTACATTGTTTATCATGTTGTGCTCCCTGTGTGCGCTGACCCCTCACTGAAATCAAGCGGAATTTCTCCCATGAGGATCTCCCACTGTGTGTTACATGTGTGAAACTCAGCTCTGGACGTTGAAAAGAGGCTTAAGAAAGTTTTCTTAGGATGAAACTGTTGCTGACAAAGCTGACAAACCGTACGCAGGAATTCATTGTAGGATAAGCAGAAACACATGTGATGTCTCAAAATGTATCCGGAATTTTACTTTCTCTTTTCCATCCCCCTCTTCATGACCCATGCTCACAGTTTCTTTCTTGGGCTCCCGGTCAAGGTCCAGACGCAGCAAAGATGTGTTGACTTTAAGAGCGAGCGACAGGGCCATCAGTCCACCGGTCTTGATTTCATTCTCTCGAAGGTCCAGGCGCAGCAGCCTGGGACTCTCAGCAATGAATTCAGCTACAGCCACAGCACCTATAGCACAAAATGACAGAAAGCTGTCAGGTATACAAAAATCCAAAACTGAAACTAAAGCAGAGGCAGCAGCATTAATTCCCACCTTCACAGGAAAGTTTGGTGGAAGCAAGGCCCAGCCTGAGAACAGAGCGATTAGCAATCAGTCCATCTTTCAGCTTGTGGACCCCTTCGTTACCCACTGCGTTATGGCCGAGGTTCAGAGTCTCCAGACTCTGGGTGCATGGCTAAGAGACAAAAAAAATAAAAATAAAAAGGAAAATAGAAGGTTTTGAGGTATAGAAACAGACATATATTTGTGTTTAATATTTTAAATAATACATTAGTGAGTTTTTGCACCTGCAGTAAGTATAAAAGTCCACAACGTATTTATTTATTTTTACACATTACTGTTATGTCTGCTGTTTATCATTTAACATTTTATTTGTAAATCATGCTCTATTTTATGCACATTTTATCATTCAGATTATTTTAGTAAGTGTTTATGTGGTAGAGTTTTAGATTTAATTGTATTTGGGATTTTTCTGTGTGTCCATTTCTTAACTATAGAGACAATTTTGAGTCACACTGAAATTTACTGTCTATAAAAGCCGTTTCTCCTTATACTGGCTTCTACTAAATGTTTGGTGTTACCATCTTATTGCACTGTGGCAGAAGACTACACAGGGATTATCTCTTGTAATCAGGCACTAGGATAGTCATGGGATGTTCTTTTGCACATTCATTATAAGTATTAGGCCACCAGGATAGTCATGGGATGTTCTTTTGCACATTTATTGGAAGTGTTAGGCCAATTTGTGTATACTACAACTTTTCTTGAGCATCGGAAAAGAAAAACTAAAAAAAGCTTCAGTATTCCATAGCTCTACAGCTATTATATTGAGGCAACATAATAAATTCCATAACACACTACAAACGAAAAAAAAAAAATTATGTGAGTGAGGAACATGCTGCAGTTTCTGCATTATGTAGATATAATGTTATTTGCGCAATGCATGTCAAATTTTCTGTGGTTCTATTAAACTGGCGCAAAACATCTGAATAATAAAAACAGCATAAAAAAAAGTTTATCAATGTCTTATGAGTCCAGGACTGTAATAACTCAGTGTCTAGATGTAAACAGTGCAGTACCCAAATAATATACTCATGTCCCAGAAGGAAATCATAGCATAAGAGATAATGACACTATCACTCAATGACAGAAATGGAGTCAATGAACTCAATGAACTCAGAAATGGATTATCTATCTGTATAACAGACTGCTGTTAAACTGAACCTGAACTGTGGGAAATGGCATGGCATATTAATGAGGAAATTATACTGGTAATATCCGGTAATCACACAGCAACATTTAAAAACACATTCATGTCTCCCCGTAATACACAAATGTTTACCCACGAAAACTATAACAAATAAGAATTACAAATTCTGTGGTATGTTCAAGTCTCGTCTTAAATAAATATTTAGCACCCCCTCACCATCTTAACTGGAAAAAAACAGTCATTACTTCAGCAGAAATCTACAAGTCTGAGATACAACTGAAATGAGCACATGTGGACATGAGCTGAGGTACAGCTGCTGAACATTAACAGAAATTAGCAGAAAATATGTATGACATAGAGCTTCTCTGATAGTGTAATAAAGATCAATTAAAGACTGCCACCTCTTAAAACATCTGACAACCTTTGTATCTGTGTGCAGATTGCAATTATCGTCGCATTATGTGTGTGTATACCAGTGCAGAAGCAAGGCAGCCCATGCCGTTGTGCGTGAGCTGGTTGTTCCATAGCACCAAAGTGACAAGGCCTTTCCTTTGCTCTTTTAATCCTTCACACACATAGGTCAGTCCTGTGAGGACAACAGAGATAATTATTGACACGGGCACAGTTAGTTCATCTGCAACAAACTAAAAAATATTTTCAAGATAGTATAGTGTGAAGTAGAATTGAGGAGGACTGCATTGGTGTGGGGACCCTGAACTCACGGGATAAGCCAAAAACGAAAAAAAAAAAAAAAACCAAACAAAAATTAAAAAAAAACAGTGTGAACTAGAACATATTTTCTTTTTATTGTTTAAGAAGGTCTGGTAAGCCTAAAAATGTGTATTTTAACTATTCTGTCTTGCAATTGATAAATATACTCATATACTAATTTATAATAATGAGCTGTAGCACAATGCTGGGGGGCCCAGTGGATCAGTGGCAGAACATTAGGCTAGGATGCAGAAGACCGCGGTTTTGAATCCCACCCCACCACGTGTGGCCTCACCCAGCCACCAAGGACCACCTTGGTGTCGGTCCCGAGCCCGGGAAAAAAGAGGAGGTTTGCGGAAGGAAGGGCACCCGGCTTAAAAACTTATGTCAAAACAACCCTTGTGGCAAACCCTGAAGGGACAGGCCAAAAGCCGTTGATCTATTTTTGATCAAAATGCTACAATGTCCTAATTACCAGCAACCAATAGGCTTTCACCTTATTTGAATCTATGAAAAGACAGAGGTGTATGCACAAGGAAGAAATCTTTTTTTAATGAAACAACTGAACATTGAGAAAACAAACAAGGCTACTGAACAGTGTGCTATATCAGTGCTGCATACCAGAATCTAGGATATGATTATTACGAAGATCCAGGATCTGGATGTTGTAGTTAAACTTAAGCAAGTTTCCAAGTTGAGCTGAGTCCTGCAGGCCATTGAGCTTGTTGTCTGCCAGATACAACTCCCGCAGGTTCATATTCATCTTAAGGGCCGTAGCTGACCAGAAAATAAAGCATATTTTAGGTTGAGGAAAACAAAAAAACAAAAAAAAAAAAAAGAAAGAAAATGTCAGGAATACAGGTTAAAATTTAGGGCTCAAGATTCTCTAATACTTAACGCTGAAGTTATCATTTAAAAGTAAAAGCATCCACTGCCCTGTCTCACCCAATAACATGAGCGGCCTGCCAGACAGGCCAGAGTTCTCTAGGTGGAGGACTGCCAGGCTGCCACTGATCCTGAGTGCTCGTGCCACAAAGGGAGCCGAGTGGTCCAGCAGAGGAGTGTTACGGGCCTCAAGATACTGAAGAGAGCTTGTCTACAGAAAAACAGAGATAGAATTCATTTGGAATACATGCAGGTAAGTCAGCTAACACACATTTTGATGTGTATTAGCAGTTTTTGTAGATCCATAATAAAAGGCTTTGTCCTTTTCTTCTGCCAACATTACAAGTTTATCTCTTACCTTTCTCATCATATGAGCGGCAGCCTGCCATCCCCGTGTGCCAATGTGCTTGTTGAAGGAAATGTTGAGATGTGTGGCTGACTCATAGTATTCTATCATGTCAAACAGAGCTGATGCCCCCTGAAGAACACAGAGAAATATAATAACCACTATGGCATTTTTGATCAAAACCCCAAAATTTAAACAAATCTCCGTCACATTGTTAAAACACTGAAAGAGACATCACAAGATACAGTCTGGAACAGCTATGGGTGCCATGGTAACAGTTCCACTGGATAAGTGAGACCTGCTGTCCTCAGGTGGGGGTAAAGAGACACCTCACTATGCTAGTGTCTACCATTCTGAATAAAGAAAACTGACTCAGAGAAATTAAAATTGCAAACAAGTAACTACTAATCTACTGGCTTCTACATATATTAGTGAAGAAAGAGCAGAGACTGAAAAATTTGCAAACTCACCAGTGCATTAAAATCACAGGTGGCTAAACTGTTTAGTGAGGAGCAGATACAGGAACAGGATTGAATGGCACTCATGATCACAGCATTTTAATCTGATTTTGGTTTTGGTAGTGCTGTGGGCCATAACAATTCACTTCTTTTATCTTCATGCACCTTTCACTGATAACCTGACAATTTGAAGGTGTTGATGGCCCTGTTTTTTGTTTTTGTTTTTTTTAATAGTTTTAATTTGTGATCTTAACATCATCATACTGTAATAGAATATATAGGGTCATTAACTTAAGTGTGGTCCCACCAGGCTGTAATTTATTTGCTCATGTTCAGCCTGATCCAGAATGTTAAGCAAATTAAAATGGAGCACATGAATTTATACTCTACGGAGACTGATGAAAAGTTAACAAAATCAGACAGGCTACTGCAAAGCGCCTCATAACCTTTTCCCCTTTGTGTGTGTGTGTGTGTGTGTGTGTGTACATACTGGAAGACATGACTGATGTACACAATCCTGTTTATCTACAGGGTGGGGGAAGATGAGTCACATCCAGTCTAATAAAAGCCAGCCTATGTTAATACTCCCCATGTCTGTTCTTCCTTGTGCTTCTTAAAACACCTCTGATTCAATTTGTCCATTTTTATTTTTCAATTTTATTCCATACATGTCAGCACTACTGGAGATATAAGGGTCTGTTAAATTAAGCCATCTCCTGCATGTCTCTCACACCTACTTCCTTTCCTCTCACATTTACATTGGATTCTTTCGCCATTCTCCGCCTGACCAGCAAGACCTAATAGTATTTTCCCCTTCCATCAGAGCAAGACACAAGACACTTGTCTCAGAGTGAGAGGTTGCTCTCTGGTTATTCTGTAATTGACTCATTCACATTTCCAGGATGGTGTTCCATATTTTGGGAAAGGGTACATACGTCACTTCGCATTCTTGTGAACTATGCTCTTGTATTATGTGTTGACATCTAAGATGTCTGCATTTCCTAAAGCAAAAATCTGATGGTTAAAATCCATTACTCATGAAAGTGAACACAGAAGGATAACACAGGTAGACGCTTAAACTTCCAGTTTTTTTAAACATAGACTAAACATAATCAACTTCAAACTGCACATTTAACTGATGGTCCAGCAGTAACATGACAATTGCTACAAGTGTCTAAAAAAAGGACTACAATTACCAGACCATCTATCAGCGTCTATAAAAACAGAGAATGAAAAGCGATGACATGGCATCGCCAGAGAAGATTTTTTATTTTCTATTGTCCTTTCTGCTTATCCAGTGAGTTCCGGGTCGTTACAGCGGATCATTTTGTCTGAATGTTTTTATGCCTGATGCAACCCTCCCCAATTTCTACCGGGCTTGGGACTGGCAATGCACGGCTAGGGATTGGGATGGACTGTTGGGGGTTCAGTGTCTTGCCCAGGGACACTTCAACATGTGGTCGGGAAGAGCGGGGGACGAACCTCCGACTCTATGGTCGGTAGAGAAGAATAACATGAAATAAATAAATTGACCATTCCTGCCCTAAAGAAACTTGTTGTGTGACACACTGGCTAATAACAGGGTTTGTGTCTCTGTTTGATACAGTGCTATACAGTATATTTGGAGCTCTGTGTGACAGGAAGTGGTCAGGGCCACTGCTCCACACTACATCATTGCCTTTATCTGTGCATGTCTACAGCCAAAATGTTCATAATGGTGTTTACACAAGTGGACATCTCACATCCTGCCACTACGCTAAGGGTAAAAGGCAGAAAGTCACAGAGAATGATATGAGAAATAGAGACTGGCACGCATAAAGAAAGATGTAGTATAGTAAAGCAGTGGAGGGGAAAAGAGACACGTTCATTTATCCAATATCTGTTATTGCTTATCCTATTCAGGGTCGTGGATGGCTGACGTCTATCTCAGGGCCACCAGAGAGAGACATACACAGACAGAATCATTAACACTCACATTCACACCTACAGACAATTTAGAGTCAACAATTACCCTCACATGAATGTATATGAATTGTAGGAGGAAACTGAAGTATCTGGGGAAAACCCACTCAGGCAACCGGAGAACATGCAAACTCCACACAGAAAGGCCACAACTGGCATATTTGCCATATTTGTATATTTGAACTGGGGACCTGAAAAGAGGCACAGAGTTTAAAAATGTTCTTACATCTTCATCCAGGTTGGTCTGCTCCAGGTCGATCACTTTAAATTGAACTCTCTTCAAAATCTCTTCCAGAGACTCACATGCTTTGTAGTCCAGCTTCTCACCTGAAGTTATACAAATTTTTGGTCAGTACACAATTTAGAAGCACACATGTTGTTACAGTATTTCTAATTTTTATAAATGATATAGCTAAAGCATTAAATTGTGAAGTAAGGTGAGGAGAAGAAATAAGTATTATTTTGTATGTACATAATATTGCTCTACTATCACTAAAGACTCACTGCTTCACCCATCACCCAGTGATGGGTGGTGTAGAAAAAAAATAGAATGTCAATTAACAAAAAGAAAACTGAAATATTTAATTTTAGGGATGCCTCTTCCACCCATAGCATTTAGCAATTTAAGGATAAGGAGTAAAATAACAATAATAATAATGGACTGTGACTGTGCTTACCTTTCAGATCTAAGCATTCACTTCGCTGTGTCAGGTCTTTCAGTTCCTACAGAAACAAAGAAAACCAGTGTCATTAGATCAAGTTTGTGTATTTCTCTAAAGTATCAAACTCTGCTCCTTGCATTTTTAATTAATCACCACTGAAAAAAAGAAATACACATCTTATACAAGGATGACCTTTGCTTTGAAAAACCATCTGCAGCACACTTCGCTCAACTTCCTTCTGGTCTGTTCCTACAATATAACTTTCCCATCTAGTTCTGGTACAAGTACTGAATGTGAATACCGAATACTGTGGATTATAACTTTGCAACAAATTATATAGTACCTTAAGTAGGGCTGCGCCCCACAAGATTTTGAGAAATTCTTCTTCAAGTTGTTTAACAATAACAGCATAAATCAGGTATACGATACCAAAACATTCATAGGGAGTTCCAGGAGTGCTGGAGCCTATCACAGCTGACACTGGGCAAACAATGGTGACCTTGGACAGTTTGTGAGTAAGGTCCGTCTGTATTTTTTTTCAGCGAGTGTTTTAATATTCTGTCACATACATATTTAGTTAAATGTTTATATGCTGTTCATCACATTCTCTGGTTTCTCCATGACCTTTAGTTAGTATTTATGCTCCAACACTAGTAATTCTGCCTTCTTAATCAACAAAAATACAGCATTACATTAACATTAAATATGGTATTTATTTTTATTTTTTAAAACACAAGCCTGTGCCTTAGGGCAAATTTAGTAATTGATTTAATACTAAAATCCCTTAGTCACAGCAATAACATTTAATATTTCATGACCCTCATATTAGTAGACCACCCTTTCTACCAGCGGAGCCACAGTTGTCCCAGCTTTAACATTAATTATAAAATAATGTTAAAAATAAATTATATATTTTATTATTATTTATCTTTTAATAAGCCTCTGTAATCAATTATGTCCCCTGTAATCAATTTCTTTAGTCTACATGCACTCAAAACAAAACATAATAATAAAACAATATGCTGTTTCAGTTAGGGCTGTATGTGTCATATAGATAAAGAAATACATAACAAAAAAAGATTTTCTTCTTTAACATATTGTATATATTGTAAAGTATATTGTATATTGTAAAGCAGCTGTACAACCTAAACACTTCCAAAACACAGGTGAACAAATTCTTTAATATCTCTGAAGTGTAGTTCTACAGT
Source organism: Channa argus (assembly GCF_033026475.1). NCBI lineage: Eukaryota > Metazoa > Chordata > Actinopteri > Anabantiformes > Channidae > Channa > Channa argus. The sequence continues at coordinate 9,597,381 of NC_090202.1, forward strand.
TTCTATGAAGACATAGCCTTACATTTTTTATGTGAAGGGAGATACTTTCATTGTATTTTTTACTTTCTTTTCAGGTGAAGTAAGGTAAGAGGTCTATAATTACATCAGGGAGTTACTGTGCAAGTGTCTTTGGTTTCGTTTTGGTTTTCTCAGCTGCTGAGGCTCCCACTAATTTAATTTATTGATAAGCAAATCAATTTTCCAAGTAACTGAGTTTAAGTAATATATCGTTCAGTCCCATTCCTCTGCTAATAAAGCTGTGCTAACCTAGTGAAAAACACACTGCAATTCCTACAGCTTCTCAACAATTAAATACTCCCTTTGGTTTGCTGGTAACATTAATCCCCACTGGTGGCTTTAAAGTAGTGTTGGACCCGGGATCAACATGGGCCTCCGACCGGTTGGCCATACAGCCCCACACACATTAAAGGTGTGCTGCACTGTGTTCTGAAGCCTGTCAATCATGGCCAGTCTAAAAATTATTCCTACCAACCAAAACATTAAAAACTGTGTGAATGTTATGGCTGAACAGAAACTCAGGAGTGAAACTAAACTTTAAAACCACAGGGATTCAGTTAGAAGATAATATATGAACACACATGCAAATCAACTATTTCTAAAGTCTATTATTTCTGCAGTTCAGAGCAAGAAATATTCAAATCCTATTTGAGTGCGGGGAACTATCTAGGACTGACTGTGTGTGACACACTAGAAACTTGTTTAAAGCTAGGTTAACCTCAGCACCACTAAAGTGGGCTAATCCAGGCTAACAGCAAAACAGTAAGTGCCTTGAATGCTCAAATGACAGAATCACTATTTGTGCCAGCTGATGCTGCTTTTAGTGTGTTAAACTTTGTGATACCATCTTTCATGTGACAGTTTACAACAAAATCACAGATTAAACAATGTGAAATTGTTTTAAACTCCTGCCCTGGTCAAACAACCGACCATGCACAAAAACATGAAAGCAGAGCCCACAAACTATGTAACAGCAAATCCCTCTCTCTCTAGTCGACCACCCAGCTAATTCAGCATGAACTCAATAACCTCTGCCGTCCTATCACACCGCTATCACTGTTCTGCGCACGATCATACAGATGTTGATTTACTTGTACTAAGTGTTCATTGCTCCCTGCATGACATAACAGCTCCTAAAAACATGAGAATTAAAAAAAAAAAAGAAATCACATCTAAAAAGATGTGTTGTCATAATGAAAACAGGAAGAACAGCTTAAAAAAGCAAACAATAGTGATTCTGGTAAGTTAGGTAGTTAACTTATAATAGTTCATAATATTCTTTTAATAAACACACATATATACATACACACACACACACACACGTACGTTTGATTATTAAAAGCACTAGGTATAATAATGTGGCTGATCAATGAATATGACAACACAGTTTTCTTAGTATGTTGTGTGAAATATGGCTTAAATAAAAAGGGGTTCTTTAGCATTTTGTTGGTGTAAGTTGTGTGAAGACAAAAAAAAAACAACAACAACATCATTTTGGGCAATTTAACAGCAACTCAGTCTTTATCTACAATTAAGTTGGGCACCTGTCAGTATGAAGGACTTCATCAGTGTAAATACTACTCTGACAGAGCTGGCAGAACCCAGAATAAGCCTTAAACCACAGTGCATCTCTGCACGAGTGATGGAATAGTGAGTGTGTGTGTTGTGGGTGGACCAAATGTTTAATTTCTGACCTTGTTGATTAAATGCTGTGGCAAATCTTGCGTTTCTGTGTTGTATGCAGTGTTTTATACAAAGGCTTCAGAAAGTATTCAAAATTTCCGTTTGCCTCAATAAATACTCCATAAAATAAACATGGCAAAGATGATAGATGTTTTTTAATCTTTAATGTAAGTGCATGTATGTATTCATATCTGAAACATCTTCACGTGTGTATTAAAACTTTTTAAACAGGCTTTAAGAACTGCCATCCTCAGCTCTTTACTAAGACAGACGTAGCTTTGACTCATCACACCAGAGAATCAGCTCAACAATGTTGCCTTGCGTGGAGAAAAAGTCAGTGTTTGGTTGCAAGGATGAGCAGATTTAACATATAAAATATAATACAATAATTTTAAAATGGTTGCACTTTTATTGGTATAGAGCAAGTGACTGGTAAATTAATAGAAATATCTACTTATGACTCAATCGTGTGATATTTCCAGATATAACATCATTTCACTTCAATATGTCTCTGGATTGCCCAGAAAGGATTAGATGATACTAACATGGCATCAGTTGTATTTTCCATATTTGGACAAAAGGAGGCCACATTTCTCAGCCCATTGACAAATGTATTCTAGAAACGCAGGCTTCGAGGAGTCCAGCCCTAAAACAGGACATTGCCTACATGGCCCCTGAGTAGCCTTCTTGATGTCCAGGATAATACAATACTGTAATGTGTGTGGCACAATATAAAAAGATGATTGCACAGCACATGTTGATGTACATGTGTTGTGTGGAGCAGAACAACCTTTGATTGTATATTACTTGCAGGGTATAATCAGCTTTTAGAGAGTTTAAGTATGGAACTGCAGCAGCAGAAATGTGACACAAGACTATCAAATGTACAGCCCTTACGAGTCCAGTGAGGGTTAAAGCTGAGCAGGCATTCAACATGCAGCTGCTAAATAGTGAACCTTATACAAACACACACACACAAACAAATTGTCTACAATTTACAAAATCTGTAGGGTTCTTGGCAAGCAGCCATGTGTACAGGGCAGTTGGACTTTAGAGTGAAATAGGAAAGAACAGCAAGCAGCTGAGCTCCTCTTGCCAACCTTCTCTCTCTCATCAGCCATTTGGTCTGGCTTTCATTTTTATGTGGCTGGTTACTGCAAGGGTGACTAAGCAGAAATGCGAGGGGGCTGTAGTGGACCGAAAAACTACTGCGGAATGGAGGTACAGAGAAATTCCAAGCATTGTGAAAGTGAGCTATAACAAAACCAAGACCAAGAGCCTTAGGTCAGTCAACTCAATGGAAATAAACCCAGAGTATAGTACTAAATGGAGCTCACAGCAGCAGCTTAGCAGAGTGATGCACATTTTCTCAAGTAGCTGAGATGTTAACCCAACTTCTTTTTTTCAGCTGACCAGGACTCAGGATTTCCCTGCAGTCTCTTGAATCACAGATGTGTTTCCATCTGGGGCTCACTTGCATCAGTACTCTCACATGAAGACAAAGCTGCAGGTACAATAGTTAAAAGCTCTGCTGAAGAGTTAGGGGGTTTATGAGTGTGTGCTGGGGTGACTATATCACAGAGCAAACAGGAGAAAGTGCTAATGTGACACTGCTGCTAAGACTAGCACTGCCATCGCTTCCGTCCTGTCAGTCTGACAAGATGGGAATCACTTTAGCAAAGGGCGTTCCCTAAAAATACTAAGCTGAGTGTAGCCAGTTTGTGTACCAGAGCTATCACATCTAGCAATGACATTTTTAAGTAATGGCCGGGATGTTTATGTAGGTAAACAAAATGGTGCTCAGAGTCTTTATTGAAGACATTTATATTTACATGCCATTACGTGTTAACACAGTCAGTGGAAATGTCTTTTAATATGCATTACCTAGTGAGCAGTCATTTAACACCCAGGACACAATGCTTGGGAGTGCTGCCTCCAACAGCCAGAAGGATCTGTCAATCTGTAATAAAACCTACCAATTACATGTGCAGTTTATTAGCATAGGACCTACATTTTTTTTTTCAAAATGAGGAGGGGAGTAATTTTCACCCTAAATGCTTCACAAAGGAAAAATGTATATAATGGGGGTGGGATGGGGATTCTACTTTTATTATTAGCTCACATTGCATTTCATCACTCTCCTCTGACTTAAGAAATGTAAACCTTAGATATATAATGAATCACTACAGTTACTTTTCTGTAGAGTTGGTAAGGAAAACAATGTCAAAACTTCAGACTGTCCTACTCTGGTGCACTCTTCTACTCCACAGATGTGCAGTTACTTATTGAGGTTCTAAAAATTGTCTGTTATTATTTCAAAACATGTGAATGAATAAAGTGAGGTGCAAATACTTTGTTTACTTTGTAATACTCCAGTCAGCCACCATTTCTCCCTCTTCTTACATCCTTTTTGAGGCATTCAATGGCCATGCAGAGGGAAAGTCTGTTGTGTTTCAAATACAAACATGACAGTATTCATTTAAAGAAAGATCAGTTCTTTCCATATTGAGCGATGCAAGACATCTAGCGAAAATTCCTGTATGTTTCATATCGCAATTTAATTTGCAGAAATAAAGAATATTACAAAGCAAATCTTTTTCCAAAATCGTGCAGCCCTAATTTACACATAAGCAGCCACATGACTTTGGCACATCTTACTTTTTCAACAGCTACTTGCTTCAAATACAGAAGGTCATTATTCATACTCAACAGTTGGTCTGACCGATAGTCATTGAAATTTAACATTTAAATTGTGAACCTCATGACATCAGCTGATGGTTTTATAAGAGAAGATGTCTTACGTAAGTTGCAACTACAGAAAGACTGGTCTCATATATAATCAAAACCTTTATAGTCTTTTTAAATGTGGCACTTGCAGTGAGCACACACACCGACAACAGCATGTCTATATCGGCCTTGTCTTTAGTGAAAGTCAGTGAATTGATGGTAGTAAGCAACATCTGAGCAACACACACACACACACACACACACACACACACACAAATGCGATGAAGTCCATGCTCTGCGATGCATGGACTTCAGCTGGGACAAAAATGTGTCTCAAATTCTGTGAAAACTATTCCCACATAAGTTCTGAACATGTAACAAAAATAATACAGAGGAATTCATAAGTCGCATACAAAGGCACAAGGTTTACAAAAAAACCACAGCTTTCCCCACTGGATTTGAAGTGCTCATACACAGAGATTATGGGACACATGACTGTGCTGGCTATTCCACAAAAAAAGCCAGCCCGTTGGGAATAACTGCCATCCTTCAGAGGCTTACCTCTACTTCACACGAGCACTACTGCACTAAAGCCATGCCACAGCACATCATGTTGTGCCCTCAAACAACATTATCAGGAATCTGAAGTGTTTGCATCATAAGAATAAAGGCTTAAGATTTTAATTACATATTAAGGTTAAAATTTTCTTTTCTTTTTTTTTTTTTTTTTTTTTTTTCTCTTTACCTCATAAACAGAAATCAATTACTATGAACTTGTGGTGGAGTTACAGGGACTGCACTGTTTTTCCAGTGAGTTAGCAGTTTATAAGGTACATCAAGCTCAAAGTAATGCAATCAAAAATGCGCCCTGTGATAAATCATCTTTAATTATCTTGATAGTTTTTGTTGTTTTAGATTTTAGATCATTTAGATGATGGTTTTGGTGCTGTTGAATTGTGTTACACCAACTAGCATTTATATGATTTTTTTGTCAGTGAGGAAAGGTTAAATGGCAAAAATCAACCTTTTGTATGATACCAGCACCAGAGTGAATGTCTGCTCAGTAACCTGCACTGTGTGGTGTAAATACATCAGTCTGACAGAATGCACAGACTGAATAAAGTTGAATCCACTCAATTTTCAATAGTTGAATCCACTCAATTTTTCAATTTTTACATAGTCTAGACAATGTTGCCAGTGTTGCCAAACAATGGTGGAAAATCTATTGTTTTTATACAGCTCTAAAGAATAATATAGGATTTATAACCTGTTTGTATTCCATGTTAGCTTATCAGAGTTGAAACTCCTGTCTAACATTGGATAGAGGGTGTGTGTGACCACTCTTTGTAGCTTTACAAAAATGACCATCAAATCACACAGATCTTCACGCAATGATTCACTTGTGGGTGGAAAAATGCTGAGGGTTGATGTCCTTGTAACTGCAATTGTGGGATGTCTAGAGTATCCTAATAAGCTGATAAATGCTTTTTCATTACAAAAGCTTAATGACAGCAGTGTCAGAAGTGAGAGCAGTGGAGCGGAACTGGTCACATCAAACTGGAGAATAAATAGATTAAAAGGTTTTGATAGCCTTCTGCTACAGGATTTAGGAATGGATTATATAATTATACATGTGGAAAACAAAATAATTTTAAGTTCAAAAATCCTTCTTATTCATTGGGTAAGTGATTATTTTCCTTGGTCAACAACAGACAAATTGAGCTACAAACCCAGGAAAAGTGTGAACAAAAGAAACAAACACAAATCTAAAGTTTTGTCGGAATAAGGCTAACTGACAAAACACAGTGTGTGTTAACGTATTAAATTTAAATTGGGACTTACCTGTATCTGTTTGAGCACTTTGGGTATTGGTTTACAGTTGAGTTTCTGACAGGCCTGTTTGTATGAAGAAAGGATCTCTTCTTGCGTCACATTCTGAGCTGCAGAACACAGATAATTATAAATGTTAGGATTGCTTTGTTTCTTTCAGCAGATCTGCCATATCACTTCAAGATTAACACACACACACACACACACACACACAATAAAAAAAACCCTACATCAAAAAAGTTCTGATTGTGTTTGCTTCCTGCGTCCTTTCATATTGTCATGTTTGTTCATAATCTTCATTATATTTATTTATTTTAATTTCTGCATATAACAAAGTCAAAGTACATACTTACATGCACAAAAGCTAGTAATTAATTTTTTTACTACGTGTGACAGTTTAAGTACAATGTATTTTTCATTTCAGTTTACTATAATATTTTCTACGTCATGAAGGCTTAAATGGATTCATTCAGCCTCTTTTGAAGTCCAGCAGCACTGAAGATCAAATGCAGAGATGTGTACAGTTAAAAAATTATTCTAAAATTAGGGATGCCCAGATACCTTTAGTATGAACAGGGTTCTCTCTTGGTCTTCAAAGGGCTTAGGCCTTTTGTGTCTGAGAAGAGTTTTTAATTCTCTACAGTGTGTCTTTTATAAATTGTTAGGACATAATTACAGAAAATCATGTGGAAACAAATTGCCAGCATATTTGGTGTGTCTGGAGGGGGTGGATGCTTCCAAAAACAGTTGTTAGGTAGGAGCATGTACATATTTACATTACATGTTCACAAATTCAGTAGATGCCAGATACTGCCAACTAATTTGTATCCGTATGTGTGAATGCGGTATAACAGTATCATAACAACACACAGTGGATAGGTATATGTATGAGAGGGTCTGACTTTGTCCTGCAGTAAGCATTTTGATTTCTCTTGCCAAGGTGAGGATTTTTCCCCATTCGGTTCCATGCCCATTCCTTTAGTCACCCACTTAATTCACATTCTGAAGTTAATCATACACGACTAGACTAGACATAAAAATTTTAAAGTAATTAAACTTGTCTTTCTACAACCCCTATTGCAAAAAGTTGGAAAGATGTGTAAAAATTAAATAAAACAAAATGCTATGATTTGCATCAACCCATATTTTATACACAATAGAACATAAACAACACATTTGATGTTAATACTGAGAAATTTGACCATTTCATTAAAAATGTTAGCTCATTTTGAATTTAATAGCAGGAAGACATCTCAAAAAAGTTAGAAGAGGGGCAACAAAAGGCTGGAGAAATAATTGCTGCAAATAAAAAAACAAAAACAAATGAAGGACAACTAATTACGTTATTTGCAACAGGTCAGTAACATGACTGGGTATAAAAGGAGCATTTCAGAGAGACAGAGCCTCTAGAATTGAAGATGGGCAGAGGTTCAACAATCTGAGACAAACAACATCTAAAAATTATTTCAGAAAAATGTTCCTCAACATAAAATTGGAAAGACTTTGAAGATCCTTCCATCTCCTGTATATAATATCAGCAAAAGAATGATTCCTTCCGATTCAGATAACCAGTAGGAATACTTGTGTGGAATGGACAGGGCCAAAGGTCAAAACTGGATGAATGTGATCTTTGGGCCCTAAGGGAGCATTCAAAACAGAAACAATTCTCTACTGGACATAACTGCATTTGCTCAGTAACACTTCCAGAAATCACTGTCTGTGAACACAGTTCACTGTGCATTCTTTTTTTATTTATGTTTTACACATCCTGCTAACTTTTTTGCAATTGGAGTGGTAATGAAATGCTGCTGGCCCTGACGGGATTCCGGGCCGGGTCCTGAAATAATGTGCATGCCAGCTCTCCGAAGTCATTAGTGACATATTTAACATCTCACTGACTCAGGCAATTGTTCCAACATGCCTTAAGACATCCAAAATCACCCCAGAGGCAAAGCCCAAACAGTGACTTGTCTCAGTTACTTCATATATCATGAAGAGCTTTGAGTGGCTGGTAATGTGGCGTATTATAAAGGCTATCGACATAATAGTCAACACTGTGGACTTTTGCAGGTCTGGGTCTGCCCCCCACCTCTCCACACTGATGCCAAAGCTGTAGAGACAGTTCAAAACTTTAAATTACTCGGTGTGCATCTCTCCAACACCTTCACCTGGCGTGACAACACACAGAGTCTAATTGCGTGTGGTGGAGAGTGCACTGACCTCTTGTATTACAGTGTAGTATTGTAGCTGCATAGTGGCAGAGAAGCAGACGTTGCAATGGATGGTTAAGTCGGCTCAGAGGATCATTGGATGCAGCTTACAACCCCTCTCAGAGATTTACACCAGCAGATGCAAAGCAGAGCCTCATGAGAGACTCCACACACCCTGCATCTGGACTATTTCCCCCCTCCAATTAGGCAGAAGGCTTTGCAGCTTCCAGGTTTGTACCACCAGGCTGAAAAACCTTTAAACTCTGCTGCTACATATTTTTATTCATACGCTGCTGTACTTATTTTATTTTATGCTACAATTTTTTTTAATACTTGGGTTTGACTTATTCTATATTTAATGACTTATTCCGAGACCTGAGTACTGTATTTGTTGTTTACATGTTTACATGCCTGAATGACAATAAAGAATCTTTGGAACAGTTTGAGTACTGCACTGGAACTACTCATCATGTACCATCCAGATTTTGAGATGCTTCTACTGAAATAATTATGTGACAACCTGCTGACAGTGCTGACGTATAAGAACCTGCTGTGTAATTCACCATCTCAGCGAGACCGACCAATGTCAGACTAGGGCTGACAATTACTACTAGACACCAATCCTGTGGCAGGTTTGGTTTAATGTCTGTGTAGAAAACCAAATAAAGGACAAGTTATTGCCACACGAACACGTTTCACTTGTTGTCAAACCAATTCAAGCAGCATAACTGTCTCGCAAAACTGTCTCATATGTAATCCTGCAGTAGGCCCTAGCCTATACTGTAAGGACACACACACATACATATTTAAAGTCTATTCAGTTTATAAAATTCAAAACGACAACTCTGCAGGAATAAATGCATACTGTAAATGTGACTGTACTCTGTGCCTATGTAGGCTTAAGAATGTATATCAATCTTGGTCATCTGAAAAAATGTACAAGCTTTACATATGGTCACACATTGATCATTAACTTTTTTTACCTCTGACATCTCAAGTTCTTTATAAAGTGAAGCACTGAAAAAAAGAAAAATTTCAGTCATCGTTAAATTTAACATAGCTGGTTAGATACTTTCTGACTCATTGCTTTCACTACCAGTGATAATAAACAAGCGGGGGACAAGGTCATTGTTATGTAAACAGACATATTTAACCATCATCTGTCTGTTTTGGGTTTACAAGGGGACCTGGTGGCTCAGTGGTAGAGCATTGGGTTAGGGATGCAAAAAGACCACGGGTTTGAATCCCACCCCACCAGCTGTGGCCCCGCCCAACCACCAAGCACCACCTTGGTGCCAATCACGAGCCCGGATAAAATCTGAGGGTTCCTGCAGGAACGGCATCCAGCGTAAAAACTGCCAATTGAATGTGCAGAACATGTTTCACTGTGGTGACCCCTGAAGGGACAAGGCGAAAACCAGATCTGTTTGTTTTGGGTTTATTTTTGGCCATTTCATTTCCTTTCGTGTCCTCATCACTGTTTATTTCAAACTACCTTCATGAAATGTGCCAATAAGAAGCTTTACTAAAAAGCGTAACGATTTTGAAATCCACGTTCCCTCATACTCAGTTATAGTCTACACTGTTAATGGACCACAAACAATGTAAATGTGATGTGCCGTGAACACATTTCTTCACTCTTAATTACTGCTGTGTACTGTACCCGGCAACCACAAACTGAAGAGAACAGAGCCCATGTTTTGTTTGATAACGGCCTTTCATTACCTTCAAATCTTCCATTCAGTCACACTAATCTTTCATCCGAACCAACATGCAGTACCTTCCAAAACCCAATTCCCCATAGGTCATGGAGGGTCTGATATAAAGATGCAACAACAACAACAACAACAAAAAAAGAATGTCCCTGTTTGAAATTTCTTGGTTTACTGCATAAATTAGTCATGGCTAAAGTGACAAATATCAACAAACACTATACTTCTAAGCGTATAAAACACAAACACCCTAACCCAAGACATAATCTTTCATGCCTTTATTGAACACACCCATTAAACAGACTAAGTGATTATGGAAAAAACAATGGCAACAGATTGGTTGAACAACCTTTAGCAGCAGTAACTTCAAGCAAATATTTCCTGGATCTGTACTTTAGACCTACACATGGTTCCTTCCTTACAGAGCTGCTTCAGCCGTATTCCTAGAACATCTGGTTTGAACGTCTCTCCTGCAGGCTTTTCAAATCATGTTTACTTGGTTAAGGACTGGACTCTGAATGGTCCACTCAGAGGCAGACTTGTTTCTTTAAAGAGTTTAGTGTCATTGTCTTGCTGCCTCATTCAGCTCCTTTTGAGCCTTTTGATGACTTTGGAGTAATCTTTGCTGGCCGCCCACTTCTATGGATCATAGCCACAGCAACAAATCATATCTATTCATAAACAATAACAAAACAAAAACTGTGACCGACAGATATCAAAATTCTTTGAGATTACTCTTTAACCCATTCCAGCTACATGCAAATAAACAACTCTTGATCATGATTCTTCTGAGATCTCTAGCAAGGCATGGCTAACATCACCTCATGGTGTTTATAAATGGCACACAGACCAGAGTTTTTTTTAAGTCAAAATACTACACACCACACATCTTTTCTTGATTGACTTATTGGACTCCAGGTTTGCCAACACCTGACTGCTGTAGACATCAAGTAACATCAGAAGCCTAGTGTTATCATTACTTTTTACACCATTACTATTTTCACTTCTTTGCATATTAGTGACTGTGTACAATAAAGACATGAAAAATTCCTGTTTGGGGGATAAGGGTGGGGTGGGGGGTTGGTACATAATTATCAAACTGTACACCGAGAACATGCTGTCACATTCACATATATACAACTCCAATTCCATGAGTTGTGAGAATGTGTAAACAAATTAAAAACAGAAAGCAATAATTTGTAAATCTCCTCCATATTTAATTTACAATAGAACATAAACAATATATAAGATGTTGAAACTGAGACATTTTACCATTTCATATGGCATGAAATATTAGCTCATTTTAAATTTGATGGCAGCAACAAATCTCAAGAAAGTTGAAACAAGGCAAAGTGTAAACCATTGTGTAGCATCCCCTCTTTAACTGTCTGTAAATGTCTGGGAAGTGAGGAGACCAGTTGCTGGAGTTTTAGGAGAGGAATGTTGTCCCATTCTTGTCTGATGCAGGATTCTAGCTGCTCGCCAATCCTGAGCCTTTGTTGCCGGAATTTTTATTTTATGATGAGCCAAATGTTTTCTATTGGTGGAAGATGTAGACTGGAGGCAGGCCAGTTCATCAGCTGGACTCTTCTCCTTGGAAGCCATGTTCTTTTCAGCACTGATGGTGACTTTCCAGATGCGTAAGCTGCCCACTCCATAGGCACTAATGCACCCCCATACCATCAGAGATGCAGACTTATGAACAGTCTGCTGATAACTAGCTAGATGGTCCCGTTGGCACGGCCTCCACGCTTTCCAAAAAGAACTTCCTTTTCAAATGACCTTTGGCCCAGAGAACACGGCTGCGTTTCTCGATTGTGTTCACATATGGCTTCTTCTTTGCATGATACAGTTTAACCTACATTTCACAGACAGTAATTATTTGAAGCGTTCCTGAGTCCACGCAGTGATGGCTAGTGGAGAATCACGCCTTTTTTGAATGCAGTGTCATCTGAGGGCCTGAAGATTACATGCATCCAGTTTTGACCTTTGGCCTTGTCCCTTACGCAAAGACATTTCTCTTGATTCTCTGAATCTTTTGATGATATTATATACAGTAAATGGAAGCATCTTCAAAGTCTTTTAATTTTATGTTGCGGAACATTATTTTGTTTTTAGATTCAGTGTGTCTCAGACAGGTGAACCATTGCCCATCTTTACATTCCAGAGGCTATGGCTCTCTGAATTGCTCCTTTTATACCCAGTCATGAAACTGACCTGTTCCAAATCAACCTAATTAGCTGTCAAATGCTTTTCCGTTTGGTTTTTTTTGCACAAATTTATTTCATTAAATCACAGGTTTTTACAGTCATATAATTGCACAGGCTTTGGGCATTGTGATTAATATTAATTGTGTAGCACAATTTAGTCAAGGCCTCCACAGAGACTTAGTATCCCCCATTTCTTGAACAGTCACATACCCTATGTAAGAAACATAGTCATTCTAAAATCACCTGTTTTGTTCTGCAAAATTGTGATGGAGAGGATCTACCTTTTTACTATATTTACATTTGCAACATTGGTGTAAAGTGGGACATTTTGCAGGAAGATATGTTGTTGTCTTTGCTTCCCAGCATGTTGCAGTGCTGTCGTTAATTTAAAAAGTACAGTGTGTGTGTTCCAGTGAACACTGTGTCCTTGGGAAAGTGTTATTGTGCAGAGTTGCTGCAATGCAAGTGTGTATGTAAACATTTCCTGAGGGAAGGTGGGATTTGAGGGAAAGGTAGGTGTGGCAGGTCCCATGCTTTGCTAATTAATTTAAAAAAAATAGAGAAGGGGAGATGAGCGACATGGAAACTGAATACAGCCATGCACTACCGCCATTAAAAGCGCAAAATTGCAGGGTATGGATGCTGATATTCAATGTCTCAGCAAGATTAATGACAATTATAACAACAAAACAAGAAATTGTAAAAAAAAAAAAAAAAAAAAAAAAAAAAAAAGATTAAAAACTGAGCTACAATTATTTCCTGCCTCTTTGCTTGCTCCATCCTTGTTTTACTGTGCTTCCTCCAATGCTGCTGGTACACATATGGTCAGGGCAAACTGCTGTTTCAAACAAAATCTTTCCAGACCAGGTTACAAGGAAGTAGCGTCTGAAAAAAGTCAAAAAGTAAAATTACACTTATTGGAAATCAATAGATTTAATTAACCTTCTCTGAGGAACAAGCCAATTAGTTACCAAGATCCCTAATTATATCACTTCCAAGCGGTTTAGGAGGGTCTGACAATAGTCTCACACACCCAAATCCAGCCCAGGATGGATAGGTGTCAGCTGCAACTACACACAATATGTAAACTATAATTTCATGTATCTAAGGCAGTATAGTATAACAGCAAAATATGTTTTTTGTTGGACTGGAAAGACAGTTAACTTAGCTTGCTGACTCAGATAAACTAAGTTAAATTAGATCACATGGTGATAAGCATTTGACTGATAATCTGCTAGTGTAGATTTACCTTTTGATGAAGAAAAAACAATAGGGTTCAACAGTGACCCAAAGTTAAGCAAGAAAGTCTTCCAACTAACAAAACTATATTAACACTGAAGTAAAACTATACAATAAAATAATGCTGTTTAACATTGAACTACCAATTGTAAAAGAAAATCATATTTGTCTTATCCATGTTCTTCAATATACCATGGTTGTTTGAGCTCTACCCTAACAAGATCTGGCTTTGTTGAATCTTTGCTACATTATAAAGCCTGTTGGATTGGTATCTTGGGGCGAGGAAAACTGCAGGCAACAAGGGAGGTGTACCTGCCATAAATTATAAATCAATCACTTAAGCTCAACAACTGGCAGAGTTGCAACAAGCTCAGGCACATATCCTGACAGAAGAGAGCTGTACTTGCATCATGACACACAAAAAAAAATTAAGGTTAGGTGCTGACTGTAAGCAGGTGTTCATTCAGCTAAACCTGCTACTTCACTTCCACACCTCAACTGCCATGGAGCTATAAAGGTGACGTAAACCTTTTAGGCAAAAAAAACAAAACGAAACACGTCATTCTACCTCAACAACAGCAGGCAGCTTTCAGAGCAGCAGCTTCAAATGATACACTTGAGGTTATAGTCCGTGTGGGGAAAGAGGGTAACATCAGTGCAAAAACTATTATTAGTCCTTTTATTAAATAAACTGAACAGCAAGCTGCTCTGTGTAAAAGCCTGTTCTACACTTTTAAGACCTTTTTAATACCATTTCAAATAAAATTTAAGACTAAACTTATGATGGAATATTGTAATGGAAACACAGCATTCCAGCAGTGACATTTCATTCACCCAGAAAAATGTTGGTGGACGGGTGATTATTTGTGATCGCTTCACAGAGAAAGGACATGGAAACCTTGCAATGCTTGAGTCAACTATTATCTCCTCTCTATGCCAGAGTATCATCATCAGTAAATCTACATCCAATTGAATGAAAAAGGTCTCAAACTTTGGAATGGCCTAGTTTAAGTCAATCAATCTGACTGGAATGCTGTGGCAGAATGTTAAGAGAGTTGTAAGTGAATGTCCAAAAATCTCAATGAGCTGAACCAATGTTGTAAAGAAGAATGGGCCAATATTCCCCCACAATCATGTGAATGAATGATAAAGTCATACAATAAACAATTACTTCAAGTTACTGCTACTAAAAGTGGGTCTACATGCCATTTATTATTGCCCACCTTTATTTTTCTTTTTGGATTCAAGTCATCTAATGTTTGGATTTAATGTTCGTTAGTACCGGTTATAAAGACTTGCAGTAGTTGGAGATGTTTGCCATTACATTTGCTTAAATACAAGAAGCTCCTAACTGAATATCATGTATGCTGCCATTTTCTAATAAAAGACAACATTCAATTCTTAGTTTTTTGCCAATATCAGAGTATTAACTCATTTTAAATCCATAGCCCCAATTTTTTTATATGATGAAATAAGGAGTGCAGCAGCACTGGCAAACTATTACGTCAAGACAAAATGCATTACAGTTCAGTAAAAAAAGGATCAGATAAAGATCAGTGTTAACATTTGCCTTAGCATGATTAATTTCAGCCTGCCATTATTTGAACTAATGTTATTGACAGTTTAGCTGAGCAGTTGACATTTTACCAGAACCTCTCAAAAACACCTTAACGTGAAGCTGCTGCATGATTATTTAAACTTTAATAATAACACATTCACACACAATGCATCTGACATAAACCTCTTTCACATATGAACTTCGAAAGATGTCTGGAGAATGATGTGCCCGGACTTGTCGTTTCACACATAGTGGGAAATTAAGTCAGAACGGTTCTCATGGAAGAAACTCTTCATGATGTCAGTAAGGGGTAGTGCCTGCTACAGAAGGCACAAAACACAAAAAGTATGCTACGGGAAATAAGAGTTGCAAGAGATGCATACACCACATTAAAGCTATGTAGGTAAAGTTCAGGGTTCCAGTTTTAGAGGCTGCAACGCAAGTCTGTTTAAGGAGGGGGGGAAAGAGAGCGAGAGAGCGAGAGAGAGAGGGAGCGAGAGAGCGAGAGAGCGAGAGAGCGAGAGAGAGAAAACTGGCACGTCCCTTTCACTCAGAAGAAGAGTTATACACTGATTATATACTGATTTCAGACATTCAGAATGTAAGGGCAGTAACAATTTGAATCATGTTTAAAAGGAATTTATGTTAAAGCTAAACCTTGAGGGCCCATATACACATGGTTGTTTTATTCAAAAGATGCTGACAAATAGATAGCACCACACTTACATGAATGCAGACAGATAGGATTTTATCATAAATTGATGAATTGTTAATAAATTGTTCCACATTAAAAAATATATATATCATTTTACCAAAGACTTAATTTTTGAAAATGTCAGTATTTTTCATCCTGAGTGTCATCATCTCTGTACCTTCCCCCTTTGCCTCAACAACAATAAGGACAGCAAGCAAAAACAAATGTTTGCATGTGTGCCGAGAAAGAGGGAACTAAATTTGCAGAGACACACGTCTGACAACCCACAGAGAGATTCCATTGAGCATTGAAATTGCATAATACGGTATCTTAAATTTCTTCTGTTTGAATGGGGTGAACATACTGGTTTCACAGGTTAACAGTGATACAGCACACTTTGACAATAAACAGTTTATTTAAAAAAAACCTGACAACTGGGAATATGATAAAAACAGTACCAGCTCTCATGACACTACTACAAGTAAGCAGCACAACTGCTTCCTGCTCACATCTGCAATTGTGTTTAACAGCAGGGATTTTAGAAAGATTTTTTTAAACAACAGAGAAAGGACCGTTATAAAAAAGTGAGATCAGAGAGGAAGTTTGCTTGCTGACTGATTTACAAGGTATTGATGTGGCTTATTATAGGACAATCTCACTAAATGTTATGTAGCAGCTGATAACATCACACAAAAACTGATCTTTTGGATTAGCATGCTGATACAAGGGATGCTTCCATAATATACAGTATTAAATCTCTTGAAAGAGACAGCTGTCCTGAACTGATAGCTGAATAGACAGTTTGGTCAATAAATATTGAAAGAAATTTCTTTTTGGGGATTTGCCCTCTATAAACCACCAAGAGGTGGTTTGGAGAGGTTCAGAGGAAAGAGAGCTGCCAGGCAGGAGGTCTAGAGGAAGACCAAAGAGGAGATGTATGTTTGTAGTGAGAGAGGACATGAAGTTAGTTGGTGTTAGAGAAGAGGATGCAGAGAACAGGGTTAGATGGAGGCACATGATTTGCTGTGGCGACCCCTGAAAGGGAACAGCCGAAAGGAAAAGAAGAAGGCCTCAGTAAACCACCACACTGGATTTGAAATAAAGCACTTATGATTTGAGAAAGGTCAACACTTTCAGTTTTAATTCAAGGGGTTTGGCATTAACCATCCAGGAATTAAAAGCCATTTTAATACACAAAGCTGCATAAATAATAGAACAAATGGCTGAGAAACAGTTCCATGGCCAGGTCTGGTCTGTTCTCTCATTGACTAATCAAGCAGATTAAAAGGCCCAGTGGTGGTTCTGAGTATTAAGTTTACCTTTTAGCTGTTTCCTACAACTCACAATCTGAAGTTGAAAAAGTTGTATATGCAAGTGATGGCAGCAACCATTATGCTGAGAAATCATAAATGCACCAAGAGAGATAGCAACAACACTACAAGTGGCCAATACAACAATTTGGATTTTTCTTAAAAAGGGGAAATTGACTGTGCTGTTGCTGAGCCTAACAAAGACCACAGAAGACAACTAAACTGGATGACAGAACAACATCTAGCCATGTCATAGTAAAAGTCTACAGTCAACAGACAGCCCAATGAATTAAATACAGAGGCCTCACAACAAGGTGCAAACAGCAATGCTCAAACAAAAAGGCCAGATTAGATTTTGCCAGAAAACAGCCAAAAAAGCCTCCCCAGTTCTGGGTTACTGATGACTGATGATGATTCTTTGGACTGATGAAACCA
The DNA here is from genome assembly GCF_033026475.1 of Channa argus. Classification (NCBI taxonomy): domain Eukaryota; kingdom Metazoa; phylum Chordata; class Actinopteri; order Anabantiformes; family Channidae; genus Channa; species Channa argus. The sequence continues at coordinate 9,615,007 of NC_090202.1, forward strand.
AGATAAACTAAAGCTACTTTATAAATAAATGTGAAGCGTCAGGATAATTGTTGCGTGGCATTAGTGAGACAAGTCAGTTATAGGTTCCGGAATAATGGGAAGAGAAAAGCATAAAGAAGAAAAGGCTCATGATCCAATGCATTCACACATCAGGGAATGTGTGGCTACCAATGAACCCAGGTCAATTGTGTTTATTGATGAGCTGAGTGCTGATGAAGATAGCAGGATGAGCAGTGTATAGGACCATAGTCTCTGCTAAGATTCAGCCAACTGCTTGAAAACTGATAACACAAATGTATATTGCAGATGGTTAATAACCCAAAACATACAGTCAAAACTACCTGAGTTTTGTAGTGCAAGGAAATTAAATATTCTTCACTGGCCAAGTATGTCACCGGATCTCAACCTAATAGACCAGCTTTTCATTCACTGAAGACAAGACTGAGAGCAGAAACACCCACAAACTAGCAACATCTGAAGGCAGCTGCAGTAAAAGGTCTGGCAAAGCATCTCAAAGGACAAAACTTATCACTTGATCATGTCAATGGGTTCACCAAGTTTCTGTGGTGGCAACCACAGGAGCCTGAACTTAACTTTACCCACTTGGTTCAGGTTCCATTGTTTTTTCCATTGCCCCAAGAAAAGTTCTCCCGTTGCCCCTCAGCACCCCTCAGATGATACTACTAAAAACAAGTTCCAGGATTTTGCAGGGGGAGTGTATAAGTGTTTAGTCCATTACTCTACAATTTCACGCTACAGTAAGCTTCAGGAAGCTCCACATTATAGTTCAGTTAAATTCCTGCAGTGGAAATCCCACATTAGCTGATTCTTGACTAAATGTAATTGAACCACAAGCATGAGATTCCTAGGAAAGAACTTGAACCATTGGATTAAAGTTTACTTCCAGGTCATTAGGTTTCATTACTGAATCTATTCAAGTCTGTGCCTGGTTTGCATTATCAATAGGTATTGTACCAAATACTAATTGGTGGTGTCAGATCAAAATCAGATGAAAAGTGAGATTTGCAGAATAAAATAAATAACAGAGCATAATGTAGCACAGCCATCTGCACAATCAACACTTGCAGTGATACCCACGCATGCATGCACACAAAATATGTACTCTATATATTTTATTCCATTTCAGTCTACTTTCCTTTTTTCTACTAATGTTTTGATTTTCTGGACTGAAGCTTAAAAATGCCAAATGCCTTGTTGTATTGCTGTGAAACAATAAATCTGATTCTTGATACAATTGTGTGACTGCTTCATGCTACTTTTTCTTACACTTTTCTGCAAATATGTTCATTTAGGTGCAAAGACAAGTTTCTGCTATCTAACTTTTCCTGTAATTATGCATTTTAAACCTTGGTATAGCCAACCCTACACCACATTAGTTGTCTAAAAACAGCTTTTAATATTGATTATGTCAGACAACGTTAAAACTGAATAATGAATTGGTCATCTAACTATAAATGGTATATCTTTCTGACTAAGGAGAGTGTGGAGAAATTTAAGCATAATGTTCACGCAATTTCTTTTACAGTTCAAAATGTAGCTCGCTTAGCATTGACATACCCTGAGGCATAAATCTCTTAATTCTGAGGTGACAAATCTTTCACAACAACAGACATGTATAAAACATGCCAAAGTTTTGGAAACCTTCCAGAAATGTGGGCCAGTATGCTGAGGGTGGAACACGGACACTGCCAGCTCCTTGACAACCAAGTGCCAATGTTCAAAATATGACCCATCTCCTCCTCTCCAGTTCTGTTCTGTGCCATTTCACACGGCTATGCTGAAAATGGTGAAAGCAGCGTCATTCACACATGACAGCTGGCTGCCTGGCCCATGAGAGGTGAGGTGAGGCAGACAGAGTTTATGTCACTGTTGTTTTGTGCTTCTACTAGTTTCAATGATAAGATAGTGACAACAGGAGACACACAGAAAAGCTAATGGACAGAATTTTAGCACAGATCTGGCTTCTACTAAAAAACTGAAGAGCCCACTGATTTAAATGATCACCTAAAGCAACTTACATAATGTACGGTACATTATTATGTACCAGCATAGATCTACAGACAGAAGTAAACAAACTAAATTCAACTGTATCCAACAGTGTGGCTCAAGAACTGTCAGGATTTTGAAGGAGTGCATTAATGCACAAACCCTGGAATTAATTCCAAGTGAGAATCAATAATTAACAAACGTCTCCAGGGGCAAACATGGCAGAATCAGAAACACATATTCCACACTTGTAACCCTGAGGTATCCTACAAAACACACAACCCACACAATAACTCAAACATTTCATGTCACCGCACTGTTACAACATAGACCTAAAGGATTTTATTTGTATTTGCACATTACTGCAGGCACAGCAACTATAGGTTTGTGATAAATAATATCACAGGAAACCTATGCTGACTACATTTTATTAGCGGTGTGAGACATAACTGTACATCAACAGTAGCCTCTCGATATGTGATGAGCTATGATGATGGTTTAAAAAAAACAAAAGAAAAACAAAACACAGCAGCCATTTTAAGCCATCCCCCACATGAAACCAGGCCTGCACTTCAGAGAGAGAAAGCTGCTGAACCAGAGGGAGAGCAACATTGTGAGGGAGCAACAGTTCTATGTTCTATTTTTAAATGAGGGGGCATTTTGAGTGTGTTCAGAGAGAGTAGTTAATATTTGTCATCAGGCTCCTCAATAACAACAGGTAGGTGAAAGGCGGAGAAAGGAATTCCCTTTTGAAAAAAAATAGAAAGTCTCATGCAGATATTGTAAAAGATGAGAAATGAGATTGATAGATACCAAACAAAGATCTTTAAGCATCCTAATAACCCTAATGGCCAAAACATTGGACCTCTTCATATAATATACTGCATTTGGCTCCACTACCTACTTTGACCTCTATAATAAACACCTAGTATACTTATCAACTCTCAGGCAGTTTCAACCTAATAACTGAGAAATTATACATTTTAACGGTAGAATTCCTGGCAGAGTTGCTGTTTTGGATTGCATTGAACTGCACAGGCGGTCACAGTTTTACACAAGATCCATGTATGTTTTACATTTATTTAACAAATTACTATTACATTCTTAGCTTTGTTGCAATAAATAACCATAATCATCATAAAACAAACACCAACAGACATTCAATACATGTTCACTTTTAAGACAGAAAAAAAAGAAAAAAGAAAAAGATACATGCGTAGCACGCACAAGGAGAAATGCAAAACAGATGACGGTACAGACTAGAGCTAACCGATACGGTGTATATTAGCATATAACGGACAAGTAGTGTGTACCTGTGTACCTATACTGTACTGGGAAAAATGTCAATTTAGCTGCCATGTCATGATTACATTATCAAAATCATAATCTATTAACCAAGTAAGACAACAACAAAATGAGGAATAAAACACAACAAATGATTTTAATCAATCACAGAAGGCAACAGCCATACATCCACCCACTATCTCTATCCACTTATCCTGTTTAGATTCACCAATTAACAAAAGATGCATGTCTTTGGACTGTGGGAGGAAACCCACGCAAGGACAGGGAGAACATTCAAACTCCACACAGAAAAGCCTTGGTCAGCCGGGGATGTGAACGCAGCATTTGCTGTGATGCGGCAGCAATCACCACTCCACCACTGTGCTGCCCACAAAAGGCTACATGGAAAATGAAATTAGAATGAAGCAATACTTGTATACATATGAAAATATATATCAGTTATCTAATTCACTGTAGTGGTATTCTGAGTTTATAATTTGTTGCAACAACTGAGCTGAAAGGTAGCTGTTGGATGGCTAAGCAAGCAAAAACAAGATGTGCCCATCAAGTTTTACTTGTTTTTGAATTTCAAATTCTCATCTCAAGCTGTAACAGTTAGATTACTATTTGGTTGATCAATAGAAAAATATTTTGCAACTTTTCTTACTGCTGATTAATAATTTCAGTTATTTCTAAAGGGAACATTTGATCTCCTCCAAAGTGAAGATATTATTACTTTTCTCAATTATGTATCACTGACAAGACAAAGTGGATTCATCTAAAATGTAATCTGCAGCATGATTGATAACAGTTGAGTACACCCTTCAAGTTTGTTTATGTAATCCAGATAAAATTTAGGTTTGACACACTTGACAACTTTCAGCTCTTCTTCATAATATTCCAATAATTTTCATATACAGTATATAAACCATAATGAAGCCAACACCTCTCAAATTATTGGGTGCAAAATCAATCATTAATCATTTTTATTACAAACTCTCTTGTTGATGTCTTTTTTTATTTTCTTATGTTTTCTATTTTGGTGCATTGTACATTTCATCTCATGTTTTCAAAGAAAACACCATGCTAATTACACGTTTATGGCATCTAATATATAATTATAATGTTAACGATGCTAACTAGAAACTCATATTCAAAGCCATGTTTCTCCCAACAGGATGAAAATTTTTTGCACACACGTACTTGGACCATATAAAAAATGTTCAGCACTTATGGTTCATTTATCCAGTATATATATACACCTCTAGGATATCAGTAACCATTTTATGATTATTTCTGCAGCACAAAATGCCCAATTTCAAAAAATAAATAAATAATAAAAGGAAACTTTGTATGTTTTAAACTGCAAAGTCAGGCAGAATTCACTGGGGATTGATATAAAAATATTGTCACCATCCCAACATTGTGGATTCCTGGTGGGACTGGTTTATGCTCCAGTATGTTTTAGTTAGTTTGTGTTTTCCTCTATTGGCCCATGAAATCCAGGACTGCTCTGCCTCTAGCACAAACTGTCTTCAAAGTCTTTGAAGATTTGTTTTTCAATGGCTCCACAGACAAAACACATGACATTTCATGGTTCAGAGAGGCTCTAATACCTGGTGCCAAGTGAGTCTTGAGCCTGATCTGCCTGCAGGCCAAAGAGTGTGGTTGCTTTTAGGGCAAACAATTATTAATGTCAAAGATTTTTGAGCAGAACAAGGAGCAGGCTTTAACTTATTTGACATATATATATTAAAGTTGTAGTACTCTTTTGTAAAGTTGTAGTATTCTGTACAACTGCTGCAAATCACTATTGTGAACTAAAAAAATATTTGATAAGTCTATTAAAGAAATCACTTATCACATGCAGTACAGTGCTTGCAAAGGCATGCTGAAGTGGTTCCAAGCAGCAGTAGACCAATTTGGTCAACCGGGGATAAGGAATAGGGGAGGAGTAGAAGCCACACAACATGTTGGGAAGTTCAGAATCTTACGATATGATGCAGTATTAGCCAGGAAGAGAGGGAAAGAACTCAAGTGTTTTACATGTTTCAACAGAAAGAAAGGCAGGAAACAAATGTTAAGGAATGACATTCAAATATTTGAACATTTCCCTTGTATTGCTCAAAGGTACGATGAAAAGAGTTATGTTAATAGCACTAGAGCAGCTGCTGGTCTGCACATTGTGGCTTGTTCCAACTTAACATGTTGTATAATAACTGATGAAAAATAAAGAGTGCAGAGAATGAAATGGAAATATGACACCCCACCTGATTTAGTCTATTGTCAGAACAAGTTCACTCCAAATGCAACTGAAGGAGAGCTCTGAGGGGAATGTTCTGATACATTTAGGACCTACAACAGATCTATATGCAAAACCAAAGTAGGCTTATTCATTTTAATGGGGCCTGTTCAGCAGCTCCAATGGGAGGTCAATGCACACGGCTCCAGCAAAACATCAGTACCTTCACAGGTTACTACTCAGCTGCTGTTATGAAAGATAAAATACTGTAGCTGAGGCTTTAACAACCTTGTTTGCATTTTTCACCATTCCAGTCATGGTCATGTCTTCTAGCTCTTGTATAGAAATTAAGCATTCCTTAATTCCACCTGGAAATTTCTGACTGGCTGAACCTGGGAAAATGTCTACAATAAACGCAACCTAATGTGCATTAGAAAATGAAAAAGGAATCAAGGATAAAATAATGTATTATTTGCTTCAATATATAAAGCTCATAAGCATATAAATTTAGTCTGATCTCTCATTACAACTATGTTTGGATTTAAGTCAATTAATTTTATTGTTTTGTTGTTTTTACTAAAGCACATATATTTAACAGACCAACTGAAAAAACAAGATGAAATAAAACAAAATAAAAAACTCTGTACTTAACTTTAACTGTCTATCTATGTCAACTGAACAATCACTTGGACCTTTGGAACTTAAATAAAAAAAATGTGATAAATAATCTGAGGGCACATTACAGTCATCAAGATACTTTACTGTTTCCACTGTTTCATAACGGCCAAGAAATCTTGGCTAACTGGGCTGGACTTTGCCCCTGTGGAGTGTGGCAAAAAGTATTTCATGTCCAATTTACTATCAGGCTGGCTGCTTGGCATGTGCACTTTAACAACACTCTTAAGTGATACACAAAGAATTTGGAAAACAGCTAGATTAAAAAGGGAAAACCATAAAGGTAAAGGATGATGAAAATGTGTGAATTATGTCAAGTGTGTGGAATATGTAATATTTATATGTAGCTAAATGTGTGCAGATAAATGGCTGAAAACAGATGTTTTTCTAAGTGTATGACTAACTGCAGGGGTGTTAATTAAAAAAATTTTTATTCCACTGAATATCACACAGTACTATTCATGCGTATTAACTTTGCGGCTTTTTTTCCTCGTCCCATTCCCTCATGTGGATATTTCTTACAACTGATCATTGCCTTGACCTGGCCCAGATTTTTGGTTTTACAGAGGAAAAAAATTTGACTTTCATTGTCTTACCCCCTTAAAACGAAACAGGTCACAAGAACGATTAGACCTGAGGGGTAACAGAACACTTTTAATTAACAGAGCTTTTAATGCATCTTCTCAGGCTACAGTTAACTATGTAACTGTGCAACTTTGTCAACTGCCCTCACAGTACTGTAAGCAAATACTTTGTCTCTAGGTCTGTTTATTCAATGATGTCTGTTGGCACACCAGATGAAGGGGAGTTTGACACAGTTAGGACACCCAAGCTTTTACTATACTAATAAAAATATAATATAAAATAGTAAATAAGAACCATTAATTAATATTATGAGTTTACAATCAGCAGGCAAAAAGGGATATTCATACAATTTTTAATTCAGTTACTGCAATAAAACAGAAAACCTTTTACATTAAAAACTGTATTTTGTGGTTTCGTTATCTTAGTGGATACTCAATGCAATGGGTGCAAGGTTGAATTAATTTAAAAAAATGTGTAAGTAACATTTTAGTTACTTTTGTTAATATCCTTGGTTACATTACGCATGAATGTGTATAAGTATAATAATATGTACTGTGTACTTTTATCTGGTTCGACTTCTTTGTGCTACGCCATTGCTCAATTTAACAAATGAAGATCCAAAATGTTTTCTGTTGTTTGAAATATATGCACTTATTGTACAAAATATGCATATTATTACATAGAACATAGAAAGTAACTCATCTTATTAAAACTTGAAAGATTTTGTTCTTTAAGTCAACACAGTACAGGCAGTGCCATATCCTGCATGAGCTTCCTTGAGACGTGTTTTAACTGAACAAACAGGAACCTACTGTAGTAACATGGCACACCTCAAGGAGTGGTGGGATCCACTCACAATAGTGTATACACAGGTCTCAGACTACATTAAGATAGGCATATTTCAACTGTTAGGAGAAAAAAACACCAGACTAATCTGTTTATTTGACTATTTAAGTAGTAATCAAACTTCTGTTTGAAGAAAGGGGGGAGGGTCACAGGTGCTGCCTGAGGACTAAATAGACTGCAGTGTGATCTTTCAAGTGATGACGAGCTTTGAAGATAGACAAAAGAACATTCCTCTCAAAGACTGAGACAACACCACGCCTCGTGTATCATTCATATCCATTCTCCAATCCTGTTTTTACTGACTGCACGGGAAATATGGATGAACTGAGACTGGGCAACCCAATCTAAACAGCATAAATGGCTTTTTACATTTGCTCCTAAGTAAAATACTGCCAAATGTCCTACGAGATAAGAGTCCTGGGAAACCATGCTGGAGTGAAATGTTCGTACATGCCTGCCACAATATTTGAGTAAAATAAAGGGAAAGCCATTCACACATATAGACATGCAGAACAAACACTCAGTATTACCATGTCTCCAGGGGTCCTTGGGCTCCACTGCTCCAGAGATAATATCGTCATCTGAAGGAAACGTCACCCTTTTGCCACTTGGTTTGTGTTTCTCATCCCTCTCTGCAGCCGAAGGCCGGTCTATGGAAGTTGTCACTGTGTTGCTTCTCTGGCTAGCATCTGATGGGCTTTCTGCCATGCTGGCAGCTGAGACATCCTGAGATGTTGAGTGTGTGTCTAAAGTATTGTCTGGAGATGATATGACATTTGCTGATTCAGCCTCTAACACCCCAGTCTCATCCAGGCTCAGATCTACACCCATGTCCATTTCCGCACAATCATAACCTTCACCTACAGCCATCTCTGCAGAATCAGCATCAATAGCTTTTTTAAGTTTCTGAACCATATTATTGTCCTGGTGTTGCTCATCGTTTGAAAAGCTCAAGTCAGCAGGACTGGCTATTGCAGGGGTGTCTTCAGCACTGCTGAGTCTATTTCCATTAACCTTATCAATTTCCAATGTATCTTTTGTCTCATAGTTGGCTTCCTCTGCCTGAAGGTTGTCAGCAAGTTGAGGCATCAGGTAGGTTTCCGAGGCCTCTGTGGGAACAATACTCTGTTTATCTGTTTTACCGTCTGTCATCAGTTCAGAGATCCTGCAGGCGACCTCCTCTGTGTTTTTGGTAGTGTTGTGATCATTGTCCACATTGCTTTTTGTTTTGACATTGCACAAATCTAGACACTGGTCTTCGATATTCATGTTTTCATCTCCAATAAAACTCAGTCCTCAACCGTGCCAGACAGCATAGATATTGTGTTAAAGAGTAACTAGGAACCAACTGACATGATTAAGCCTGGCTCTGTCTCACAACGATATACATAAATGTGCACCTATTTTCGTTCTTTAGTGACCAAAATATATTCCAACTACAATCAGAAAATTAGAAGTCTTTTTGACTAATTTGTTGTCTTGTGGGTGATTTAAATTATATTATCTACAAAACCTCCAAACACAATTGACTTAGGGTCATACTTGAGCTAATAAAAGTGCAATTTCACACCAATATTAATTAAAGAAATATGTGATATTGGTGTGAAATAGATACCGTTTCAGTCATTATTTATTTGACAAACTACGCAACTTTGCCCAGCTATCTTCAATTAAACTACCTAAGAAACATCCAATTGATAATTTCTGCCAGCCGTGTCCTTCTGCTTCAAGCGGGAACCGGTGAAAAACTCACTGGCCGTCAGCACATTGCCAGCAATACTTAGGAGGACCAGGACAGTCAGCTGTACAAGCCACTCAGGGTGCCTCCATTACGCTAGCAAAGTCAGCTTAGTGCCCTATACCAAACCAATTCATTTGTCGAATGTGAGCGAGCTAACGTTAGCTAGCCTGTTAAAATTGTTTCCCAAACAACGACACCCAGGGCCATAATCCGTCACACGACTGCTTCTTTGCGAGGGTCCTTCTGTTTACTCTCCACAAAGTCCATTCTCCTGTGTCAAGACCATTTTTTTCCGGCTATGGCTCTTGTCTCACCCTCTGTCGTGCGGCAACTCGGTTCACATCACAACCCTCGACCAGCGGCAGCTAGAAAAATACAGGCGTCACACTCCGAGCAATGAGCATGTTTCTGTGGCTAACATTAGCGCTACGGAAACGCGCAGAAGCTACACTCGCTGTTACAAACAACGTTATTTTTACGACATTGTAAAAAAGGCGGCTTTGATTTCGTGGGTCTGTCTCTTTCCAGGTGAACTGCGTTGAAGCTGTTTTTCTCCAGCGGTACCAATTGCTAGCTTGTTGAAGTCCAACAACTGTTTGTTGTTCACACGTCTGACGTCAGCACGTCGTTACCCAAAGGGGGACGTTCAGCAAACGCAACGTTTCAGAGGGTTCATGTGGTATATTAATCAAAAGAAGTAACCATCGATCACAGTGGGTTTTAAACTTGCATACCCCAATGAATATAGTTCATATTAGCAAATCCACATTTTCCCAATCAGTATGTACTGAGACTTAAGACTAAAACCTATTGAATCTGTTAAAATGGTAAATGACAAAAGGTCAGTAAACAGTCTTTATTTGCCATTATATTTATTAATTTAACTTATCAATATGTTGTGTAAATACATGTTATCTTACCTTTTCTTGAATTTTACATCAGGTTAAATATAATGCATGGCCATGTCAATCTGTATACTTCAATATTTTATTTTTATACATCATATGATGCAGCTGAACGTGATCATCTCAGAAGTTCCTATGACTTGTGTTAAGTATTTTTTATTGGAATAGTGGGTTGCAGAACACATGTTTTACAATTAAAGGAATATTTAAGTTAAATGCAGTTGCATAGTGTTGCATAGTTGGATTGTTTTGTCTTCCACTCCAAAATATATAACATTTGTGATTATTTTTTTCCACAAAAAAAAATCAAACCATGTTTCAATTTAACCCTGGTTAAAAGTCTCTTTGGGTTCAAAAGATTTGGGTACTTTAGTTATTAAACTCATTACTTTATCTTTGTTTATAGCTGTATTTGAATAGTTTGTATGTTTACTTGTCAGTGTGGTTTCTCCTTGGTTTGGTGAGATGCTATCCTTTCTACTTTTCCCACAGAGAGCAGCTGTAACAAGACAACACAATTTCCCTATGGGACAAATAAAGTTCTTTAAATATTGAATTTCTTTGATATCATGTTGCTCATTCATGCTAGTTTCGTTTAAGGAACATTGACAATCCCAGTTATCTTTTAACAGCTGAAAAAAAAAAAGATAAAGTTACAATTATATCAATTCCATAGCATGTCTAGAATACAAATCTATCACCTCAAGTCTGTCTTCACTACACTTGCTTCCTGTTAAATTTAGTATCCTTTCAATACATTTTAAAAAGGCACTGCACAGTTTGGCTTATATTTGTGAGCTACTGATCCAGGTCCTCCAGGCCATCAAAAAGGGCACTGAGGGCAATGAGCACCAGCAGTAGTGATTTCTTGTAAAAACAGAAGTACTGCCAACAGAAAGTGCAACATTAAGTCAAGTAAAGCATATATTGTAAAGTCACCAATTGAAGTGGTAATTCCTAAAAGAGAAAAACCGCCAACACCCCACACCTTAGACACATGTCTTTGAGCTGATCGCAAAATTTCTAACTGAAGTCACATCTTGTTCACATTAGGATACAGGAGCAAGGCTAGCATTTGATAGTCAAGATACTCATTTTATTGGACACATAAAACCAAACAGATAATTACTTTCTTCAGGATATAGTCTTCAGGAAAGGATAAAGTTTCCTTGACTTTAAAAATGGGACACTGTAAAATTTTGAAGACTTTAAGGCTGCAGTCATTGTTAAAATTCTTGAGACTGAACATCTTTAGCAGAACTATCATCCTTGGGCACCTTGGTCTTCTTGGGGAGAAGGCTTGCCTGGATATTTGGGATGACTCCACCATCAGAGATAGTGACACCTGCTAGCAGTTTGTTGAGCTCCTCATCGTTTTTCACTGCCAACAAGATGTGACGAGGGGCAATGCGGAGTTTCTTGTTGTCACGACTGGCGTTTCCTGCCAGCTCCAGGATTTCAGCGCAGAGGTACTCCAGGACGGCAGAGAGATACACAGCAGCACCTGGGCCCACTCGCTCTGCATAGTTTCCTCTCCTGAGCAACCTGTGGATGCGGCCCACTGGGAAAGTGATGCCTGCCCTGGAAGACCGGGACACTGCAGTTTTTGGTTTGGGTACAGTTTTCTTTCCACGGCCAGACATTTTTCTTCTGAGTTGAGACAAGTGACGTAGTAAAAGAAAATGACCCAAAGTTTAATATAGCAACACAGAATTGCATGTCGTGATGTTAATTAGCTCAAAACCCAACTTCAAATAGTATATATTTAAACATTACACCCAACATAATGTGCACAGCTTCAACACACTCACCAGTGTCCTGCAAACCAATTTGAGACAGCAGCTACACAGATAAACTCAGCCTGCTGCTTTTATATGAGACTGACAGTAATTTGTTGATTGATGACACCTGGCTCCTCTGTTGCACAGTGTCCTCTCTCTCTCCAACCTTTCACAGCATTGAGGACTGTTTCATATCTGCAGGAGCGTAACTTTTCTCTCCCACACATTTTTAACAAATAACACTGCAAGTGGACTCTGTCAGAGATATTTAATGAAACTGTTTAGGTTATACATCTCTGCACCTATCACACACTTCCCAGCATGTAGAAAATCAGATTAGCCAAACACCAAACACCCATGTAAACTGGATGGTCTGAAAGTTATGAAGGAGAAATACATTTTTTACAATGCCAGTAAATTAGCCAAATATGTTAATGTCCAGTTTATATTAAGGTAGAGACCTGCATCTACCGGTTTGATTAATTTGTCATTTAGAAATGCTATAGTGGCCCTGGAGCAGGCCTGTGCCCAATATAGCCACTCAGTAACCCATTCATGGTCTCTTTCGACAGAGAAAAATCCTCTGAGAAAAATTATCTAATTATTTTAACAACAGGCAACAGCAGCGTGGAACAGCATCAGCAGCAGATGGCAGCACAGACCTCACATTTAACCTGCAGCCTGCTGGAGCCTGTCTTTTTTTAGAAACTCAAATAAGACGTTAATGACGGAGCATTTATCATTCCGCAGGGGTGTTATGATCCTCCATTTTCTGATAAGGTGCTTGGCTATGTCTGTCTCCCAGAGAGCCTGATGTGCTTACTAACTAACTGCTTGGGGGAATGATGACTCATCTCCCACCAGTGTGCATAACAAGACATCAAGTGTTTCATGCCAACACACAGATTATTAACTTTTAATGCTTAAAGAAAAAACATGTCTAGTAACCTAAATTTGGTAGACTTTTAAATCAGTACTTTTAGTGGGCATGTGTGGGGATGACATCTCATCTCAATCAAAGCCACTGCTTTTTATTGCATGTTAAACTATTACACAGCCCTCTTGCTTGTTACAGTCTCAGTAGCTATAAATTTAATCCATAACAGTTTCAGTGTATGCATACTGCACAGCATAGTGCAAATCAACAGATTAAGGCTAGTGCACATTTATTAAATACATATTTCTGATTGGAGAACATGCACAGACTGATAATCCAAGTGTGATACTTTGTATTAAACTTGATTGCATTAAAAACAAGAAGACTCCCTTTGCTAAGTGAAAGTAAACATTTTAACATCACACTGGAAGTGTTTTTTCTACGTTCTCTCGGTTTCTCTTTGCTTTAGGGCAATGAAGCCTGGCTCTGTCATTGTTAATATCCTCATTGCCAAATTTAAAGACCTCCAGATTTGTCCTTTATACCATGCGCCTTTCCCCCCATGTACTGACTATGAGAGATGGAGGAGAGAGAAAGAGAGAGAGACAGAGAGAGATTTCAACTGTTTGGATTCACTTTAAAAAATGGCAAAAGGCCAGTGACAAAGCAGCGGGAAGACAAATTAAGTGGGGACCTTCCCAGCAGGTTGTCCTTGGCCAGATTGGAAGGGAATCTGTTCAACTTGACTGTTCAAACATCCTCCTGACACTGGGAGGACAGGACAGGACTCACAAATTGTCACAGAGCCATTCCCCAAATATACAAAGTATGTAAAGTATAAAGCCAGTACACATATGGAGCTGGTTTCTAACACAGTTGATTTGCACTCAGTTGAGCTTAGATCAGTGTGTAAGTCTGTAAGCTAAGTTTTCATCGTGTTAGTTGTCATCATTGAGACAAGCCATTTGTTTTAATGCAGTTCTCCTGGGAGTCTTCATCTGGATAAAGGCTGAAGGTCCTCTGTATTTATTAGCAACAGTAGCTACTAACAGAGGAGTTTGCAGTCTTTTGCCCAGAGTGGAGAGGAGATGAAAGGCAAGGTGGAGCCAGCAGAGACACCATTCAAACATAGAATTAAACTCACAGATTGAAGGCAAAACCAGACACGAAAGGACATAAGAAGATTCCTTTTGTGTCTGCTAGCTCACAATTGTTCAACTTTAGTTTATAACTCCCCTGTATGCCATGTTTCATAAAACTGAGTGCTGATGTCACAGGTAGATGTTTTTCTTTGGAACAGAAAGATGGACGGGTGAGACATCCTCACTCTCTTTAGCGGACACATGGAAGCCTCTTTCTCGTTTCCCTGAGCAGTAATAAATCTGTATATGTGCCTTATAGAAGAACAGCACACAACAGTTATTTTGACTTCTAGTTTTCCGCTTTTGTCAGCTCTATGGAGATATGAACGAAAGCCTACCAGAAACTGTGCTTGATCTTTGGAAAACATTCCTTTTCTTCCCCTTTCATGTGGACAAACACACTTGTACAATTAAAGAGATGCTTACACATGGGAAGACTGGTAATGATATCAGAATTACCGCCAGCTTTGACGAGAGAAAATGTCACTGAAAATGACCAAATCTTTAGAACTTTTTCATTGAAATTGTTCACCTCTTTCAAAAGATGATAGCTTATTCCTCATTAACCACTTTTCTCTCATTCATAAATTGCCAGGTGACAGAATTATTAGCCTCATATGGTGCTTTGACAGCAGATAAAAGGTGTTGAATATGTCTGGCCCCCTCTTGTAATTTAAAGTTAATAAAGAGACAAATAATATGAGGTCTCCACACAGTTGCTGGAGAGTGAGTCATTCTCTGAGTAGGTCCACTTTAATTATAAAACCTTATGGACACCCACAGTGCAGCGTGATGTCCTGAGGTCCCAGGATTCTTAGGTGCTTAAAGTCTGTCGCCTTCTGAAAAAAATCGCTGTGAGGCTGTGATTGTTTTTCCATAACTTCTTCTGCAACTGCCTGGACCTACTCCTATTAAATAAAGGAGAAAACACTTTGAAAAGTTATGCATCAACGTTGTTTCCAGAGTAAAATCTTGCACATTCTGTGTTCATGTGTTTTGCATTTTAAACGTAACAAAGCAACAAAACGGGATCACTGAACTATTGCTTAAGCAGCAAAGCAGATAATTATGATAAATTTAAACCAATTCTTTAAGTGTATAAAAACAGAAATGTATGTTCATTCATCATTCAAGTTGAGTTAAAATGTCTGATTCAAATATTTTAAGCTCAAATGCTGATATGGGGCCTGGTGGATCAGTTGTAGAGCATTGGGTTGGCATACAGAAGGCCACATGTTCAAATCCCACTCTGCCAGGTGTGGATCATTGGTGCCAGCCCCAAGCAAAGATAAAAAACAAAAAAACAAATGGGTGGGTTGTGGCAGGAAGGGCATTCAGTGTAAAAACTCATGCCACATAAGTAGAAAAAACGAACTGTGTTTGCATTAGATGTTAAAGTCATTGAGTTCTGCTGTTAGTGCACCAAGCTGGACAACATTACTTACAGTATGTTTAAACAGTAGTCTTCAGTGTCTGTAGTCCCAGCCATATAAATAATCACCCCTGCTTGTTTTTTGGTAAGTTTTAGTTTACCAAGATGTAAGACAGTACTACATTTTCCACATTAATTAACAGATAGACTCAGGTGAACTCTCCCAGTTCCTCTGCATTGATGTGCAGGCCAACTCTCTCCTTTCACAAAGCTCCAGATCCTCCAACGCACCACTGGGATGTGAAGAAAAGCTGGAGAATCCCTTTAACACTTGTGGTATTAGGTGTATGTTAGTCAGATGTGAATTTTTTTTTGGTCACCCTCTAAATGTTTGGCCAGCTGCTCATAAATTTTGTTCTTGTACTACATTTTTAAGTGTTGCAAAGTGGCCTGTGTTCTGCCCATCCATATATGCCACGCCATCATTTTTCTCCAACCACCATTTTTGTCTATTTTGTTATAAATTATGATGATTTTCAGGAGCACAACACCTTTTCTTATGTCAATGTATGCAAGAGTGATTTACATAATGTCAGAAACATAATGTCAGTTAAACTTTAGGTAAAAGTAATTGTACATTTATACACTTTTTAGTCTTTGTCCCAAGGTTTATATTGCAATTCAAATTTTAAATTGTGTGAGCTACACATTTATCATCCAATGACAGGCAGGCAGCAAAGTGTTTTCCAGAGATGGGGATAAAATGTCTTTTTTTGAAAGTTACCGGTACTGGCAGTGTTTTTGTGTCAATTGTCACGATGTACATGTCCATCGATAAAGTCTTTGCTGCTGCTGGCAAACGATAATGTGTACACACAAACAAATTGCCCTTTGTTATCTTTGTTACCAGGTCTTTATTGTCCACTGACATCTGAAAGCCTTCACAACAATGTGTTATGGTTAAAATATTGACATGAAAATAAATGGATCTACAGGCTAATACTTAAATTCCCTTACTTAAGTAAAGTTTTGAGTGCTTGGTATATCTTAGATTACTTGATAGTGAGGAGAGCTTCAATGTCCCTGAGGTGCAATTTGGTTTACTACTACAAAAAAAAAAAAAAAAGACATAAAAAGTTTACTGGAGCAGGAAGATTGAAGAAACCGCTAAGAAAAACTGAGCCCTATTACATACACAATAGGTAACAGGACAAGTGACAAAAATGTGACAAAATTAAAACACTTCATAAAACACCTTAAGTACTTTGTATCAAATCCAGGAAGCGGAACCAAATTAAATTCACTGTGGAACCTCCTTACATGCTTGTTATGCTTAGTCAAGTGATACTGACTTCATTGAGCAGTTGGACTGTTTTGTCTCTTCTCTTAATAAATGCTTGGTTGTCGGTTTGCCCAACATGTAGTTTTTATCCTGCTGGTAAAGTAATAACATTATGTGAGATCTGTGTCCAAAAGTAGTCCAGATTCTGCTTACTATTTCTGGCAATTGGGAATTTTTAGAGGAGAATGTCCTTTGTGATTCTTTTTTGGCCCCTTGTACCACCCTTCTCTCCTCTCCTGTCCTCTCCTCTGCTATTCTGTCCTCTCTTTTACTCTCCTTTGTCTTTTGCATCCCCCTGTGCGCATCTTTTATCCTCCTCAGGTCCTAAGCCAGCTGTGATGGCTACCATATGTCCATACCACATGTAACCGGTTTCCTAATAAAAAACATTTTCCTTTTAAAGATTATGAAAACACAGGGTAAACCTTAGGGGATATAAAATCGGGGTAGGATTTGATCTGGAACTGAGCACCTGTGTGTGGGGACTGACCAGAAGAAGACAGGGACTGCAAATCCATTGCCACGTCATTAGGGGAAAGAGAAAAAATGAAGGACAAAGAGATTTTCCATCATCCACCCAGCCACCCATCCATCCATCCCACCTGTGCAAAGCTCCCATTTTAATTCCTCCATCTGTTTTTCTCTCTCTTTTCCCTGTGTCTCTTACTTTTCAGCCATAACTTGTTTTGGCTCCATTTCCCACTGTTCTCCACTGTATAACTCATTTGTTAAAAAAAAAAGTAATTCTCTTCCTGTCCTCTCTCTCTCTCCACACCCATCGTACATCATCATCCAAATACACACACAATTTACACACTTCATTTCTTTAAATATTCATTTCCGTCTGTCTGTGATGTGCTTTGTGGAGCTTCCTGTTCCCAGCCCTCCCACTTCCCTGAG
The DNA here is from genome assembly GCF_033026475.1 of Channa argus. NCBI lineage: Eukaryota > Metazoa > Chordata > Actinopteri > Anabantiformes > Channidae > Channa > Channa argus. The sequence goes on from NC_090202.1 coordinate 9,632,706, forward strand.
AACCACCATGTAGGAAGTGGCCATCTTGGCTCGTGTTCCTCATTCCTCCTCGACTGGTGAAATTCCCACCTTACAGAGATGGGAAAAGACAGAAAGAGAGACATGAACCTCTACCATATTAATATTACTAGTGTATGGATTTGGTTACACAAATTGTTGTTGCAGTAGCCTTTTCCCTAATAAAACCCTGCACAGTACTCTATTTCACTGGAGGCTTGTCAACATTTCTTTAATTCTTTTAACAACAGTTTGACAACAGTTCCCAAGTGAGGAAGTAATGTCATGTTCTCTCCAACTAAAATTTGAATTTAAATCTGATTTGAGTTTCATTTCACAATGCTGAGGCAGAATAATTGTACGTCATCCCATAATCAAGGCCTGTGAGCTCTTTTCTGCATCATGTTCTCCTTTTTTTGATCATAGTTTGCTTTTCCTTCTTTCCTCCATCTGCTTTTTCCACTGTTCCATAATATAATCCTTTCCTCCCATCTGGACACCTTGGGCCCCCCCGCCCCTGTCAATACATATAAAAATAACCTGTTGCATGATTCAGGATACTGTGCTGACAGCTCAAGGCTGTTCTCAGACTTGTGTTTGTTTGTGTGCATATTTATGTGTGCGTGTGTGCAGAGGCGCTCCGTGCCAGCAGGCAAGGCAGGCAGCTGCTTGGGGCCCCAGGCCAGTAGAGGGCCCCCGAGGGCTGACAAAAGTTAAACTATGCAAAGCGCTGACTGTGTGCAAACTTTGCAACGACACTACCAGTCGCAGACCTTCCCTAAAAGGGGCCCAAGTCTCACTCTGTTGCAAGTAGCACATGATTCAGTGTAAACAAACAAGTCTAATGAAATAACGAAAACCAGCTGACGAAAATGAAAAGGAGTTATCAATCTGGGAGAGAAAAAAAAAAAAGAACAGAAAAAAGCAAGATAGTTGTAAGTGGAGCAGTGGAGACAACGACGAAAAATATCACTAAATAGCTTCAACTAAATGCTGCTAGTGTAGCTGTAATTGTGCTGAAGAGACAGTTGAATAACAGAACTTCCACTGGTGTCACGTTGTTTCTTTTGTTTAGTTTGACATTTAACATAAGTTAACTTATCTTAACTACGTCAGCTGAGCAGCCTAATGTCTCCATCTTTGCTGGAGTCACCAGAAGCTTAGCTAGCAGGCTGCAAATAATCAGCTAACTTGGACAAAACTTTTTCTCTATGTAACTGATGAAAGCTGTTTCCAACCCTCAATGAATGCTAACTTATGGAACTTAGTTGTTAAGTTTTCTATTAATTGACAGATTTCTTACTGTAAGTTATTCTGCTATGTGCAGTGTTGTGTGGTGTGTATTTTATTGGATTTTCCATATCTTAAGCATAGTGGTTTATGTTGCATTCATTTTTGCCCAGGGCCCCAGCAGACTTGAGGATCGCCACTGTTTGTGTGGCTTGGAGGGAAGAACAGATGCTCTCATGACTTCAGGCTTGCTGTTGCTTTGTTCAAAACAAGACGGGGAAAGGACGATCGGGCAGGGAGAAAGTGGAAGCGCTGCACGGCAAAATAAACTGTTGTTTGCTCAATTGTGGCTTGGCCTGTGTTGTTGACTTTTGTTCCTGGTTGGATCATTGCTGATGCAAAATGCTAGTGTACAGGTGCTTTTACTACAATGTACAGTGAAAAGTGCATTGTGAGACGAAAACTGCCTGCACTTTTTGGTGCCAGGTTCTCTACAAAACATTTATGACAGCAGCAATTTCCATGGCCTCATGCAGTCAACAGGAAAACAAATCCAGACACCAGCAAACCGCGGTGAACATAAAACATGAAAAAGTAACAGAAGAAAAAACAGATATAGATATTTAGATATTTCTACCTATACGTTTTTTTTTTTTTTATTTCCTGCATTTTCACAGTGGTACAGTATTTACATTGATAGTTTTTCTGTGTATGAACAGCATATAAAAAAATTATAGCGATATTTTGTATTTTGTTGTCCACTGAGTAATGACCGATTGAAGAATGTATTAATTTACCTGCTAGTTTTATTTATAGGAACATAACTATTGTCTAACTTTTGTTTCATGTATTATTTGGGGCAGTGAGCTTCAGTTTCAGCCTGTGTCTTAACTATGTTGAAAATGTGACCTCAGAGCGGAGAAAATTGGCAAAGTAAACAGGCCTGTGACCCAATGTGATGTCACACAACGTTCCCTTTAATCCCCTCAATTTGTGGCTGTTTGCAGTGATTGCTGCTAATATTCTCACTGTTTGGCTCATTGTTGAGTTCTACATGTGTCTGTCAATTGATTATACTCTTGACTCTGTGATCTAATCAAGTCAAACCTTCTTCCTTTTTTCTTTAAATTAAGGTATTCAAATGGTGTTAGAGATAAGTTGATACATGGTATTTTATATACTGTAATTGTACCACAATTATATCCTTCTCTCTCCCTCTACCCACAATAGAAAAAATCGTGTAAAAGAATTGATTTGAACTCAATTGATGTGAAAGAAAAAAAAGATTTTCACCCATTTCTATTGCCAGATATCTTCAAAACAAGCATCTAATAGACACCTGTTATAGTGCTCGTTGTTGTTATAACGGGGTTTGTTGATGCTCAGATGGAAATGCTCCATGGCCTTTTGGCTGGCTTCTCCTTTCTTCCTCCCTAAAAGCTGTTGTCATGGTCTGCCAAACACACTCTCTCACTCACTCACACACACACACACACACACACACACACACACACACACACACACACACACACACACATACACACACACACACACACACACACACACCTAAACTTGACTCAGATGAAGTTTTGGGAATCTGCGGGAGCATGACCATGTGGCTGCTTGTTTTTATTTAAAGAGGGTACATGCTTCCAGTAAACCAGTGCTCTTGGACATCTGGTTGATGGTGAAACTGTCTGTAAAAGCTGGATTGTGAATTAAAGTTTGTGTTCAAGTCCAGCCGGAGAAAGTTAAAACGGAGAGGGGAAATACTACGGCTGAACAAATGAGACAGGCCATAGTTGGTCATAAAAAACATTTTGTTTCAGTGAAAATGTTATTTTTAGAGCGGCCAGTCACAAACAGCCGGCATTTGAGTCACTGTGGCCATGGACACTAGAGATAACAGCATATCTGGGCACGCATTAAAAATTACAGTTTAGCTCAAAGCAAAAAGTATTTTTTTTAAAAACCTGTCCTTGATTTCAGACAAAAGCATGTCTTTCATTTTTAATAAGTGAATGTAAGTTTTGCTTTCTGACATGACAGCTGTGGGTAGCACATTTTATCATCTCTGCTTAATGTTACCAGCCTAAAGTGACTCTAGCATGTTCTCAGTACAAAGTATGAGAAGTTGGGTTACATGAGGTTGGAATAATCCATAACCCAGCTAGTGCTCTGGAGCTGATGATGGGCATATCTTGCTACAGTATTTCTAACATTCTGCACATTGAACAAGCTGATTTTTAAAGTAAATGCAACATTGTAAAGAATTGTAATGAAAGAATTATTGGTTGCAGACACATGGAACAATGCATTCACTTAAACAAAAGAGCTACAGTGTTGCAAACAGAAATTCACACATGAGCTGTTGAAATTTCAGGTTGACAGTTGTTGATCATCCAGACTTGAACTGGGAGTCTAAACCCCCAAGAATGGAAAGACATTGTTTGACTAATTGTCAGCTAGGACAGCAGCATTCTTGCTGGCACTTGCCCCCATTGCCCCCATGTATAGACGTTCTTGTATTAAAACTTGTATTTCTGCAATTTGGAAAGTTGCAGTGGTCACACAGGGAAAAATCCTGGAATTCTTCTGTATGTAGAATTTCAAAGGGCTGGACATCATTAAAGAGGACTTCTGAAGAACAGTTAGACTTTAGAGAGTTTTGGGGTGTGCCAACAGAGATCTGAGATCTCATGCAGTTAATTTAAGAATATAGTTCCCTTGAGAGTTTCAGCTCATCCCTTCATTTTTAGACAAAATAATTCAGTCTCCACTAGCCCACCAGTGGAGATTAGAGGATATATATCAGACTTTCAATCGGTTTGTCTTTATACACTTCCCACCCTTCCGCCCTTTAGAGGTAGAGCTAGTGGCTCTGGAAACAAGCTTATGTCTAAAGGGGAAAATAAACATTTTTCCCTCCAAACCAGACCACTACTTTGTTTTTTGAGGCATGTTTTCTCTTACCTTTCCTAGCAGGGGTAGATGCTCAGGATATTAAAAAACATATAAACTTATTATAGACTTATTTTTTTGCAATAATCATATCCAGGAAAGTGTATTCCTCTCAGTTAAACAAGCAAAGCAGTATAAACAAGAAGTTACATCCATCAGGTGCAGAAGTTGTCCACCAACTGAAATGATGAAAAAGCTTTGTCCCTGAGTTCCAAAAAGGTTCCACCTTTTTGACAGGACAGCATCATCTAGTTCACTTTTCACTTTGATTTTCCCCACTCCCCAACACACCTGCTGAGAAACCAACTCTGGTGATGGGCAGCTCTATAGTCAGAAATGTGAAATCATTCCAGCAGATGTATACAAATGCCAGAGCAAGTGATGTTGAATCTAACCCTAAATGGCAATACAGTACAATTTGTATTCACATAGGAGTGAATGATTATGCGAATCAGAGGGCAATAACATTAATGGTGAATTGCCAAACTAATTTCAGACTCTGTAGTATTCTCTGGACCCTTGCCAAATCTGACCAGTGATGATACATACAGCTGCATGTCATTACTGAGCCACTGGTTGTTTAGCTGGTGTCTGGCAAGCAATACTAGAAAGGCAGTTGGAAATCTTTTTGAGAAAAACATGGGCTTATTGAAACCAGAGACGAGTGGAGGCCATCTTACTTTCAGCTCTTTTATCTGAAAATATGGCAGTATTTTTATTAGACAACCTAAAGCATGATAATCAAGAGTTGATGTAGCCTGACTTCTCTGCACTGTCTTTAAAGCTGTCACCCCACCAAAACTGTAATCCACATAGACACTGTGTCTGCTCCCTGGCCACCTGAATGATATAAATCATAAGAAGAAAATAAAAAATAAGAAAAATTGTCTCACAGATGTAAATTCCAAAACAATAAAATGTGGTATAATAAACACAAGATCTCTTTATTTTGTCTTACTAAAACTTGTCTGCAGCAGGAAGAATATTTGAGTCTAAATGAGTCAACCCTCCCTGTCATGTTAACATGTTGCTAGAAGCACAGGCCGAGGTGGAGGAGTCTCAGTGCCACACACTAAAGCACCATAATCAGTCCTTGACCCACTCTTAGCCTCTTATAGCTAAATTGGAAAACTCAAAAACCAGTTCTGTTTGTTAATGCATATGCTCTTCTGGCACCTTACTCAGAATGTTAAACTGAATGTTCATACTTTCTGTCTGGTTTAATAGTAGGCGACTTTAAACTTCATGTAAATGTTGTCAGTAACAGCCTCAAAATTACATTAATTTTTTTCTCTTGGTTTTTCTCAAAATGTATATAAACCTACTCACTGTTTCAATCACACCCTAGACCAGATCTTGGCATACAGCTTTGAAACTAAAAATGTAAAATTGTTTTCCATAATTGTTTGACCCTTTTTGTAATAATATTCAAATTTACGAAGAACTGTATATTACTCATCAATAATAGAGGAAAATAAACACAACCCCAGTTTTTTAGCCCTTTAGCCAGGCTGACCAGCTCACATGTCTGTTGAACCTGATGACTTTATGAATTTCTTTACAAAAAAACAACTATCATGCATAGATCCTCATGTACAACTGCTTCTGAATAATTTATAGGACCTCATTGCTACCTACACTATTTCTTACCCATAGGTCTCACTAAATTAACTTCAACTATTGTTTCATCTGAACCAGGAACATTTTCGACCACATCTTTGACTTGACTGCTCAAAGTTGCTTAATTCTTAATAGACATTGATAGATCTGATAAATATATTTTTATTAACAGGTAACAGGCTTTTAAAGTTATAGATATAGTTGTAATTAAATCCCTGTTCAACCTTCCCTTGACCCATGTATTTTAGCCTGTTATCCAGACGCCATTTTATTTCTAGTTTATTTAACTTTTCTGGATTTCAGGAAGTTCTCAGCTGAATATTATCTTCTCGTGAACTCTTTGTGTTGCATTTTGTTCATTCGTTACTTTGTGTTTTCGGAACCTTAAGTAAATTATCACGTGGATTGTTTCATCATGGACATTTTTAGTTGCTACTTTCTGTGTGTTTATTGTTGTTTAACCTCATATTTTCAAGGCACAACTCCAAATGGCAGTTTTTAGGGTTTAGTTTTAGATAGACTAACTAATAACAGAAATATTCCTTAATGGCTTAGACTTGACAATTGACTTGACACATTTTTTTATTGTTCACACACTGCTGAATCAAGACTAAAACTACACAACCAACACAACGTTGCCTTCATGAAGCGAGAATGTATTGCTGGATCATGTATTACACTGACTTCCATGTTACTCTAATAAAGTTGTGACTGTCACCCCTGACTGCGTTGTAGTTCAGTATTTGGATGGCAGTTGATTTGAGCAGCACAGTTGTGAGTAAATCAGGATACACAGACACCGTTTCCCTGTTGGGTAAATGTATTTTGCCTTTGGGGAATTTGGATAATGAGAAAATCTTTAACACCACTCCTACCATTAAACTAAAGAGCTGATGACAGAAGAAGAGAGCAGACAATCCTCAAAAAAAAAGGTATGAAGAGCAGGTAGAGCTGAAGAGTAGGGATGGGGGGAGTGGAGGAAAGAAAATGTTAGATCAGGCCCAAATCTGTGGGGAAGCAGTAGCTTGGGCCGGACGAATTCACAGATGTTTTAAAGTGCTAATCTAATCTTTATGCCAGGCCTTCCCCCTCTTCTCTCTTTTTTCTTTCCCTTCTCCCTGACTCTGATTTTTTTTTCTCTTCCTCCTTTTTTTTTTTTTGGATGGATGTTGGAAAGGCTGCGGCCCGTGTTAATGCATCTCAGGAGCATTATGTACTTCTGCTGCTTAGTGATGAGCCTTAGTTATTCATGTACCTTTTATCAGCCCTGTTTTTAGACTCAGATGCATGTGCAATTGCAATGAAGGGGTTTGGAAATGTGAAGAAGTATAAAGAAAAATAACCTTGAACAAAGATCGAACGGATGAAAAAGAAAAATATTAGGAGGGATGTGGTTGTCTTAATGTTTTTAAGAATATCACCCATGGCGATCGTTTATCAAGTTCAATGACCGTCCTTTTATACGCTCTGACACGGTCCTGGTCCACAGACTTTGCTTGCTATTTAAGCTTTGCCAAAAGCATTGGTGTTACATGGCTCTGACAGAGGAGGAAGGGGGATTATGGTGACCTCTCATGTTAGGTAAACAAATAAATTTGGGGCTGCACTTGGCGTTTGAACTTGCTTCCTCCCCTTGTCACCCTCTTCCTCACTTTTCCCTTTTATATGTCTTGCCTTCCTCCCTCTTGTTGCCCAGCAAGAGGGAGGCATTGTGTCAGCCTGTGGCTACAGTGAAATACACTCACAGCTCCCACAGGTTCAGCGGATATACTTGCACAGAACTTAATCTTACTCCACAAAATTTAAGAGCAGACTGAAATCCTGTGGTTTAAGCCTCTTCCTCCTGACACGCTAGATGAGAAAGGTCACTGCCAAAAAAATCCCCTAGGTCACAAAACCCGGAAATCTAGCCAGAGATTAGAAGTATGTATACATGTGAGAAGGAAAGAAGCACTAACTCATTGTGGTGTCAGACCATAATCACACTGTGATTTTCACTTTCTATTTATTGCTCTTTACCTTTCAACTTATTTTATTTTATCCTCTGAGGTAATTTAAATTCCCCATTGAGCCTGTGTGATCTCATGAAAAGCTGTTCCTACCCCGACTCCTGGTTGTTAACCAGCTAGTTCTTTGAATGTGCAAATCATAAAGAAAACACCATGATGAGTCCAACCTGGCAACCGCCACCAAAGCTCCAATCACACACATCCTTCTGTCGCTCCTTTGCCACTGCCCTTCTCTCACTCCCTTTTCCTGTGTGTGCTGCTAAACATCTGGAGAAGAGTGATATCCTCGAAGTAAACAGACCAACATCTGTCCACCATCTCTTCTTTTCCCCCTACGCCATCCCTCCCTCCCTTCAACATTTGATTTCTCCTGTTTCTCTATTCACTTCTATGCGGGCTGTGTGACAATTTCTGTTGCACTCATCCTTTCCTTTCAGTTTTTTTTTCTTGTCTTTTGGCTCAGCAGCAGTTAAGCATGTTTGATGGATGTGTTTATGTCGCTGTTACCCCACTGGTCTGAGCCTTGTGATCTGAATGATGGACACTAAGGACTGATTGATAGTTTACTGAAAGGCTGATTTTTTCTGACAGCATTAAAGAATTTCTGGGGATGCTAAGATGATTTAAATATGCATACATTTTAAAAGAGTGTGAGGGTGAAAAATTGCCTGATTGCACAGGGATCTAGTTTACAAAGGAGCATGGTTCACTGTGCCAGAATCAGGCTCCTTTCAATGATTTGTAAAACATGTCAGAACGATCAATCATCAATGACCATCAATCAATGGTCAACCACCGACATTTCTGGTATGCACGGCTCCAGTTTTCCCTCCAAACAAAGTGGCTTCATTATGATGATGTGATGTTTCAGTGTTTCTTAGCCTTTGCTGCAGAATTAAAAGGTAAATATCCAGCCTATGTCTAAAAACTCCATCATCAAAATATCAGGAATATCAAGAATGAATGCAATTTCCATTTACATTGTGAAAATGCCTGTAAAAACATAATTTGTCATCCTGTTACGGAACGAGTGAAGGTCAGATAAAGACATGAATGAAGAGATGGACAGATGACAGGAGACAAAGAAAAAACATTGATGTGCAGCATGTACAGATTTGATTATAATATGCATCACTTTTTAGTCAGAAACAACTGATAAGGATGAATTAGGCAGCTGGTCCTTATTGAAACCTCCTGGACTTCTACATTAAACACACATGTGCACAGCATTAGCGAGAGACAGACATGCGCTCAGTGAGACAGATGGACACAGCAGCCCTTCCTGGCTTCAGGTGCTCAGTGTTCTGGCTTGTGACATGCCTGCTTCTGGCCGGCCTGCTTGGCGTTTTGATGTGCTGCACCTGCCTCTCTCTCTGTGGCCCAGAGGACTCAGTTTCACCATGAGTCTGTCTTTGAAGCTCAGGGGTGAAACCGCTCCCTATCTGTTTTATATGTTGCAGACTGAAACCAACAACTCAGAAGCAGCAGCAACACAACTGGTAGATACATTTACATCTGCTTAAATTATTTGGGACACTAACATTTTATTGTGTGACACACTATATGGAGAAAACTGTAATTGAGTGATCTTAGGGCTTAGCATCATTGAAAACTGTTTGTGTTGTTCAAAAGGTTATTTTCTGTAGCCATTAATGTTCTGTGACACTGGCATTACATGGGATTTCCTGGTTCTTCTGCTGCTGGTATATCACTGTCATCCTGACTTTTATTTATCATTGCTTGTTTAAAAAAAATGGCAGGCACCTGAAGTGTGCGCCTCTGCCAAACCCACAAATTTTCACAAGTAGAATCGATGTTCCACCAGAAATATATGGGGCATTTTTGGAACAAAACCAGACGTGTTTGATTTGTGGCAAAGCATTAAAGTATTTCCAGACTTTTTAAGTGTACATTTATTTGTCTGGCAACTGTTATTTGAGTATTGTGCTGATAATCTAAACCATGCTTTTACACTGACACCATTATATGTATTAGATATCTGACCCAGCAGCTAGTCCACCAGTCTCACTGGGTGGTTTTTCTGGAGCAGACAGGTAGGGAGCAGGTTGTCAGAGTGCAGAGAACACCTTACTGATACAGTTTGGTAAAGCAGAATCAATGGATTGTGTCCTCAGTGTGGTTTGTGGGAGTATTCCATATGACCCAAATACACAATTTACAGTCACATACACATTACACACAGCTTCTGAAGCTTGGTTTAAGAAAATAATTTTCAATTGTGACTGTTGTAGGGCAAATACATGAAAAATAATAGAGGCATTATGAATTTTACCACAACCAATAACTGGACATCAGGTTTTAATAATTGAGCATTTAAGATTAACAAACAACTTGACTTAAAAAAAAACAAAAAACACTGAAAATAATCTTTGGAAATGCACGCATCACATCTTTCTAATCTAGCATCTAATCTATCTGAAAGAGGAAACGTTTGCAAATTAAATCTGCGGTGGGCAGGTGATTGACAGAAAGAGATAAAAACAATTTTGAATGATTCGTGATTTGCGAGGAAAAGCTGAAAGATGTGAAAGATACAGGGAAAAGGTCATTAAGAAAGGAGTTGTAAGTGAAAAAACAAATAGGGCTCATGGAACACAGACCAGAGGTTATCAGTTAAGCACCAAAGTGAACCATGATGTGTCACAGCCCATGAGATGAACTGACACAAACACAAGTATTATCTACAAAATTCCCAAAGAGGCACATACCACATGTGAACATCATATCAAAGATGTGCATATGTGCACATCTTTATCTGCATCTTTTCAGAGAATTCCAGCTGTACGCAGCTAAATCTGGGCAGTTTACTCCAACAGCACAGCAGCTGGGAGGTTTCACATAGCATAACATTGTGCAGAACACCACATTCAATTCGTGGAAGCACTCTATGGGCACAGTGTGTGCTGCCCTGGTTTTCTTCCAGGATCTGCGGTCAAAGTTCAGTTAAGTCGAAATGCGCTCAGCTCTGTGATGGACACCCGGGGGCATTACAACATTCACAGGAGTCAACATCCAAGTATGGCTTATTTTTATATTCTATTGTATTGCACATATATGAGAGAAACATACCTTCTGCAGTCTTCTTCAGTGTCACCACACAACCTGTCAAAGCATGTATGCAGTTTCTGACACTGTGGTAATGAGAACAGCTTGTGCCCCACAGCTATTATAACTACAGTATAGTGTCACCTTAAAATACTGCGTAGTAATATTATGCTAAAATAATTCAGATATAATAAAATATATAATAATAAAGTTTTGTAAGAAAAAACTATAAATGTCCAACATCCAAAAAACAAATCTGTGATCTGTGACCATATAGATGTATAACAGAGGGTAAAGAAAAGAGAACACTTAAGGAACTCAGGAGTCTAATTGAAGGAACATGGCACATGCATAAATTTGCCTAGAGCAAGTGACTTTGCAAGAAGATGCTGGTGCCTAGTGAGGAAGGCTATGACTTCTTAAGGAGGTACAATCTTCAGCACCTGAGTTCAGAGAGATTGACACACTAGTGAATTTTGTGGGAAAACCAAATCACATCCGGTCCTCTCTTTCGGGCTTCACTTAGCTGTAAGCTACAGTGAGCTGGTCCATCTGGTAATGGCTGAGAGGACGAGGTCCTCTTCTCAAACCAAGCATCAATAAGGAGGTGAGGGGTGCTGTTGAGCTGGGTTGACCTTTATACAGAGGAATGACCTACGACTAAATATTTGCTCCTTTGTCTCTTCTTTTCTTTTTGCGATTTCTGAGATGAGAAACTTGTGTGTTCTGTTGAAGTGATACAGTGGCTCATTGGTTTGTTTGCCCTTGCATTTAAAGCACATTCTCAAACTCACAGTTGTGTTTCAGTGAGCTTAGCTACAGTGTCATACACACAGAACAGTTTAAATCTGCAGTCACTGTGGGACTTACCTTACTTTTTCTTCCTGAATATGGCAACAAGCCACTGTGGCCCCAAGGAAATATACACACCGATTAGTCACAACATTAAAACACCTGCCAAACATTGCGTAGGTTTGTCTTGTGCTTCCAAAAAAGGTCTGACCCTTCATAGCATGGAGCTGTGGCATCAAAACATGAGCAGCATACATCTAAAGTCCTACAAGTTACCAGGCGTGGCTCCTGCAGTGCATACTAGTGTCATCTCTTCCTAGGTAAGCAATGCACATGCACCCAGACCAGATGTCCACACGAAGTAAAAGAAAGCATGATTCTTCAGACCAGGCCATTTTTTCCATTGGTCTATGTTCCAGTTCTTTGTAGGCAGTGGACAGGATTAAACAGATTCCTGATATACACTCGATCAAATGTTACCAATTTGTGCTTCAGTATGGTGCCCATAACCCCGTCGCATGGTTCCTTCCTTGGGCCACTTTCTGTACATATTGATAGTATCCATAGTAAATGAGATAATCCATGCTATTCCCTTTTATTCACTTTGTAATTATTCACACATAAATACACAGATAGAATATGCAAAAGGAGACAATGGTTGATGCAAAGAGACAAGAGTTGTGCAGTTTACTTTCTTTATTAGAGGTATATTGTCAAACATTTTACAAGCTGTTGCTTAAATGTCCACGTAGAGGGAAAACACTGAAAAACAATTACTAAGCTCAGCAGAGAACACGTTTATAGCTCCTGTTTAAAGGCACTAAAGTCCCAGTTTTAATATCATCTTTCTTTTTTCTCAACACATGCGGACACAGCTAGCAAAGACACCTGTTGTTACACACTTCAGTAGCCACATTACACAGAGCATTCGACTGAATTGTTAGTTGAACTGTTAAAGGTAACAACACTAATGTCTGCTGAATGTGTGCAATGACAATGTGGGAAGTGGAAGTAACACAGACTGTAAATTCAATACACTGAACATTTTACAGATGTAAAGCTACCATAACTTACTTTATGTGGATGGCAAGCTTTCAGTTTTTGCTCTCTTGAGTGCAGGTTATCTTAAATATTTTCAAGATTAAATACACCATATTGCTGCTATTTAAATACATAATGTGTCTTATAAGTTAGAATTGCAATTCAGTGGAATTATGTATAATCACAAGACAATCATCACTGGGAGTTTCTTCATGTCTGCAAAACAAATGTACAAAAAGTCTCTCTTCTTTAAATAATAGTGATAATGGTACATTCAAACATTAGCATAATAATTCCTCAGCATTATTGTTGTGGTTTTAAATAGCTTGTAATGTAGGGGTGCTCCTAAGAGACAGTCTTATCATTATATTAACACTAATAAAAACAGATGCCTCAAAATTTTCAGACACAACATTGTCACACAAAGTTCGGATGCCATGCTGGTGCCATCGTCGTATTGCTGATGCTCTCGATCATCGGTAAGTCCATCAGAAAGATACAGATTTGAGTATTTTTGGCTCCACAGCTTGAAATACAGATCGACGAGTGCCTTTTCTGAAGGATTATTATTTGCACTGCCCTCCACTACAGCTAAGCACGTGCACCTGTCTGTCAGACAACCGTATGAGAGTGAGGTGAGTGAGTGTTTATGTTAAAGCACTGGTTTCTCATGACAGAACAAGTAACCTGCTAATTGATGGTGCACACAGCTGCATCATTGCTAACGAGGAAAAAGATAAAAGTGTTTCCTGGCAGTTTAACTGAGTTGAACAAATTTCTGCTTGGACATCTTCTGCCTCATTATTTACTCATGTATCCAGTTGTGTGGCTAAATATGTCTCTTTCTCTCACTTTTTCCTTCTGACATTTGTTCGTTCTCTTGATACGGATGATTTGGCTGCTACATATATTTCCTCATCTCCCTGCTGCTGCATTTGTTTTATTACTCTCTTTGTAGTTACAGTAGCTGGTTTCTCTTTCTTGCCACCTGCCTTTCTTGACCTTCTCCCACTCCTTCGATTCTCCTCTGTTCGTTTCTGGCCTTTTCTGGGTGTGTTTTCTGGCCCTCTACCGGCAGCCACAGCCCTCCACCACCATGTCCTGGTAATTCTTCAGCACCACTCGGTCTTGTGAATCCAGGTAGAGCAGAGCAATGGGGCTGAGGGAGGTGGGGACGCAACAGGCTCGGGGCACTGCTCCATTTACAGAGTTTACCAGAGTTTGCACCATGGCGTGACTAGAGGAATTCATGTGGTCGGCCAGAGGAAAGCGGCATTCTCCCAGGCAGAAGAAGGCATCATAGCCACTGGGTGCAATAATCCACTTGTGCCAGCCCACGTCGTTGAAATCTACATATAGGGGATGACGGCGGCATCTGTTGCGAGAGAGGCGTTTCAGTTTCCCAGCACGACCACCATTTCTTTTCACTCTTCCACGTTCATTCCAGCTGACCCAGCTTCTATCATCCTTCCAACCCTGCACTGTATGAGCTGTTTTTTTGGCTCTCCCCCAGTCCTGGTCTCTATTGTGAACCTTGCTGCTGCTCCTGGCCCACTCTTTTGTCCCTTTTCTCCCTCCCATCCTCTGGCCCCCAGTCTGGGTCCTCCTGCCATGCTTGACTAAAGGTTCCCCACGTCCGTCATGACTGTACGTTACCAATAGTGGTCTCTCCTGGGCCCAGCTGTGCTCGTCCTGCCCCACAGACCTACATACCCTCAGATGTCCCTCTTTGTGTTTCTTGGCATCCTCCCCACCTACAGCAGAGGAGAGTTCAGGGACGGAAGAGGTGCTGTTCTCAGGTCGAACATCCAGAAGAAAGCCCAAGTTGCCACTTCCAGTAAGGGCCTTATGGAGGAGCTTTGCACTTAGACTAAAGGCCTCCCAAAACCCACCTGATTTATGACTATGAAGGCCATTTGTGAGTAATCTAGTCTCCAACAGGATGGGCTCAGCGTCCTCATGGTGCTCAGACAGGTATAGATTCAGTCTGTGAGGCCCAGGGCCCAGGGAGGCACTGTCACTGTGCAGGAGCCGCAGTTCGGCAGAGAGGACCTGCTCATCCTGAGGGATAGATGAGATATTGAAGGAGATGTGAACCCTCCTATGATCCTCAGCTGTGGGGCTGTCTCGAAGGGGCTCTAAGAGAAAGAGAAAAAGAAACCAAAATGTTTGAAAATGTTTAGCATTATTTGACTGATGACCTGTCCATCTTAGACTTAAACTACAGTAGACACAAAGATCAGATAAATCTGTCAGACTTTTCACGAGCAGGAAACTGTGCAAGTCTTTGCTAATATTAGAAAATCTAATCTGAGTCCTAAAAAGGGTGAAAAGCTTTGGAATGTAGGCCATGGTGGAGACTTTTATTCCTTGCTAGTGGATATTATGTCACCAAAAAAACTTAACAAGTACCAGCTTTCCTTTGAACTTAAATTGGAGACGTTACAGTACAGTATACAAATCCCTTTCTTTAATGCATGTATGCTAGTTTTTGGTGTTTTAATTAAATCTCAGTTTTTTGGGGGAATTACATTAAAATGCAGTATCAACTAATATCAACTTATTTATTATCAGTAAGTTATTAGTGAAGCTTTTTACATGATTTATGAATGACAGCTTGGTGACTCCAGGGGAAGGACTTAAACCCCCAGACGGCTTATGCTGCTTTTAATGCCCATCAGATGTTGGAAATGTCTGACTGGGAATATTGTAAGACTTCAGTGAGTCACAATACAAATGTAAACAACATGTCTTCTTATCATGGCTGTATGACAGACACCATGTACATATTTGCTACATCAGCAGAGCTTCTGTACATCAGCAAAAAGCAGAAGGATAAGCAAGGCATAAGCAAACAGGCTTCACACATAATATTTCCTGACACGAGGCTCCATATCTGATTAAGATATTCCAGGTGTGTTTATCATTGTTTCAGTCTGAAGCAAACAGCTCTGGGCTCAGGTGTCTACAGTCTTAGCTCATTCACCTGATAAAACTATGAAGTGAATTCAAATAAAGTGACAGAAGAATTGTATTTTCTTGTCA
Source organism: Channa argus (assembly GCF_033026475.1). Taxonomy (NCBI): domain Eukaryota; kingdom Metazoa; phylum Chordata; class Actinopteri; order Anabantiformes; family Channidae; genus Channa; species Channa argus. The sequence goes on from NC_090202.1 coordinate 9,648,467, forward strand.
ACATGAATTCAGTGATTATAAACTGTTTCAGGGATGATGTAGAAGGGTTTTATTGTTTTACTTTATATTGCCCACAAATATGCACATCTCATAAAAAGGTTCAAACAAACGACCACAAGCTAACAGAAGTTAAGTGTTATTTCAAAGCTGGTTGCACTGTTGCACTACTGGAAATTTAGAGATGACGGATGAGGAGGTGGTGTGGGATCACTTATCATCAAAACCAAAAACAAATTGTCCCAATGCTTCCTTATTGATCAATCTAGCCATAATAAGAACTGCAGCAGAGTCCAGATTCCAGCCCTAATTCCCCTCTCTGTGAGATATGCAGTAAGGAGTATGATGTGACACATTTCCCAACAACAACTTTATGATGACAGTCTGTCTTATATAAGGGTTTACAGTGTGACTTTAGCGTTGAAATGGTTCACTGGTGAGTCACAACAAACAAATGGGGCCGTCATCACTAGGATCTTTATTCTACATATATATCTGATAAATAAAAGCAACCGAAAGCATGAATAACTTCCCTGTATCAAAAGCTCAAAGGCCAAACTAAGTTTTATAAGCAAAAGAAAACACGGTGAGACTGTGGCATCAGGGTTTGTTTACCATTGTGGTGAAAGCTACGTATGGTGTTGGCTTGCTGGATGTGTTGGCTGGGGAAGTTGAATGAAGGGTCCTCCACTAGATGGTACTGCTGCTGGTGGAAGCGGTAAAGATCCAGGAGGTACCGGGGAACTGGCACTCCAGGTCGAGGGTCTGGTTGCGACTGCAGGCCCAAACGACTCAGGAGAAGACTCTGAATGGTCTGAGCCAGGCTGGGCTCAAGGAGGGAACCAGCTGGTGGATGCCACAAGGAAGAAGGCACAGATGACACCCTGCCATGGTCGATCTCTCTGGTGTCTCCACCCTGGCGACCAGATGAGGCTTGAGGTAGCAGCAGGACCATGAGGAGCAGGAGGTTAGCAGGGAACATGGTGGATCTGGAGGGAGATAAGAAGCTGAATTAACATGTTGTGCATGTTTTTTTTTTTATTGAATATAGAGTATTATGCAACAAAATGTCCCAATATAAAGTGCTGGTTGAAAAATCTGCAAAAGCGAGTTCCTGTGAGATGCCCCTGGTATCTGTATATCATCCTTATGTCTTCTACTTCCTGGACACACTAGTTTCTCATCAGTCATCAACATTCATGTGGCATATGCTCAAGAAATTTACTGTTCACATATCCATATGAAATTGTTAGCTTGTTACTCCTGGTTGTAGAAACAGCGCAACTTTGTTTTTTCTCTTTTAATTTATGACAAGCCCCCAAAGCCCTTATGTCTCCTAAGACACCTGTGCAGGAGCAAATTAAACAGTCTTTGTAATTTGTATCTGTAATTTAACCATGATGTGTACATGTGTGTCAAAGAGATCATGGTGTTGTGTATGAAAGACATCTAGCATTTATCCACAGGCCTGATTAAAATCACCCTGGCATTACAGATACATTCACATTTAGCTGTAGGTTCCAAATTATTAGGTGTTTTAAATCAATCATAATAAAAAATACCACTGTTTACAGTATTGATAACATTTGTCTAATTGTGATCCTTGTGTGCACAACCATCAACTGAGTCTAACATTAGGGTGTAAATTTCGCTCTGGCGGCTTTTGTTTGCTTTAAGATCAACTCTGTTCAAAAGTGTTACACCGGAGCATTTAAAGCTCGCTGACTTTGGACTTCTGCAGACCAGTAAGATAATAGCACTCGTCTAGAAGTATATAGACAAACCCCTAGTAGGAATGTGGACAACAGCTTGTCTTACTTTGGAGAGATTGATGCATGTTGTCGAAGGGAACGAGAAGAGCTATGATTTATGAAAACTGTGAGCTATACACAAACCTTTGAAGGTTATCTGGACAGATTCAGTATGTTGAAGTATCACCATCATAATCAAGAAAAAAACAAACAAACAAAAAAAAAGGTAGCTGCCATGTGGAACGGGTGTGTCCAATATAATACCTTTTTTCACAGTCTACAGTAAAGCTGCAAATGACGTATGGAGTAAGGAAGTAAGTCATAAAGTAAAGGATCTGGTGTCATTGCTGTTTTTTGTGGAGAAGCTCAAAGTTAAAAAAAAAAACATGTTTCTTCCATCTAAAGTATCAACTGCACTGATACACAAGTGTCTTTTGAGTTTCTATCTCTATGCAGATGTCAACTTTTTCTAATGTTCACACAAAACACCTGCTTCATTTCACTTGATGTAGCTGAAGCAGACTAACTTTTATCTTTTGTCCCTGCCTGCATCATTACATCTGCTCACATCCCCATGGGTCCCAGACCTGCATTCCTCTGGTTAACCCCCTTTCCACAAGTGATCACCTCGTGTCCCTTCCTGACCTCTTCTCAGTACGGGAAGACAATCGCAGACAGGGGTCACACCTTTGTAGCACAGGTTTTAATAACTGAGCTGGTAACCAGAAACCAGCAAGTTAACGGCCCTGTTGACCTGAAGAGGTTTAGGTCACAGCATAGGAGCAAACCAGTCAGGGGACAAGACAATGTGCTCTGCAAACAGACTAATCCGCAATACAATAGAGAAAATGGAAAACAATCGTGAACTTGCTGATGCGCTGACTCACTGTTTTTGAAAAACCAAAGCATGTGCATCTAAAGTCCTGTTTCAAAGAAGATCTCAAACTCTCCCATATCTGTCTCTTCTATCTCTTTATCTAATCTCTCTTAGGGACAGAAAATCGATTAGGCTTTCTACAGCGATATAACACAGGTGTTTATGGCTGAGTGAAGACATAATGACACTGTAATGGCTGCTAATCTTACCACGCTGCCAGAGAAGGGGTTAAAAGGAGGTCACAGGTGTGAAGGTATGCATACGGTTGCATGATTGCATATGTGTGTGTTGTTTGTGTGGACGTGGTTCAAAGAGCAGGCCTGGGAAAATAAGCCACCTCCAAGCGTGGGATTGTTGCTCTCACAGCCCCACCCAAGCTGTTTCACCTGAGGCAACACAGCAGAGGACAATTATAGATTAGACACTCTCCCATACACTGTGGAGGCTTGTAAAGCAGATTAAGGACAACAACACCACCTCTCTCCTGTACTTTCCTCACCTACAAAAACCACCCGGGTGATTCCAAGGTTCAAAGGTTTCAGTCATCACACAATAGGGTGTGTCTCACCTTGTGTGAGGCAGAGAAACACAGATGAAAAGGGAGCGAAGAGGCCAAACTGCCCTACATCACTTTGACATACATACAGCCGCTCTCTTCTCCCTGGGGGGTCTGTGTTGTGACTGGTTCTATCTAATTTAACAAGGGAAAAGAGGGTCCTGGCTTCATTTAGCCTCTTTATGTGTCATATGCATCAGGGTACCCACCCAAATGTCGCCTCATTGCCCTTAACCAGAAAATCTGACATTTTTACGACTGCCCCCCCCCCAGTTCCTGATTTCATCACTGACTATCCTTGGCCCACTGTCCTGTTTTCATTATTGTTTTGACATGACGGTGGACTAATCCAATGTTCCTGGACACAAAGAAAGACAGATGAATAATGAAGGGCTCAGGGACACATGAAATGATGGTTTGTTCACCAGCACCACATTTTCCCCATGTACATGCAGGCAGCTCAGCCTATTAGACATATTAGATGTGACCTGACCTCCTTGGCAGACAGTTGCATGACCCTGGCGCACGACAGACGAGTGTCCCCGTCGACCCTCCCCGTGTTCACTCAAGTGGCTGATTAAAACCCCTGACCTCCGATGTCCGTTTCTCACTGCGGCTTTTGTCAGGCTTCTCTCTCGCTACCTCTCTTTTTATCTGTTTATTTCAAACCCTGCTCACTTTCCCCTTCCTCCTTCCTCTTTGCATTCCTTGAACTTTGTCCTTTTGCCTTGTCCTCTGTGCTGTCAGACTGTATGAATCTGCTTTTCTCTTTAATGTCCTGTCCTGTTATCTTGATTACCCCTCTTCTACATTTTTTGGACTTCTTTCGCAGTGTCCTGATCTTTCGTGTTAGAATATCTGTTTTTGTGCTTGACTGCATCACCTTCTTATTCCCTCACTCTCGCTCTCCCCTTCCCTCTCTCCCATTAATGTTGCTCTTTTTATCTAGGCCATAAATGAATGGTGTTTTTGCGGAAGAGTGTGGCGCACTGTTGCCGGGCCAGAGGGCCAGAATGTCACTGCAGCCGGCTGATTTATCCACGGCCGCTGTCTTCATGTTACGCCTGGTCCCTCAACTTTCCCTTCCTGTTGTTCTTCCCGTGTTTCTTTTCCCAAATTCCTCCTCTCACTCTCCCTGATTTCCCCCACCCCCCCCTTCCAGCACTAATTTTTCTAAGCTGCTGTATCATTCTTTCAGAACATGATACATGTAGCATACATGCCATAGGGGTTAATTTTCTCACTCTTACTTTGCTCAAACGCTCAAAAATATGTCATTTCGGACAGTCTCACAAGCCCAAATGGGATGTGCAGTGTGCACATACATGGCTGAGAGCACTTAGAGGATACAGCAATATTTGCTTTTGCTCTTTTTCCATAGAGGCTCTTTTATATACATGCCCTGTATAACTAACTGTGAGCTAGAGTAATATTCCAAATGCTTGAATAGTCATTAATGCACAATTTTGAGCTGAGGCTTCAATATATAATTAGGAACTGGTAAAAAAATTATCCAAAACAGTTGCAAATGGAGTTGTGGTTCCGAGTCGTAACAGATGAAATCATTAGATCAATATTCCAGGTGGGCTGCTGCTGCTGTGTGCTGCTCATTTGACAGTACTAGAACAGCACTGTAATTCATCCCAGCTGGACCGATTAACTGACTAACGACCCAAATGTCAAATCTCTGTCTCTGGTACACACATACAGACACACGTGTCTATGCATAGAACAGTGTGGGGTTTAAACACATAAAGTACCAAGTGCCAGGCAGAGTGAGCGCTGACACACACACACACACACACACAGAAACAGATGCAGAGATGTCTAACTGTAGAGGTGCTGGGTCACAATTATGGAAGAGTGGTTAGAAACACACACGCAGGCTAAGTTTAGTGGAAACTAAGTAAATGAATGCAACCCGCTGCCTGATCAGGTATCTACACACACCCACGCAGCTTGAGCCAAGCATCAACAGGTCTCACAAGTGCATTTGCAACTTGTTCCTACTATCCTGATGTGGCTTCTTTTCCCTCAGTTTCTCCCCTTTTGTCTCATCCTGGGACGCCTGCAGGTTCAGGGGAACCCAGGTGCATTGTGGTTAACAGGACGTCCCTGCTGGGGCACAATGCTGTACGAGCATCACTGGAAATATTGACATATCCATCCCATGACTACAGAAAGCTCGTGGACGGCCCTCGACGTGTCCCTGACAGCTAAACCAATGTGAAACACAGAATGAAAACACAACTCTGCTTTTTAAATTAAAGCTGCTGTTAACACCCGGGGCCAGTTCCCACTGTGTATGTTGCAGTGGTGGTGAGTTACGTTATGCTCTTTGAACTCATAATGGACACAGGATTCTTGGACAAGTTGCCTACCATACAAAATTGTGATTGAACAACACATTGTGCCAGCAGGGTCTGCGTGTGCAAGAGTGTGTGTTTGTGATTTTCCCCAGAGTGACTAATGGTTTCAGCAGCTCAGTTCCTGTGGCCTGTGGCTTGACAGACAGACGTGTGTGTGTGTGTCTTTGTGTGTGTGTGCGTGTGTGTGCATTTGTGTGCAAAAGAAGCACAGTGATGTAGTACTCACGTCCAGGTGTGGTGGGCTGTATGCAGAGTCCATGGTTTATCCTTGAGCTCCAGTGTTACGATTCCTCGGCTCTCGCTCCTGGTCCTTTGGACAGAATGGACAAGGTGGACTTATTTACCTCTTTTTCTCACTCTTCCCTCTTTTTACCTCTTTCAAGGTAACTGGTACCTGCCTCTCCTTTGTCTCCTATGTAAATGAACTGCAGGTAATGCTGCTCGCTCCATGTTTGTCTCCCCTCTATGCTCCCTTGCTCAGTTTCTCATCCTGTTGTCAGTGTCAGATAAGCAAACTCTTAAAAACATCCACCGGCTTCCCCTCTGTCTGCCTGCCTGCCTGACCTCTGATAGAAGGCAACTCCCTTTCTTCCTGCACTTCCAGTCCTGGCAGTTTAAAACACACTGGTGCTGCTGCTGTGCATGGAGGCTGCAGGAAGAAAATGAGTTGTGCCTGTCTGTCTCTCTACACTGTCTCACCGGCAAGAACTCCTTCTTGTTCCTAAACCTCCTTACTATGTCTCTCTCCCTTCCTCTGTACTCTGTTCCTCCCTTTTGTATCTCCTCCCCTTTTCCTCTCTCCCTCTCTCTCTCTCTCTCTCTCTCTCTCTCTCAAACTTGTCTGTCTCTCCCTCTCTCATGCACTCACACAGTCATCTACACACACATGTTTTTTTTTCCGTCTTACTAAGTGTCCAGTTTGTAAACTCAGTTTAACTGTAATTGACTTTCCTGGTCTCTAAGATCCACCCAAATAGTGATGTCACTAAGATCAGCCCCTGTTCAATTACAGGATGTATCTTCTTCTCTCTTTCTTTCTCCCTCTCTCTCTCTCTCTCTCTCACACACACACACACACACACACACACCCACACCCACACACACACAAACACACACAAGCAGAGCAAACAAACATGGGCACAACTACGGGATTATCATGCACTTACAATCATACTCAAACAAAACCAAACGCACACACACACACACACACACACACACACACACACACACACACACACACAGACAGACACACACAAAAGAATGCTAATTATTTTCCACATTTCCTTCCTTCACAAACTCACCTGCTCCGTTTCGTTGGCACCATTTTATGTTTCGGCCAACATGCTCACAGACAATCGCTCCGTCAATATAAATACGAGGCCCCATGACACTGAATGAGAGCAAGCAGATTCAGTTACAAGACAAAGGTATGAATGGATGACTCATAAGAGCTGCCATGAAGTCACCACAGCTGAGATTTTTGATTGGATGAAAGTAAAAGTCGAGGTAAAAAAAAAAAAAAAAAAGGCTGCTGTACTTCTCCACATCGGGTTGAAGCAAGGTGCATCCGTCCTTCCAGTACAGAGCGGGTGGCACCGTCAATTTGTATTCATGGGGTGAGCCCATGAGAAAATGTCTCTTTAGGATGCATCGTCTCACATATTAGATCTCATCTGGAGAATCACTTGCCCACGTCTTTCTGCTCCTCCTCTCTGTCCCCTACACTTGCTCCTTCAATCCACTCTTGTACCAACACAGAAAAAACTCATCCAAAGACCTCATTCATCCCATGGCTGAGTAATTGTCCCACTGCAGAGTAACTTTACAGACAAAACACACTTGCTCAATACACACACTTGCTTTTGGAAAGAGTTTCATAAATCATTAACAGTCTGGTTGTTATCACAATGTTTTGCAATGATTGAAATGTGAGCGAAGACATGATGTAATATGAGAATAATATGCCGTTTTCACTTTTTTACATTCTCACATTTAACACTCAGCACTGACTCAATCAAAACTGAATTTCATGATAACAGCAGTAGTCTGTTTGGGATTTGTAGTGAGTACAGACCATGATCTTCAGCTGTGGCTAAAACCCTCATGTAAATAAACGCCCACCATGACTCTGCAACTAAACTCTGCAACTCTGCTACCGAACCCTCCTGAAGCTGAACTCTGACCTCTTTGAGGAGTAGCTGAAGAGAGGACAGACTTTTGCTTTTGAGGTCAGTTATTTTACACTGTAAACACTAAACAGGTTAATTGGGTCTGTTACACTCTCAGAACATTCAGTCTCCTCCGAAAGTTGTCGAACAGCAAGGCAACAGCAAATTATTTGTTGGTGCTGTATCTTGAAGATATTAGGGCTTAAAGGTCAAAACATGGATATTATGTTAATTTGGGTTAAGTTCTGACTGATGTCAGGGACTTGATTAGTCTAAAACTTTCCACCTTTTCTCTCCAGTAAAGTCTTTTGTTGAGTTGGCACTGTGGTTTGGATCATTGTCTTGTTTCATAATGGAGCTCCTCTCAATTATGTTTAATGCATTTCTCGTCAATAATAATAATCTCCTCACTCACTTGACACTGGACATTCCTGAGTGTCCACTAAATTGAATAGTAATAATGAGTGGGTTGGGATGCCGAGGACCGGGGCTTCAAATCCCACCCCACCAGTTGTGTTCCTGCCCAGCGACTGAGGTCCACTGTGTGGCCGGTCCTGAGCCCGGATAAAATGGGAGGGTTCAGGCAGGAAGGGGACCCGACTTAAAAAAGCAAAATCAATGGGAGGACCTGCAGTGGCCGCCCCTGAGGGGTCTGAAAGCAGCTGATTTGAATAATCAGTCAGTCGGTTCCAGAAGCAGCTATGCAGCTCAAACCATGACACTTCCTCCACTGTGCCTCACAAATAATCTTGTGTGTTGGGGAACTAAGCAGATGGAAGTTGTTGGTGATGTTCCTCAGAATTTCTTTACAGCTGTTGTAATGTTTCTGCCATCGGCTGTTGTTGCTGACCTGTTCCGTCCATGTTGCTTAGTACACCGCTGGTTTCCTTGTTTTTTACTACCTTTGAAATTGTGGTATTAGCTGTGCCCAATGTTTGTGCAATGTCTCTGATTATTTTTCCATCTTTTTTCACATTCGTTGTCTTGTTTTTCTCCCATAAACAGCACATTTTCATGCCGGTTTATCCCTTCCAAACAACACATACAGTCTGGACAGATAAAAATCTACAAGTAGTCCTTTGGAACTATTTATTGTTTGAACAATCAATCTCACAGGACAGTACAAAATAGAGGGGTCATCTGGTGCAGAAGGTGCTGGTGATGTTTAACATATCGGTGTGTGAATACCATAAAAAACCTATAGTTTGGGACTTTTGTCTCAGACAGTATCTAACCTTTTGTCTTAAAGCCAAATGTATTCAGAGTTAAGGAAAAAAAAACATTTAGTCCTGTCGCTACAGCAATTTTGGAGGGAACTATCATCATTCAAGCCTGTTTTTTTATTGTCATTGTTGTTGAATATGTGGTAAAGGGAGAAATGTCAGAGACTCTGACCTGTGTACACACTGTTATAATCTATAGGTAGAGATCAACAATCTATTTGCTTTTTTTGCAGCGTTAGAAAAGTAGATTGATACCACTCTCATATCAGAACTGTCATAATCTTTCAAACACACCATCAGAAGCCAGGGTTTACAGGGCTGACATATAGAGACAAACAACTGTTCACAACTACAGACAGTTTAAAGTCACCCATTAACTTAACATGCATTTCTTTGGACTGTAGGAGGACACTGGATCACCACTTATGGTAACAATAAAACTATAAAAGTGACTTAAAGTGATGGATTGCATTATTTAGGAAAGTTGCCTTGGAGATAATAAAAAGAAACATATGTTCAACAGTAAAAAAAAATAAAAAATTACATGTCGTACTCTTACAGTTTTGCAGTCATTTGTAAGCCGAACTTTGTTCAGATCAACATGAATTTTTTGGGGGGCCTAACTGATGTTGATCCGGCTGAATTCTCAAGAAATGTGCTGAAATCAGGGAAAAACACAAATACAATATTTCCATTCGATGAAATGATGCAGTTAAAAAATCATAAAGGCTTTACACTGCTACGATATGATCATTTTAAAAACACAAGTGAACATAAGTAGAACTAACTTAAACCAGATGTACAGTTAATGTGCTACAATATGTAAAAAACGCAATGGTGTGTGCTTGTTAAAAGTGTGAAAAGAAGGGGCATTTCTTGTTTAAAAATGGGTCAAGGCCTGTAGACATTCAGGGTTAAACATAATAGCTCCCACCACATCCCTGGCTTCACTAAGTGCCTCCTCCAAATGAGCAGTAATTCCAGCCTCCAGCTTTCCCGTCTTCTGGAAAAGCCGTCGACTGCCTGTCCCGCTGACTTCCGATGGGGGTGGAGAAAAACTTTTAAAGTAATACCTCACCGCCCTCTTACCAAGCCGTCTATCTGTCCTGCATCCCAGTGTTCCCACCTCCATACAGCTCCATCCCTCCATGGACAGAGCGGAGAGAGAGAGCAAGTAAGAGCAAGAAGAGAAGGGTGTTTGGATTTATTCCTTGTGTTTCTCTCTCTTTCAGCAAAATGTCACACAGAATTAATTAGCAATCAACATGGTCGTCAGTCATTTAGTGGTGGTGGGAAGGAGAGCAGTTAGCCTGGACCCAAATGTATTTTGGCTTGATAACAATTGCAGTAACAGCTGTAAACACACACTCATTCAAGTGTGGAAATATAATCAGGGAATTTACGAGGCTATTTATCCCTTCGATAAATGGTACAACAATCCACCTAAAACACTGAAATGACTGTGAGGAGTTTGGTTTCTTTGATGGAGTGTGACAGCTTTCAACTACTGTGCATCTACAGCAAAAAGAGAAACATTTTAGTATAATGAAAGACAGCAGCCATGATACAGCCTCTAAAATGACCCCATAGTTGAATCAATCATCCCAAAAATGTTCCAACAAAAACTTAGTAACATCAATTAAATGAAGGGTAGATACATACTTTTAGCCTGATACACCTGATAAACTGCCAAGTGTACAGTATACACTGAGATGCCATGAGCCCTGGTCTGATCCTGTTGTTTCTACCTTTTCTCTCATCATCACGTCTTCAGGCCTCAGTTTTTGTTTGGATAATACCACGAGCTGCTGTTCCACGTTCAGGCCTCCAGATGTCCCCAGACTTTCCCTTGTATACTCAGACCCATCTACCTGCACTCCTACAGTAACCTGCCTACATGAACTGGCTAACTTCACACTCTACCTGCCCCCCCCCCCACACGCACACACACACACACACACAGCTGTTCCCACTTGCCCTCTTTGACTTTCTACTTATCTGATTTTAAATCTTCTGAAATTGTTTTTTAACGTCTGACTGTTTTCATCATTCCTCTCTGGTTGGATTTGTTTTTTATTTGCTTGTGTAAAACTTTAAAATGCACGGAATTTATCTATTTGCACCGTGTTTGGGTCCTTTCCTCTTGATGTATTTACATAAAAACTGAACTGAGGAGTTGATGGAGGAATTATGCAGCTGTTGATCACACCTGACTCATCTTTTCTAATCAGCAAATGATCATATATCATATTTTTTTTCAGGAATACACTGCAACCTGCTGTTTTGTTTACATTCTTTCCGAACTTACCAAAGAGTTTGGTTTTGTGTGAATGGAAGAAAAAGGAGGGGAAATGTGCTGCAGCTGCACTTTTCATAAACAATGGTGCAATAAGTTGTGGCATGAAAATCCAATGTATTGATGAATCAGTGCACAACCAAAACAGTGAAAGCTTAAATGTGTTTCAGTTTAAATGAAAGACATTCACTGCAGTTGGAATTATTGTAAAGTCCCAAGTCTTTCTGGGTAATCAACTCCAGCTAATGAATCACCTAAAATTGTAAACTTATGTTAAAGGGAAAATAACTTTACTTTGAACAGTTAAAATAATGAATCTAAAAATGTTGTGTGCATGTAACAATTTGGGTTATGTTGCAGATAAGTAGGAAAACAACCAATATTTAACAATGAGTGCCTTAAGTGTTAAAAAAAAAAATGAAACCAGTTAAGTCACGCTGATAAACATCAGCATGATGGGAAATGTTGTTTGGAGAACTTATGGAAACAATGGAGCTTAATGACTTGGTTGTCTGCAGACATTTTCCAAAATCAAATTTTCCTGAGAAGAGCACGTCACCGACCAGAGTGAGTCATGAAAAAAAGCTTCACAGCCTCCAAAAATAAGCAAAGATTGATGTTCAAACACTTAACGTGATCGATGCCTCACTTGGAAACGACCTGAATGACAAACATGAAGAGCTGGAGAGTCATTTCTGCGATGACCTCAGTAATGAAGCTACACCGATTTGTTTGATGTACAGCTATGAAGCTTTGTTTACTTCGCAGAAAAAAAAGTGAATTATATATTTCTAATACACTTGATTTAATCGTGAAATTATTGGATTTTTCAACTTGTGTTCAGTTTTGCAATAATAAGAAAACAAAGGCACACACTGAATAAGTGTAAAACAAGTTTCATTTAAGTTTTGGCTCATATTATTGGCTAGTAGAATCATCAAACGGGTCACTGATACTGGTCATGGAATCTGCCTTGATTGCTTGTTGGATGGTTGAGTCAGTGAATACAATCCACACCTTTCTAAGAAACAGTGGGATTCAGGGCCCTGTGTCCAACAATTTCTCTAACTTTCCAGCACTCTGACATTGACAGCTGTGTGCAGCTCCATCTAGTTCTCTGCACTAGTTCCGACCACAGGTTGCCATAAAACAGAGGCGTCATTACAATCATCACCACTGCCAACTTTGCCTTATCCTGGTCTGACTCATAGGAACCAGCAGGCTTAAATCTTAGGGTTAACGTACAGGTTAACTCAAAAACATAAGTTCAGGACAAAATGTAGGCGCCATTCTCACTGTGATGACTAATTTTGCTCATGCCATTGTCAAGTCAGTGACTTTTTTTATACTCTACAACAATGAAGGCCAGTAAATTTGTTTTACTGCTGTGTGCACAGTAACAATAAAGCTATATCTAATCTAATCAAAAACCCTGTTTCCACCTGCCTAATATTGTATATATACTATGTGAAAACTCACAACAATAACCATATCTAATCAGTGCCACTGATAACTATTATTCTAGTTTGGCCAGAGCTGCATTTAAAGAGAGATTTTCAACATGAGTAAAAATGGCAAATTAAAATCTGCTGCAAGGTTACACTGTTTTAGTAGCACTATAGTTTGTAATAATGACATGAACTCAGCCTGAAAAGAGATACAAACAGATACTGTATATCTGCTGGAGCTGAACCAATGCGTGTTAAGTGCACACGAGACACAAAAACACGATGAGAAAAGTGTTTAGATTGCTGGGTAAATGCTTCCAGTAAATACTTAGAAACTCTATGCTTTATTTATACATTGAGTGGGCCTCAGACAGAAATGACACTGCAAAAAAGAAAGAAAAAAAAAAGGATGATTTGTGAGCGTTGCTTGCTGGGAAGGACAAATGGATGTCAGCATGAGGAGAACAGAGAGAGGAGACCGAAATAAGGTTTCATTAAATGTCCACATGAATGTATCAACTGCATTAAAAATGCCACACATGAAGATACACACAAGGAGAAGCTCTCTCTCTCACTCACTCACACACACACACACACACACACACACACACACACACACACACACACACACACACACACACTTGTTTTTCCCTCATTTTTCACTCTCCATAAACAGTGACCTCAGAACGAAGGAATGAAATCTTATCGCTGCAAAAACGCACACTGGAATTCCTTGCTGGAGGATGAAAAATGTCAGACCCTGTTGGTGTCACTGTGTCTGTGTATAGTCTGTCAGTCTGTGTGTGTGTGTGTGTGTGTTTGTGTTTGTGCGCGTGTGTGTGCGTGTGTGTGTGCGTCTCCTGCCATCACCTTGTGTGCAGTCTCCTGCCTACTGACTTGCTCAAGCGCATACCTCTCATCCTCCACAGTTTCTTTAAAAAGAGAACAGACACCATGATTATGAAACTGCTAAAAAGGAAAATACTGGCTCAAAGAATAAAAACTATCTGGGAAACCCCCTTCAACTTAACAATGCCCTCAAGAGAGCTCCAGTGGTCCACTAAGTTTAAAGTAGCCTGCTGGGATATTCGGGCACCAGTACAGAGGGGACATACGATGGGACTGATTGTGATGAATAGCATGTTATCTGGTGGCTTTGCATTTGCTTGTGATATTTGTATTTTTGGGAATTTTATATATCCGTTGTACCAGTAGCAGGCATTCCTCTCTTTTCCAGCTTGCTTTTGTTCCCAATTCAGCCATTTTCATATTCTTTCACCCATTTATTTCTTATTTATCATAAGAAGAGTTTGTTATTTTTATTTTATTTCTTACTGAAGACATTTCCCACACTTGTCATTTATTGTGTGTTTGTGTGTTCACAATAATACATTAATTATGTAAGATATCACTGCAATATACCCATTGAAACCCATAAAATAAAATACAGCATTACAAGTAGAAGTACAGTATAATGAGGGCTGTGCTGGAGAAACCAAAGTATGGAAACAAACAGAAATAAAACAAAGGTAAAAATCCATAAATGAAAATAAAAGAATGGAAAGGAAATGGAAACAGGAAGTCCCATAGTCACACTCCTCCAATACACAGTTTAGTTATATCATGTTCACATATACTAAAGTCAAGGTCATTGAAAAGGCAGAGATGGAGCCTCTGTGTGTTTGTGTGTGTGTTTGTGTGTGTGTGTGTTTGTGGTATTTATTCATTATCTTGCTCAAGGACATTTAAAAGGGGATGGACATGTCTTTCATTCAAACTCCCATGGACAGGATCTACTGCTGCTGCTGCACAAACTCATTCACTAAGTCGATGTTCAGATTGAGACTCACACACACACACACACACACACACACACACACACACACACACAACTTTAATGCAATTCCTTCACTTAAAGCAGCATTGTGATTAGAATAAGACTTTAAAGTGTAACATTTATCATTTCAGAACTTCATTTTCAGAACTGCATTAGCTGCACTTGTCAGTGTTGTGTAATTTTTAACAGTTACATTATTTCCAGCTTTTAAAACAAAGTCTTGAAGGTCATAAAACAGAGTGACCAGAACAACAGTTGTTTGCAGTGTTTTCAGAAATACTGTATACTGTCTCAATCAATACTAGTTTCATAAGACAAATACATGATGTTCAGGCCAATGATTAACTTTAACAGCCAGTTGACACATAAGAATGTGTCTGTCTGGTAAAGGTGAGTACTTTTGGCTTCCTCACTATATTAATCTGCTGTTAAAAGACATTCCAGCTCCTGAACCAGTTTAATGCCCATATGCACTGACTATTAATACAGTCACTGTATATTTGGGACCACGTGCCAACAAAACCAGATGCCAGACTCTGCTGGCACACGCTCCTCTGTGGGAGCTCATATACAGTTGAACACAGATGGCCTTAATTATTTCGGAGTGTACAGCAAAAGCAGGCAATGGATTGCAGAGACCAAAGATGAAAATCAAGTTGAAGGGAAATTAGACAATTTCTCCCTGTGGTTGTCAGAGCTGACATAGAATATCACATGCTAGCCGTTCGTGCCTCCACAGGATTAGCATGCTCCTCTCTGTCTCTGTGATGCTGGAGTAAGGGTTCAGAAACGTGAATAATCTGCTATCATCAAATGGATAGAGACAACTGTTGTGAACGTAATCACAGAAGGTAACAGACATTGTGTTTATATCCGCGCTGTTTAATTTTATTTTCCATCTGTAAATACCTGCACTACTCTGAACGATACTGTACAATTAAAATCAGACAGGAATTATTGAATTGACATGAATTCAACAGATGCAGACACTACAAGTACAAGCTTTCTTGTTCTTTGTGTAGGAAAGCAGATGCACACACATGCACGTCTGTCTGCGTACTTGCATGTCACCACACAATTACAGTACATATATTACAGGGTTGTACTGTATATACATATGTTTGTGTGTGTGTGTGTGTGTGTGTGTGTGTGTGTGGTCAGTAATAACAGGAAGCTTGGCCCTCCATGTTGACATAAACCTGCAAGGGTGATTGGTCATTCAAAATAAATAAACAAACACACAAGTGACCTACTCAACCCACAAGTTGTCTATAAACTAAAAATAAGATACGCAGAGCTCTCAGCGCCATCAAACCCAAACAGGAACACCTGCAGCTCAGCCCCCAGCATGGCCTGTCCTCATGACGACCAACTGCAGTACATGCAAACAATTTATAGTAGGCTAAAGATGGGTGGGAGAGATTTTGCAGATGGCAGAGGGCTCCAGTAAAGAAAGTGGACAAGGAACAGCTGAACTAAAACTCAGAATCCACAAACTTTAAGTGGCAATTTGAATTAAGTGACACTATAGGACCACATGGAAGAAGAAAAAAGAAGGAGAAAGAATAATTTCACTTTCTAAGGACCAGATAGGTAATAATCACTGATCATATCCCGTAAAACCAGAACACAAACATGAACACAATTTCAGACTCAGCTGTTTTATCTTCAACCAGATCTTTTGTACTATTTTTCCTCTAAGCAGAAAAATCTATGCTATTAGGTCTGATGAGGATTATTTTACGCATAACAGACCTTGGCATTTCATTCTTTATGTGTCCTTGAAAATGAGCACTGTGTAATTTACAAATCATTGGATCAGCAAAATAAGTTGATGTGCACTGATGTTTCAACTTACTTATAACTAACAGGGTTAGTTTCTCTTTTGAGATCCTGCTAATCACAATGCTGAGACATCTTAAGACTCACTGAAAAGCTTATATATAACTTATATAATACTTTTCACAAAACATCACACTTTAAGTTTGGATGTCAGGATAAGGAATAGTCCTGTCCCGTATTTATAGTTTCTGTATGTGTTGTATCACTATTTTTACAAAGATATTTTGACTGGCATGCTTCATATTGAGTTAATCAGATTTTACAGGTCAAGAGCCAGTAATTACCCTGACAGTTATCTATAGTAACGATTACATGATTTTGCTACTCAATGCTGTTGTAGAACATGACACAGCTATTAGACACTGTACAGACTATTCGGATGGTTGCAATCTGCACTCACTGCTGGATGCAACTGAACCTCACACACTGCACTTTTAAATCCTGCACTGTGGGGGAGATCAGTCACTTCTCAAAACACAACCTGCTTGTCTCCAAAATTCCTTCCACTGATGAAAACCATTTGATATGTTTGGTGTTGTTGAGATCACTAAAGAAAACTAGTAAGTGGTCCTTGAGCTGGCACTGTTTTTTAAGGTTTTTCCAAAGACGCTAAATGAAATTTGATACTGTATTGTTTTGAAGTAATTCATTACACCCATGTACAAGTTGAAGCAGAAAGGCAAAGCCAAAGCAGTGTCAGGCACAACAGCGTTTAACCTGCCCTGTTTCGCTGATAAACCAACACAGACCCTTCCCCTGATGCTTCGATAATCACATGCATTCCACAGCACAGATAATTTTCTCTCTATGGTTTGACCCTGAGGGCGAGTCTGAGCTTTAATTTGTGATGTCTTCTCCAGCACTGTAGCAGGGGCTCTCTGGGAGGTTAAGATGCCGCTCAAACAGCTGCACCACCTGCTCATATTTCTGTCTTACACCAAAGGAAAAAACACAAGCCTTCTTTCATACATAAAATAAAAACACAAGTTCACAACTCATGAGATGGACCTGCTGCATCTGGAGTATGTATTTGTAAGAATGCAACAAACAAGTTGCCAGCATACACGCATGCAGCACACACAGGCCTGAGGACATGTGTTTGTTCTTTGGCACAGATGTGCACGCCTATATGCATTTGTATATTTCACATGAAGTGTGAAGTGTGTGCGAGTGTTATTTATGCATCTCATTGCTGGCTCCGAGTGTGTCAGCTCCAGATGTGCTGGGGTCAGTGTGGGGCTTCCCTTTCCAGTCCAGATGTGTCCAGGTGTGCTGCACAGTGTCACGCTATGCAACTCAGACATAGACGCTGAAACTTCTCATGGGGTCAGACAAATTTTGAAATTCTGTATGTCTGAGAAGAACAACATGTGAAAGGAAAAATGTAAAACATGTAACAAGCAGCTGCATGAATCTTGTACGTACGTCCAGTAAGTTGATTAGCTGCAATGAGTCACTGCTCTAAGTTAGTCTGTGCTAAACTGAATGAACATCTCTGGCTTGAATACAGTAATCATATGCCTCATCTCTGTGTTACTATCTTGGGCAGGATGTGGCTGTCCGTCCAGGCAGGACAGCTGTGTCCGTTGATATCTTCAGCAAGGAGAACAGGATTGAGCTTAAGAACAGAGATCTGGCAGTTTTACAACAGGAAAAGGGCACTCAAGTCTTACATTCTCTGGCACAGCGAAGAGAAAGACAGGCCGAGACAGAAACACGGAGGGATGTATGGGTTAAAGAAGGTTAAAAAAAGTTTGCCATTGGCAGATGTGAGAGAAATGTTAGAGTGGGGAGAGTTTGGTGTTTGCTCTTCGTAAAGATTCGGGGGCGTCAGAAGTCAGTGGGGAGGACACATGTGCAGAGGACATAAGGAGAAACAGAAGAAGGAAGATGTGCTCTACTTGTTATCTAACCTCACTGTTTACTCAGATTCCTAGTCATAGATAGCATCAGCAAATACACTGCAGCCAAGTTGACATGCTTGTGGACCAAGCCAAAGCTGACCTTTTGCCTTTGTGAACACACACACACACACACACACACACGCACACAACCCTGTTGGTCTCTGCATTCTGCCCAGCAATAAACATTGGCCATTGATGGGGGTTGAAGAAAAACATCAGCATGATTCTCAAGTAGGTTGAGTTAAATTGAAGAGTGAAACCCTAGAGAAGATGGTTTTGTCACCATATGTAAAAATAACAAATATTGATATTGTTGTTTTTAACATTTAGAAAAGATCAGTTTTTTTTAAGGTTTAGTTCACCAGAAATACGAAACGTATCTATGCAAATCGTTGTTTTTTTTCCCCAGTAGGACACACAGGGAAGTATGACTGTATCTGTGGCATAGCCTAGTAAGGACAATTCGTGAGTGTTCATGGGCTGCATCTAATGACAGTCAAATAAGCAGGCATGATACGATACGAATTAAATAATGGTGGAGTTTCTTTTTCTACCTTCTACACCAACCTGTAGGTGCAGTGAAACAGCACTAATGGAATGAGTATGTCAGTACAGTGCTTGTCTGAAAAAGCATGAAAAAGGTGACAAACCTTGAAATCTCCATGTATCTTTTACAAGATCCCCTCCCCTTAACCACCACGTCCCTCATTCATATTCCACCTCTCCCTTTAGTTTTTTATTCCACTCTTTGTGCGACAGAGTGATGTGACAGTAGAGAGCAGACAATGTCGAGTTACCCTGGTAATTTGGGAATGAGGACGGAAGCATCCTGGGTGGGCAAAGTCCCTCGTCCCGGTGTGGCATGAGTCCCACTGATGATTCACCAGCATGCACGTTAAAGGTTGGTGACCCCAATTTGAGTAAGGCAGAAGGAGGAGCAGGAGAAAAAGGCAGATGAGGAAGGCGGATAATAAGGAAGGAGGGATGCCGATGCCTACGTCAGTGGCACTTGCTAATAGGCAGATGTCCTTGTCCCTGACACAAGTAAATCATGTCTCTTGGGGGGGAAATAAAAGAAAGAGAGGAGAAGAGGAAAGGAGGAAACAAGTAAGGCAGAGATAGAGATTGCCCTCAGGAGGAGTGAGGCATCGGGCTGGATGTGAGTGCATGTCTAAGTGAAACTATAAGCAATTAGCTCACTCTCTGAGCCCACTGCTGAAACACCCTTTTGATGAAGACAGAAAATAAGAGGGAGGGAAGCTGCAGAAGGTGACATGAGTCAGTTTAAGTGTTTTAAGCTGTTTAGGGGGAAGTGGGCTGAGTTGTATTTAAACCAGAGGTGGAGACAGGTGATCTGAAGAGATGAAGGAGTGAATGAAGATGAGAAGAAAAATAGGAGGACGAGGCTGAAATCGGAGGAGACAACCAGTAAGTATTGGTAAAAAAGCATGTTAAGAAATAAATAATAAGCAAAAGAAAAAAAGTTGGGTAAAACGTATCATCACCATCATCATCGTCATCAACAACGACAACAGTAACAATGTTCACTAACAAAAAGGGAAAGATTAGATGTTGCCAGACAACAAATAAAAAAAGCCTGCCCAGTACTGGATCAATGATCCTTTGGACTGATGAAACCAAGATGAACTTGTACCAGAATGATGAGAAGAGAAAAGTATGGAGAAGAAAAGGAACAGCTCATCCAAAACATACTGTAAAAATGGTAGGACAACACTTTATGGTGCACAGGGATAATGAGCCGAAACACACAGCAAAAGCTACTTCAGATTCTTAGGGCAAAGACATTGGATGTTTTTCAATGGCCAACCCAGTAGAGCAGCTTTTAATTTACCGAAGACAAGACTGAAGTGCAGGAAGACCCTTAAACAAGCAGCAGCTTAAGGCAGCTGCCCTGGCAAAGCATCTCGAGGGAGGAGACTCAACATTTGGTCATGTCAAGTATTAAAGGTAAACTGTGACTGACTGTAATTATGGTAGTTTGTTCCTATACTTATTAGTGACCAAACATGGGGGTGTGTGCATGGAAATTGCTGTAATTCTTAATTGGTTAATGCCACACTTTTGTCAAACCTCTTTAATTAAAGTTTAAAGTCTTGAGCTCGCTCACATGCTGAGTATTTCATTTCCAATTCAATGTGGTGGCTAAAACTGCCCCCAAGAATTATCATTGCTCCAACATTCATGAACCTAACTATAACTGCCACGTGAATTAAACAGATAAACAAAAATAGTGGCACAAAATACAAATACACAGGTAAAGCATGACAAAATGTCATTGGGTACTATCTGGAGTATAATTCTTTATTGTACAGTTACAGTACTGGTGTTTAGCATTCACGTCAAATCTGTCCCACACAGACTCAGCTAATGACCACAGGAAGATGAACTTTCACAAGTATGTGATCTTTTTCCTGATTAAATAGCTCCATAGCAGACATCCACCCCCTGTGCCAGGGCAGCTTCCCGTCGACAAACACCATCATCTAAACTCCCTCAGATCCACCATAAGCACGTCTCGAATCTTAAAAAGCAAAGCAGTCGTTTAAGGTCACAGAAACGTTTTTTAGAGGAATTTGTGCTCACTGGAGTGCCGCCATCTATTTCCTACAGAAGATGCTGATAGTAATAATATGAGCCATCTTGAGAGGTTGCAAACACTGCAGAAGTCAGGTTTGGGTTCGTGCCTGAAGCCAGTTCCAACTGGAAACCGCTTCTCAAATACCACATGACTTATTTTTCTCTAATTAAAGAATTGTTGTAGTAGTGACTATTTCCTGTGAAACCTGTGACTCAAATAAAGTGTAGATTATACTTTATGTCCAAACTGTGAAGACAAAAATATAGGGACAGGATCACATTGTTTTAGAGCGCCTGAACAAACCTAAGACAACAAATAAAAGCAGAATTAGCTCATTATGATAAAAATATATAATATTTCCACGTGTACAGTGGTCCCCAAAATGTGTCCTTGCCCATTTAGTTGTCACTGAAATGCTATATTATCACAACACTGAATTACTGAATTTAATTATTTGTCAAAAAATGAAAAACAGATCTTGCCAAAGTAATCTACAACGAAAGTTCGGAGTCATTGAATATCTCGTGAACTACAGCTACATTTTTCCTTAAGGCTTGTGTAACAGATTCACACAGTCAGCAGTGCCCCCTCACATCAGCACTGATATCGGTGGGTCTTCATCATTACAGACACTAATTAGCAGCATCTTCCTGTGTTTACTCCTGTGGGAAAGGGAGTGGACCATGATGGAGTCTACTGACTTACAGATAGATGAAGATAACTTTAATCTCACTCTAATTAGTGCTTCCCTTCCCCTCCCACCTCCTCATATGTCTTCCTGTCTAGACTAGAGGTGTACATACGAATGCTCTTTCCCATATGATGCAGTGGCAACATCTTGATCACACGCATGACTCCTGTGTCTCTTTCTTTTGAGAGATACAAAAAAAACGTTGATTGCGCAAAGTGGTAAAAAAAAAACCAATGACTCAGTTTTAACATTTGTCACCATCATCATCATCATCATCATCATCATCAAAGCCACTGAATGTGGAAGGGAGTCCTATTATATTCACCATAAACACAAATTGTGTTTGAAAACCGAAAGATGTTGAGAGCCCAGGCTGTCACTCAGTGGGGTCAAGCTGGCTTTCTCCACTGCCAACCTCTTTATCTCCCCGGCTACTTGAGTCAGGGAAGTGAGACTGCCGCACAGCGCCTGGCCTTCACAATCACTGGAGCGCTTCCAACATTCCCCCCAGTGGCAACTCAAACAAACCTCGGGACTGACTGTGACTCAGCCATTCCTCTTGTGTCTGCCTGTCTGGCTGCTTTGACACCAGCTCAGATGAGCACTTGACAGAAAATATCACCAGATATTTGTGCTTGGAGAAATGTATTCATCAGTGATTGTAACAAAAAAAAATCGTACTTTGTTCTAATCAACACAAAGTTTGAGATATATAAATGATTGCATTTTGGTGTTTGTAGCAGTTTTTATTATCAATTATTATGATACTACTCAGTATACTGCAGTATAACACACTTTGTATTACTGAGCATGAACAAAAATGCAACATTCATGTAACACGCTATGTAAAATTACAAATTTAGTGTCATATGTAAAGTGTGGACTGTGCATTATGGTCACTTGGGTTAGTTTTTTGAGCACATCCCAGAGATGCTGGATTGGATTGAGATCCGGAGAATGTGAAGGCCAAATCAACACTTCAAACTAATTGTTGTGGTCCTCTTTGCTGTGGTGCAGGAGGCAATATCCTGCAGAACGAGTCCACTACCATCAGGGAATCTCAATTATATGAAGGAGTGTACTCAGCAACAATGTTTAGGTAGGTGACACCTTTCAGCATCTACTCCAAGGGCAGGACCCGAGTTTTCTTTGCAGAACATTGTCTGAAGCATCACACCGCCTCCACCAGCTGGCCTTTTTTCTATAGCGCATTCTGATTTCATCTCCTCCCCAGGAAAGTGACGCACACCCACGTGGCCATCCATGTATGTAAAAGAAAATGTGATTCATCAGACTTCCATTGCTCGGTGGTCCAGTTCAGATGCTCATTAGCCCAGTGTATGCATTTTTGGCAGCACCCATGACCAGTGACCCCTGTGATGCACAGTGTTCTGACACATTTCTATCAAATTACTATCAATTTATGCTACAATACCTCTTTTAGTGGATCAGACTATGCAGGCCAGCTTCCCACATGAGCCTTGGTTGCCCACGACCCTGTCACCAGTTTTTCTTTTAGTAGGTACTGACCACTGCAGACCAAGAACATCCCACAAGAACTGCAATTTTGGAATCCCTGTCATTTATCATTACAATTTGGCCCTTGTCACTGAAATCTTTAAGCTTAGCCAATGTTTTCTGCTTCCAACACATCAATTTCACAAAATTTTCATTTGCTGCCTAATATATAACAAGATAACCATAGTAATTGCACCTTTCAGTGGCCATAATGTTACGCTCTGTTGACTAATTTACTTTTACGTAATGAGCCAGCAAAGAAGAACGAGAGGTTGTTTCATCAACTTTTCAGCTGTCTGTGCAACTTACTCATCTCGCTGTTTAACGTTGAAGAATTCATGTAGCCTCTATGTAGGCAAGCTTTTAATGTCCTTTTGCTGTTAATAGATGTTGTACTGAGCTGAAACGTCTTTCACAGAAATGATTTTCCTCACATGAATCATCACCATCTTCTCAAAATAAAAAAACACACTAAAAATACATGATTGTGAGCTCATTGCCCAATTATTTTAGTCTGCTGGCAGGAGTTTGAGGGGAAAAGGGTGATTAAGTGGTTTCGTTACTTATCAGACACTTGTCAGGAAATGAGAGAGGGCCACAAACAGGAAGGAGCAGAATGTGCTTCCTGTTGCCTGGTGGCATTTTACAGGACAGATTCCTTGTACCATCATGACTGACACCGAGACACCACACACACACGCGCATGCTTACTAAGAGACAGTACTGTTTTTCCACTGGAATCAGGGAGAAGCAGACTGTCAGGAAAGACAAACAGTAAGTGTAGATAACATTCAGATACAGTATCCAAGCGCACCAAATTAAGAGAGCACGATTCCAACGAAAGCTTTTTGAAAAGATCACTTTTATGGCCTGCTCACTTTTAAAACTCACTAAACCATTTATATCTTTGAATGTGAGAAAGATATTTCCTATATTAAAACTTTACACACGGCTGCAGTAAAGGTTAGATGCTTTAGTAAACCTTATACAGTAATTTCAATTTGTACATCTTTGTAGGCAAATATTACTGCTAAGAAAAGATGCTTGTTCCAAAGTTGACACTGATTAGAGAAAAATAGCTCAGGTTGGAAAACCTCTACAAGCTTAAAGATGATCAACATTCCATTGAGCTGTGGTGAAAGCAAGAGTTGTGAGATTATTCTGTATGTGTTGATCATCAAGAGCTAACCATTTTACTTCATGCAATGTCATGTTGATCATTAATGACATAAAGTCTTCATTAACAACTTTAAAAATTCATAAACGCAGTAGGAGGCTACAGATGGACAGATTTAACCAGCATCAACTAATTACATGTTTGGCCGCACTGGTAACACGTGTTCCTTGCAAATGCAAAGTGTCTACAGCTATTAGATACTATAAATGTAAAAAGTACAAAATTTGGCTGAGGAATGGTGGAGAAACGGTAACACATCAAGTTGCAGAAGTATGTTTATGTTCTCCACGGATCCTCATCACAGAGGTGAGATTGACGAGCGAAGGAGTTGAGGGCTCAGCATGCCTGTGTATATGAAATTAACATTGGTTGTCCTTGAGGGCTTCCTGATTGAATCACACAACGCTGATGACGCCATGTAAGGTTTTAAGTCATATTTCGGATTAGAGAGGGCGAGCAATTGGGGGAGAGAGAGAGAGAGAGAGAGAGAGAGAGAGAAAGAGGGAGGATGAGTCACTGCCTCACCGATGACTGTCTCCACTGAGTGGTCAGATAATTCAGGTACAAAAAGAGACACAGGCACAGCACGACCGGCTAATGGCACTCAAATAAAATGACTTATTGGGAACTTGCAAAATACACCTTTTAAGAAGATTAAATAGTATTGATGCTCCCTCCTCCTCCTTATCCTCATGAGCCTGGTGCTAAACAATGATGAATCCTGCTCTGTATATTCACGGTTGAAGACGTAAATGACGAATGCCTGTGCTGCCATCAGATATGGGCTCAGTCTTGGCTGTGTCAGATTACTGAGAAAATTTTTTAAAAAATGATCTTACATGCAACTAATCCATCAAAGACCTCAACATACTTGAGGGCTTGTTACATTGATTTACGTTATTATGCCAAATGTTTTAGATCTGTAACTAAAAAGAAGTAAATGAATAAATCTCTAAAAAAAACAATGTGTGTGACTGCTGACTGAACATATTCAGGATTGGCCAGGACACTGGTGCAATGTCAAATGCAGAGTAACTATTCAGTTAGGAGTATAAATAGAGATTTTTTGTTTTTGAGAGTTGATGAGCTTTGCAAATGATTGCATTGTTTTATTTATGTTTTACACATCACCCCAACTTTTTCTTTTTTTAACAGGAGTTGTGCTTTAAGGATATAGCTGATATAGTATATAAGTTGCAGAGGCGTCATCTCTGTGGTCCCTTGTTAGCACTCATTAGCTAAACAGAACGGCCAATGAGAATGTTTTCATTCATTAATGGGCCTATCTCACATCAAGTCAGGGGAAATGCCACCCATGGGGGTCCAACTAGTCCTGATAGTGTGGGACACACTGCTAAGACTAAGGTAGAAGGATGCTCCCCAATTCCCTAATGATGGCTGATAGTTGGCTGGGTATGTCCTGGCCCTTGCTGCTCAATTTACAATCGCTGCAATATTTCAAAACTTTTTCCTTCTGTTATATGTACTTTTATTTTATTCTACATTTTGCCTTAATCTTAGTACTTAAAACACCGCACACCAATAGCTAATCTTTTTGTTTGAATACACTAGATTGGTCATGAAGACCAGATAGGCCAAATGATTCTACAACACATGAACTTTGTCTCCACTAGTTTAGCCTGAATTTAGACTAGAAACACTGAGTGTATATCTAATTGTAGGTAAACGTATTAAAAATTTCTGACAAAAAAAAAAACTTCTGACAAAATCTGACATAAACCTATGATCGGGTTTGGGTAAATACAGAAATTTGCCTCCATCTTGTGTCAGGTAGCAGGTACTGCATGTCAGTGCTGCGTTTGTGAACAATATGTCTCAGGTTAGGATGACTTAATAAAGAACAGACAGGACTGAAAAGAACCGTGTACAAGCATATCATTGTGCAAAAATATAATTAATTTTATAAATCATCTTACAGAGTGTGGAAAGAGAGCTCAGTCAGAAGAACAAATGAGTAATTTTATATTTAAACAGAATACAAAAACTTTGTTCATATATCAAAATTGAATGAAATCACATCTTGAGACCGAATCAGTGCCTCTTTTTGCACCCCTATAGGAGTGTGGAGGTCTGACACCTGAAAGTTCAGTACATCGATGTCGCATGCTCCAAACGTAGCCTCCACTTTCACCTTCTCATACATGTGAAACTGAACCTTTTTGTTGGCAGCAGAGAGGAGACACCGGAGGAAACCCTCTCTTAGCAGAGACCGTGCTTGCTGCTCACTCTGTAACTCATCAGCATCTGCCGCTGATGCAGCTGAGGTGGATAAGGAGGTAGGACAAAGAGCAATGAAGCGAGGTGATCTGGGATCAAATCCACGGCTGTTGGGGTCAGGTCCTTTTGGTAGGCGAAGAACAGACATAGGTGTTGCCATGATTGTTTTCGTCACTAGTTAAAAAAAATAAAAACACCCAATTGAGCATCTTACAAATAGAAATCTGTAGAAATCATCTCTAAAAGCTACTGGCAGAGAACAGTTTGTTACTGTATGCACAAATGTATGGTAAACTGTAGCATGTCTTTTAAACCCGTTGCTGCTGATGTGTATGTGTGTGTGTGTGTGTGTGTGTGTGTGTGTGTGTGTGACTCAACTTTTGATTTTTATTTTCCATTTACATTTACATTACAGTGTCCTATCTTTTTAAATATTTAGGTTGTATCTTCCAGTTTTGGACTATTGCCCAGTCAATATAAGCAATTTGAAGATTTACAGCTGATGTATTTAAAAGGTATTTGGCACTTTGACATAAACTTTTGCGATATTAGTCCAAGAGGCAGACAACGATAAAATTATTAAGTTATCTAACTACGTAATCTTAGTGTTACTATTTTTTTTATAATGATATAAACAAAGGCTAACTACGTCAAAAACATAGCATTGGATGAACCAAGCATTGGACTACACTGTACTAACCTAATAAACGACATTTGAAAACTGACAGTAAACCAATCAACCATAACCTTAACATTGAAGCAAAATATTAAATTAAGCATAATCTTTCTATAATGCATCATGTTTGGGAGACAAATGCTTCGTTTATCAGTGAAGATCATGTCACTCATGATTCATGTGCGTTAAATAAGAGGCTAACAGCGCGCTAACGTTGCTCAGATAGCAAAAGTAAACAGTCGTTGGTATAATTTTAACACGATATTTTAAAAAAAAGCCACTTATCCTTACTACAGTCACTACTACACCACAGAATAAACACAAATGCTTTACTAAACGTATTTTAGTTACTAAACAAAAGTTACACTTACCAACACTACCTTCCGTTTGGCGACGTTAGCAGCAACATGCGAGTGCTGTAATGTTGTGGTTGTTCTTCTTTGGTCTTGATGGCGGTTGGGAGCCCAAAGGTGCATTACCGCCACCTTCTGGAAGATTATATCTTTTACACCTGGCTCTTTTAGATATTCAATTAGGTAACCATATACAGGTGCTGGTCAAATAATTAGAATATCTTCAGTGTCTCACCTGGGCTAAAGACAAAAAGGACTGGACTGCTGATGAGAGGTCCAAAGTTATGTTCTCTGATTAAAGTAAACTTTGCATTTCCTTTGGAAATCAGGGTCCCAGAGTCTGGAGGAAGAGAGGCCCAGAATCTATGTTGCTTGAGGTCAAGTGTAAAGTTTCCACAGTCAGTGATGGTTTGGTGCTGTGTCATCTGCTGGTGTTGCTCCACTGTGTTTTCTGAGGTCCAAGGTCAACGCAGCTGTATACCAGGACAGTTTAGAGCAGTTCATGCTTCCTGCTGCTGACCAACTTTATGGAGATGCAGATTTCATTTTCCAACACGACTTGGCACCTGCCCACAGTGCCAAATCTACCAGTACCTGGTTTAAGGACATGATATCCCTGTTCTTGATTGGTCAGCAAACTCACCTGACCTTAACCCCATAGATTTTCTATGGGGCATTGTGAAGAGGAAGATGCGATGTGCCAGACCCAACAATGCAGAAGAGCTGAAGGACACTATCAGAGCAGCCTGGGCTCTCATAACACCTGAGCAGTGCCACAGACTGATCGACTCCAAGCCCCATTGCTGCAGTACATCAGGCAAAAGGAGCCCAACTAAGTATTGAGTGCTGTACATGCTTATACTTATAGAATACATAGAAGACATTTTAGAAGAAGAAATTTTGCTTTTGCGCAGGTCTGAGTTCCTCTCTTTCCTCCTCAAATAATCTCCACTCCATTTTTAAACAGATTATTGTTGATTACAGTGCACCTATAACTCGTTTTGTAATGGTATGGTGGGTGTTTTTATTTTTGTCAACTTATCTTCAGAACTTCATTAGTGTTGAGAGGGCAAGATGGCAACAGTTGATTCCTTTGGACAGGCTGCCATCTGCTGGAGAGTTGGTGAATAGCAATTGAAAACTTCACTGTCTCATGTGCTGTCACTTCTAAGTAGTGCAGGCCTTCCAATCTCAGAGCATCAAACAGCAATGAGTCACAAACTACACATGCTAACATGATGAAACTTCGTGGACATCTGCCCCATGATAAAGTGTTGCCTCTATAGCTCCGCTGGGCGTAATGCAAATGATTTTTATTGTTTTGTTTGAGTGCTGTCGCTTCTACAAAGTTCCGAGCTGCAGATTCGCCGATGGCTGCAGCAGCTGGCTTTCAGCAATCACACGCATTTTCTGTAGGAAATGCCCATTCTAGTTGTATTTCATGTAGTGTTTGATTGAGACAAGGGGCACAGTATATGTTTATTAATGCTGACCTGGTTGTCCGGCCACATAAACATCTTAAAACATTATCTGTTTACACTTGGAATTACACCATACACCCTACACCCTCTTCTACACCCAAGGTGTAGAAGAAAGTTAAAATCCTATTAATTAATTCTAAGGTCAATCACAGACTGGTCATCTTGTAGGAGTGTTAATAATCTACATTATTAAAGTTAGTGTGTCCATGTGTATTTACAAAAAAGACCTTTGTTCATCTTGAAACGATTAACTGTTAAAATCCTGAAGGAAACATTTGTCTGTAGAGGAAGAAGACTTCCTCTCTTACTCGTTTCGGTATGTGACAGACATTTTTGGCAAAGAAGAATTCCCAAACTTTTAACTTATATTTACAAATACATCATTTATCATTATATTTAACCAAACTGCTCTTATGATGCTCCTTTGTGGAGTCTTAGCCTACTACCTGTATAGCTTTTGCCTTCTTCTCCTTCTTCTTCCTCTTCTAATTGGTGAGTGACATCCAACGTTATTCGTACGTAACTGCCACCTACTATGCTGAAGTCTGGGCCTTACATATTAATCTAAATTCAAATTTCATACTGAACTTAGCTATCTATTGTGTCCTGAGTTCTCTTTTCAGCTCCCTTTTTTTCTAAATATTAATACTAATTAGTATTAGTACTAATACTAATATACTATGGCAATGACATTGGATATGTTGTACTGATTCCTCAACCTGGCATTTTTTACAAGTGCTTGACGGGTGTTTTGTGATTAAATGAATGCTTTGTTTAATTCTGTGTGTCCTACTTTCAGTCATGTTAATATGCTTCCTTCTCTAGTACTTCTTCTACTTAATCAGATTCCTGACTATTATTTAATGACTGATCCCTTCCTGCAGTTCTTTATACATTGTTATATAATCCAGTGTTACCTAGATACTTCTCTCACTTTTTTCTGATGTTTGAGGAAGATAGTCACCTGATGAAATTGGTTAGCCAGTGCAAACAAGGACACCAGATAAAGTGGGAGGCTACTCTCCCAAGGTTGATGCAATAATGCTCAGTGATCCCTCAGGCAAGACCAGTTTTCAATCTTAGCCACTTATGACACTCTTCCTAACCCTGTCATTTTGGCTTCATGGTTTGACTTAGAAGAGAAGCCTCTGTGAAACAGTGCAGGCAAATCCGTACCACACTCTTTGTGGCTGTAAGGTTTGCTTTGGCAGAGGTTTGTTAAAGGTGGCATCCTGATATGGTAGTGAATTAAGTTGGTAGATATCACAGAGAGCATGACAGTCATGGCAAACAAAAGCCATAATTTAATCAGAAGCATGTTTTCAATTTTGTAATAGCTGGAAAAATGGTGAAGAATTGCCCAATACAAGACTAGTAAGTAGTGTATGACTAAGGTTATGAGTAATCATTGAGAGCGAATGTCTGCAAGCAGCTAAGAGATAAATGTGTCTTTACTGCTTTTAGATGTGTGGTCAGTAACAGTGCATACAGAAAGCAAAGGAAAAAGATTATGGTATGGGTGGTGAGAAAATTATGGGGGGTGATCTCTTTTTATTGAAATGATCAAACTGCTTTTTTGTTTTATGAGCAACATGTTTTGAAAATAGGCTAGAGGGCAATAAAACAAAAAAGTTGTATAATCTGTACTCAAGTACTGCAGCCAATTTGTGTTCCCACATCTGTGCACTTGAAGATTGAGTGGGATTGTATCAGAGCTTCCTTTTTGTATTTCTGTGAAAAATCACAGTGAGGGAAAAAAAAAGACATTAAACTACATTACTACTGCCTAAGAGAAGTAGAATCCTAGTAGTATCCGCAGTAGTATCCTTAAAACATTGTCAGCCTAAATGCTCAAATGTGTATTTTAAGTAGCCCTAAAGTTAAAACAGAAAAAAATACAATAAATACTTTGAAACTTGATACTCTTGATAATATGTTCAACATGTACCTCATGAATCATAATCAAACAACTTGTCATACATCATAAACTTTAAATACTCTTTAAAGTGCACTAAGTACATGTGGACTAATGATTATTATAGTTTTAATTGTTTTCTTCACTAAAGAGTAGCTTTACTATTCATCCTGTTGCTAAAGGTACTGCACAGGTGTAAACATTATTTTTTTATAAGGACTAGCACTTGCATATGCAAAGAGAGTAGCAGAAATATGGGAAAAGTAGTTTTTAAAATATTATGGCAGAAGGAAAAAAATTAACACTCTCAAACATTTTTGGCAGTAGAAACTCTCCAAATGTTTCATCTCTATGATTATTTTTTTCATTGGCTGGTTTGATGAACATGAGAATGTTGAAGTGATGTCCTGGGGTCATCCATATGGCATTTTGTGCTGCCATCCTGCCCTGGTTGTCATATGGTGGCAAAGGCCATCTTGTTTTCCTGTTCTTTGATAAAAATGTCTCTTGCATCATTGAGAAATGTCTAAGTCATCTCAACAATGTGCATCATGCTCTGGGTTATAATATTTCTCCCACCCACCCACCACCACCACAACCACCACCACCACCACACACACACACCCACCACCACACACACCCACCACCCACCCCCACCACCACACACACCCACCACCCACCGCACACCCCCACTACACTGATGCAATATTACAGACCGCTTTCATCCAGTTGTCTCTGGATAGCTGTGGGAATTGTTTCCATGGGGTTTAGAAACCATTCCAGCAAAAAATAAATAAATAAATAAAATAAAATCTGTAACCCTCATTTTGGGGGGGGGAAGTCTGTATATATTGAAATAAGAGGATGACTAAGCTACTGGGCTGTACATGGAAAATAAAAACCTTTTTTTTTTCCCCCTTTGTAAGGATTGGTTTTTAGGGTGGACCCAAGTACAACAAGAAGAGAGCATGTGAATGGTATGAAAGCTCACACACAAGCATTAAGAAATTTAACGAGGGATGAAATGACAAACTAACCAGTGGGGGAATGAATGACCTAACGACAACTAAAACAGTTATACCGGGAAATAACAAATGCTGAAAATCCAAACATTAATGTAACACATTAACCAAACCAACCACATTAGAAAACGAATAAAACCCACAACCAAAAATTGCACACGCAGAGAACCACTAAGACAGATTGGCAATCAAATAAAACCTCAGACCAAGACACAGATTACAGAAACCCAGGAGAACGGGAGTCAGGAGTCCAAAAACCATGAGAGAGGATGTCCCACAAATAAAGTCAAAACTAGAAAAGGCAATTTCCAAGGAAATTCTGTGGGAGAGCTAAGTTGCCCGGTAGAGGCAGACCACCCAGAAGCTGCAGAGAGCGGAGGTTCGCACGTTTAAAGCTGCTAACGCTGAAGAGAGAGAAATCCGAAAAAAAAAAGGAGAAAGAAAGAAGATGAAAATAAAAGGGAAATGTCCAGGAAGTAAATAAGTAAAAAGGTGAGATTCCAAGTTAAAAGAAACAAAGAAAGAAGCAAAGTAAAAAGTTGCTATTAATAGTTAAAAGAAAAAAGGAAGAAGTAAACACTTAGAAATGAAGTGACCATAGTAATATTGAAAAAAGTTGAATAGAGCTTTTAATTTAAAAGTGTTTCTTGTCTGTGTATAAGGAGACTTCACCACAAAGTCATTTTAGCATTTAAATGCTAAAAAGTGGGTAAAGTATGATAAAAGGCTTTTATTTTGAAAGGGTTGTTTACTGTCTGTGAAAGAGTGCGTGTGTGTTTCCACTGTGTTCGCCGAGGGAGAAAAACAAGGTAAAGTGTTTGGACACAGCTCTGAGGCTGATCACATGATCTGATGCAGCTGTGTCCGTTACCATGACAATGACAATGAGTCATGAGCCAAATGCAAAGACAATCTGAGACTTTGCCTTGAAAAATGTTCAAAAGGCTTTAACGAACACACTGATGTTCTTTATTTACTCCATAAAATGAAGAACCTTTTTCAGAACCTCTGTTATAATGGGATCCAAGGGGAGTTCGATACAGCACTCTCTGCTTCTGTAAAGTTCCAGAGAGAACAGGAGCAATCTGTAAAAGTCCTGTCACCATGAGAGTTACATTTACTGAAAGAAGACACAAATACCTACATTCTGATGTATAGTTTAAAGATTAAAGTTGACTGAAGGAAAAAAAAGTTGCTAAAAGTGGAAGCTGAAAAGTTAGAGGGTGGGATATCACCCACTGTAGCTGCTCCAAGATTCCACAATACACACTAATGGAAAAGTTAAAAAAGGTCCAAAAAGGTGTCAAAAACTAAAACTAAAAAAAATGAATTCCAGTCCCCCAAGAAGGCTGGTCGTCCATGAAAGACAAATGCAAAACAGTACAGAAATCTAATGATTAGTGTATTATTAAGGACCCAAATGAGGCAACGGCGAGAGTAGGGGATATAGTAAAGCCATTTATTAATGAATGAAAAAAAAAGTAGAAGGCAAACCAACACAGCTCACGCCAAAGAGAGAAGAGACACTAACAGAGGGCAAACAAACTAGACTATGCAAACTGAATTGGAAAACAAATATTAATAAATAATAATTAGAAATAAATTGAGAAGGGGTGCAATAACAAAAACATCCAAGATTAACAATAAACTAAAGAGGGCGAACGTGCAGGAATCAAACAGACAGGAGGACAACGAAATAGGGAACAAAGTGTCTAAACAATTAGACCTGTTTGTTTCCACTGAATCATGTGCTACTTGCAGTGGAGTGAGAGTCCGGGCCCTCTTAGAGGGGGGGTCTGCGATGGGTAGTGTTGTTGCAAACTTTGCACAGTCAGTGCTATACACAGCCCCTTGGGGGCGCCCTACTGGCCTGGGGCCCCAAGCAGCTGCCTGCCTTGCCTGCTGGCACGAAGCACCTCTGTCTACAAGAGAGATTTTATAGTTGCTGAGGTTACCTCAGCACCTCTGTGTGCTCAAACAACATCACCAAGTACCCCACCCGATTCAGAAACCTTTTCCCTTTCCATGACTGATTTATCTCCCAGCTTCCTACCTACTCCTGCGCATCTGGCCACTGACAAATTTCCTGAGACATCTGCCCCCTGATACTGAGCCCATTTACATCATTGACCCATGTCGCCGCAGTATCATTCTCTCCACAGGCTATCCTAATACCACCCCAACACCACAGGGATCAAGCAAAAACAAAAAATAATTAAATAGGCATGAACTTGTATGTATCACAGTGATTATTCTTTGTGGGATAGACGACTGACAGTGGTAAGTTCCGGGTACCAATTTTGTAGCTGAGCCACAGGAACTATCGTCAGCTTGAAATAGGATTTCCTGTCAGTAAGTGGAGTGAGTCATTAGAAAATATGCAGTACTCACTTGGGAAATGAATGAGCAGCAGTGGAAGCAGTAGCTAATCTATTCCAAACTCAGGAGGCAGAATTCATCATTCAGATTTGTTACTTACAGCTATGAATAACTATCAGCATTACAGGCTGCAGCTCAGTAGGTGTCAGGGTTTTGAGAGGAGAGATGTGACGGATGAAATAAAAAGGGCTTTTATTGACAGAAACTCAAGAGGATGCAGAAATCGCTCCTACCAGGTGGGTCCTGGAAACAGATCCTAAACTAACAGAGAACTATAGTGACACCACATTGCTGCAGTACTTCAGGCAAAAGGAGCCCAACTAAGTATTGAGTGCTGTACATGCTCATACTTTTCATGTTCATACTTTTCAGTTGGCCAATATTTCTAAAAAAGATACTGAATTTGGGGTTTTCATTAGTTGTCAGTTAGAATCATCAAAATTAAAAGAACAACCACCAATATACACAATGTGTGGAGAATCAATGAATTTAAAATTTTATATCAATATTTTAACCCTGTTTATTTAGTGACTAACCCAACCGCTTTTAATCCAGCATTTTTGCCTCTTTGCGGCTGTAGTTTAGTTGGTAAAGGCAGTCGTCCACGGACCACAGGGCGAGTGGTTCGATCCGGCCCTGGCTACGTATGTCAAAGTGTCCCTGGGCAAGACACTGAAAACCCTAACAGCCCATGCCAGGTCCAAGCCTGGTAGAAATTGGGGAGGGTGGCATCAGGAAGGGCATCTGGTTGTAAAAACTGTGCCAAATCAACATGTGGACAATGATCCGCTGTGTCAACCCTGAACTCATGGGATAAGCAGCGTTTGTCTTGCATAACTTAAAGCTAGAGTTATGGTGTGTATTACCTTAAGATACAACAAAAATTTTACTCTGCATTAAATTTTGTCAAATGGAAATCATAAACACGTGTCAGGAAGCTGGTGGGTAATTTGCTGGAAGGAAGTAATAAAAGAAAACAAATGTTCTCGAATTTGTGATTCCAGAAAATGTGACCTGCTGTTTAATGCCTGGATCTGAGGAAAACAAAGAAGGACTGGTGATTCTTGCTGCAGGTTTGTCAGCACAGTAAAACTGTGTGAATAATTGCTGACCCAGTGTGTTTGGATTGGTGTGACCACAAACAGTCGAACACTCAGTGATTTGATCTAAGTATTTGATCGCCTGCCAATGTGTCAAAATGTGGTTATGAATCAAGGATCATTTCATTCTGGCTATATGTGGCTACAGATATTTAGATTTTACATTGAATTGTTTGGTTTCTCCTAATAAAACATGATATGTCTTCTATCTGGTATAAGTATCAGTTGAAAATAATAACAATTAATCAATCAATCTCCTTAGTGTTCATGAATATAAATATATTTTTAAAATAATAAAAAAAAAAAAATTGTCCTTTCGGCTTATCGCGTGAGTTCAGGGTCCCCACAGCGGATCATTGTCCGCATGTTGATTTGGCACAGTTTTTAAGCCGGACCCTCCCCAAGAATATATCAGAATTCACACGATTTAATGTTATTTTATTAAATTGAAACCTTTAAATCTTTGCACTAGTGGAGTTCTTTTTTTCTGTGCAAGCTGTCCTCAGCTGCTCTCACCATGCTCTTGTCATGATCACCTGATTTACTCGACTAAAGCAGCAGCTGATACAAACATTAACATGCCCACTCATGCCCAGCGTGGTACACGCAGGATCTCCCACACATAATGCTGACATTGCACTGGGCAGCTCGTACGACATAATCTGCAGCGTTTTGTTAAGACATTTTAATTCACACATGCACCCATTCCAAAAACAGTCAGGATAATGTCAAAATTCCACTGCATGTCTGAAATGGGGCTTCAGCTACAGGGGTTTCAGTATTTGGATTTTTTTTTTTCCCCCACCTTTAAGGACAGCACCTGATTAATAGGTGCTGCCTGTGTCCCTGTTTTAAGAGACACAGTTTGACCAGTAGAAACTGTCTCTTTGATGTTAATGACGGTGCATATTCAGCCTGAGCATATAATATTCTACAGCCTTAATGTCAGGATTCTCATAAGGCTCCAATGGCCGTTTGTCACTTTAGACTCAAAACTACAGGAGACTTTGCCTTTGAATAAGTGTTTCGTAAACTCTTTTTATAAAGCAACTCAGAACCCATGTGTTCAGACTAGCCTTTGAATAGTGACTGTCTTTTTCCGATATGTTTTTTTTGTATCATTTTATTTTTTCCTTAGTACTTTGTGACACTTCACCTACAAAGGGGATATAAAAGTAAACTTTTTTTCCTTTCCACTGAGGAGTCTGACTTATTTGGGCAAAGTAGGAGGTTTACCGTTCCGGAAAGCGATTAGAGTCAATTATAACAGTCTGAGTGTTATCTGATTTCTGGCATAAGATTTGTTTCCTGTTTCTAAAAATAATTAGAAATGCAAATTTTAACTGTAACTTTTTACTTTTGACTGAATAATGTCTGAGTGCCTGTCCTGTGTGCCCGTTCTTAATAGTGATAGAAGGCCCAGACCAATCATATGCTTGACCCATCTGTATCTGGTCCACCTATAACAGGTCCTTTCTTCATGTGTTCTCTCTCTGTTGTTCTCTCTCTCAGCCAGCAGACTCTGCAGAACCAGACCGACCACACTGCTTGTTGTTTGTAGTTTCTTGACTTATGAATTCAACTTTTAGTCTACTTAGTATTGTTTCCGTCTTTGTGTAGCTTCCCTTTAAGCCAGGATTGTAACAACTTGAAATCCGTTTTTTTGAAAGGTCCAGCAAGGATACACTGAGCAGAAAATAGCAACAGCCAACAAGAGGGAGCTTCACCAACTGGATGTTGTTGCCTTTTCTGTACTTTTGTCTTCACAGCTATGACTTCTTCCACAGTTTTTTCTCTGCTTTTGTTTATCAGTACAAACGCAAGTGTTACAAGCTGACATGTTAGTTGACTATGACAGTCAACTTTCATGTTTTTTCCCCCCAAGTCCCTAGAATTGCCGCTCTGAAATCATGGCTCTTAAATTAATCATCTAGTGTGTTTTGATAAGTTTATTATTATTAAAATCAGTTATATGTGTGCTGTACCATCTTCAATAACTGGTTCAAGTTTCCTTTAGTATGCTTCAGGCCTAGGCTGAAATGGAGTTGCTTTGTGAGTTACTATTGCCTTTTCTATCAGCTAACTTATCAAAGGGAACAGTAGTTCATGAAAGGGAGTTATATTCTCCACGCCAACTCATCCCCTCTGATAGTTGAATCATAGCATATCTTTGTTGAAATTGTTGCAATTGACGGTTTTACTTTTTCTCAGTGTTCGATGGAATTCGATGTGAGCTTAAATCCCTGATAATGGGTTCTTTCTTCTAATGTTTTTGTTATTATGAAATCAATTAGTTTTAACTTGTCCCCTCAGGGTTTCCCACAATGGAATGTGTTTTTACTCCGGATGCTATTTCTGCCACTGGGCGTGGCCACACCTGGTGGGGAAGTGGCTCACATGGCAGCAACTCATAGCATTTAAGGATGTAGACATGAAAGTTCTGTGGATTGAAAAGCCTTGTGAATAAAGGTCAGAAGAGATTGGCCAGACTGGTTTGAGCTGATAGAAAAGGCAATAGTAACTCACAAAGCAACTCCATTTCAGCCATTAAATACTAGAATGCCTAGGCCTGAAGCATACTGAAGGAAACTTGAACCAGTTTTTGAAGATGGTACAGCACACATATAACTGATTTTAATAATAATAAACTTCCAGTTGGTGAAGCTCCCTCTTGTTGGCTGTTGCTATTTTCTGCTCAGTGTATCCTTGCTGGACCTTTCAAAAAAACGGATTTCAAGTTGTTACAATCCTGGCTTAAAGGGAAGCTACACAAAGACGGAAACAATACTAAGTAGACTAAAAGTTGAATTCATAAGTCAAGAAACTACAAACAACAAGCAGTGTGGTCGGTCTGGTTCTGCAGAGTCTGCTGGCTGAGAGAGAGAACAAGACACATGAAGAAAGGACCTGTTATAGGTGGACCAGATACAGATGGGTCAAGCATATGATTGGTCTGGGCCTTCTATCACTATTAAGGAACGGGCACACAGGACAGGTACTCAGACATTATTCAGTCAAAAGTAAAAAGTTACAGTTAAAATTTGCATTTCTACTTATTTTTAGAAACAGGAAACCAATCCCAACCTTCACTTCCAGATTACTACAAACCTATTACCTAATAACATAACCCATTACCGTATTCAATGATGTAATTCTCCCAATGCTCTTCAATGTAATCAAACAGAAAACTGAAGCACCTTCAACAGAAGGAGACACAGAAACTCAGCATTTGTTAAATAAAATATGCCAGAAATCAGATAACCCTCAGACTCTTAGTTATAATTGACTCTTATCTCTTTCTTTCTTTTTTGTTGTACTCACCGTGTGAGGGTAATATACAATGGCCCTGAGAGCTCAAAGCATTGCAAAAATTGTTCCTTGCAAAAATTAATATATTAAATATAATTCTTATTTCTGCATGTGTTGAAAATAATAAGTTACAAAGTTACTATGTGAGATGATAACCATTTAGTTTTGCATTACTATTGTCTAACAAATATTAAGCTCTTATCTTTTCTTTTAGATGAACAAAGGAGAAGAAGAAAGGAGGAGCAGCAGTGGATCAGAGTAACAAGACAACCTAATCAAATAATTCAGACGAGGCCATAGTATCTATATGAATGGATGAGTTGCGAACAACTTGAGTATGTTTTTGATAAAAAAAAACTTAGTAATTAAAACTTAATTAAAGCAGCCATTCAATTTTTTCAGTCTGTAGCTGATCACTTTTTTAAAGATTACAATAATGAAGGGAGAATAAAAGACTAAACTGTTTATTTTTATATTTTTGCTTCATAAAAACTTTAACCACACATTTAAAAT
Source organism: Channa argus (assembly GCF_033026475.1). Taxonomy (NCBI): domain Eukaryota; kingdom Metazoa; phylum Chordata; class Actinopteri; order Anabantiformes; family Channidae; genus Channa; species Channa argus. Next base: position 9,687,706 of record NC_090202.1, read on the forward strand.
AAGTGTTTTGTGTGTTTTATAGGGAATGCCACCAAGTGTTCTTTGGGACCATCAAAAACTGAACAAGCATCATCAGGGGAACCTCAGTGCTGACTGGTCTTTACAGTGTGGTGAGTCGATGCTACATTTGACTCAGAGTGATATACATCCTCAGTCTCAGTTTAAAACACCTGGAAGGACTCAAACAAGCACATTAGATTAGTTAACATGGTCGTTGTTGAACTGACAGACTGTCGTTTACACTGTGTACTCGTGTTTGATGTTATTTCTTCAGATGTGAAATGTCGTATTGCTAAATTAAATAAAATTGAATGAACTTATTTTCCGGTATTTGCAGATAGCCTACCTCATCTTTTTTTTTCACCAGAATTTAGCATTCTCGTGTTGTGGCAAATGTAATGTATATGTTCTTACTTTAAGTGTACAATTATCAGGGACAGTATGGTGTCACTTGCATGCAATTGAACTACATGGCAACATTACCAGCTTTGCAGTGGGTAAATCTAGTAAGCTAGTAAAGTTTATTTTTATATCCCCTTTGTAGGTCAGGTGTAACAAAGTACTAATAAAAAATAAAATAAAACAAAAAAAAACATATCGGAAACTATTCAAAAGCTAGTCTGAACACATGGGTTCTGAGTTGCTTTATAAAATGAGTTTACGAAACACTGATTCAAAGGCAAAGTCTCCTGTAGTTTTGAGTCTAAAGTGACAAACAGCCATTGGAGCCTTATCAGAATCCTGATATTAAGGCTGTAGAATATTATATGCTCAGGCTGAATATGCACCGTCATTAACATCAAAGAGACAGTTTCTACTGGTCAAACTGTGTCTCTTAAAACAGGGACACAGGCAGCACCTATTAATCATGCGCTGTCCTTAAAGGTGGGGGAAAAAACAAAAACCCAAATACTGAAACCCCTGTAGCTGAAGCCCCATTTCAGACATGCAGTGGAATTTTGACATTATCCTGACTGTTTTTGGAATGGGTGCATGTGTGAATTAAAATGTCTTAACAAAACGCTGCAGATTATGTCGTACGAGCTGCCCAGTGCAATGTCAGCATTATGTGTGGGAGATCCTGCATGTAGCACGCTGGGCATGAGTGGGCATGTTAATGTTTGTATCAGCTGCTGCTTTAGTCGAGTAAATCAGGTGATCATGACAAGAGCATGGTGAGAGCAGCTGAGGACAGCTTGCACAGAAAAAAAGAACTCCACTAGTGCAAAGATTTAAAGGTTTCAATTTAATAAAATAACATTAAATCGTGTGAATTCTGATATATTCTTGGGGAGGGTCCGGCTTAAAAACTGTGCCAAATCAACATGTGGACAATGAGCCGCTGTGGCGACCCTGAACACACGCGATAAGCCGAAAGGACAAAAAAAATTTTTTATTATTTTTAAAAATATATTTATATTAATGAACACTAAGGAGATTGATTGATTGATTGTTATTATTTCCATCAACTGATATTTATGCCAGATAGAAGATAATTTTTTATTAGGAGAAACCAAACAATTCAATGTATTTCTAACTATTTTTAGAAACAGGAAACAAATCCTAACCTTCACTTCCAGATTACTACAAACCTATTACCTAATAACATAACCCATTACCGTATTCAATGATGTAATTCTCCCAATACATACCAGAGCATTAGCTTTGATATGCTCTTCAATACAATCTAACAAAAAACTAAATCAACAGAAGGATAAACAGAAACTCAGCATTTGTTAAATAAAATATGGCAGAAATCAGATAACCCTCAGACTGTTAGTTGTAATTGACTCTAATCTCTTACGGGAACGGAAACCCTCATACTTTGCCCAAATAAGTCAGACTCCTCGGTGGAGCTCAAAGCACTGCAAATAGACAAAACATAAGCAAATATACAAAAACAACTTGACCAATTTGACAACCCAGATGCAGCATTAAGAAACATGTTGCAAAAAGACACAGCACAAAAAACAAAAAACTAAGTTTATAATTAGACATATCATACACCATTACATTAAGGTGCTTCCTCTGACTCCCACTGTCACAGTCCCCATTTTTGGACTCTGGATTTGTTTAACTTCACTTCCTGTTTCTGGCTTTTATTTTGTTAACCCCCCTGCTCCACTTCCCTGTTAGGTTCCTTAGCTTTTTGTCCCCCATTAACTCAGATTGTTTTCACCTGTGGCCCCTGGTATTTACCCAGCTTTCCCCACCAATTGCTGCCAGATCATCTCGCCTGCTTCCTCTGAGAAAATGGCTGTGGATTATCGTGTTGTTGGACTTTGCCCTTCAATGCCCAAATTATTCGCCGTGTTTTTTGATCTGAGGTTTGGTTTTCTGTTTATTTCAGTCTTTAGTTTTCTTTCTAGTCTTCTCTGCATGTTTGATCTTCGTTAGATGTTTGAATGTTCATTTGTCTCTTTCAGTCTGGCAGTGCCTAATGTTTAGTTCGTCCCTCTTTGCCTTCCCTTAGTGTTTTAGTTAATTTCCTTGCACTATTATTATTATTATTATTATTATTATTATTATTATTATTATTATTATTATGTTATTTAGTTTCTTTTCCCCCCAGAGTGTTTAAGTTCATGTTCCGTTTAACTTTACTTTAGTTATAGCTGCGTGTGTTCTCTCGTGCTCCTCACGGAGTAATTTTTCTGATGTTTGCTTTTCTTTAAATAAACATTAATTTACTTTAACACCTTCCCTTGCCTTCTCCTCCCTTTGGGTCCTACCAAAATTAAAATAACACTAGAGTGGGACACCCACAGTAAAAACAATCTTGATTGTATGATTAATAAATATACAGCAGAGACTAGACCAAAACAATCAATCAACAAAATGGAGAGAAGATGTTGTGACTTGTCCGAAAACTAACACTGGAACTTGCACTGGAACACAGCGCAATGTATTTCCTAGTAATTAAATCTTAAAAGCTGCTGCTAAATTAAGCCAAGAACAACACTGTGCAAATACTGTAATAAATGAGGCTTTTAACTGCTACAGGTGGAGTCTGCACAAAATCTTCATGTTTTGGCAGAAGATGGAAAAGCTCACTACACTTAGCCAAACTTAGATTTGCCACTGAAGACAGTCCCCTTTCCCCAATTTCACACAGGTAGCTTCAATTCAAGGGTGGTAGAACAGAGGGAGTAAGCTGGCATTTGACTTTTCAAAGATATAGCATAACAAAGTCTGTTTAAATTATAGCATCATTTATGTTATTATAATTCTGGCCACCATTTTGTGTTTGGCTAAAAAAGTTGCTATGTCTTATCAGGACTCGTGAAAGTTAAATTTAATGATCTACACAAGGTTTTAAATGTTTTCTTGAAATATCAAGATGTTTTGTGACCATTGCACATGTACTATGCATTGAGACATCATATTTTGTTATTTCACACACATTTATCAAACAAGATTAACAAGTAAAGATACACATATTGATAAGTGGAGAAGAGGAAGTGGAAATTTGAACTGGTCACTGTTTAATTGGTGGAGAACCTGCTCCACCTCCAGAGCTAAATTCTACAGAATCCAGTGTGTCTCCATCTACAGAAGGAGAAATAAACCAGTTGCAGAATCTAACAAAATCAGGCAGACTGGTTAGAGAGCAGTTTACCCGGGAATGGAGTTAACAAAGGAACCATGTCAAGAAATTGAAGAGGTCCTTCACTTACCCTGGCAATGTTTATCAATTCTGGGTGTCTAAAAAAAAGTCCTGCAAGGACGCCCTCATTCTGAACCTTGGTGGACATTCAAATGTAGTCTTATTTAGCTATTGAGATATTCAACTTATTTTGTAGGTCTGTGGACTTTCAAACCAGACTATAGAGACATGTTGGCGTTTGTTTTGGATATGTACTTAGAAGAGGTGGGAAGTAATAAAGTACAAATACTAAGTTACTGTATTTAAGTAGAAATGTCAGGCATCTTTACTTTACTAGAATGTTTATTTTTATGACAACTATTTACTGATACATTTTAATACACACATACATACATTCTTCTTACCATTTTCAAAACAAAAATTTTAAAACTTTGTACATTTATACTGTGCAAGGAATGGCAGTCTTTAGCCATTTTGTCTCAATTTTAAGATAATGAACTTGCAATCTATGTAGATGCTCAATAAATGTAACATTCACAAGATTTCCTGAATAGACATGGCAAAAACTATCATCTGAAACATTGTACAGATGTGGAGTTATCGGCTGAAATGGCCAGCTGCTCGTTAAGAATTACATCGTTAACGCTTTGCACTAGTGTCGGCAGCGGGGAGAGGACGTCAGGGGAAGGGTGGTGTAAGTTAAGAAATCGTTCTGGTCTTTAAAGGGATGCATGAAATGTGACGTGCTATATTATACAGAGAAAGTAGATTTTATTGTTAGCTGTTTAGTGGAAGTTTAAAATAAGTTTGTTTTCACTCGAGGACATGCATGAATAAGAGACTACAACTAACTGAATGTTTTGAGATCAGGTTTGTATTTAAAGGCATGAATGATGTTAAATGTGGCTTAGCCAAATGCATTTTTAACTGGAGGGTACTGCTTATTTGTTAGGAATAAGGAAAAACAGGCAGTTGTATTAATTTTATGCTGTACAAGAGCTATGAAAAGACTAATATGTTGTGTTCATATTTAAAATCTAGCCATATTTTTTCAAGGTGTTAATGGCAACAGTAGTATTTAAAGCACACATACAGTATGTGTGCACATATAGTATAACATACTTCTTTGGGGGGGTTGGTCATGGTAATCCTGTGTTGTCTATTTTACTTTTTGACCCATAGTAGTAAAACATGAAAAGGAGACGACGGATTAACCCAAAGGATGAGGCAAAATTTTATATTCAGACTGGACATGACAAAGGTGGTCTCGGCATTGAATACATAAGTGCCTACAAAGGTAAATTTAAATATTTTGATATTTTTAAGATGGCCAATTTAAAAAAAAAAAAAATTTAAAAATAAATATATATAGCATAACCTTTTGTCATATTTCTAATTTGTGTATTAACTAGGTCGTGGCATCTTCAGTTCTAGTCCATTTATAAATGGAGACTTTATCTGTGAATACAGAGGTGAACTGATTTCCGAACAGGAGTGTGACGGTTTGACTGTAGTAACACAGTGGTTTTTGAGAATACTTGAACATCCTTTGTTGTGATTTGTGTAGAAATGTAATGCATGTGGCAGGTTAAATCAGTTCCATCTCATAATCATGTCATTATTTTTTTCTTTTAGCAGAATGTGGATGAGGAGATCCCTCAGAAAGTTACCGGAGCCTCAGACTCCCAACCTACAGTTACAGTTCCTGATAAGGTACAGAATTTCTTGATGCAAGTGGTTGTTCAGAAATCTGTTGCACTAAAAAAGGGGCTCAAATTATAGTTCAGTGGGGGCGGGGGAGGGTATAGCTTCCTAAACCATGCAGAGAGATTTACCAAATGTTCACCTAATGATGAAGTTTGCCATTAATAAATGTTTTCTCATCTCATATGTCTTAATATTACGTGTCAGATGTCCAGCTAACGTGAATTTACGTTGTTCAGAAATCTGTTGCACTGAAAATCAGGCTCACACAGTGAGGGTGGGGGAGTATAGTTTCATAAAATTATAGTCAATCAAAGCATTTTGACTGAACATATCAAATTAGTGTCTTTAGGGCTCAAGTCAGTTTGACTTTATTTTTTGGTAGTTTTTGCAGTGTTATGGTGTTCACAAATCCTAGTGTTCCTAAAATTACTGTATAATTACTATGTGTCCATTCAAACAGTGCTGCACAAATAATTCATTTTAATAACATTTTTCCAACAGTGTCGAAGACACAAGCTAGTGTGCACAACAATATCCTCTTTGGAGAAGTGTATTCAGTGTGTAGGACCTGTTTCTACTTTCAAGTGGCTTGGCTATAAATGTACAGGTGAGTGTTTTTAATTTGTGTTGCCAGAGACAAAGTGCATATTTGTCATATTTTAAGGTTTTTGTGAAAGTTTTTAAATATGTCTTGAAACCTATTTTTATTACCTGGCTTTTAAAAATAAAAGCTTTGCATTTTATTTATTTTGTTTATTTTATATATTTGTTTCGACTGTAGTAACACAATGGTTTTTAAGCAAACAGTCATATAGGAAGGACCTGATTGACAGCCATGTTTGGTTTTAAGCAAAGAAATGTTTTGAGGTGGATTTTGTTTCAGATCTTGGAAAGGCATTTAAGACTGTTGTGGCAAAAACTGTAAGGCAAATTTAGGAGGGAAAAGGCAGCTCACAGTCTTGGTTATGGTGAGTTTAATCAGCAAGACAGAGAAACTTGCAGAGCAGAACTACACTCAGGAGTGGGTCAGTCAGATTGGCAAGTCTTTACAGGTTATGGTGTCTTTTAACCACTCAGCTCAGCAGCTGAATTCACAAAAAGGACAAAGAAATGACTCAATGCAAATCAACCTTACAGACAAACAGGTAAAAAGACAGTGGTCAGTAATCTAATTACAAAGTCTCTGAGACTACTCATCTCCTATGTATTCCCTGCTGGGACAGCTTCCCGATGAAGCTCTGGTGTGCAGACAGTAGGTCTGCAGCTTTGCAAATTGTTGCGTTTGGTCAACTTAAACAGGTATTTGGCATTTGTAGGAACATTTCTCTCGCAAAGAGATGAAACATCTGATTCAGCAACTTCTAGTCAACAGACTATGGGTGAAGCACAGAAGAACATCTTAACATCCACATCTATGATCACAAGCAACATAAATTACTGTTATGTTTGTGGTAGAGCACAAACGAAAATTGCCCGCCACATGTTGACACACAAGACACATACTGAAATTGAACACATTTTATACCTTCCTAAAAAGTCAAAAGAATGCAGAAGGCTACTGGAAAAACTGCGAAATAAGGGAAACTTTAAACACAACAATGCAGTTTTACAGAGTGGAACAGGATCCCTCAATGTCAAAAGAAAAACAAAGAACAGCACTCCAGCTGAAAAACTTATTCACTGTATGTACTGCAAAGGGCTGTACATTTGAAAAGAACTTTGGAGGCATGCACGAAGATGCCATGAAAAGCCAGATGATGATGAAGACGATGAACCTGGTTTAAAAAAAAAAAAAAAAAAAAAAAAAGTATTGGGTTTGGCAGCAGCTGTGCAGACTGCATCGCTTCAGAAAATCTCAAGTGGAGTCTGGAAACTAATTAGCAAAATGAAAGAAGATGATGTCGCCTCAGTGGTGCGAAATGATGTCTGCATTTTGCAGTTTGCCCAGTCACTCTTCAACCAACATGGGCAGGATCCAACCAAGTATGAATACATGCGGCAGAAACTTCGGGAAGTTGGACGTTTGTTGTTGTGCCTCCGTAAAGACTTTTCAGTTCATAATATAGAAGATGCTATTAAACCAGGTAACTTTCAAAAAGTTGTTCATGGTATCAAGAAGATTTCAGGTTATGATGAAGAGCAACACACATATAAAGCCCCAAGCCTGGCTTTGAAACTAGGACATTCACTCAAGAAAATCTCTGACATCATCCACTGTAGGGCACTTATGGCAGAAGATGAGATCTTGATCAAATCCACAGAGACCTTCAATAAATTGTACAAGTCTAAATGGTCAGAGTTTGTGTCTCACGGTGCACTGAGCACACTGAGTGATGCCAAGTGTAACAAGCCTTCAATTCTCCCTTGCACTGAAGATGTTCAGATCCTTCATCGATACTTGGAGAAATCTGCAGAAAGCGCTTTTCATAACCTTAAAGAGGAAGCCACTACAAGAAACTATGCTAATCTTGCACAAGTTACGCTTGCACAAATTGTCGTCTTTAACCGAAGACGTTCGGGCGAGGTTTCAAAAATGCACCTCGAACACTTTCTTGAAAGAGACAAAACATAACTTCATGAGGATGTGGCCATGGGATTATCAAGGGTTGAACAAAAGCAATGCAAGTACTTTTGTCGAGTTGAACTCGTGGGAAAAAGTGGCCGAAAGGTTGCAGTTCTGCTTACTCAAAGTATGGTTGACGCTTTGTTACTATTAACTACTAAAAGATCTCAATGCAATGTTGGTGACAGAAATATCTTCCTCTTTGCACGACCCAACTCAATGAGCCAACTCAAGGGACAGGATTGTTTGCGTATCCATGCAAACCAGTGCGGCGCCAAGCACCCTGAGCATCTCAGGTCAACACAACTAAGGAAGCATGTTGCCACACTGTCACAAGTTCTCAACTTAAAAAACAATAAACTAGATCAGATTGCGGACTTTATGGGTCATGACATACGTGTTCATCGGGATTTTTATCGATTGCCAGTTCCCACCACCCAACTGGCAAAGATTTCAAAACTGCTTTTGTCGATGGAAAAAGGACAGCTTTCCAGCATTCAAGGAAAATCTTTGGATGAAATTGAAATTGAAGGTTTGTGTTGAAATGAATTTCTATTCAAAAATATGTCCAATGGATTGTCTTATACAAATTATAATTATTTTAAATACAGTAACAAAGTTGACAGTATAATGTAACTGCAGTGCCACACTTGCAGACCTGCCCACCAGTACTTATTATGTGTAATATCAAAATATGCTGCAATGATTGGTCACTCTAAAGTATTTCACAAAGATGGTGACATCTTATGACCAGCCTATACATTTAAGCTGTTGTAACTCTTGTATTAGCCATGAAGCAGTCGATATTTGTTGGCCATTGAACACAGATGTGTCTAAAAAAGAAAATGGTATACATATGGATGGTGATCTAAGCAGTTTTAACAGTTCTCTTCATAAAACCTCTGTGGTACATGTGTTCATACTATTTGTAAAACTTGTTATTCACTGATTAACACAGCTTAATAACTTGACTATTTGTCTATCTAGACATGGGTCTTTGTGCCCTCAGAAAATGTGTGTAATTCAAGGCTAAATGGTGTTGGACTTGAAATAGATTTTGGGGAGTTACTAATTCCAGGCCTCACATTTCAAATTGTTTAGTCCATACACAAGACCTATGTCTTATTTTGAGGTGCATTCTTGAACTTTATTTACCTAAGCCTGGCAGAAGTCTATGTTCATATGTTGTTGTAAATGGTAGGTTGGCAGGTATGCAGCTGTGTTTTGTGGGTTTTTTTTTTTTTTTTTTTTTTTGTCTTTAGCTTCTCATGTGCTGTTAACAACTGTTTCACCAGGTGAAATTTGATTAAGTGATGCAGAAAATGTTGTCCTTGAAAGTGAATCTGATGATGATGATGGTACCACCGATGCGTTGTTAGAGAGCGGATCTAGCCGGCCTGTGGATGCTCCATCAGACACTACAGTCACAGACCAGAACAATGAAGCCAGAGATTTGGGTAGGTTTTACAATATAATTTAGCTAGTTCCAATAAAATGCCTGTTACAGCACAAAATTATGTGAAATTTTGTTTTCAACAGAAACATCAGTGTCCTCAACAATAAATGAGACCATCTCTGACTCTCAAGGTAAAACAAGTTTATTTTTATACTACCTTTTTGTAATAGGTCAATTTAAAGTGCTTCACAATTATTAAAAAAAATAAATAAGGATTTTGCAATAAAAATTTAAGTGAAAATATAAAATGAATTGCTGAGCTATAAATTCAAAAAACTTTTTAGGCTGCTAACAAGTTCTGTAGTTTGTTTACACTCACCATGGACATGCCAATATGGGCTTTAAATATAACTTTAATTTTCAAGCTGTCTCAGAATAATAATACAACACACATTTATTAAATTAATGCACTCTAGCAAAACTGGTTGCATATTTGATCCATCTTTTTAGAATTGACAAAGTGCCTGTAAATTTTTAAATACTCCACCATACACTATGCAATGCATAAGGTCAACTTGGATCAAAACATACCTAGAGCAGTGTCTAATAATACTGTAAAGTATCTAGAGGTCTTTGAGATTAAGATCAAAATTTTTTTATTTGGCCTTTAAGCAAAAACAGATGGTGTAGGCATATAGGAATTTTTTGCTATCAACTTGTGGCCTTTTGATGATCAGAGGCTGCAGAGGGGAAGGGTTATTCTTAAAGTCTATTATTTCTTTTGTCTTGTTTTATATTGAGGATGGATTTATATTCAGGTTGTTCTCCCCCCCATAGACAAGTATGTCGTTCACCAGGCTTCTGTAACCTGGCTCATCCCCCTCCTCTATGAGGCCCAGGATGGTGTTGTCCTGGGTGGAGACGCTGTCATAGTTATACATGGTGAAAACTTCAGGGCTGAGAAAGCAGTCCTGCAGTCATCTTGTGCTGATTGAACGGGTGGGTGGGTGTTTGCCGAGCTCACAGTCAGGAAGTCCAAAATCTGTTTATAGGTGGGAATTGGGATATCAAATTTAGTCAGCTTCTCAGCCCGGGCAGATGGCAATAAATGCAGACCTCTAATCCAGTAAGAGCATTTTAACATACGTTCTGGTGCTGTCCAGGTGTTTCAGGTTGTGGAATAAAGCCAGAGCCACCGTTTCATCCACAGATCGGTTGGGGCTATAGACAAACTGGAGGGGGTCTACAGTGTTTGGGACCATGTGGTTAATGTGTGTGAGGACCAGTTTCCTTAAGCACTTCATGGCGACTGATGTGAGCACCACTGGCCTATAGTCATTCAGGGTTGATGTGTCTGATGTCTTAGTGACCAGTATATTAGTGGGTTTTTTTTTTTTTTGGAAAATATGGGGGACTGCTGCCTGAGTTAAAGATAGGTTGAAGATGTCTCATATACACTAGCTAGTTGATCCCCGCAGGCTTTAAGAAGTCTAGGGGAGACTCCATCTGGTCCTGCAGCAGGTTCAGGACCTGAACCCGAAAGGCAGTGTCCTCTGGGTTGCAGGGGGATTTTGAAGGGGTGTCTATGTTCAGAATGTATTAAGGCTGTCAGGGAGGGTGATGTCTCAAGAGACCACATTTGTTGGTTTACTTCTGTAGTTTCTGACTGCCTGGATTCCCTGCTGCATGTTGCATGTGTTGTTGTTCATGTAATAAGTTTTAGGGAGAATGTCCTCTTTGCAGCTCTGATGGACTAGCTCAAATCAAAGTCACGGCCGTGACACAAACTGCAATTGGAAGTCAAAACAGTTGTGTAAAAATTCGTCAAACAGCAATGGTAGGGAGAAGAAGAAAAGTAATTTCTGCCTAATCATCGTTTTAAATAAAATACATAATAGATTAACGAAACAATCATAGCAACATAAATAGCAGGACTTTACAAAAATGAGAAGTTGTAATTGTTTGAAAATGAAGGATAACATCATTTTCTAAATGAATCAGTGTCCACAATCAGTACTGAATAATCCTCTCTACTATTATTTAGTTAATTTTGAGTCTGCAGGTTGGATTTGCAAGTTTGTTGGTATCCTATCAGTTTAAAAGCACTTTAACCAGACACACTGCTCAACCAGGTGAGGTGTTTCTTCAGTCCAAAAACCAAAACTCTTGTACTTATTGTCTCTACTCATTGGAGCGTCAGTAATTTCACATAACTGTTGCACATGTGCAGTTCAATAGCCACAATACAGGAAATGCTGAATTGGAGCATATGACACATTGGTTAAAAATGAAGCTTGCTGGTTTGGGATTGAAAAAACATCATCCAGTGGAGTGGTGGGTCTAGAGGATGTACTTAACCAGCATTTGTACAACAATGGAGTTGTGGCACAAACAAATGAGTGAGTCCAGCCTGATAAGTAACCAAACATGAGTACAGAAGATTTAAACCATACTTGGCTGAAGTAATCTTTTAGGATTTGGGTATTTAAATGTTGTCATAAATACGTTTTATAACACAGACATTTACAATAGAAAATTGAAAATGCCTAAGCTAAACTAAAACCTAAGTGCTTTTCAATTCTGAAAGCTTGTTCCCTCAAATCTGATTTGCCAACTCTAACACTTTATGTATTTTTTTTTCTTGCTGTGCATAATTTTTAGATGTTGCTGACGAAAATCATTCCAGCAGAGCACCAAGGAGAGCATGGTCTAAGGCTGAGATGACTGCTGTGATGCAACACTTCCGAGCTCACATTCTTAAAGGAAAACTGGCCACAAAAAATGAATGCAAACAGTGTAAGCTTGCAGAAGGTACAGCTTTAGAAGGTAGAACCGTGAAAAATATACGGGTCACTGTTAGAAACCGCGGAATAACGGTAAAAAGACAGTCACAGAAACACAAGCCATAAACCTGATGTGTTGATATTCTGGCAGCTCATGCTTGGTCCAGTCATGCATAATGTTCAAAATGATGTGTGACAGCTTTAAGGTTTTTGTTGTATTGCATTGGCAGGCTGCTGTATGAATGTTTTTGTTATGTTAATGTATCCATGCAAGACAATTGTGGGACACCCAAAGTCGGGGTAAGTATTGGCTGTAAAAAAAGCTCACTCAACACTGACAGCTACAGTTTTGTTTTTTGTTTTGTTCAGTCTGGTTAATAAAAGTAAAGGTTGAGCTCAAGCACAGAGCTGGTTGAGGAAAAAGTTGCAGCAATAACTGTTTAATTTAAAATGTTTTGTTTTTAAGCCCTTATAGGTTTTTAAATCAACCATGCTTCAAATAGACAGTCAATAGATAATAAAAATAAAAGTAATCTAATGTTTAAATATATGGCTTCTGTGTTGTGTTCCAGGCTGGTCCTGTAATACAGCAACAGTTTTTTGAGTTTTGATTATGGCTGTGGTTTAGTCATGACCAGGTGTTTTTTTTTAAATTTATTTTAACCTATTTTTGTTGTAATACTTTTTTTGTTTGTTTGTTTTGTTTTGTTTTTTGGAAGCAACTTAAGGGCATCTTTAGTGTTAATTAAATGACTGTGCCAACAATACTGTGTTTTGTCAGGTTTGTGTATATATGCAAATGAAGTCCAGTATAAACTGTCAATCCCTTTAAAGACCCAACAATGTTTATTTGGACCATGTAAACCACATAATCAGCCGTCTTTACAAACCACTGTAGTGTCAGATTGGTGTGTATGAGGTTCTGTAGGTTGTATCTAAATTCTAAAGTGAACTAAAAAAAAATTTCAGATTTTTTGCAGCGTTTTAATCTTACTTCCATGTCTCTATGACATCTAAAAGTAGTAGTCTGTACAAACCACCATCGGACAGGTTTTGCAGGAATTGACCATGTAGTTCACATATCCCCGTGTGAGGGAGGGAGAGTGTGAGGGAGGGAGAGTGTGAGGGAGGGAGAGTGTGAGGGAGGGAGAGTGTGAGGGAGGGAGTGAGAGCGTTTGAGGGAGAGTGTGAGAGCGTTTGAGGGATAGTGTGAGAGCGTTTGAGGGATAGTGTGAGAGCGTTTGAGGGAGAGTGTGAGAGCGTTTGAGGGAGAGTGTGAGAGCGTTTGAGGGAGAGTGTGAGAGCGTTTGAGGGAGAGTGTGAGAGCGTTTGAGGGAGAGTGTGAGAGCGTTTGAGGGAGAGTGTGAGAGCGTTTGAGGGAGAGTGTGAGAGCGTTTGAGGGAGAGTGTGAGAGCGTTTGAGTACTCTGTTTTTTTGCACAAGTTTGTATCCTGCCTGATCCCTTTCTGGACTCTGTCAAGGTTTTGGTCTATGGTTTGTTTATTCCTTGTTATGCGGTTTGGTTATTTCTTGTTATATGGTTTGGTTATTTCTTGTTATATGGTTTGTTTCTCCTTTCTTACGTTTGTGCATTAGTTTATCCTCCGCCTGTTTTTTTATCCTGCCCTTTGTGTTAGTTTCACCTATTTAGCTCTGTTCTTAGTCCCTGTTAATTCACCCTCTTTGTGTGTTTATGGGTGGGTGTGTGTCTTGTCTGGTCCCTGGGTGTCGTTTTGTTACCTTTAGTTCTGGAGGTTTATTACCCTCCTTGTGGAGTGAGTGTTAAACTATGACTTTAAAAAAAATGACTTTAAAGACAATGATGCAGATGGCCCAGGGTGACCAATATCCTATAAAAACATATATTAAAGTAAAACGAAAACATTTTGTAATCGTGTGGCTTTTAGCTACAAATAAACAAAACTAAGGAATAACAGTTCATAAACATTATTATTAGCACATTATTATCATTAGTGGGTTTTTATCAGCCTCAGGCATCACAGAGCTGCTAGCATGGCTGTAAGTCATCTAGTGTTGTCCAACATCATGCACTTAAACATTTATTTAACAGATTTGTCCCAACCAGGTCTTTAGACAAAATAATAATGATCTATTTTCTTATATGACTTGGCTGTATTTTGTTGTAACATTTGAAAATATTATAATGTGAAAGCAAGTTAAAAGATAAGCTTTAGCACAATTTAACACGTTATCAAAAACACTATCAGTGGCAACCAATTTTTATAATTTTTTTTCTTTTCGGCTTATCCTGTGAGTTCAGGGTCGCCACAATGGATCATTGTCCGCATGTTGATTTAGCACAGTTTTTACCCCAGATGACCTTCCTGGCGCAACCCTCCTAACCCTAACCCATACCACAATGAACCACAGGGAAAACTGCTCCCAACAAAGCCCAGTGCCAAAGCAATGTAAGTACCCCACAAATAACTCATCCAAACAACTCAAAAATTACATCACAAACAATACCTAACTAAAACATTGTTAATGGTAAGGAATGCAGGGCCTAGTGGAAAGGGAAGAGTGTGATCTTTTCACTACTGTAATGTGTCAAACCATGTGATAACTGGCTGCGTATCCCTTGAGCACAATCACCACTCGATCGCTCTATAAAAGCATCGTCTCAGTTTGTGTCCACGTTTGGTATTCCATGCTTTGAGAGTGATTGGGGGTTAAGGACAGGTGCTGTCACAGTCCCCAGCTTCACTTCTGCTTCTGAACTTTTATTTTGTAATCACCTCTTTGTCTTTACTCCTTCTGCAGTGCCTCCAGTTTCACCATTATTATCAGTGTAATTGTTTTTCAATTCTCAATTCTAACCTGACTTAGTCCGACTTGCCTCTTCCCCATCTGGTACTGTATGATTACTGTTCTGCCTCTCTGGTTTACCCTTGCTCTGTTTCACAGTTCTGCCTCTCTCTATTCCCGCTGGGTACCTCTGCTCTGTGCTTCTCGGTCTCTTTGTAGTCGGACTTTGTTTCTGGGACATTGGATTATGATATGGATTTTGGATTATTGCCCTGTGCTTTTGGTTATGGTTCTGTTCTCCCTCTGAAGGTCGCCTGTGGCAGACTTCAACCTTTGCCTCCAGCCCCCACCTCCACTAACCATGAGCTGACTTCAAGATATCCAGAGTAAGCCAGTCATTTTAGAGAAATCGGAGAAATTGAACTCTAACTGAAGAGCTTGATATGTATAGTTTGGTATTTTGTAGGCACCTGCTATTATTTTCACATGCTTTAAAAAAAGTAAAAACTGTGGATGCTTTAGTTTGATGGCAGCGCCCTCTGGCATGACACATCTCAAATCTAAAACTGCAGATTAACACATATGTCTGCCTTCATACAATAAGCATCTTTCACAATTGACCTCTAGACAATTTCCAGATACAGATACAATTCCCAGCACAATTCACTTTGGATTTCCTAACCTGGATTAAAAATGCCTTTATTCGTTCAGACTTGTGCACAGATGAGCAAATCAAATTTCTCCAGTAAATAATTTATAAATATACTTCAGTAGAGAATGTGTCTTTTACTCTGCAGTCTCTCCAGTGGTAACTGTGTCTGCATTGTTGCCCTCTCTCACTCTTTACAGAACCATTGGATGATGAGTCATGTCCTACCAGAAACAAAATATCCCAAAGAGAATTTGAGTGGTAAAGTATGTAACCCTTGAGGATTTTCATTTTGTTTTCTACACATTCTTAGGTCATGTTTTTGTCCTCTACAATGGAAGCTGGAAAAAATAATAACATGGTATGTCCCATTTGGCAGCTTTGTTGGGAGACACCTAAATATTTCAAATACCATTTTCCCAGAACACTTCCCACGACAACAAACGCATACAGTCTTTACTGTCAATGTTTTTAATAGCCAAATGATTAGATTTCTCATAATTGTTGTTTCTTACATGAGATAGAGCCACAAATAGTCTCTCTTAGTTTTACAGTTTTCAAGTCTGTCTTAAACAATTATCACGTCCATACAGTATGTACAGTTGAAACCAGATGTTTACATACACACTTTAAAAAGACCCAGAGCCATTTTTTTTCTTACTGTCTGACTTTAAATCAGACTAAACCTTAGATCAGTTAGAATTATTAAAATTCTTCTTATTTGCTACATGTCAGAACCATGAGAATTTCTTCAACTTCATAAGTTTTCACACACATCCTAGCATTGGCTTTGAAATCTGTGTGTATATGTGTATATGTATGTATGTATATATATATATATGTATGTATATGTATATGTATATATATATGTATATGTATGTATATGTATGTATATGTATATATATATGTATATGTATATATATATGTATATGTATATATATATGTATGTGTATGTGTGTGTGTATATATATATATATATATATATATATATATATATATATATATATATATATATATATATATATATATATATATATATATATATATATATATATATATATATATATATATATATATATATATGTGTGTATATATGTGTGTGTATATATGTATATGTGTGTATATATGTGTATGTGTGTATATATGTGTGTATATATGTATATATATGTGTGTATATATGTATATATATGTGTGTATATATGTATATATATGTGTGTATATATGTGTGTATATATGTATATATATGTGTGTATATATGTGTGTATATATGTATGTATATATATATATATATGTGTGTGTATATATGTGTATATATATATATATGTGTGTGTGTATATATGTATATATATATATATGTGTGTGTATATATGTATGTATATATATATGTGTGTGTATATATGTGTATATATATATATGTGTGTGTATATATGTGTATATATATATATGTGTGTGTATATATATGTATATATATATGTATATATGTGTGTGTATATATATGTATATATATATGTATATATGTGTATATATATATATGTATATATATATGTATATATGTGTATATATATATATGTATATATATATGTATATATGTGTATATATATATATATATATATGTGTATATATGTGTGTATATGTATATATATGTGTGTATATATGTGTGTATATGTATATATATATATATGTGTGTATATGTATATATATATATATGTGTGTATATGTATATATATATGTGTGTATATATGTGTGTATATGTATATATATATATATATATATGTGTGTGTATATATGTATAGCTTTGTCTCCCAACAAAGCTGCCGAAAGGACAAGAGTATATATATACTCTTGTCCTTTCGGCTTATCCCAAGAGTTCATTGTCTGCATGTTGATTTGGCAGTTTTTACACCTGATGCCCTTCCTGACGCAACCCTCCCCAATTTCTACCGAGCTTGGACCGGCACTGCACAGCTGGGGAGGGAAATGGGCTGTTAGTGGTTCAATGTCTTGCCCAGGGACACGTTGACTTATAGCCAGGGCCGGGGATCAAACCACTTCCTCTGTGGACGACTGCCTTTACCAACTGAGCTACAGCCCCTCCTTGGCTTTGAACTGTATGACTTGGGTCAAATGTTTTGGCTATCCAACCACAAGCTTCTCACAATAGATTGCTAAAATGTTTGCCCATTCCTCTTTAGAGTCAGGTGTGTAGGCCGCCTTGCTCACACACTACTGTTCAGCTCTGCCCACAAATTTTCTTTAGGATTAAGATCAGGGCTTTGTAATGGCCACTCCAAAACATTGACTTTGTTGTCCTTACTTTGTTGCGATATCATTAGGGTCATTGTCCATTTGGAAGACCCAATTGCACCTAAGCCTTAACCTGGCTGATGTCTTGAGATGTTGCTTCATTATAGTTGGTAAAGGAGTCATTTCACTGTGGATAATGACACTATCTTACCAGCTTCACCCAGCATCTTCACAAGTTGATTAGCTTTTGTTCTGGGAATGATACCCACTTTTTGTCTCAAAGTGTGTTCATCTCTGGGACACCGAACCTGTCTACTTCTTGAGCAGTTTAAAGGCTGCACATTCCCATGGTGTTTATACTTGCATATTATGGTTTAAACAGATGAACGTGGCACCTTCAGGCATTTGGAAATTGTACCCAAGATTAAATCAGACTTGTGGAGGTCCACAATTCTCTTCCTGATATCTTCGCTGATTTTCCCATGATGTCACAAAAGGATGCTGTGTGTTTGAGGTTTGCAGATGTACATCCTGCTGTGTCAATGTCAATTATCTTATCAGAAGATTCCAAAGCCATGACATCAGTATCTGGGCTTTTCCAAATTGTTTAAAGGCATAGTTATCTTAGTGTATGTAAACGTCTGAATTTGAAGAAAGTAATAAAAATGATCTAAAAGATTAGCAAATAGAAAAAACTTTTCTAACCGACCTACAATAGGAAACGTTTAGTCTGATTTAATGATAAAAAAAAAAAAGATTATGTTTCTTTTTAAAGTGTATGTAAACATGTATGTTAAAGCATCAAGCACACAGTATCTGGCATTTTGCTGATGGGGACTTTACTCTGCTTTTTCAACCACTTGTTCAATAAGGTAAACTAAAAAAAAGTTAGGAATATTCAACTTTAGGGTGAAATCTATGGAAAACGTAAAAAGTTCATGCTACATTGATATTATATCATGAAAATAGAGCATTTAAGTACAAGCATGGAATGGTTATTTCTTCATCTTAAACAAATTAGTCCCAATAACATGTCAATTGTTAGTTGTCTTCTTGGTCTCATGGTGTCAAAATGTGAACAGCATGATGAGGACTATTTAAATTTGTCAATGACAAATTGTCATGGAATGAGAACATTTATTGATCGATTCATGGATGAGACATGTTCCATGAATCGTGTTGTGATTTTTGCAGTTAATCACCTTGTTAGAGAACAGTTCACCTGTAAAGGTTATAGAGCATTTTAGGTGCATGCTGAAATTTCACTTGAAAGTTGAATATCCCTAACTTTTTGTGAATAGTGTAATTCCATCTATTGCTTGTAACCATTTATCCCATTTTGGGTTGTGGGGGGCTGGAGCCTATCCTCACCTATTGGGTGAGAGGCAGGGTAAACCCTGCACAAGTCGCCAGTCTCAGGGCCAATGCAGAGAGACATTCGAAACACAGCTGTGACCATGGACTCACAGCCAATACTCTGATGTGTCAATGAAAACATTGCTAATTGTAGGCCTGCTTAAAACAAGAAAATGTGCAAATGTTTTATTCCTGCATTATTGCCTTGTCTGCTCGTACCAAAACGCTAGTAAATGACTGTCAGATATCTTAAAATAAACAACAAAATACTTGTTTTTGCAATACAACCGTAGTCTTAGTTTCTTCATAAGATTTTTTTAACATGTTTAACATACAGGTATTAATCAGCACAGATGCTAAAATATTTGTATCAGAAAAACTACATTCTCTTTCCCTGAGTGGTTAAAAATCTCAACTTAATCTGATGGTTTCTTTCTCGTAATAGCACCACATTGGTTTTCTCTGCGTTCAGTATAAACAGAGACTATTAGGGGTTTAATGCAGATTGGAGCTTATGATGGGCATCTGTGAGTAACAATGCAAAGATAACAGAATATCAAACTGAGTCATCTGCATAACAATAGGTCTATGTTTCATCAGCATTAACACCTAAAGTATTTATATATAGAGAGAATAATTGTATCCAAATTACAGAAGCTTGGGGCACAACATTTACAAAAGTACTGAGTACCTACTTTTCAGAGATCCCAAACAACTTTTAATAGATCAGTAAGTAAAGCTGCATACCTTTGCTTATTAAATGGACCTACCGGAAAATCATTTCCTTTATCACTTTCATTCCAGAAGTGCTTCTTTCTCAAGCCAGACTGATATTCAAATAGAAAAGTTTTCTAAAGAAATTCTCTTGTTTACTTACATTGTTTTAGGGATTTAGTATGTTCAGACAAATTGGAACTAGACCTATAGTTGATAACAGAGGAAGCCTCCCCTCCTTTTAACAATGGTGTGACAAATTCTGATTTCCTTGTTGTGTGGATTTCAATCATAACCAGGATGAGGTTAAAATATGTTCAGAAGGGCAGACAATGATGGCATCAGTAGCATTACAAAATAAGGCTCCATGTTGTCTGGGCCTAATGGCTTTAATAACATTCAGTTTAATTGCCTCAGGCACCTTGGTGCAGACTTTTAACACCCATGACTGTCTGTGACTGCTGGCATATTAACAGTTACAGACCCAGTGCTGGAACCAGTTGCACAGACAGTTGCTTCATCATTGTCTGGGTTTAATAGCTTGGCTGATGCAACAAACCATTTACTGTAATGTATGTGAGAGAAAAACATTCCTTCGAGTGCAAAATGCCTGGTTATGGTGACCAAATGCTACATTTGCACATCAGCAGAATTTCTGTCTGCACTCTCTTTAGACCAGAGCTTCATCAGGAAGCTGTCCCAGCAGGGAACACATGGAGGTGAGTGGTCTCAGATACTTGCTAATTAGATTCCTGACCACTGTGTGTATGTTCTGTAAGGTTGATTTGCATTGAGTCATTCCTTTGTGATTTTATGTAAATTGAGCTGAGTGGTTAAAAGGCACCAATAACCTATAAAACCTGGTCAATCTGACTGACCTGCTCATGAGTGTAGTTCTGATTTTGAAATGGAAAGTCATTTGATTGTTCTTCACAGCTGTGCGTGTCATTAAGGCTGTTTTTTGAGGTTTGCCTTTGATGTTAGCTCTTTGATTCCTCAGCGTCTGGAAATTAAGCCAACGTGCATTGATCGTGTTTCCATGGCTCTAGCCAAGGCTTAGTTTATTTTGTGGGAGTGCCTGTGTTTGGAGGGACAACAGTCAGGAGCAAGTTGCAGAGGCAGAAGCTGCAGATGAGAGATAGTGGCATCCAAAACAGTTTTACATAGCAACATCATATGAAGTCACAAGGAAATTGTAGAGTTTGTGCCTTCTGGAGGTTGTAACGAGGCAGCCTGAATTCCAGAAAAAGGTAACATAACTAATCTCTAAAGACAGAATGCATAACTTTGGTTTAATGCATGGGTCATTAGCAGAAATTATGGGCAGCAAATGTGTGGAATTTGTTTTAACACAGTATGCTCTGTAACATTTTTAGAAAAAGGCAGATATGACTAGCATCTGTAAACAAAAAAGTGAGTAACAGGGCAGGCTCAATACTGGAAAACTGCATTGGCGACTCTTTTTAAACAGTCGCTGAGATCTGATGAAGATCATGATGATGATGATTATGAAAACAGTTCAAGATTGCAAGGTGGGTTATGAGTAATGAGATTACAAGAACCATGAACTAAGTCATACCCACGCACATGCATACCATACTGCTTATTCTAGCCCCAGCTGTTAGGGCAAACAATGTGTCGCAAAAAGTAATATAATATAATTTAGTTTTATTTATTTGCTCTGCCACTAGACTATATCTATGACTTTTATAGGGGTATTTCAACGTGTACTCTTGTGAGCTACTAGCACGTATTAAGGTATGCAGCCACAAGCTTCATTTGCAGTTTGTTGCTTGTTGTAGCTACTGATGATTAAAATCCACTTGTAGTTGTTTAGCCATTGAAGAGCTACAGCCTTCCTCGTTTAATTTAATTTTCCAAGTCAGTAAATAACACTGTATGTCACACTCCAGTGGTGTCTGCCAAGGGGTGTGATATTTTTAGAATAAAGTGAACAGTCTGCGGATTTGTTAGAAGTAGGAAAAATGGCATGTGTCAAACGTTTAGCAACTCTGATAGGCGCCTAACTGTAGAGGCTAGGTGCCTGTCTCGAGGCATCGGCAGGTGCAAAGAGTAGCCTGTCTGCAAAATAACTTGCTGAAAATTACCAAGGGACATTTTGGGTTTTTTTTTTTTTACCCATATTGCAAGGCCAGGTGATATGCCGTGAATCACCAGCTATTAAAATACATGATGATGCCACAGCCTTTGCCACAACCTAAATTTGGTTGGTAATGTTTTCACTTCCCTTTAATTTTACCTTAAGCTTAGTTTCTTTCCATTATTAAGTTTAAGTATTAATAATTAAAGGAAAGTAGCATAATCGATTTTAGTATTGGGTTATTCGTTTGATATACACCGTTAGTCCATGTAGCATGCACATTTGATTAATTTTGTACTGTCAATACTTGAATTAGTGTAACTTAAGCTGTGTTAATTTACTATCATACCACCAACACATGAACCCTCAGTGCCTTACCGTTTTATCATGCTGACTTGGAGGCTGCTCCCGGGAGGTCTCGGAAGTCACGAAGACAGAGGAGGCAGGAAAATTTTCAACGTACACTTGTTGAACCAGCAGTTGATCCCGTATCTGATTGACAGATAGGATTTAAGATTCCTACCAACATTACTAAATGATCAAACCTTGAGCCCATTATTGCAGAAAGCAAAAGAGGGGAAGCAGGGTACGGAGCCTGACTGGACTCTGGATGAAGCTTCCTACAGAAGGTGTGCTTTGCCGTCACCGTAGAGCGGCCAAGCAACTAGTCATCCCTCTGTACTTATCTGTAAGAAGCTAGGTTTATCATTCTTTTGGTTAGATTTGAATTGTTCCTGTGTCTTTTGTATTTTCATCTTGTCTGTATGTTCACCTGAAGCTTTCCCCCCCACTCAGTTGCACCCCAGTCTGTTTATAGTCCCTCTTGGCTTTCTGTTCCTCACCTCGCACCGGTCAACATACCTAATTCACATCACCCATCAGTTTTTTCTTTCCATTTTTCCTGTTCACTTTCTTTCCCATTGTTTGCTGCTAGCGTGTCTTCCCGTGTTTCTTGTTTCCCTATTGTTGTCTGGTTCCTTGAGCACCAGCTTTAGAACCTTCTCAGTACATTAGTTAGTCTTGCAGTTTATCTTGTTAGTAAGTAAGTCATTTGTGAGTTAGTCTTGGAGTTTATTGTTTTTCTAAATTGTTAGTTCCTCTTATTATCTGTAGACAGCATTTTAGCTAGTTTCTAGATTCTTTATTGTTTCCTCCTACCTTCTGTAATGAGCGTTTTTGTTTGTCTAAATTGTTAATAACTTCCTTCTGCCTTCGGCAGGGAGCGTTTTCTGTTTGGTTTATTTCCCTTTGCCTGCCGGCTGTTAGTTTGAGTTTATATTTTTGTTATGTTGTTCCCCGTGTGTGTTGGAATCTCACACTTATGTTTGGTCATGCCATTCACTGGGCTGGACAATTGGGAAAGCACAACACTACAGCATGTATTAAACAACATTTTAATGGGCCTGAAATGCATGCTGATGTTGCTTAATTTTACAAGAGTTGCCCTCAGTGTCAAATAACTTCGTCTAAGACCCCCTCCAGCCTCTCCCTTTCATGTCCACTCCTTCTGAACACTTGGGGCATTGTTGGTCCAGTGGAAAGGAGTAAAGCTGTAAATCGCTATGTGATTGTGATTACTGATTATGCTGCCAGATATCCAGAAGTCTCCCCTTAAAATCAACCAAAGCGAAGGCTGTTGGTATCTGTCTGGTTCAGTTTTTTTCTCGAGTAGAATTTCCCTGTGAGATATTAACTGACCAAGGCAGTAATTTTATGCCCACTATGCTCAAACAGATTTATCAGCTGGCTTTTTCCTCTTTAAACTAATGCATGGTCATGAGGTTAGGGAACCCCTTTCGTAACTAGTAGTTCACTAGTTACGTTACTGTTACTTATTTTCTGTATGAGTGGAAATGAAATTGTGGTTGGAGTATTTGTTGGGTTTCATTTGTTAAACCACAGTTAGCTTCTAAATGCACTAGCTTACCTCTAACATTACAATGCTAAAGGCCATGGGGTGAATTGTGGGATATCTTGGCAACATCACAGTGAAATTTACCTCTCTGATATAAATTCTACTTTTACAAGGTTATACTACTATTGTATTAAGAGGTGGTTTTTGGTGGTCACAGAGCTTCAGTATGATAAATATCCTGTGTTACAAGTGACAACAATTATTTGTTTGTCTGTGCTAACAATTTCTTTTTTTCTGCAGTTATGACTAAAACAGGTAAGTCCAACTCCTACTGGATGGATATCTGAGTACCATTTCACTACTGGCAAAAAACCTGGTAGCAGGAAATGGAAAGAGGCCCTGGAGCGTATTGATGCTTGCCCATTGCAGAGCCAGAAGATGGTGGACCTTTTTGGCAGACAGATCGTTTCTTCTTGTGGGTTTCATAAGGTAGGTACATGATGAGTTATCAAGGTGTTATCATGCACGTCACCATATCATATAGAAGAATGTTTTATGCGTCACATTCTATACCCATTTTTATGTATGCATATTTCTGCATAAAACAAATTACAAATGGTTTGACCCTTATGGACTTACTACTTCTTCCCCTGCCCTCAGTCAGCAGAACAAGTAAGGACAGAGGCAGGAACAAATTCAAAGAGAGGCAGCTGCTCAAGTGAGGCAGAGGCATCCTAGTCAGGCACAGCTGTCAGGGAGGCAGGGACATCACAGGTAGAACCGGGATTGGAATGTTCAATGTGTAGTAAGGTTGTGGATGGAGAAAGATTCTCAGAGCACCTTTCTGACAACCATGCTGAGGAGAGATGTGATACCTGTGGGGCCAAGGTTTGGGGCACTATAGGGCGGCTGCTGCACATTGGGTCTCAACATTATGGGGCCTTATTGGCTTCACCATCTCCTACTGTCACTCAATATATAGTCATGTTTTAAATTGGTATTGTATATAGTCTTTAGTTGCTGTGTTTCCACCCTCTCTTTAAAAAAAGTGGGGAAAAAAAAAACACAACTCTTGTGGTGTAATAGCAACACATCCATCCTTTGGGTGGAAGACTCCGGGTGCAAATCCTGGCAAGAGTGTGTTATGTGCACAATCAGTATTTCATTTACTAGGTTTCATATACCAGTTTTTATTAAGATATTTGCAATATAATTTGTATTATGAATTTTATATTGAATTGTTCTCCTTTTCTTTCTCTCTTATGGTCCTTTGGGTTTTCTATGTATTTGTGTGCAGACATGCCCTGTTTTGTTACTTTCATTTCGCACAGCTGTCTTACCCTGTACTGTTCTTTATTTTTCTGAGGGGTACAATAAACAGTATGTACACAGTATGCAGCAACAACTTCTGACTCCTTGATTCCTTTGGTTTAGTGTATTACCTCCCCCGCCCTCTAGGCAGAGCTTTTTATGGGGGGGTCAAGGAATGTAACTGTAATAATAATAGTAATTGTCATAGATATCATGTCATATTGGACAGATTTTACGAGACTGGTTGTTGCAGCTGCAGAGGCAGGCATTTTCAACATTACCATTACCTTTATGTAATTAGTGTTAGACTGATAATGCAGTCACAGGTCTATATAGAGAGAGATATCGAGCTGTCAAATAGCAATGCTGCACACGTTTGGCTCAGAGTGAACAAACATTTAATTGACTGGTCTACTCGGTCGCTGTTGAATTAAAAACGTTCAATGATCAGGATTTGTTAACCCAGAGATTAGGGTTCCTAACAAGCCAGAGGTCACAGGCCGGGGCCAGTCCCCACACATGATTTAACATTCAAAAAGCAATTTGAATATGTTTCAAGAAAAGTTACACTGTTTTGTTTTTCAAATTCCTCCTCTTTTTGGATTAGGAATAAAAGCTCAACTTTACACTTATGAGATGAAAACCCTTTAACAACACATTGTTTTGCATGAGAATAATGACATTAACTAGTACCTTCTATGAACCAACTAAAACATTGCACAGTACTTACTATAACTTCAGAAGCAGAGCTGCATATGTGTAGTATTTGTTGTTGTTTTTTTAAATGGAAAGTAGTTTGAATATAGATACATATTCCTGTTTCTGCAGGTCTGTTGTTATTCTGATTTATTCTTAATGAGGTGTAACAGTGCTGTAGTTGAAATACATTATTGGTACACTTAGGGAATTTTGGAAACAGAACTGGTTCTCGGAAAACAGTGCCAGCAGTACAGTATAGTCAGAAGGCCAAAACATGAGAATGGGATGTTCCTGTGCTGTGTTGTGTTTACTGTCTACTGCCTGTGTCTTCCATCCTCTAATGTGCATTTCCACAGATTCCTGTAATGCATTTAATTGGAATTGAGCAAGTATGTTGAACATTTTACAATGTGTTTACCAGATACTTTCTCACCAAAGAGCTTGTGAAGACTTGCCCAGTCTTTAACACAAAATACTGGGGGGCAAAATAAGTTACATTTTATTTATGTATTTCCAAGCCTGGTGTATCCAGGAGTCTTGGAAAAGGATCTATGAGAGTGGAAGCTATAGCTGCGCATTGATACACAATTTGTGCCTTGGTGTTTTACACACATTTTCTGTTTGTAAAATATTTTTCCAACTTTATGCAAAGTAAGCAGAATCACTCTGGTCATGATAGAAATTTTCCTTTTGATTAAAAGAAAAAGATGAATATTAACTAACCCATATTGTTGGGTTTTTGGTTTGACCCAACCTGCAGGGTGAAATTAAGCAGTGGTTGGGTTTGTGCATATTTGACCCATCACTGGGTTAAATATAGTGACCCAACTTACAGGTAATTAAAATTTATTTCCTAGGTAACAACAATCCAGTGACTACGTAATGTGCTTTGAGTTATAAAGAAAGTATTTTAAAGAACAGGAAGAGTATTTCTACATGTTTTGGTCCATTTACAACAACTCAGTTGAGCTTTACATAACTGCTAATTGCATGCTGTGCTCATGTTTTCTGACCATTCACACAGCTACTCACTTCTATTCACTACTTCAGGTAATCAACTTTTGTTACTGTGAAAATACAGGTCAATACAGTTACAGGTCATTTAAAAGTCAAAATCTAGTCCACATATACAACATGTCTTTTTAGTGTAAATTGTATGAATGTACTTCCCTTTAATGTAGATACCAGAGCCTAGAAAAAGGTCAGAGACTTGAAAACTGAAAGCACTACAGCACACTTAGAAATTTTGTTACAGTAATGTTAAAACACAAGTTGTAGTGATGGATTTACCTATGAATACTGATCTGACCCTTTCTCTTTAAAATAAGTATTATTTTAATTCCCAGTGAATAGTAAAAAACAGTTTTCCTTCATTCAGATCAATTCAGATCATAAATATTCAAAACAGGAAATACAACAATACTATAAAATTGTAAAAAGAAAAACCCATCATCTAGATGTTAAATGTATAGATTGGTCAGCACCTTCCCTGACTCTTGTCCACTAAAACATTAACACCATTCTTTAATACCATTTATTCTAATATTGTTTTGGATCACAAATAGCCACGCAGCAGTCTAATGGAAGAGGATCCTGTTCCTGGAAGTTCGTAAACAATAGTCAGCAAAAATTCCCACACTGGTGCCCACTGTTTTGGGAAATTAATGTCCAAAACATAATACATTTTGTCAGCATGTCTCAACAGCTCAAAGGAGTGTGTTTTGCCGCAGTGCGCTTCTTCCAATGATGGCGTTGACTGAGTCCAAGAATAAAGGGGAAGGGTTTAGCGATTTCATTTCACCAGGTTGGTCCGAACCTGTTCATATCAGACAAAAGACAGTATTTAATGTTTTGGCTACTTTTAATCTACTTCTAAAAACTACACATACTTTTAGCACTATACGCTTGCTTTCTGTATATGGCAGTGTAGCCACAAAATAGTCCAAACATGACAGACAACTGACACAATGTAACTAGGTGTTTGATATAATCATCAAAGATCTTAGTCCAGATCTTATTTTTTGTCAATAAGTATACAATATTAAAATGTAAAACATTATGCATTATAAGAACCATGACATGAATCATACAACTTAGGCACAACTGACTTAAAGTGATGTTCATACAGCCAGCCATATGGGCAAGCCAAGCTTGAATATCAGAAATACATGTAGAATAAATGAATATCAAAAATTCACATTATTGGCATAGTATATATTTCACCTTGCTCAGGAAGCTAACGATACAGTTACTGTGAAGTAATTTTAATGATTTTTTTTATTTTTTAACAACTGTACATAAATTACCTAGGCTATTTACTGAACAGAGTCGACATGGCGGGAACTAGTAACGTTAGTTAAAGTAACGGTACGGTTATGTTACAGATTTTAAATCTCAGAATAACATCCCCTCTAGCTGAACTGTTCCGTCATGTCTCAACAAAATAAGTGAAATGTTTTTTTTTTTGTTTTTTTTAAGTGCATAGGAAGGTGCAGAAGAGTCGAAGCTCGTTCCACTATCGTGGGATCATTGCGCTAAAAACTTTTGCTTGGCGTCTTCTATGCGGTGCTGGGACCAACAGACGTCGTTCGTTGGCAGACCGCAGCGAGCGGAAAGGATTGTAGACTTGAATGAGTGAGTTGAGGTAAGCGGGAGCTTTCGAGTTAACTACCCTGTGAGCAAGAGACAGAGCTTTGAACCTGATGCGAGCAGCTACAGGAAGCCAGTGTAGAGATGTAAAGAGTGGTGTGACATGGGTCTTTTTTGGCTGATTAAAAATGAGGCGAGCTGCTGAGTTTTGGATCATCTGCAAAGGTTTGATTGTGGATACCGGTAACCCCATCAACAAATCGTTGCAGTAATCGAGACGAGATATGACCAGTGTCTGTACAATGAGTTGGGTTGTATATTCTGTGATGTAGGCTCTGTTGTTGTAGAGAGCAAATCTGCACGCCCTAGAGACTGAGGAGATGCAGTCTTTAAAGTTCAGTTGGTCGTCGATGATGACCAAGATTTTTGACCAATTTAGTGGGGACAATCACTGTAGATCCAATGTTGATGCTGAAGTTGTGTCGTGTTGAAGGTCTGGCTGGGAAGACAAGGACTTTGGTCTTGGAGAGGTTGAGTTGAAGATGTCTCTCACTCATCCAGGCTGAGATGTCTGAGAGACAGTAAGAAATGCAGAGACAGTGGAGTCGTCCGGAACAGGAAAGATAGGAAGAACTGTGTGTCATCAGCGTAGCAGTGATAGGAAAGACCATGTGAGTGAATGATGGCACCTAGGGATGAAGTATAGATAGAAAAGAGAAGAGGACCAAGAACTGAGCCCTGCGGCACACCGGTAGAGAGGCTATGAGAGTGAGAAAGATGCCCCCACCAGGATACCTTGAAGGTTCGTCCCGATAGGTAAGCACGAAGCGAGTCTAGAGCGGATCCAGAGATGACTAAGTCAGAGAGTGTGGACAAGAGGATCTTATGGTTCAGTGTCAAAGGCTGACGATGGATCAAGCAGAATTAAGACAGACGATTGACCTGTGGCTTTTGCAGCTCGAAGATATTGCACAACAGTCAGGAGTGCCGTTTCTGTGGAGTGACCCCTCTTGAAGCCAGACTGGTTGACATCGAGGAAGTTGTTCTTGGAAATTAAGTCTGAGAGTTGGTTGAAGATTGCTCGTTCCATTGCCTTTGCCAGAAAAAGCAAGGAGGGAGACAGGTCAGTACTCAACTACAGAGGGATCAAGAGAAGGATTCTTGAGCAGTGGGGTAATCAAGGCCAGCTTGAAAGAGGTTGGAAAAGTCTCTGTTTTGAGAGATGTGTTGATGACTTGTGTAATAGCTGGCATTAGTGTGGGTGCAACTGCTTGAAGCAGAGTGAAAGGGATTGGATCCAGAGTGCAGGTGGTCGGATGGTTAGAGAGGAGGAGGGTGGATACGTCATCCTCAGTCAGAATTGCAAATGCAGTGTTGGAAGAAGTTAGACGGATGTCATCATCTGGAGGCTGCCTGTGCTATGAAATATTTAACTTTAAAATACTGTTAGCAGAAATGCCAGTGTTTAACTGTTAAATTGTAGGTGTGAGTGTACAGTAATTTTACGGTATACACCACCATGTTAGTGTTTATTTGACACAAAAATAAAACATAAAGTACAAAAATAAACTTAGGTACTTCTACATTTCCCATAAGTCCCCAGAAATAAAAAAAAAACAAACAAGTGCATACATGTTTCAAGAAAAATATTGCTTATATATTGCAAGTTATTCAGTTGTACACTTGACTTAGTAAGAAAAAAAAATAGTCTACAAATTTATTATTAAACAAACAAATAGTAGTACAAATCTTTCAGGTGTCAGTCTACAATAAATTCCTTATTAACAGACATTACTCACAGATGTTAATGACAGACATTACTGAAGTCATGAATCATAACCTCAGATGTCTTTTGTAGATAACAACAGTGTAACAGAACAAGCTTGTAAACAGGTGTGTCTGCAAGTTTAACTTTCACCTGCCTGCCAGTAAAAGGGAAAGGAAGAAACATTGTCAGAAGTAAGGAACAAGATGACTGCAATGTTTGGCTGCATTTGTTCAACAAACAACAAAAAATTAGCAATAAAATTGGCCCTGCATAAAATAAAAATGGTAGTAGAAAAGCAAACTAATTAAGACTGACTTATTGACTTGCCCTACTTCTCCATCTGCATGCGGGTGATTACAGGTCCCCACATGCTTCTGAAAATCTTGTTCCTTCCCACTTGCAGATTTACAGCTGGCTCTATAATGGCATAGGAAAACATACAAAGGGGAACAAAGTCAGAGCTAATATTACCCCAGCTAAAGAAATATGCCTATTTCAGCAATCCGACTTATAACATTTCAATAAATATTCAGAAAAGCAACACTGGATTGACAGTGGTGGATGAAGTACTCTGAATTAAATAATTAATGGTGACAGGGACAAATGATGCATCTATGATCTGATGCTTTTATTTCTGAACTACTGATGTTGTAACATTGCTTAGTGACAGTCTAACAGCTCTGTGATTTCAAGAATAAAACACTGAAACCACAACCACAGATATAATGCTAAGGGAGCTGGAAATAAGCTCAGGATGCACAGAACAAAGCCATAGAAATCTGTTAAGAGAAAATATAAGAGTAAATTTATGTGGTTCTCTTGTAGCAACATGTTGCTATGTGTGCCTGATCTACATTTTTTGATGGGCTTTGAAAGCACATTTTGCCTTGAATTCAGTAGTTTGTATCTGGAAATAGACCATTATTCCGACAATTTCCGCTTTAGCTGTGTGAGCTACTGCAGTGAATGCATATCTCTGTAGATAGGCCAAAATCAGCACAACAAGCCAAAGAGTAAATGGCACTCAAAGCGCTTTACACTGCTTCTTATTCACCCATTCACACTCACAATCACACACACACATTCATACACCAATGGGGGAGCTGATATGCAGCTGGCCAACACTCACCGGGAGCAACTAAGTTGGGGTTCAGTGTCTTGCTCAAGGACACTTCGACATGTGACCGGAGGAGCTGGGGATTGAACCAACAACTGAGATTGGTGGACAACCGCTCTACCTTCCTGCGCCACAGTGGCTACAGAAATGTAGTGGTCTTTCGATTTTTGCTCTTAGATGTAGTAAAGTAAAAGTCAAAGTAGCCATAATTAAATCTATTTAAGTACAGTATTTGTAGTGAAATATTGTACTTTGTTACTTTCCCCCACAGGGGAATGAGTGGAATGTTGCCTTCTTGGCTAAATTCCATGTAGACAATTTTAATCATCAAAACAAAAACATTAGCCCACAACCATGAGAAGAATGCTGATGATAGTGACTGAACTTGTAAAAGAATGCACGGGGAAAAGCATAGGCTACTAAATAAACAAGGCAGGGATAAACATGAACTGACACATAAACAGGTAATACACAGAGGGGGACTAAGGAAAACTGACATAGATGAGGCACGAGCAAACATAAGTCACTACACTGGTAAACACACGGGGAAGTCTAAGGAAATTAACAAACAGATTAACTAAACCAACGGGACACGGATGAACAAAACTGCAAACAGGAATATCACCGAACCTCAGACCAAAAAAGTGACACAAAAGCACAGAGTCCAGAATACAAGAG
Organism: Channa argus; assembly: GCF_033026475.1. Lineage (NCBI taxonomy): Eukaryota > Metazoa > Chordata > Actinopteri > Anabantiformes > Channidae > Channa > Channa argus. The sequence goes on from NC_090202.1 coordinate 9,719,609, forward strand.
TCCATGAAACACTCATTCAGATTTTACCTAGAGTCACGAGTCTACTGTGGGGTTGGTGAGGGTAATAACAAGCCAGGGAGTGAGGGGAAGACTGAACTTAAATAGAGGGGGGAACAGGTGCAAACCATCAGGGACAAACAAAGGCAAAGCTGGGGAAAACAACGAAGGCACAGGAAGTAGGGAGAAAGGGCCACAAAATAAAAGTCCACGGACAGGAAGTGCACTGGGACCATGACGTGATGACACACTTGAACAGCATGACACTGGTTTATGTAGTTAAATTACTGTTACACTGCTGTTACTGTTAATCAACCACATTAACTATTAATTTGATTATTATTATTAACAGCTATTACTATTTAACAGCATTTAAGTTATTTAAAAATCCAAGACACAGTTGTAAATCCAGTGTAAATTTACAACAAACTTTCCTGAGTTCAAACCAACAAAAAATACAAAATATTTTTTTTTACTTATGTCAAGCTCAGTGACTGTTGAACTATGACAAAAAAGGTCTAAAGTGTAGACCTGGTAAGAGGACCATGGTAAGTCCATTCTTGCTCCTTACTGAACTGCGTTAAGTAGCCACTCATTTTATACTCGTGTGGTGTACTACAAGAAATTAAAGAACAGAAAAAGGAAAAGAAAAACAAGAAAAAACAGAACGAAAAATATTTATGTGCATTTATTGAAGTACTAATCTCAAAATACAATCCTGTGTTCTACTTCATGTCTCCATTTTGATGCAGCCAGTCAACCAGTCGGTTATGGAGCTCCAAAGTGGTCAAAATTAAATAAGTTCCTGGCGATATGTCGAAGTGTCTCTGGGCAAGACCCTCAAACCCTATTAGAAGTGTAGTGGTGTATCGAACCCTAACAGCCCATTCCCCTCCCCAGCTTTGCAGTGCTGGTCCAAGCCCGGTAGAAATTGGGGAGGGTTGCGTCAGGAAGGGCATCGGGCGTAAAAACTGTGCCAAATCAACAATGATTCGCTGTGGTGACCCTGAACTCACAGGATAAGCAGAAAGGTCAAACAAAAAAAAATAAAAAAATTATGAAATATCTTTAATTTTGCTTTAAAATTGCTCATTATGATGAAATATTATTTTGGAATGATTGTTTTCATAATAATACCGATTATTACACCTGCAGTTGTATTTAATTCCAGAGGCTTTTATTTCAAAAGGTAATTTTTTATAGTTGGCTTTTATTGCACGATATCGTTTTCCACATTGGCCTATTTATTTCAAAATGCCACTTTTCAGCAAAATTGAAGAATCAATGAAGGCAAACAGGCCTTTTCATCAGACGTAAGTAACAGCAGTTATACGCAGTATCAATTTAAATGCTCCTAAGCGCTAGATGGTAGTATACACCACCAACTGTAGTTGCTGCTCCAACAACAGAAGCAAAACACTGGGTGTGAATATCATTACAGTCAGTGGAGAAATTTGTGGATTTTATGGGCGCAGGAGAAAAAGTCAGTTTCCGAGTTACAACACAACGGTCAATTGATGACACCATATGACAATGCTAACCCAATGCCCAGACACTGGATACACAGTGCGATATCTCCGCAGCCCTTTGAGTGGAATAGGATAAGCAATGATCTACATAAGACCCCTGCAAAAAAGTATTGGTTTGGAAGATGTGAGTGATCACTTAGGTCACAATATATTATTGATACAGTTATTTAGTAGGATTTAATGGTCAGATGACTAGAAAGAGGACTACAGTAATAATTTTTCTGGATGTATAAGTAGTGATTTGGTGGCCAAGAAATTTGCCATATTAGGTTAAAATGTAATAAGTCATTTCACCCTCATTTTTGCCAAATCAAGAAGTTGCAGGTTTAAATAGACATTTAACTGCCACATTGTTTCATCTTTTTTCTCTTTTCATGTTTCATCCTTCAAGCTCATCTACATTGTACATCATTTTTGTAAACATTCATGTTTCTTGACAGCTGAGGTCGAAAGTGTAAGATTATGTAATAAGTCTGTTATTGTCAAACCTGTCAAACCAACACACAGTTTCCAGGTGATTTCAGACTGGTTTGTTTTTTTAATATTTGTTACAGACAAAACAATATTTAAAGACGTTACATAATCATGTTAAAAAGGAGCTACTCTGGACTGTCAAGCACAGAAAGTACATGTGAAAGTAACAATCACTGGATTTCTGATGATACAGAAATTAAATAAAAGACGATAAAAAGTCATACAATTTCTTTTTGATTCTGATGCAGATTGAATATTTATTAAAACAAAACTAGCAATCAGCCTATTAGTGGAAGGTTGACCTGTTTCTAATGTTTGTATTTTACATTTCAACTGCATGACCAATGACAGAAGGAGAAAGTTCCTGTTCATTCAGTATATGTGGCAGCTGGATCTCAAGAATGGGGATATTGTGGTCCTGTCCAGTCCACACCATAGTCCTCATCAACCTGGTTTCTGCTGCTGAGCCAGTAGGTGCACCCTTTATTGGATCTGCCTGGGCCAAAGCAGATTTGACCTTAAGGCACTGGTTAATTTAATTATTCATTGTAGAATGTTGCATGCAAGAACAAATATGGATGAAATACTCAATGTACTAACCTGTAAAAAAAATTACGTTCATCCTTACTGTGCAGCAACCAGAGCTGCAGGGGTGAATGGTTGGTTGTTCTCAGTCCGTGCTGATTCCATGCTGCCTTGAATGGCTAAAGATGATGCTGAATGTGATACAAAAAAGAAAAAAAGAGGAAACACTGCAAGAGGGATGTGAAATGAAAGTAGTTTTATTTATAAAGAAACAAGGGAGGAACAACAAATTTAAACAGAGGCTACGTCAATTAAGAGTGAAAGCTAAAATACAAACTAAGCACATAAACCAGGGAATTTAAAAAGAAACTAAGATACCAAAATCTGAACACAACATATGACAGTGAACCAGAGCTAACAAAAACTGAGACAGATCACCAAGGTGCACACCTATACAGAAACTGAGATGGGGTACACAAGGGGAACAAACCAGAGAAAAAGGGGGCATGAGGTACAAAATAAATGACAGAACACAGAGTATAAAAACTAAAAATCACTCCAACACGAAGGGCAAAACACTGACTTGCACCCAAAATAAAATACAAATTACGGAAACACAAACCAGGACAGAATGGCGTACTAGACAGGGAAAGGATAACTGGGGCGAGTAAGAGAAAACAGGACAGGGCAACTAAGGAATTATAAAGTAGGGTGGGAATCGATATGAGAAACGAACCGGTTGTCATTTAGCAAACGACAAAAAACAGGGCTACAATAAGAAAGAAAAAAAAAAAAACATAACCAAACCTCAGACCAAGAGACAGAGAACAGAAGTCCATATGAACAAGAGTCAGAAGTCCAAAATAATGAGGGAGAGAAGCTCAAAGACATTGTGTGACATGGATAACAGAGATGATGATCCAACAGAGAACAGAGGAGAGAGCTGGGTTTAAAAAGGCAGGGGAGCAGGTGAAAACCATAGTGAACATTGATGAGTGGTAAATGTGGAGAAACTAACTGGGAACAGGAAGTGGAGAAAAGAAGTACAAAATAAAAGACAGGAAGTGAATGGGGATGGCCAGATCATGACATCTGTGCAGTGCAAACAGGTCAATGTCTTCACCAGTACTGAGCAGTCCCTGAATGTCCAGCTGGGTGAAAATTGTGTCGAAAAGGACATTTTCATAAGCATCCCTCCACAGGCACTCAATGCTGTAAAGATGGAGACAAGCAAGGAAATGTTATTGAAATGTACCATTTTTTCATAACAGGCAATTTTCAAGGATCCAGCCTTTTGAATACCTTATAAGAATAGTTTGAATTATTATGCGCTGAAAATCAATTCTATTCATAAAGCATTTTTATTTTATAATAAGTGCATGTGTGAAGCTATTAAAAAAAGCAGCAATGTTGTACAAAATTAATCTAGGTTTTCTTGTTATTTCATTATTTTGTTGCCCCTACCGCTGGTTGTGCACACTTCTCCCTGTAATGTGAGAGTTGCTATTTCCCCTATTGTCTGGACGTGAAATGGGCAACCTTCACATTTTTACCCCCTTTGTCTGACCTGGGGAGAAAAAATCTCATGGTTATTTCATGTATTTGTCTCTCATTTATTCATATTCTTATTTATTTCATAATGTCCAATTAACCTATTTAATTTTGGTGCTCCATAGTCGGTCAGTATAAGCGATGATGGTAATTTACTGAACTCCAGCATGGTAACTTTAAGTGCTCTAAAGAGTACCGATGACCAAACCAAATACATCACTGATCCTAAAAGCCTTGAATAACTTACAACAAACCAGCCTCCAGCTGGAAACGTTGAGGCTGAAGATCTGTTTGCCAGAAAAAGGTGGCACAGAGTTTAGTATCTGGCAGAGTAATTCTGGGTTAGATAAATATCACTGTAAGAAAGGGCTGGCCCTAATCGAGAGGAAATGTTGAAACTGGACTTATTGTCATCAACAACGAGGAAGGTGCCTCGCAACAAATGGAAACTTGGAAGATTACTCAATGTTTCCATGGACACAGATGGCATGGTGTGAAAAGCAAACAAACGAGAAAATAAGATTTGACAATGCATCCATTTTTGAACATCCTATTCACTAATTAGTTGTATGAGTGGAAAACCACTGAGATGCAATCTAAAGGGGTTTACTCTGAAAACCTTTACTGCATGAGTCCTTACTGAAGAGTTCTATTGGTTTTGTAAATTACTAGATGTAGTTAAATATTTGTATAAAAGCTGTCATAAATCCGAGTAATTTGGTGGGATTGTAATTGTCTCAAAGACATGTTTATTGAAATGTTTTATTATTATTATGGTTCTGTTATAAATTCATAATTATTTGATTTCATACTACTGTTAAAAATGTATTTAAAACTGGGGCTGTATGTGAGATGCTAAAATAATGTTTGGTCGAAAGTTTAATGGACTTGTAAAAGCTTACAAGCTTTTACAAGCGGACATGTGACTAGAGTTGGTGAGGGGCATTACGGTGCCATTATGGGTCAAGCCAATGTGCATATAGAGCAAAGACACACAGCCCCATAATAACCTTATTTTGCACTTGGTTCAAGAGGTGCACTTGGTAACTTTTCTCTATTTATATTGATGTGTTCTCTTACGAGCACTAGCCTGAAATATTCTGACTTTGACTGGAAAATATGTATTCATTCCAAATGTCTTATGTCCTTTTATTTCTTGAAGTTCAAACGCTGTCTAATGGTAAAAAAGTACAACAGAAAGTAAACACTTAACTGTTTGTTTGAACCAGTGTAATTACAGCCCCACACATTTAGAATATCATCAGTTGATGACAGACGAAATTCTATATCAAGGAGCAATGTTTAAAGTAAACTGGCTTTCAAAACTAAAGCCATTGATCTCCGCTAACAAAGGATCGAGGAGGTGATGCAATACAGAGTTGAATATACCAATTTTGAACACATGACCGTTTTATTTATTTTTTATTCTGGAATTCAGCCCACATATTTCCAACAAAATGAAAGGCATTCCCAGTTGAGTGGGTTGCACTTCCCAGCAGGATGTTTTTTTTTCAACTCCGTCTCGGTAATGTGTCTCATATCTATTGGCTGACTACAGACAATTGTAAGCATCTGGAAAGGAATATAGTTAACACTTGCACAACTAGTTTTTGCCCTTAACATGCACCTTAACATGTTGTACTTTTAGATTTGTTGTGGAATCTTACTGGTTATATTTGCTTTGTTGTTAGGATCTTTTTACTTCATTTTACTATCTTTTAATAGGAAACTTAACTGTCACTGATAAAATGTATAGCCTGCTACAGTATAGGCCTATTTATTACAGTAGTTTCTACTGTATTTAGCTTTCAAACACATTTAAATCTCTCAGCTGTATCTCACTGTTATTAGGTTAAGTGTCTTTTAACATGAGCTATAAGATACAATATAGTAATTTTTCAAAATAATGTTAATTCTCAATCAAGAGATTCCAAGAGGGGATTTGCATGCAGAGTTGTACATGGGCAGACACGCTGTGAGTCAGCAGAAAGAGGTGAAAACTGCTGATTGTTACGGAAAAGGTTTTTAATGCCCTCCCCCTCCTTTAATGTAGGATGGGGCAGGCAATTTAAAAGATGCTTCAGAACCTTCAGCAAGAACTAACTAATAATATAGTTTTTAATCAGTATTAGCCCAGGGCATAGAGAAAGAAAAAAGTAAAAAAAGTACCATATATGCCAGTTATGTCAGATTTTGCATGCAAAAAATATGCCTTCGCTTCATTTATGCTCTTCTAAACAATCTGGACACAGCAATTTCTAAACCTGTAAATATGTTTTAAAAGTAAAATTTAGACCCTATAAAGACAATGATGTAAATTGTTCTTTCTCCAAGTCTAAATATTGCTGCTTCCAGAAAAAATATCCATATTGACAGCCAGCAGAATTACATACTTCCTGGCTGTAGCTCAGTTAGTAAGGCAGCTGGGGGTTGTGGAATACTAATGGAGTGGATTATAAGAAGAGGTGGTTCTAAATTTTTGCACCAGATTTTATTCATGTCTCAGCATTTTTGGCCTCAGGCTTGTTTTTTGGCTCAGGCTTTCACTCTTCGACATCTTGAGCTGCTTTTAGCAAAAGAAACGTTAGAATCTTCATTGGTCATTAGTGGGCACATTCACATGTGAACTCGGAAATATACTTCTGAATTCTGCAACGACACCACTTTTTATGTCACTTTGTGTTTTACCCTTTCTTGAGTATGTAGACCAGCAGTATAGTCCCTGAAGGTTTTGTGATCTACAAAACACACCTTCAAAAAATCGTTAGTGTGACGTCACATTCTGTTGTTTTTCAGTTAGGAAGGAGTGCAGACATGTCTGCTCCAAGTCAAGTGATCAAAACACAGATGATGTAATAAGTAGTTTAGTAAGGTTTAGTTTTATCATATCACATTTCAAATAAAGATATATTACAAACTTAAAAGTCTGTAAAAACTACTACTTAAAACTACTTAAAAAAAATACTTTAATGCAGTATCTTGTGTCAACCTGATTATTATGTGTGTCTTGCAACTCCACAACACTACTGTATTAACATTAAATCATAAATTAACAGTAATTTGATTAATAAAACACACTAGTAGACACACTGGTCAAATTCTAGCTATAATACTATAAATACATTGTACTGCATAATGTTTAATTCTCAGACATGACAATTTGGCAAATAGGGATAGGCCTTAGAAAATTAAACTAACTTGTATTTGTTAATAAAATGCCCTTGAGAGTTAAGCCTATTGCCCATGGACAAGTACTGTAAATGCAGAACCTCCTGCTAGAAACTCTTTCTTGTCCACTAAAAAGGTAAAAGTAAATTTGCTTGCCATCATTTCATCATTTGAGACTGCTGTTTAACTCAGTCACACTGATTCTGTCTCATCATTGTATGTGTTAGATAGGATATCAGCATGACCTGTTTTTAGAAACAGAAGCTTTCCTGAGTCACGTCCTTAATTTACCTGTTAGATATGCTATAACTTTTAAATTGTTTGTTTTGGCCCTGTTTGTATAGTTTTGAGTGTCAGAAAACTCCAAATAAATTGAACCCTGTGGACCAAAGTCTTAGGATTTTTGTTTATTAAAGGTGTATCCTGCCTCAGCAATAAAAATCATATAAAGCCAAAGTACTGTACACAAATGTATGTACACAGGAATCCTGGTCCTCATGGCCCCCTGCCCACCTTGTTTTCCAATTATTCCTACCCTAGCCACTACTGATTACCTGGATCAGGTGTGTTCAAACAATCAGAAGCTCGAAGATACTGTCTCAGATGAGTATGAAGAAAGTGGAAGACGCAGTGAGTTGGTATCTTCTAGTTTTTGACTGAGTGAACACACCTGATCCAGGTGAGTAGGTAAGGGGTTGTTGGAAAACAAGCAGAGCAAGGGTCCTTAAGGACCAGGATTGAGAACCACTGTACAAGGGTAAGTTCCGGTGTGTTCCGCTTACAATTTTTCTCATTTACTTACACACTTGTGTCCACTCGGAAATCATATTTTCAAACAGTGAGCGGCCTGAAACTGAAGCTCACTGCCCAAAATGACAGACTATGTTTGCAAAATTCTTTTACTCTAACAAAATTCGAAAAACATGCAACAAAGGTAAGTTTTGCCCACAGATAGCACAACTAGTCCAACTTTTACATTCTTTCAATTGGTCACTACACAGTAATAACAACCGATACCCCATGGTTACTGTACTAGAGATAAAAAACCCTCCTACACTCTGCAACTCCTATTTTGTGGGTGGCCCGGACTTACTGTAAAAAAGAGATTTCCTAAGAAACATTTTGATTCACTCCTGTCTGCAGGTCTTCCTACTTCCAAATGTCTTTGACATGCAGGACCGACATCTAGACTAGACATCTAGACTAAACCTTCTACACTAGACATATATAGGAAAGATCAGAAAATTACTTCAGAAATCAGAAATTACTTTTTACAGCACTAAATCCGATTTTCTTCTTTTGCCATTGTTACAGTCCCCAAACAACAGTGACCTGTAGACAGGTCATATGTTCAGTAGGTTATCTCACTGTGTTTCACTGTGAGATTGTGATCTAGTCTTGTGTTTCTAGCTTCCTTCTCTGACAGGGTGTTTACAGTTGGCAGTGGCACGTGATTCAGGGGGAGATGAACCCACAGAAGCAAAGATAGGTTCACTAAAAGCTAAAGCATCTGTTCCGTTTCTATTCCTCAGATCATATCGTCACTCGTAGTGGACAGAGTTATCATCATCATCCTCAGAACGTGTCTCACTGTGAGATTGTGGTTTGGTCTTTCTGCTGCTTGTTTTTGATCTCGACCTCTTCTCAGGTGTTGCTTTTGTTTTTCTATTTGCTGCAGGTATATCAACAAGTAAATCGTTGGCAAGATGCAACAAAGAGCAGAAAAAAAGGTGCATACCCTGTTGCTTCATGCCGTGTAAAATTGCATGCATGCCCAATCTGAGGGAGAAAGTCTTTCCACCTTTCCTTTCATAGCGTCCTGAGCATTTGCACCACTGTGCGATTAAATCGTTCAGCTGGGGTGCCCTGGGGGTGATAAGCTGTTGTTAATGACTGTCCCACTTTACTTAACTGTTGCAAAGTGCTAGTGACAGCTTCCCCAGCCAGTTGTTCCATACACTCCTTTATATACTTGTTGATGTCAAGAGGACATTTAGAAAGAGTGTCTGAGTCAACATTCACTTTTCCAGGTCGATGCCATATGTCAAATCTGAAACCAGAGAGTTCTCTCACCCATCTGAATCCGACTGCATTCAATTTGGCTGTACTCATGACATACGTCAAGGGATTATTGTCTGTATAGATGGTGAAATATGGGGCGTAAAACAAGTAATCCCTGAATTTCTCGCAGACAGCCCACTTCAAAGCAAGAAATTCCAACTTGCACGAGTGGAGACTGTAGTTCCTCTCATGTGGTGTGAGGGTCCTTGAGCCATATCCGATCACCCTGAGTTTGCCGTTCTGATTTTGGTAAAGGACTGCTCCAAGCCCTTTATCGGATCCGTCTGTGTGATGCACAAATGGCAGTTTAAAGTCTGGATAAGCTAGAACAGGTGGATTTGCCAGCATATCAATTACCTTACACAGCGCCTCTTGGTGTCTCATTGTCCATGTAACTGCAGTCCTAGGTGTGCACCTTTTACTTTCGTACACCACGTCTCCCTAGAGGCTTTGCCTCAGGAATCACCTTTAGTTGCAGAAGCTCATAGATTGGTTGGGCCAGTCTGGAAAAATCTTGGATATATAAGCGGTAGTAGCCCAAAAACCCAGCCGCCTCCAAATCTTTGGGGTCAATACGCATCCCTTCAGCCGAGACAAAGCAACCAACATACCTCTTGTTTGAACAAGTCGCACTTTGTGGCACTGAGTTTGACTCCATGACTCTGTAGGGCTCTAAGGACTTTCCTCAGTCCTTCAACATGGTCGTCAAACATCTTACGCTATGCTTCCACATAGCGTAAGATGTTGTCACCACTGATGATAAGCCTTTCCTTGATCTAAAATGGAAAACCAACTGTACCCACCCAGGGTGTCTGTAAGGTCCTGAATTCTTGGCAATGGTTGTTGGTCTTGTACTGTGTGTTGATTGAGAAGATGATAATCTACAGAGTCTGAGCATTCCATCCTTCTTGCGTACACAGACAACATGTGCTGAGTACGGATATTTCGATTTTACAATCCACACCTTTGGCAAAAGATCCTCAATGTACTCCTTGATTCCTTGTAAGGGGGTTTTGGAATGGAAGTGTAAGCTTTTTGAATGCGCGTGTTATCTTTCAGTGTGATGAACATCTCTAAACTCGGTGTACACCCCATATCATTCTCGTCTCGTGCAAATGCGGCTGTTTCCTCTCACAGCATTTTCTTGACAATCCTCTGCTGTCCTCTGCTGCTCTGCTGTGAAATCCACTGGTGGATCCCATGTTGATGTCCCACTACTTCCTGCATCCTGCTGAGCAGAGGACTCAACACTGTTGGTTTCATGGGGAGTATGTGGCCCAATCAAGTTCAGTTCCTTAGTCTCAATTACTTTTGCTACAGGTTCAATGCTCCCCGAGGCTCTCCTGCGGTTCAGGGTTATACTGTGCTTTGCACGGTTGCTAATGGGAACTGTGACATAAGGAACTTTCGCCTGAGAGATTTCAATTAAACTATCCCCAACATCCAGCTGTTGTAGCTGGGGATTGTCCTCATGTGGTTCAAAGAGTACAAGTGGATTTGAGGTGTCATATGTGGGGGGTACTTTACACTTAACATTTCTAGCTTGACCAGCTGGAATAACTACATCACACTGCCTCAATCTCAGCTTGTTTTGACATATGCTCTTGTCATTGCTGAGTTTCGTTTGGATGACAAGATGCCCTAAAGATTCATTGCACCACGTATGAGTTTCACCAGAGCAGTGATGAGCTCTGTATCACCCTTTGGTCCTAACACTAGTTGCTCAATTACATTAAAACCGATCAGAGGGGCATCCAGAGGAATACTGCTCAGGAGAAAGGGCACTTGTATTGACAGATCTGGGTCAGTTTTGTATGGAAGACTCACCACTACCCCTATCATAAGGTAGTGGCTGGCCATTTACAGCCAACACACCCAAGTCCTTTTTTCCTATGAGATCAGCTAGTGGCCGTAGCTTGTGGTCGGGGAGGTAGGTCTTTATCCACTGGCAGTCTAGGAGGCTAACTTGTGCCCCAGTGTTTAATAAACAGTCAACTGCATAGTTGTGAATGTAGCCTTTGATTCTCCATTTCCTCCCAACTAGCTGAGCTACAGTCTCACAGGCTTCAGTCTCATGTTTTGTGAACAATGATGGCCTATAGCTAGTCTTCGCATTGGCAGATTCTCTTCTGATACAGCTCTGATTTTGTGGCTTTTGACTGCCCATTTGAGCCCTGTGCTTGTACTTTCTTGAAACATCCCACTGCCCTATGACCTGCCTCTCCACACATGAAGCAATGACTGCATTAACTCATGCCTCCTTCAATTCATCTTGGGCAGCCATACTTCCTTGATGTTAACTTGGGTTTGCTTTGTTTAGTATGAATGCACTGGTAAGATGGTTCTTGGACCCTATTAGCTGGGAGGGTTTCAACCACTTTAGTCATAACATCAATTTTGGCAATAAGTTCTTCTATTACTTTATTGTTATTCCTTACTTTACCATTTGATGCATTTTCGATGTCTCTTTCAGTAGTAAGCTGATCACTGAGCATGCGTTACCATTTAACAAGAGGATGTGCCGAGTCTGCGCTGCCTTTCGCTCTCCTCACTGGATACTTTGTTCACCGGCCTTATTAGTGCTTTGTCTGTCACAGCATAGTCTGAGAGGAGGGGTTTGAGTTCAGTACAAACATCTGTTTATTTAGGGAGTAGGCCCTGATGGAGGTGCGCAGAAACCATCCATTCCTCATCAATCTGTTTACACAGCCCATGGAAGCTGATGTCTGATGTACTAAGCTAAGGTAAGAGCTAAGGCTAACACGACACTGGCTCTCTTTACCCAGCATTTTCCTCGCCAATATAAGATCAGTGGTGAACAAACTGGAGGAGGTTCGACTCAACATCACATACAGTAAGAGACTTTCGAACTGAAATGTTTTTATCTTCACGGAAACATGGCTACACAGCGGTATACCGGACAATACCATCGAGCTAGCAGGACGCCACATACTCCGGGCAGACAGAACACAGGATGGCTCCGGCAAGACCAGAGGTGGTGGATTGTGCATTTACATTAACAAAGCTTGGTGCACGAACTCCGTTATTGTCATGAGTCATTGTTCAGCCAACCTTGAGTTTCTCATGGTTAAATGCCGACCAGTTTTATCTGCCGCGGGAGTTCATTTCGAACATTATAACGGTAGCCTATGTTCCCCCGGATGCTGATGCCAAGCTTGCTATGAAAGAACTTCACGCAGTCATCAGTAACCAACAGCCCGCTCACCCAGATGCTGCGTTTATTGCTGTGGGTGATTTTAATCACTCAAACCTAAAGGCAGTGCTTCCCAAATTCCACCAGCATGTTTCCTGCCACACCAGGGGAAACAAAACCTTAGACCATGTTTACACAAACATTTCTGGAACTTACGTTGCTTACGTTGCTTCCCCACCTAGGACAGTAGGATCACCATTCTTTGTTCCTCACCCCCAAATATGAACCCCTCATCAATAATGTGAAGCCATCATTAAGGACCATCAAAGTGTGGCCTGCGGGGGTAGATTTCACATTCCAGGAAAGGTTTCTACACACAGACAGGAGTACATTTGATTCTCAGGCCATCAGTGGCTCTCAAATCGACATCGACCGCTACACCTCCTCTGTATTGAATTACATCCACTAGACAATAGACAATGTCACAACTTGGAATCAGATCACCACATACCCAAATCAGAAGCCATGGATGAACAAGGAGGTGCGCCTCCTGTTGAAGGCACGCAACCCTGCCTTCAGATCAGGGGATGCAAAGGCCTACAGCACATCCAGAGCTAACCTGAAGAGGGTCATCAAAAAGGCCAAGCACTGCTAAAAGCTAAAGATAGAGGAGCACTTTTCCAACTCCGACCCTTGACGCATGTGGCAGGGCATCCAGGCCATCAGTGACTACAAAACCACCCGCTCCACCCCCCCAGCCACTGATGTCCTCTTCCTAAACAAGCTTAATGACTTTTATGCGCGCTTTGAGAGAGACAACACTGTAACCGCTATCAAGCTCAAACCCTTACCTGACCACCCACCAATAACACTCTCCATCACAGACGTCTGCAGCACACGGAGCCAAACTCGAATGCTTATGGGTCATCAGAATGCACAGGATAAGTGTCATCGGTATTATTCTTTACACTGCTCTTCTCTGAAAATCTGGTAGGTGGGGATGCCAGCGTCATAGTCCCATTTTAAACACATGGCATTATAGGTTGAATGCATTTAACAGCACAACTAGAAATAAGATCAGTAATGGCATCTCTCATGGATAGCAGATGGGAAATTCCCTGATCCTCTAAGTCAAGCAATGCCTGACAGTTCAAATAACTGCAAATGCAGTCAAGGCAACTCTCCTCTTCACCCTGTATTACACTTGAAGGATTTAGGTCCTCTACCAGTGTGATATTCTCAAAAATTTGAAAGAGTTCCTTTGTTGTTAAGGCATGAAGGCTTTTCTATATCTCCCATATTAGCTCTTTTATTCCGCTGTCATCCTTGATGTTTCCCTTGGTAAGCGATATCTCAGTTTAGCAATCTCCAGCAGAGAGCGCTGTCCTGTGGTTTCTCTTGAGCCCATGGTTCTCTGGTTGCGTCAGTTGCACACTTGCAGCTTTACCATGCTGTTCCCGTGATGTCTGCCTTGGGTCTGTAGAGTTAAGAATCAGCACCAGCTCTCACCTGATACCAATCCCAGCGGTGCCTACAAAATTCTGTTACAGGCCCCAAAAAACTTAATCTTAATCAACAATTGTGACCGACCATTGGTGGGTGTCACACCATATTGTTTAAACAAAGAATATCTAAAGAAAATTTAAAAGAATCCAAATAAATGTATAGTTGGAAATATCCACAAAATCTAAATAAAGACATGAAATACTCTGAATTTTACATTTAGTCTATTTGCTTCTGTCAATTCGGCCACAGAATCTCACCAACATCACACTGACTGTTTTTCTACGTCTTTAATCCAGGCTTGCAAATATCAGCACAGAGGTGCAGTACGTAGCATCGTTTTAAACATCCAGTCAGTCCACTGACCAGATGAACAGATGAACTAGCTAGTACTAGCCGTAGTAGCCCACATGCCCTAGAAACTCATGCTTCCTGACGCAGCATTACCCATCAGCCCCTGAAATTGGTGTTCTCTGTATTTGGTATTTCTGTTTTACTGCTGGATAATTTATTTCACACTCGTGTTGTAGGAAATCATTTTTGTATTTTGAACTCAGAGTAAACTTTTACTTATGTCATATGATATAAGTTTAACATGACACGTGCCATGAAGTGACACGAGACAATACAGCAAATCAAAGCACAATAACAATACCACAAGGGAACTGATTATTGTTTCTAACTAGCACAGATCATCGGATGGTACATACTGTATGTCAAAGATAGAGTAGATTCAGGCTTTCCACATGATGTGAAAGTCATAGGTGTTGCCTTTTTTTCTGGTTCTCATCCAGAAAAGGGAAAAAGAAGCAGGGGCTGACTTCTTGTTCCTTCCTTCATTCTTTTAAAAGTAAACCGGTAAATGACTAAGCAGATTCTTTGTCACAGCTCCAGTCAGCCCCACCTCTGAAGTTGTGGTGTACGATATTCTAATCTTGACTTCAGCATTTTATTCAAATTCTTTCAAAGAGAGAAAATGTGCCTGAATAAACATTGTTTTTAGTGATTTACTTTGAATAAAGGTGTCATTTATGAATATTGGAAACACATGATTAACACTGATCCACAGATGATCTAAAAGGCAGAATAAGGCAGAAATTTACCATCTTCCAAGACACACGGAGAAGGGGAAAAGTGTGACAACATTTGCTAGGCATAACAAACATCAATGGCAGAAGTGTGTTGTGGTAGTATAAATAAACTTACAGTGGTGTTTTATCAGTTCTCACGTGTATCTCGTGGCTCCAGTTATAGCAATATTAACACAAGCCTGTACTTTCCCTGAAAGGATGAATTCATAATATTTGAGGAATTTTGTTTCTCCTTAAACAGTGTTCCCTCTGACTTCACTATACTAAAATTTTATTCTTTTAGCTGAAAAACTCCAAATAACATCACCAAGAGGACTTTTTCCATAATTAATAATTCAGATGATGTCATGGACAAGTAGGTGGACCAAAATTACAAACCTCATAGTATAAAAAGCAAGATGACTTATCTAAACTGAAGGATTCTCCAAATGATGTCATCTGGATGTCAGCTAGATGAAAAGAGATATTATTTTTTGTGAGTTCAGGGTCCCCACAGTGGATCATTGTCCACATGTTGATTTGGCACAGTTTTTATGCCGGATGCCCTTCGTGACGCAACACTCCCCAATTTCTAGCGGGACTGACACTTGAGCTGTTAGGGGTTCAGTGTCTTGCCCAGAGACACTTTGGCCTGTAGCCGGGACCGGGGATTGAACCACTGACCCTGTGGTCCGTAGACGACAATCAGACGAAACGTAATCAGAGGGAAATTTAATGACATTTATTTACATGTGTAGGCATCCTTTAAAGTCAATCTACCCTCTTATGTTCATTAGAATCATTCATTTGGATCTCAAGTATAAAAACATAAAAATGGACACATACTGTATAATTTATCTAGTTTGAACACAGCGATATACAATACTCCAAACCCTAACTGCAGCAATTTAAATTGACATTGTTAAAGTTTTTTGCTAACATTGTTTGATACCAAAACCACTTCTTTAAAACACTTGATACAGTCTGCATTACCAACATGCACCTTGGCCAAACTGTTAATCTCACCTCCTAAACACACCGAACTACCAAAATACTTCATACATGTGTCTAAATAAGCTTGTTTCACTAAAAAACTGAAAACAACTCTCGCTCACAAAAGGATATGTTATCATTTATAGCACACTGGCTTAAAAACATTGACAACAGGGAGTATTAAATAAATCATGACCCTTTATTTCAGAAGTTTCTATGATTTTGTTTTATATAAATCAGTATATTAATATAGAATTATAATGAAAACGTTACACTTTATTGACTGCACATAAACAAGAATAAATCAGAAATACAGCCATTAGCATTTACATGTGAACAAAAAAGAAATTGCATTTTACTCTTAGCATTTAACATATAATGGCAACTTGACTCAGTGTACTTTTGAAGGATGTTTAAATGTTGTTCAAACTTTGTCTCATATACATGTTCTGTCTTGAAATGTTTGCAGAACTGCTTCAAGGTCAGTTATTATCCAACAGCTGACTATCCCACACTGTAGTGACCCAGAGTCACTCAATGCTCACAGGTGCTTATCAAAGTGCTGGAAAGGGAAAAGGTTTCCATAAAAGGAGCAAATGGTTGGGGGTAGTAGCCTGAGGGTGGAGAAAGTTCTGCCTAGGAATGGAAGGTTATAAAACTAATGTGTGATGTATGAAGTTTAGAACTGCATAGGATGAAAACTCTGTCGATGTACTTCTGTACTTCTGTACTTCTGTATCTCATGCAAGATAATAAAACGCTAAAAGACATCCTGGATGTTGAAGCTTCTTTGCTGATTACACTTGAAGTGTCTAAGACCAAGTATTGTCATGGCAAAAATGACAATACCTGGTCTTACACACCTCAAAACATCTAACATGAGCTGTCGCTCTGATGTCCTCATTCCTGATCCTGTCCATCCTCGTCACTCCCAAAGAGAACCTCAACATCTTAAGCTCTGCTACCTTCAGCTTTGCGTCCTGTCTTTTCTTCAGTGCCACTGTCAACAACATCTCTAGTCTCACCACTGTCTTAAACACCTTTCCTTTCATTCTCGCTGATGCTCTTTTATCACACAACACACCTGACACTTTTCTCCACCTGTTCCAACCTGCTTGCACTCGCCTCTTCATCTCTTTTCCACACTCACCGTTGCTCTGAACCGTTGACCCTAAGTACTTAAAGTCTTGCACCTTCTTCACCTCTGCTCCCTGTAACCTCACCGTTCCACCTGGGTCCCTCTCATTCATACACTTGTATTCTGTCTTAATGCAGCTAAGCTTCATTCCTCTGTTTTCCAGAGCAGACCTCCACCTCTCTAGATTTTCCTCCACTGCTCGCTGCTCTCACTACAAATCACAATTGCATCTGCAAACATCATAGTCCACGGAGATTCCTGTCTAACCTCATCTGTCAGCCCGTCCATCACCAGAGCAAACAAGAAGGGGCTCAGAGCGGATCCTTGATGCAGACCCACCTCCACCTTGAACTCCTCTTTCACACCTACAGCACACCTCACCACGGTCTTACAGCTCTCATACATGTCCTGCACTACTATAACATACTTCTCTGCCACTGCAGACGTCCTCATACAATACCACCAGTCCTCTCTCGGCACCCTGTCATACACTTTTTCTAAATCTACGAAGACACAATGCAACTCCCTCTGACCTTCTCTGTACTTCTCCATCAGCGTCCTCAAAGCAAATACTGCATCTTTTGTTCTCTTTCTAGGCATGAAACCATATTGCTGCTCACAAATGCTCACCTCTGCCCTTAGCCCAGCTTCCACTACTCTTTCCCACAACTTCATTGTTTGGCTCATTGGTTTTATTCCTCTGTAGTTGCCACAGCTCTGCACATCTCCCTTGTTCTTAAAATTTTGCACCAGTACATTTCTCCTCTATTCCTCTGGCATCCTCTCACTTTCCAAGATCTTCTTAAACAAACTAGTCAGAAATTCTACTGCCACCTCTCTTAGACACTTCTATACCTCCACAGGTATGTCATCAGGAACAACTGCCTTTTCACTCTTCATCCTTTTCAACGTCCTCCTCACCTCACTCTTACTAATATTTGTTACTTCTTGCCTCACACCAGTCACCTCTTGTACTCTTCATTTCCTTTCATCTCCTCATTAATCAACTCTTTAAAGTTTTCCTTCCATCTTCCCATCACACTCCTGGCACCTGTCAATACATTTCCATACTTATCTTTAATCACATCCTTCCAATCTCCATCTCTCTGTCTCCCCAACCTGTGCAAATCCACCTCTCCCTCCTTAGTATCTAACCTAGCATACTAATCCTCATATGCTCTTTGTTTGGCCTTTGCCACCTCTACCTTCACCTTACACCTTATCTCTCCTGTCTAGTCTCTTCAGTCCTCTCAGTGTCCCACTTCTTCTTAGCTGACCTCTTTCTCTGTATACACTCCTGAACTTCCTTGTTCCACCACCAAGTCTACTTGCCAACTTTCCTCTTTCCAGATGACACAGAGTACCCTTCTACCAGTCTCCCTGATCACATTAGCTGTAGTGGTCCAGTCATCTGAAAGCACTTCCTGAACACCCAGAGCCTGTCTCACCTTCTCCCTGAAAACTCAGCATTTTCCGTCCTCTGATCTGCCTTTGTCTTCTTCATCTTCCTCACCACCAGAGTCATTTTACACACCACCATCCTGTGTTGTGCAAGTCCATTCAGGAAACATCAAAGAAACATCAAACATCAAAGAAAACATTCAAGCAAAACTGTTTAGCGCAATGATCCCATGATGGTGGAACAAGCTAACAAACGCTGCACGGTCAGCTGACTCTCTCCCAATATTCAAAAAACTGCTGAAAACGGAACTCTTCCGCATCTTCCTATGCACTTAAATCTCTTAAAAAAAAAAAATCCTTTCTGATCTCTTGGACTTGTATCTCGTGAACTGTGAACACTTTTCTGATAGGACTTTGCTTTGATGTTTTCTCTTTGACTTAGATTTTTGCTGCCTTGTACCTCACTTGTAAGTCACTTTGGATAAAAGCCTCTGCTAAATGACTAAATGTAAATGTAAAGAAATGTAAAGAAATGTTTGAAAACACCATGCCATATACAGAATGCAACTCTCTATAAATTAAGCCTGGTGTGCATTTCACTGTATTTAGCGTAATTTTAATTGTATAAATAGAGTTGCACAATAATTTGTCACCTGAGCTTTCTTAGATTTGGACTGAGTTGTGTGTCTCTGGAATTGTTTCAACGAGTCTGACACCAGATTATAAGATTTCATAAAGAGCATGAGTAGCTACTGAACACACTGTAAATTGAAACACAGTTGAGATTATGGAAAAAATGCAAGTATGTGATTAACTATATTTGTATCCCATGCAAACCAAAAACAAAATAGAATAGTTTGGATTAGGAATGATCCAGCATGTACGGGACCTGGTCAGGATTATCAAAGTGAGCTCATAATGCAGCTTGGAGGATGGTGCAGGTGTGGGCATGCATATGACAAAAAATGATAGAGAGGAAAGCATTGGCCACTGTGCCATTTTGACTGCACTGAGGTGAAGAGGAAATATCACAATAGGTGTCAACATTAGCTCATGAGGGATTCACCATGTCAACCCTGGTTCTTATGACACAACAGTTCCGGCTGACAAAAAAAAAATCTGCATCCTTGGGACATGGAATGCATCTTGTCCTATGAGAAAAGTATTTTCATGTACAACTAATACAATACAGTTTTTTTGACGGCTTTTCTCATGTTCTCAGAACAACGTGATGTGGAAAAGTCAGAAGCCAAACAAAAAGAGGAAGCCATTTAAGATTAAAGATACATTATGGACTCTTCATTGACATCTTCTTCTTCTGTTCTCCTGAAAGCTAGAGCCTCATCAGTGTAGTTAATGGAGTTTATCTACCCAGAGTTCTTAGTAGTTGTAATCCTGAGTAACACAGACTCAACTTCAGATGCAACCTCATGTCTAACTGAACTGGAATTCTATGTAATTGATCAATTACATCAAGATACAGTCAGTTTGACATAGTCTGCGAGAGTCAAATCTGGTGCAACAATGTCTCAATAGTCCCAACACCCTCTACTTTACCCATGTCTCTCAATGGTTGATCAATAGTGAAATATCCCTCAATCCACTCTGATCTGTATCCAGTAAATTTATATCAAGGTTCCCTGAAAAGGTCATTATTTCTTCCACTGTTATCAGTTAAGGAGCATTAGCTTGTTTCAAAAATTTCAAACTCATAGTGGATGCACTAGTCTGTATTCACTTTTCTGTTTTCTTTATCATATCACTACATGAGATCGGTTCAGCTACAGGTCTTATTCTGACCTTCCCTGGCTGTTTTTAGCTGTGCTTTAGACTCAGCCTTCAAATATCAGAGAGTGCAATAAGGTAAACACACAGGGAGTGATGCATCTAGCAGATTAGCTGTACTAAAGTGCACATCTCTGCTGGGTTCATAAAGATGTCATCCTAGTCCTCAGCCACAGTCACAGGCAGTGTGCAGCTTCACACTCCCATTTGCACACAGCAAATTCACAGGAGCTTAATTCAATGTCCTCACCAGCAGTATGCATCCAAAATTGCAGGTGAATGGGGTTTTGTGAAGTTGAAGCCATAATTCTCCACACAGTTTGTCTCTATCTTGGGAGATGATCAGTCACACTATGTCTGGCACAGGTGAAAACATCCTCATTCCATGTCTGGTTTTTCATGTAGGCTTGAAAATAGCATCTCTGTTGTTCACTCTGGAGATCAAACACAGCATGATCTACTTTCCCTTATCCCAGAAGAGAAGTAGTCTACTCTCTCAGGTTATTGTGATGTCACATGTTTCAGCATGGACTTTAGGAGTTGGGCTCTTCCTTCCACCATCTGCTTACATTTTACATTTACATTTAGTCATTTAGCAGACGCTTTTATCCAAAGCGACTTACAAGTGCGTTACAAGGCAGCAAAAATCGAAGTCAACGAGAAAACGTCAAAGCAAAGTCTTATCAAAAAAATGTTCACATTTCACGAGATGCATGTGCGGAAAAAAAAAAAAGCAGAAGGGAAATGTTTTTTTTTTCAAGTGCATAGGAAGGTGCAGAAGAGTTCTGTTTTCAGCCGTTTTTTGAATATTGTGAGAGAATCTGCCGAGCGTGCAGAGTTTGGTAGCTCGTTCCACCATCGTGGGATTATTGCGCCAAAAAGTTTTGTTTGGTGTCTTCTGTCCGGTGCTGGGACCACCAGACGTCGTTCTGTGGCAGACCGTAGCGGACGGGAAGGATTGTAGACCTGAATGAGTGAATTGAGGTAAGCGGGAGCTGTTGAGTTAACCACCCTGTGAGCAAGAGCCAGAGCTTTGAACCTGATGCGAGCAGCTACACAAGGCCAGAGTAGAGATCTAAAAAGCTGTGTGACATGGGTCCTTTTTGGCTGATTACAAATGAGGCGATCTGCTGCATTTTGGATCATCTGCAAGGCTTTGATTGTGGATACCAGTAACCCTATCAACAAAGCTTCAAGATGAGACCAGCGCCTGTACAATGAGTTGGGTTTCTGATGTTGTAGAGGGCAAATCTGCACGCCCTCGAGACTGAGGAGATGTGGTCCTTAAAGCTCAGTTGGTCGTCGATGATGACCCCCCCAGATTTCTGGCTGCCTTAGTGGGGACAATCACTGTAGATCCAATGTTGATGCTGATGTTGTGTTGTGTCGAAGGTCTGGCTGGAAGGACAAGGACTTCGGTCTTGGAGAGCTTGAGTTGAAGATGTCTCTCACTCATCCAGCCTGAGATGTCTGAGAGACAGGCAGAAATGTGTGATGAAACAGTGGAGTCGTCTGGTGAAAAGGACATTTTCTCTGTGGTCGCATACATCTACAAGAATATGAAAAAAACCCTTGTGTCTTCCAGGAAATTAAATCACTTTTCATTCATGCTGTATAAATAATGAGTGTGTTGTCTTGTTTGATCTTCGTCTGAATTTTGGCAGAGGCACAAACAATAATTCCCAAGGGATGATAAAAAGATAATGAAGTTGACGTTTTCATTTCGTTGTCTTTAAGTTTTCAGTTTAACTTGTCCGTGAAGATTATCATTAATCCAGGTTTCAGGAATCATGTCCAAAGGGCTTCTTCAGTCTGAATAAAGTGGCTGGGGAACCGTTATATCCTCCAGAGTAGGCTTTTGTGTCACCCTGTCCTGAATAGGCTCATTTGGTTTAACTTGTTTAAATTACAGGGATTTCCTCACTTTTATTTTTCACTTGTAACTCACAAATAAGCTGTTGTGCCCTCGACTTGACACTTTCAACATAGATTTAAATTCTTCTACTTACCAAGACTTATATTTTTTTTCTCTTTTGTTTTAGTGTCTTTGTTAAAACTTGTACTGTTTAACATTTGTCACCACATTGTTAGTATTAAATGTGTGTGCACCAAAAATGTATTTTGTTTGTTCTTTCTTGGGCCTGCATCTCAGTCATTGAACCTCATAATTTCCAAACCCAGCAGACATTAAAATTACAAAAGACTAATAAAATCTATATTTTGCTTAATACTAGGTTTAATTCCAATTTACCCTATTTTATGTCGACACATAAAAACATTATTGACAATTCTCTAAAAATTTAAACATGATTTATCTTTCTCACTCTTCCACTCACAACCAATCAAAATACTGCATTACTCAGTGTCTCACATCCATTTCTCAGAGGTGTAGCCGACTAATAATTAAATTGTTAGTGCAGTAAAAAGGACATAGGTGAGACAATGGAGGTGAAGCAAGAGCTAAATATAAAAAAGTAAACGTAAGAGACGGAAGAGGGAAGCATTGGTCACTGTGCCACTGTGACTGTCTGTGGAGGTGTAAAGGAAATATCAAAATACGTGCCACTATTGGCATTTAAGGTATCCTCCATCACCATGGCAACCATGGTTCTTACCACGCCACACTCGGTGTCTTACGTGGGGCAGTGGTGACCTCTTAGAGTTACGAGTTTGTCATCATAAGGTTGCCAGCTCAATCGCCCAGCTTGACATGAAGTGTTGCTTGTCTCACACTTTGCATTTCTTTGGATCTTTTTATTACAGGATTTTGAAGAATCAGTCGCTTCTATTTATCATTTATATAACTGTATGTTTCGCCTGTTGGTATGTAAATCGTCAACTCCAAAACACGAGTATTTAAAAATAGCGCATTAAAAAAAAATAAAGCACAAACATCCGTGTTACTGTGTTGTATTTGTACGTGTATTGATTTTGCAGTAGATTATAAGCAGTTACAAGTCATAAATGTTTTGATTAGATATGAATAGCGGTGTTTGAGTGGGCACACATCAGTGTGTTGTTGGCTAGTAGAAATAATCAAAAATATGATTCGTGTGTGTTTCTAAAAACGGTTTTAAAATGTCATGGTTGCCTTCGCTAGAAATAACTACAGAATTGTTTGGATTTCTGGTTTTGCCTTTGGAATTTTTGACAAAAATAAGCGAAAGACTCCAGCCTCTCTGTCACCAGTTGCTGCCGATCAATTAAGAGCAATTAAAAATATGATAGACGGTGTGTCTGAAGTTATTTCCTTTTATGTTTTTATTCCCAATTATAGTGAAGTATGTGAAGTATGAACGTGAAGTTTAAAGTATAATGTCTTTGCTGTTTTCCTAAATACTCAGTTGTTCTAAGTCTGATTTTGCCTCTGCTGACACCAGTCAGTGTGTCTAAACTTTGGCATGTTTTAAAAATTTGTCACTAAAAGTCAACCTACTTTTGTAATTTCGCTAAAGACACGGAAGCACTTGATTTCATCGGAAGTGTGCAACATGTTTTTTATCTTTTGCTGCTAGTGTTTAGGGGACTTTTGTGTGCAGCCGGTCAGCTACCAAATATCAAATAACAGCAAGTAAGCAAGGATGAGGAAACCGGTACGACAATAAGGGAAGGACAAACCAGAGTAAGTACATTTTAAGTTAATTGTTCTAGTTTCATCTGAGTACATTAAAATGTTGGCATACTGTACTCAGAACATAGTACACAAGTACGGTATATTGTGGGAGCCACAACATAGCTTGAGGAGAACCACGACTTGGGCTTGTGAAGTTGTCAAGTTTAAGGATGAGTAAGAGATGCTCGTGTTCAAGTCGACAGACAATAGAAAAAAAAATTTCCCCAGAGGCTTTTTCCTAAGCAAAGTGAGAAATATGTCATTAGAGCAATAAATGTAGCAAGGAGCCTAAACAAAATGAATGAGAAAATGATGATCTGTCAAATCTGCCAAAGAAGCATCATCGGATTTTAACTCCTGCTTTAATTTATCTCTCCTGGGTGCAGCACGTCGCCTCAAGGCAGCACCTCACTGCTCTGTTAATACCTGTTGTCACCTGTGAGACATTAGAGACCTATCTAATCCTATCCTATCTTCAGACAAAAATGATTTAGCTAATGTCCTTCTGTTGGAATTCTTCAAATATGTAACTCTTACAGCATGGCTGGTATGTGGCGTTGGATGGGCGTGTTGGGGTAGAGTGTACATGAGACCTATGCTCCACAGGTTTTAAAGTGTTTTATTTTTGGTAATATCCTTTAGTAGGAGTGGCTAATTGGCACTATTTAGATCTTTGCATCTTTTGCATCCCAGTCTTTGATACAGCAGCCTATTGAGTGGTAGACAAAGTTGTGTCAAGATGTCTCCACTTTATTCTCTCACATTATGTAAGTAATAGACACAAGTGGGCTATGATTTTTAGTAATTTATTTATTTTATTTATTCATTTTTTATTTATTGAGTACAAGCTTGTAACGGTCATGATTTTTCTGGTTACATTATTTCAGTTTGGATGGCATTTGGGTTCACCTCTGTTTATGGTAAGTAGGTCTGGTTAATTTCCTTTCTTCCCTGTAATGAGCTCTCTGGTGTAGGGTCCGTTTCTAAGAACACAGTTTATGCTCATTGTCTCTGATATTTTGTTTATCCAGCTATTTCTTTTTCTGTGCTGGGATGCTATTTTACGAGTGTGAGTTGTCTTGCGTAAGTCTGTATTTGTGTGTGTGTGTGTTTGTGCGTTTGTGATGGAGTGTGTGTTTGGTTTTCTGAGTATTGGGTTGGGGATGTCAGGGACCCTTTCACTCCAGCACACACACACACACACACACACACACACGCGCGCGCGCGCGCAGAGGGAGATACATTGACTGCAGGTAGTAAGAAGATTTTCCGTAATGACATTTGTTGATCAGTTTTTCTTCTTTCTTCTTGCAACTTCTGCGCGATGTCACCTATGAATGGTTTGTCATTCAAAGCCCGATCTGGATTTAAAACTTGGCCCCTGTGTGAGCCCAAAATAATAATAATAATGTTAATAATTATCATCATCATCAATTGTCATCATCATCACTCAATCACCCGGTAATGCACAAATTTCGGCATTCTATACTTCTCCGCATTCCTGAAACCCACTGAAAGCTGGGAAAAAATTTTTCTCCAAGCTGGAAACGACCCTGCAGCTGTGATGATTCGTTTGCCGAGACAGTGGGTAGCAGATTTTTGATTTGCTTCCAGGGTGTGTGACTTTGGACGGGTGTCATGTAATGACGCAGGAGCATCTGTTTTCTGGCAATTACCCTTAAATAGCATACCTTAAAAAAAATAAAAAATAAAAAAAATAAATCATATTTTTTTCCTCGTGTAACTCGGATTGCCACGTGCTTACAGACATATGAATCAGTCGTTGATTAAAAAGGTGGGCCTAAACTCTAACCTCAGCTACAAAAACAAGTTAGGACATTTTTTCAAACGGTATTTGCTTCTCAAATGTTGTATTTCTTGACAGAGTCTGCAATGAGAGCCAATGCAGTCTCACAACACCACTGTCACTACCGGTGAGTATTTACTCGCCTACCAGTGTGTATGTAAGATGTTGAGTGAAGGTAGGATGAGACGGGGGGACGTGGACCGATATATGCATTACGTCATTCAGGCAACTCCCAGGCACAGCACGAACATGTAGTAGCTGGAGAAGAAAAGGAGAGATAGTAAGGCTATGCATGTGATACACTGGCTATTCTGCTTAGACATTAACATTCATGTCAGATGTTTTCGATATCTTGCCAGTGACCTGTTAGATGATCATAATCTACGGTCACAATATTTAGGAGGATAAGCCGCCAATGGTTTTTGTGACTTCCTACAACAATTCAGATTCTTATCTGGTCCAAGTCCGAAGCTGAAATATGCAATGCATTAACATTTGGATAAATCCTGATGTTTCGTGTAACCCTGAGGTTGCTTACTCGGTTGTTCCAGTAAGTACTGTACATGTGGGTCCATGGGTACCACTGTAACTGTAACCGTAGCCACAAAGGACCATGAGAGGGCGGTATAGCAAAGGATAACATGAGGGTACACTCGTAAAATAATTGTACTGATGTATACATTACTTACTGGGATATATATGCAGTACTAATGACTGTAAATTATAATAATGATGATATTTTGTCTTTCAGAAATAGCAATTCGACAGTATACTACGACCTCAATGAGGCTGTGTGCTGTAAGAATAAAATTCATCTAGGGGCAGGGCTGTCATGCTGTGGAAACGAGACATTCAATCCTTCAGCAGCAACTTGTTGTAAAGCCAACAAGGGTGGCAGATTAACAGGTAATGACCACACACTGGTGTGAAGGAGTAAAAAATGGAAATGCTGGTTTTGTGATTTTACCGCAACATGTTAAACGTAGTTAAAAGTAAAAGGAAGATAAAAGCATGTTCAATTATTTTTAGATTAAAAATAATGAAAGTGATCAAATCCAACCAGATGAAAATCAGCAATACACAGGATGATCTAAACATACGTCAGATTTAAACCATACATGTCATTTAGATTAAACATAATACATCAAAGTGTTTGTCTCTTATTATAGCATGGACAGAATGTCCCCCAATGAGCTGAATGTTTTATTTGTTTTTTTGTCCTTTTTGGCTTATCCCTTATTCATGTTCGCCACCGTGTATCATTCCCCGCATGTTGATTTGGCAAAGGTTTTACGCCGGATGATCTTCCTGACGCAAGCCTCCCCAATAAATGAGGGAATAGCTCCATCAAAAACCTCTTGAGCTCCTCCACTATAACACCACTACATTTGTGGTTTTAAACCATCATACCAATAGGTCACGTAATTAAAGAGAGGAAAATACAACACAGTTAAAATGGTCTGCACTTACACATATAGCACTTTTTATAACTATTGTTACTCACTCACACACCGATGGGGGAGCTGCTATCCCACTGGCCAACATTCACCAATTGACCCGTTTAACACACTTTGGACCTCTCGCTGAACTCCAGACATCTAGAGTCTGGGAACTCCCCAGCACAGAACCATGCGCCAACTCTTACAGCTTCTATCCTGACTTCTCTGACCTCTGTATTTACAGAACATGTTCATCAGGGTATAAGTGAAAAGGTGTCAGCTTGCTGTGATGCGAACGCCTACGACACTCTCAATGAAATGTGCTGTAACTCCACCATTGTAGCTAAGCCCGTCCCAAAGGCAGAGTGTTGCGGTAACAGTAAGTACCATACCAGTAGTGTCTCATTTCATCACCATATCATACAAAGGTGTACAGCCTATTCTTCACATTACTTTCTGACTGTAAAACAAATCCTGATTCTCCTAGCACTGCAACATGTTTGCTTTTGTAATGTAACACATAACCTGTTTTATTTTATTCTGTCCTGTCCAAAGACTTGTAATCTGCAGGATCTACAGTAGATTTCTTGTCTGAGTCATGGCTCACATAAATTTGTGATCCTTCCCTCAGAGGCTATTGATGCAGACAAGCAGCTGTGTTGTGGACCCAACAGTAACAAAATTATTCTGAACAAGAAAACAAGCAACAGCGTCTGCTGTCTCCATAAACAGTTCGACAAACGGACCCAGTGCTGCACTGTAGTGGAGGGTGAACCTCAGCCACAACCCCTTAATTCAAGTGAATGTAAAAAAGAACATGGTGCGTTAATATGAGCACATCATTTTATAATAAGTTTTCTTGGCCAGGATAGATTTTTATCTATAGCTTCATATTCTATGATGTATTCTATGATGCTATTTCTATTTGTATAACTAGAAAAATGAGTCACAGACGCATGTAATCAAATTCACACATTTGTTGTAATTTTGATCATCTGCATGCACTCAGAAGTCTTTGTGTTCTATCTCCACAGATGAACAACACCAGGTAAGAACCAACATTTCCTTTCAAATTTTGTAGAACTGCTGTAAGAGACAACTGTCCAGATGGAGATATAATATTCACTGGATATAAACTTTTATGTCATATAAGATACAACAACAAAAATAACAATAAAAAGCCACAGAAACCTCTGTTAAGTGTGCTTTGCAGTATGTTTAAACCCTTTGTGATTGGGTTGCATTGGATCACCAGAGCAGTCAAGTAGGTGGTAACTGTTTGAGATATTTAGATTTTTGTGCTTTATTTTTATTTTTTAGAAACCTGAAGCTGAAATCGTGCAGTAAGTCAAACACAAACACTCACAATACATAGTTAACCTTACCTCTTGCTAAGTACCTTCCCTCTTGCTTTGATTTTTTCTTAATTATTGTTGGGTGGCAACCCAACAATAATCTCAGTACACTGGTCCAGATACAGAAGCTCAGGTTTTATCCTAAAACTGTATACTGTACAAGGTACAGTTGCTCAAAATATTCTGCAAACAACATTTAAAAATGCAAAGCATAATCAGAAAGAGCAATATGGTGTAATAAATCACAACCATACCATCATTTTAGCTTGAAAAATGAACACTGGGCTGTTTAGCACAATGCTTTTAACAGTGGATTTTGGTCTTGACACAACACTGAAACTGCTTTAATGAAGCTTTTTATGACATCAGAGGTTGTGTCCTTACATTATTGGCTCTCGTAGCTGCATTTCCCAGTGCATTCACAAAATACTGATGGATAAACCTGAACACTGGTGTCGCTAAACCATTTTGATCTAATCTCTAAAACAGGAACTATTTTATGGTAGCTGGAACCTGTACTGAGCAACAGATTAACATCTGGAGTTCCACAGGGGTAAATTCTACTTATCTCGTCGAGCTTCAAATCTACATTTGCAAAATAAGGTTAAACAATGTAAATCCTATTGTTTACATCCATGCTTACTAGCTAACCCTCTTTTACATCTAGGATTTGTTTGGCACATTGAATAACTGTCACATGCGAAACAGTGGTAAAGAGTACTTGTCAGCATTCATGTGTCATTGACTGCTTTTGTATTTGTTTTTTTCTTATCTTTCAAAGGCAGGAACAACATGTCCCTGTGAAATGTCTCTTCTTGAAGAGAAACCCCACAAAGCCACGTATGCACTCCGGCTCAGGTATGACCTTATGTGTGAACGTTCGGTTATTTAATGAGACCTATGACCGTCTTGATGCTGAAATAAACGAAATATAAAATCTGTGCTCCATGTAGTTAGTGCTTGGTGAGCGGTCAGATCATCTTATATTATCTTACATCTTATGTATTGATATTCGTCTGTTAGACAGTGTTGATTTTTGGTAGTGAGCTTAAGAGCAGCTAAGTGTTTACCTGTGTTGCTGTTGTTTTTCTTGGCAGGGCAGTGAAAACTAATAAGATTTCAACCCGATGGCCATGCTGTAATGCTGTAATATATGAATATCTGAGTGACGATATTGATGATGAAAGTGATGATAAGCACATGAGGAAGCAAAGCTAAAAGGCTGAGTGTTCAGGAAGTAGAAAATACTCCTGCTTATCTGAAAGCTAGTTCAGCAATAAAGAAGGCTTTGTCAAAACATCAGGAGCTTACATAAGTTTCTTTCTTTCCAGACAACATTCTGATTTGGGGTGTGGGAACTCTTTGTCCACAGGCTGTAGTCGTCTCATTTTATTCAGGTGCCTATATTTTGTGGTCTGGTGGTTCAGAGACCTTTCCAGACAGTAAAGTATGTCTCATGACTTACCAGGTTTGTTTTGTATTTCGATGTTGGCCAGAAATCGGGACACATAAACGAAGTGTGGGGAGATAATTTGCAAGCTGGAGACATGTAGGGGCAGCTTGTACTTAAAAAAGGGCATGTGTCTCACTGAGAGAAAAAAAGGCCTGCACATGTTTTATTTCTGTATTTAATTACAGTCCATAGCTGTATGCTCATGCAGATATAAATGTTTTCAATGCAGTGGGTTAATATATGATATGCTGTACATTACCGTAACTACTGGAGGCCAAGCTTCAATAAGGTTAGTTCGGTTATAAAGGAGACAAAATACTAGTGTACAGCCAGAGCAGTTTTGTGTCCGTGATTTAGGATCACTGAAATACAAAAAATAAATTGTAATCTCACAATAACAGTTGAGGCAAAACAGTAATATGTAACTAAAATGGGAAGAGATGAGTGGTTAATCAATGACAGCCAGATTGATTGCCTGGAATGTCTTTTGGCCAGACACAGGTGATAGCGGTGAGGTAGGGATTGTTCAACACATCATGGCAGTTTGTACTTGAAGCTGTTCTGCAGCGTGTTCAGACCTTTTACGGTGGTTACTGTGATGAAGGGAAGTCCAAATGAGAGGCAGGTGGTTGAGCACCACCTAGGGGGCAAAATGTGCACGCAAAAATTAGCTACTTTTACCGCAGGGGGTCTTCATCGGTGCCGCAGAATGGCATGTATTACAGTATATTGTCTGTAGGTGGCGCCCAGCTCACACTCACAGGTACAGCCCCCAGTGCATACACAAACTCTACCCTATACCCCAATGTAAGCACATCTGAAGTAAAGAATAAATGCTGTGGTTGGGGTTTACTGAAAGCTTTTTATTATGTGTGGATTTGGTGTCAGATCAGCTATTTTTCAATGAAATGTGTTTTCGCACCAAAAGAGTAGAATAAGCTGTGGAAAAACAAGCCTGTTAACTTAGTTCAGTGTTTTGTAGATTTGAATTGCAGTTTATCCGTAGAACTCAGTTAAACCTTTCCCCAAAAACCAGTGTGAACTTCAAACAACAACATACAAATGAATAGTTTCTTCCCCAGGCATTGGGATAAGGTACTTTTCTCAGCACACACATCAGCACCTGACTCCTCATCTTGGAGGAGATCTTGTAAACATTACATCATTTTATTGTCGACGAAAGTCTGGAAAAAGCTTTCTTCAACAGTAGAGTAGCTCAGGGCTAGAGGACAGGAAATCACGAGGGATTGCATGTTGATTTCAAAGGCACTGTTGTTTAGGTATTTGTTCACACCATCCTCTAACAGTGTGCATAAAAATGTCAGATTAGGTGACGGGTTCCCATACATGTGTATCAAGAAGGGTATTTCCCAGATTTTATTATACTTCTTTCTGTCATTCCCACAGGCTCCACACTGTTTTCGATTAACTGTTCTGTCCTATGTCAACCTTCCCAACCCCACACCCTCTGTGTAGGTCAATGTGACAATACCCCCACTGTGTTTGACACAAGCTCACATATTTGTTGTGATGGCTGTGTATCTCTGAGGAAGCCCTGGGAAGATCAAGTAATGTATTAATTCATTTTTCTCTTCTTGATGCTCATGCATTAAATGTTTTTCTGGAATGGTTAAAGGCTTTATCCTTTTTCCCGTGGGAAACTTCAGAGAGGTTTGTAGGCCTGTAGGAAATTAGATTCCCTCATTCATCATCTAACCAGTCCAACATAAAAAGTTTCAATAAATAATCCTTTCATATCTTGCTGTCTATTAGCAAAAACCGCACATTTCTTCATTATAATAGAAAGAAAGAATTATTTACCTTTGAGAACTGACACCTGGTCACACCATTTAGTACTCACACAAAAAAAACCAAAGCCTGCTGTTTTGGTGCAGCTTCATAGTTAAAGCTCGGAGCTCCACCCCACTCCCCTTAATACAGTAAGGAAGGGTGTTTTGTGTGCAAAACATATAAAACCCTGAAGTTGTTAGCATCGTCAACGTACTACGTATACGAAAGGATGATATAACAATGTCTTGGTAAGAACAAGTTTATGTGTAGAGAACAATGTTTTGGGCAATGTTTTGGGCCTTTATCTAATTTTTGTCAAATCTATGTATATGTATCTATCTATCTCTATCTATCTATCTATCTATCTATCTACCTATCTATCTATCTATAGATAGATAGATAGATATGTGAGTGTGTGTGTGTGAATTTCAGTATGTTGTGCCAGTTTGCATGTGTTTTGCTGTGTATTTATCATATTTTCTCCGGTTCTTCAAGTGCTGTGGACAAACACCCTTTGGCTTGGCACAACGTGGAGTTCTCTGTTGTAATAACACCTTGTTCACGGACAGAGAAGATGGAGAGCAATGCTCAGAGAATAGTATTCCTTACAACCCAGCTAAAGAGACTATATGTTATTCTCAGTTTTATGGATCACCTGGAGAACACTGCTGTGGGACAGAAAAATTCCAACCTGGTACTGAGATATGCTGCAATGGGCACAGGTGATTATATGTGCATTTGAGCTTGAGCTGTAAAAAGCTGATGAAATCCATTGAAACAAAGTCAGTTTTTTTTTTTTTAATCAGGATTGCATGCTACAGTATGTAGTACGTGTTTTGTAAGATCTAAAATGGAAACGGTATGTGTGTAAAGTTCAAAAATGTGTGTGAGAGTTAAGGACAGACAAACTCAGACATGAGTGGTGAGGGAAAATATTTGAGACATACTGACATTCCAGCTGCTAAACAAACTGGCACAAGCAATGTCCGTCTGAGTTTGCGACTGCTGGGATGGTTTGATTTATTTAATAACAGTCTGGCTGCTGTTTACAGTATTTCCATAGCGCTCTAGTACTTTCTGTCATTAATTACATATTGATCAAGCTTCCATCAACACATTCTTTGCTTATTTATTTATTTATTTATTTTCCTTTCGGCTCATCCTGTGAATTCAGGGTCGCCACAGTGGATCATTCTCCGCATGTTGATTTGGTACAGTTTTTACGCCTGATGCCCTTCCTGACGCAACCCTCCCCAAATTCTACCGGGCTTGGACCGGCACTGCACAGCTGGGGAGGGGAATGGGCTGTTAGGGGTTCAGTGTTTTGCCCAGAGACACTTTGACATATATCCAGGGCCAGGGATCAAACCACAGACCCAACACATTCTTTACTAAAAGGATAAAAGGAGAGTGAATACTGGATTGTGATTTATCAGGTGCCAAAATACACATGCAATGGCTTTCTACTTTGAACTGTTTGGCAACCCTGGAAAGGAAAAGCCATTAATCTTTTACCCATTGTAAATTGCAATGGTTGGGATGAACAGAGGCTGGTTTCTATTTTATGTGACAAGAAAACCATGAATTGTTCATATTTATGTCAGAAATCAGGCTTTTATTTGACATTTTTGTTAAGTATTTACTGGAACAATTTTACAGTTATACAATAAAAACAGTCTGTTTTTAGAAGACAGGAATAATTATATTAATAACTTCTCTCCTTGTTTGACATCAACTACAATCTCTGTTTCTCCACCCAGACATACCAAAGGAGAACATGTTCACTGCTGTGGGGTCAAAGCGTACAACATTAAAGACCCACAGATGATGTGCTGCTCAGGGATGCTGCACAATCTGACATCTTTAGGCAAACATAGAGATAATGCACAATGCTGTGGATCCATCCTGCATAACCCACAGGTTTGTTTTATTAGCTATAATACTTTTAATTACACTACATTAAACCTGGACTTTGGCAGGTTGTTGCATTCTTCATGCATCATCATATTGGATGGGAAGTTTCTATGAACTCCCATCTTCAGTTCTCTCCACAGATATTTATCGGGCTTCATGTCAGGGTTACAGATTTGTTAAATTGCTAAGACGGGTTCAATAGAATAGGGTTCTTATTGTTTAGTTACTGAATTTATGATACCAGAATACTATATTCATTTGACTTTTTTGGGCTAACACAGTAAAGTATCAACAAACTCAGGCTCAGCTGTCTGGAAATCATTGACTGAAAAACTGTGTGTTAGTTTGGCCTGTGTTGCTTGAAGGAAATGTAAGTCGTAAATAATTAAGGAAGTCATTATTCATCTAAGCTGTAGACATCTGCTGTTGCCAAAAAACTATTTAGGCTGTAAAAACACAGAATTAGAGACACTATTTTCCTCTGTTGGTACATTTCTTTATTCTAAAACACAATGAGGTTTTTAACCCACCCTTTTTAACAAAAATCCCATTAAATGTTCCCAAGTGCTTTGACATTTGACATCAGTCTGACATGAGCCAGTCTGTCTGTGTATGTGGGCGTCTTTAAGTGGAATTATGGCATATCATCTGGAAAAACATTTTTTTAAATTGTCTCGACTGCCCAAGGAGAAAGGAGGAGCTGCATGTCTGGCTGTTGTGGTTTTCCTAGATTTTTGGACAGCAATGGATGTCTACAGCTTCAAAACCAAAACTAAATAGGTTGCAGACATTAATCGTGTTTAAAGTAAAGTCATTGTGGGTTTTAGTGTCTAAGTAATTAGAAAAGCTATCCTATCATTTTTGTGAAAACTGCACTGTATGCAAAACTCAGCCATTCCCTTCACTGGCCTGGTCAGGACCATAGCCGTGAGTCCAGGATCTATTTATTGTATATAGTGTCTTACATATATGTATCAGTCTAATGGTTAAGAAAACCAACAACAACACGAACAAGCTGTCTCAACAAAACCCTGTATCTGCTATCGTAGCAGGACATTTGCTGTTCGAGTGAGGAAGAGCAGTTACTCTACTCTGCCAAGAGAGGATTCAGATGCTGTGGTCACCACTACTACAACAGCTCTCTGTGGTCATGCTGCGCTGGGAAACTCTTTCCAGTATCTCACCCAGGACATCATGAGAGCAAGAGGGTTAAAGGTCAGTGTTTGCTTTGGCCTTTGCCTCCCAGCATAGCATCCCACACTGTCAATACACTGTAACTAGATACATATTCTAACT
This sequence comes from Channa argus, assembly GCF_033026475.1. Classification (NCBI taxonomy): domain Eukaryota; kingdom Metazoa; phylum Chordata; class Actinopteri; order Anabantiformes; family Channidae; genus Channa; species Channa argus. The sequence continues at coordinate 9,754,626 of NC_090202.1, forward strand.
CCTGGGTCTTATCATATGTATATAATGTTTTTTTCAGATTCAGAATTCATATTTCTATCACTGGTCAATCTGAATGAAACAGATCTTTGCCAAGGAGGTAAGATTTCATTTTATAATTTACGTTTAAGAAATGCTGCTTACAAACATGTGGATTTTACAATGTAATTGGTTTGTTTATGTTTCCATATAGTGCATATTGGGACAGTGGAAAGTGTATCTCCACACAGCATTGTTTTCAGCAGTGTGCTGAAAATCCATGGAAGAAATGCCACTGTGATAGCTCTTACCTCACACTACATCCTGAAAATATCTGATGACTGTATGTCCCCTAAACTGATTCCTCGCAAGACCTACTTCTTTGATGATGTGAATGTCTTTACTGATTTCAACCATGACACTATTCTCCAATCACTCCATTTCATTTATTCCAAGTGTTATGATTCTTAAAGGAAAGCTTCACTGATTTTGAATTTGCTTGTTTTGGTTCTTTGGGTAGTACATGGAAATAAATGCCATTAAATTTCCCATTGACTTCCCTATATTCAATTATCTCTCTACTTTTAGCTGATGACATCACTTCAGTTCAGATGATGTTGTCTTGTTGGTCACACTATGCAGTTTGTAATTATGGTCAACATTCTTTTGCGCTCATTATGTCATCTGGAGGAGTTTTTCAGCTTGAAGCAGAGAAGTATTTTGATATAAGAAAGTCAAAGGAACGTTTTAATGCATAAATGTACATTTACACCATAAACCAAAGCCATACAAAGCTAGCTGACAATTGGTGAAGTTGTCCTTTAAGTCACCTTTATTATCTGCAATGCTTTTCTTATTACTCAATGAAAGATAAATAACATTTATACTCATTTTTGTGAAGCAAAACACCAGGAGCACTATTTTCATGGTGTCATGGCATTATTCATGACATTATTATTATACTACTCGATTTCCATGTAAGCTAAACAGTCAGGAACTTATATATTTTTTGGAATATTATATTTGTTTTTATCATTTTTAAGCTATCTAGATAAATGGCACCTGTTTGCACGTCCTTCAGACTATTATATGTTTACAAGCAAATGATGTGAAGTACTATGTAGTGACTTATTAAAATACCAATTGACAAAGATTTCTTTAAAAAAGTGCTTTAAGCCCATTCCTATGAAAAATCCATTGTTTGCCCATGTGTATGTGTTTAAACAATGTCTAGTTGAATGTATCATAAGCTATGGGTTCGGTTGTGCTTTCTGTACTGTAATACTCGGTGGAAATGGTGTATGTTTTGCAATTGGTGCTCTGTACATTTCTCATGCATACAACTGTATGTTGATTTCGTATGTGGATGACATGTTTTAGGCCAAATACCTATTATAATCTAACAGAAATCCTATATAAGCAAGAGAAAAGCTTAAAACTACTTATTTAAGTATGTTTTTGCATGTTTTTTTAACTACATGACAAACACATTATAGATGCCTTTTTATTATGTTTTAAATAAACATAAAACCTAAAAATAACCCTGTTTCTGCTTCATCATGATTAAGGTTGAGCATGGGAAGTTGCAAATAGCACATTTTTTTCCCCGGAGATTTCTTTTATTTAAGCAACTGCTTGACAATTTTTGGCTCCACTTCAATGGAACCAAGACTGTACTCATTTCTTTGATGTCAGCCGCTGATTCTTGGCATTAAAAACAGTACAGTGCTTCAGTTGTCCTCAGTGCTAGTTTTTTAAGGTTGCACCTTATGAATTTTTTTAAATTTTCCTGGCACTGGGCAAACTCTTCTACCTGTGCTGTAAAAGAGGTGCTGGGCAATTACCTTTTGTAATTTTTTTCTAAACATGAGACAGGAACGTCTTTACTGTTTTCTTCTGTTTTATAAATTGATGTTTTAGTGCTAAGATCCTCTGGGGTAGTGCATCTATGCTCACCCTGAGTGTCCATTAAATCTTTAATGACATTTATAATAAACATAAAAATTTAGTTTAAAAATGATTATGGGTGTGATTATTAGGATTATTAAGGATTATGAGTGAGTTTTCTGCTTTTGCCCTTCCAATTATGATTAAACTACTTACTTAATACAGCTGTAGTCAGAAAAAAAAAAAAAGTTTAGAGCAGAATTCTTTATGGGTCCAGTTTAAAGAAGTGAACTTGCACAGACTGGCAAAGCTCAACATGAACTCATCTACAACCATCTCCAAATCAATCTTGTTCTGACTCGACCTGTTAACAAGATACCTGACCTGTAATTCCCCAGTGAGATTGCTGAATACTGTCATGATGTGCAAAATAACATGAGGTAATAAATCATGCAGATGTAGGAATAAAGCCATACTTTTGATAGATAAAATTAATTTGTTTTCCTTCTTGTCATAATCAGGTCCATGAAATTTCTGTTACATTAAACACATAACTGGCCATATAATGTACTCAGTATAAATGCACAAATTTTGTTAAAGAATGTGCAGCCCCCCCGGTCACTGCCGAGAACTGTCCTTACCTTAAATTTTAATTATTTATTTTGCAAATGTGATACCAAGTTCATAGTAATATGCTCTTGATTTTCCTACCAGTTAAAAGCCAGGCAGCAGCATTTTGGAATAGCTGTAGCCAAGCAAGTGACATCTGGGATGATGTATGGGGCAAGCAAGTTTGCAAAAGTAGAATAGCAGGCAGAGCCTTTAACTATCAAGCCCCTCTTCTTTGGAACCAGCTTCTAATCCAGATTCTGGGGGCAGACACCCTCTCTGCTTTTAAGACTAAGCTTAAAACCTTCCTCTTTGATAAAGCTTATAGTTAAAACTGCTCAGTCAACCTGAACTAGCTCCTACTTAAGAAGCTAACGGTTCACTTTCCACTCACCCCAACCTGTCAAGGCAGATGGCCGCCCACCCTGAGCCTGGTTCTGCTGGAGGTTACTTACGTTAAAGGGAGTTTTTCCCTCTTGCTCAAGGGGGATTTGTTGGGTTGTTTCTATATACTTGTGTATCTGGACTTTATTATGTAAAGTGCCTTGAGATGACTTGAACTGAATTGTCCACCAGTCTCGCAGTTGTTGGTTCAATCCCTGGTTCCTCCGGTCACATGTCAAAGTGTCCTTGAACAAGACACTGAACCCCAACTTAGTTGTTCCCGGTGAGTGTTGGCAGGCTGCATAGCAGCTCTCCATGAGTGTGTGATTGTGAGTGCGAATGAGTGAATAAGAAGCAGTGTAAAACTATTTGAGTGCCAATAGGTAAAAAAGCGCTATATATGTGTAGACCATTTTCCATTTCCCATCTGAGTAAGCCCAACATAAAGTATGTTGCAGTAATCTAAAGGAGTTGTGACAAAAGCATGGATTCAAATCTCCAAGTGATGCTGAGAAACACACAGTTTTGCTCTGGCCAGTTGTCTCAAATGAAAAGAGGTGGACTTGACTAACTAATCTGTGCATCAAGCTTGAGATCACTGTCCAGTCTCACACCCAGGTTTCTTTCTGTAGATTTTACATTTTGTCCTAAAAATCCCAGGTCAACCTGAACTTTGGAGGCATCACTAGGCCCAGAAAACATGACCTCAGTCTTTTTATCATTAAAAAAAATTAATTGACATCCATGCCTTAATTTATTCAACGCACTGTAGGAGTTGTGTTTTAAGTGGGACATAAATTTGACTATCGTCTGCAGAAAATAGGAATGAGATGACATGTTTTTAGTGTATTGAACCAAGACGAAGTAAATACAGGGTGAAGAGAAAAGTCCCAAGAATGGACCCTTGAGGCACTCCATATGTAAGAGGTGGTGTGGAGGACCGTGGAGTTCCAACACACACACAGAAGCTTCTCTCTGTTAAGGAAGACCTAAATTACTCTAAAGAACCCCCCTGAATGATTTCAACTGGCAGTAAAAAATTTTCTTTCAAGATAGAAGGGTCATATGAAGAAAGACCAATGAGGTCGTCTTATCCTATGAGTTCAGGGTCATCACAGCAGATCGTTATCCGCATGTTGATTTGGCACAGTTTTTACACCGGATGCTCTTCCTGACACAAACTTCCCCAATTTCTATTACGCTTGGACTGGCACTGCACAGCTGGGGATGGGCTGTCGGGGGTTCAGTGTCTCGCCAAGGGATACTTCGACATATAGCCGGGACTGGGGATTGAACCATTGACCCTGTGGACGACTGCTTTACCAACTGAACTACAGCCGCCCCCAATTAAGGACAGAGTTTATGGTTTCAAATAAAACACGAGGGTTGTGGCAGTTGTGACAACTCTCCCGCACTCAGCCTCTATAAGCTTCTACAGTAGGAGTGGGTAAGTCTCCATAAACTTCTGGATTTAGGTAGTGGATTTAAAATTGTCTAGGAAGTCTGTCATCTTCAGGTTCAGGCATTCCCTGAGGTTAAAGACAAACCTTTCATGTTCATAATTTTCTCAATTCTGACTAGTCTCTCTGCTACTTCAAAAGCTGTGCCAAATCACAGTGCTACCAACAGCATGCCAGGTAGTGTGATTTATGATACTCTAGCATCCCTCTGCTGGGTTTACTCATTGGGCCAGATTTGTGTCTAGTTTTCAGAGTTTTAGATTTCAGTATTGAAGCAGAATGGCCATGTTTGCTGTCCACCCCTTTATGCAGTTATCTTGTGATATAACTAAATCATAAGAGAGCTGCTGATATGATAAATAAATCTGAATGACTAGCAGCTTCAGTACATCACATCTAATGCCTTATTCTTTGCGTTTGTGTTCATACGACTTGGTGTTTTTAGGAGTCAGCAATGATGGTTTATTTTTAGTTTTTCAAGCAGCTCAACACCAAAAAAAATGGCTGCTGTCATTGTAATGAGATAACCAGCGTGATTCATCTCACCTGTCAGTTTTGGTGCGAATTGGTGTATTTGCATGATGCACCAAAATAAAGTCTCTTACAGTGTTTTTATTGCTAAACCTATCATGTTGTACTTTGTTGATATAAAAAGAGAATAGCATTCCAGTGTGGACCATCAAGGAACAAGTTTCCAGAAAGGAAACAAACATTTAAACACTGTCTATTCAACACTGAAGTTGTTTTAAACTAGCACATTGCCGATGGGAAGCCTTATGTTTTGAAACAGAATTTGTAATTAACAGGGGTGTGCCAATATTTAGAAAATATTTAGAAAAAATTATTTCTAATGCGAAACAAAAAGCCAATAGAAAAAGTCTATATAAAAAAAGACACATCTACAATACAAATAAGTACAATTGTACGATCGAACAGTACAATTAACAGGGGTTAAATGAGTCCATACAGGAAGTTGATAAAAGAAGCAAATTTGAAGGTTAAGAGTTAAGTTGACCTCCTTTGTTGTGTCCAGGGGCAACTCCAGGACTGAGCTAAGCCTTGCTGATCAACTGATCCAGTCTCCTCCCTTCAGCTGTAGAGATGCTGCTACACAAAGGCAGAAAAAAGGGAGCTTATATATTTAAACTGAGACATAGACACAGTGTAAATCATGTCATGCACTCTAGCTGGCCCAAACATGACACAACAAACACCAATGAAGAATATGAAATTCACCAAAAAGTACCTAAATCTCAAACTGACAAAACAAAAAGTAAAAAATATTAAAATTATAAAAAATATAAGACACAGTGCTGCAGGGGAAAAGGTGAAAGCATCAAGACCATCACCATGTCTCCTCTGAACATGTCTAAACCACTTCACTCTAGCCTGTCTGACTTTATCTCTAAAACATCTAAGATGAGCTGTCCCTCTGATGTCCTCATTCCTGATCCTGTGCCTGTAGGTCAACGGCACAGGTGGCGGTCGTTGTTAACCCGGGACCCGACCGATCCGGCATGGGAGTCATTTTCGGTGTGAAAGTCATGATTTGCATTTTGAATTTGGCATGTGTTTTACGTCGTATGGCCATCCTTACACAACCCTCTGCATTTATCCAGACTTGGGACTGGCACAAGAAGACACTGGCTTGTGTCCCCTTGTGGTTGACTTATACAGGAACTTGATAAAAAAAGCAAATTTGAAAGGAGAGTTTAAGAGTTAAGTTAAACGATTCCTCTTTAGACTTCTATTGAAACGAGAAGGTAGAAAAAGTTAATATAAAAAGTATAAAAGTGACTAAGGAGAAAAGTTATGGCATGGACCTCCTCAAGAAGACACATTTATAGAAAGTTTAAAAAGTTTCTATGACGAACTATTAAAAACTAATTAGCAACCTTAGAAAAGTGCAGAAAAATAAACAAACAGTGAAGATAATGTAGATACGGGAAAATATTTTAAATATGTAGGAGATCTGGGACTTGTGGGACTCGAAGCATGCTCCACATATTTTAAGTCTCTGAATATGTGGGAGTCAAAAAATGGTAATCAAAAAGACACTAACACACTACTGCACAATGTCACACAACTGTACAACTATCATTGTTTATTGGTAAATGTTCATCTGTCAGTGATAAACAAGTTCAGACACAAAAGGTGTGGTGCAGCTTAAGGACTGCATTTCTTTTCCTAATTTGGAAACCACCTGGGATGGGTAAAGAAAAGAGAAGAGCATGTAAAATGGAAGGAATTTTCCTTTTTATAGGTCCTCCCAAAATATTTCACACGCTTTTATGGATCTCATTAATGACCTTCTTATTTACTTACTTACTTACTTACTTTAATTTCTGTCATACAACTTTCCTTGAGATACACTGCTCAGTATTTAAGTAGTCATACACAGCTGCTTCAGGCACCTGACAACTGCTGTTGGAAACTGGAATGAATAAATAATAGGGAGTGTCTGTAAAGGAAAAAATGCCAGAGATATTTTAGAACATATTGACACCTTTTAGGGAAACACCAAAATATTTCACATGCCATTATGGATTGGATCATTTAAAACCACAAGAAACACCTAGAATTTTATGTACCACATTAACTTCTTACTGTAATTCTGTGTCACAGAGATTCAGTGACTTCAGCAATGGGTGTGACCTTTAATAGTTACTAATATTTATACCAGACAGAGTAAGGTATACAAGCAGGATAATACTGCTCAAAGGCAACAGATACACATAAACAGGAACACTATTTATTGTAACTAGTGTGACCGGAGAACAGTGTCTTTGTTGAAAATTAAGGCATAGGCATATACAGCGTGTATATATATAAAACGTATAAATATATATATATATAAATAGTGTAGTGTTTGGAATCAGGGATAGGCATTTTTACCTGCATTTCTACCTGCTTGAGCATTTTGCATGCTGCCATATTGTGTTCATTAGAGAGACCGGCAGAGATACAGGCACCTAGGACTGTAGGAAAGGGGGCTAATGTAATCCAGCCATGAGTATACAATTAACCAAGAATGACTAACATGTCTTTTTCTGTCAACACAAGGAAGCAATTTGTGCAGGCTTCCAGACAGAATGAGCCAGAGCCCTGTGTGACATCTGTGTGGTTTTTGCCTTGTAGGAGCTGTAATTAATGAGGCAAAAAGAATGGTCTATCCGTAATACTGTATAAGATATAGTTGCTCAATAATTTAATAACCACAAATAGCTGCACCAGTTACATGTCATGCAACATGAAAAATACTGTAGAAACAAATAACACCAGAGGCCAGTTATTTAGAATGGTCAGCTAAAGAAAGAATCACTTGATGACCAAGCAATACAATCCTTACATAACACAAATCTATTACATTTACACTTACTGATCATATTAAGCTATTAAGAGGGGAACAAAAGCATGCTGAGGTGGGATGTCTACAAGGGAAGGTGGGTTTCAGAAATAGTTTGCATCCTTCCTTTTCTGGCCGCTACCTTAACCTTAAGAGGCAACAGTGGAGTTCCTCACCGAGTCAATTACCTTTTTACAACTTCCACCTGGTATGATCCATGATACAATCATACATATGGGATGTTTGCCAAAAAATACTTCCTGATGAATTGTTTTGTTCTAAAGACGTGAGTAAAGGAAAGCTGCTCCATTTGTGTTTCCTTCCTCATTATCAGCAGACTGTTCCGAAACAATAATGCTTGATGTATTTATATTTAGATATATTTTGCTGTACTTTCAATTTAAGTACAGTTTTCAATACAGTTTTGTGATCTAGTTACGTTTACCACATATATGTAATACTGTGCAAAATTTTGTACAGGGAATACACAGTGTAGTACACAGTACTAGCCAAAAAAAATACCTCCTGGAAATGGTCTGAATAGGAATGTACTAAAATTATTAGAAAAACAAAACTGCTAATATATAGTAACACTGACAGTCTTGGACCTGCCTCCAAAGAGTCCAGACCTGAATGGAAGCACTTGGAGGGAGACATAAACAGAGACTGAGGAAGTCTGAGTCAAAAGAGGTCTGGTATAAAATGACAGGGATTAACTTAACTAAGACAGTCTGCCTAAAAGAATTAATGTGCAAAGTGCAAAGAGAGGTCACACTACTGGCTTTTGCCTGTAGAAACCAAAAGAAAAAGTTTTTATTTTAGTAGTGTGAACACATTTTCTGTATTTTCTGGTTATATCATAATAAAAGGACCTAGAAGTAAACAAGTATTGTCATTGCAACCTTGATAAAGGCAGACTTTCTTAGTATTTCTTAAGTTAATCCCTGGTATTTTATACCAGACCTCTTTTGGCTCAGATGTCCTGACACTTCATGTCATATAAACATGGCAATCAATTTTTCCAAAAAAACAACAACTGTAACCTGGTACAGAAATTGATGAGATATTTATGTCTCTAGCGACTAACTGGCTGACGTAGCTATCCATAATCCCGAGCAGCAAGCACGACCAAAAGTCCTGTGGTTTGGTTATTGTAGCACTGTAATTTCTGCACTCCTTAAGCATGACAGTGGGATATAGTGCTGATTGATGAAACCTTATTACACACAAGAGAGTAAACAGTGTGTTGCGTGACCCTGGCACATTCAGGTTTCAGGGAAAAAACTAGCAACATATCCTGTGACATTAAACTGACCTTTTGAGCATCATAAGAGGATAATTTTCCCCATCTGGCATATGTGTATTTAGTCCACTGTTCCAAGAAGACAGTAGATGGAATCACAGGAAGATAAAGTTTAAACACCCTCTTTGTACTAAAGAGAAATCGTCATATTTATTGCAATCCAGTAATGGGTGTGTGTACAAGCCAACACGCACGTAGACACGGACACAAAAGGCAAAGAAAATGTTTTAATAGAATTAAAACCTTTTACTCAATTTTGAAAGAATAAAGGTGGTCAAGAAGTTGGCAGGCAGCCAGAAAGGTAGACAGAATTGAATTCAAATAACATGCAAAAACAGGAGTTGGTGAAAGCGATAAGCAAGCTAGGAAAGCGACAGCTGGGAAGACAGGGTTAGGCGGTGAGGTCACATGCAGGTGAAATGGGCTTTACAACAACATAAACGAGAAACGAGGAGGCAGATCTCAGGATCCAAATTCAATAGGGCTGACAGGATAATCCGGTCATTAACTAGTAAAAAATAAAAAAAAGGAAGGAGGGAAGGAGGAAGGGAAAGACCACCTCCTCTGCTTGGAAGAAGTTACTACCTAAAAATGTAATCTGTTGACGTAAAATGTTAAAAGTTCAAACATATACAGAGGAAGGCTAATGATCCCTTTCATTTAAATTTTTTTTTCCCATGTCCTCATGCACTCTATTTGTTTGAGGCACCTAGGTCACACACTTTGGATCGCTAACACGTGTTACAGTGAAATCATCCACAATCACTATTTCATAACAATGATATCATCATTGTATCTGCAATCTCAGCTGTGGCCTTTAACCCAATGTGTTTCTCACGGGATGTGGACCAGCCTCACATTGACAGGAAGCTCTTTCTTGTTCTACCGCTTCTTAATTTCTCTATGGAGAGAGTCATTGTGGTCCTGAAATTCTGGTGCTACTGAGGGAAAAGGAGACTGGAGGGGAAAGCCAGTGACGTCACTGGAAATGGACGTTGGACACGTCACAGGAACCTTGAGGAACTGCCTCCTTATGCTCTTGGGAGTGTGCTGCATATACACCCTCTTTAACACCATCTATGTGATCATCAAACAGGGTCTGAACTGCAGTGGTGATCTTAAGTACATTTTTCATATGTCTTTACTTTACTTGAGTAAATCTTACTATCTGGCTAAATTTACTCCACTACATCTAAGAGCAAATACACCATTTATAATTTTTTCTCCACTACTTTAGTAATTGAAGTTATGTTACATGTTACAATCACATTGCTTTACACATTTTATAATAACACATTTTCTTTTTTTTAATGAAAAAGAATTAATAGCAAGACTTCATTAAACAAGGTGCAGTCCCTCCTTCCATGGCTTAAATTTTCAGACTCATCGGAACTTTTAGCAGTGACAAAATTGGCCAGAATGAAGTTCTCACAGGGTGCGGGTGTTGTGTTCATTCTCCAATGTCACAATTGAGCCTTATAAATTCCTTCTCTGTGTGGTACATAGACAGAGAGGAGCTATTAGTAATTCCACTTGCAAAAAACAAATTTCTTAAAACCTCCACCCATTTTCTCAAAATGTCAACACAAATCCTGAAATTCAAACTACGTTCACAAAACCCCAGACCTCACAATGTAAAATGTATGTAGAGAATGTTTTTAAAGATTATCAAAAAAAAAAAAAAGAGGAGTTTCCCAAATTGTGTCTAAGTACCTGAACAGCGTTTAAGGTTTGGCTAAAAGAGTATTTGATTTGAAAAATGAAATAAGGCCACTGAGAATTTGATTCAGAGAATGGGGTTTAGTATTTCAGCAAATGAGAAAAATGGTGAAAACCTTTGGCTTTCATTATGCTTCCAATGAAAGCCTATTTGGCTAGTTGTTGTCAACTGATTGGTCATTATCATTGTTCTTTTCAAGGGTATTTCAGTTTGAATGTCACATAAAAAAATAATAATAATGTAGTTTAGAAAGCAGACTACTTAAATTGTGGTCCCTATCATGGAGGAAAACACTGTAGGGAAAACAATGATTTACATGAATCAAATAAAGTAGCACTGGACAACAATAAAGAGCAGAGAAGAAAATCAACTACTTTTACTTTGAATTTGTTTTGTCCTTTCGGCTCATCCCATGAGTTCAGGGTTGATTTGATGACATCCTTGGGGAATGGGCTGTTGTCTTGCCCAGAGACACTTTGACACATACCCAGGACTGGGGATTGAAACATTGACCCTGTGGTCTATGGACAACTGCCTTTACCAACTGGATTTTACCGCCCCCAAGTACTTTTACTTTGAATATTTTAACTAAATTCTAAATCACGTGGTTAGTTTTACTTATGTAGAAATGTCAGTTTGGTACTTACTGGCGTACATTCTTGTTTGTGTTAATTTTTCTACTTTACATATAGTTTATGAGTCCTTCATCCACATTGCTATAATGGATGCTGAGTACACTGGCATGGATGCGTAAAGGTAACCGTCACTACAAACTGCAACTAAAACGACTGTTCAGACTCTGTTTTTCTGCCTTTGAGGCACCTATACTCTGCATAGCATTGGGGTTATCATGCAGAAACAACACAGCACTGACCGTGACTCGGGCTGAGAACAAAATATTTTGCTTTTGCAAGTTGCGCAATGGGAAAAATGTTTCAAACTTATTTAAGGTAAAGTTTTTGATAAACATTAGAACAAACACGTCTCCAAGGTAAATATAACCCAGCCTCTTCTCCCATGGTCTATTTATAACCTTCCTACTCTATCCACAATCTGAAGGTCAATATGGAAACTCAGCAGTGAATCAGTTTCCCTACTCAACTTCTAATATTGACGGACTTGAGTCATGTGCAGGGCAACCGCATGATGTAACTACACTTTGGTATTTGCGACCTTTTTATTTACATTTTAGTATGAATAATACTGAATTTATTCATACCTCAGTACCCTTTTAATTCCAAGGTCAACACAAACCAAAGTGTAAAGTATGGCCAGGTGGTGGAGGACAAACACGCTGGAAGCCAGGAGTAAAGTTCACTCAGTGTGGGATTTATTTACAGTGAACCCAAAAACAGCAGCCAAAACTGATTGTGAAAATGTTTATAAATTAATATTCAGAAACATAAACATAAACAACAGTAAGTTTAACCTGAATACAGAACCAATGACGGAATAGCTCTGTCAGAGTCGCACTTAAATGGGACCGTGTGCATCTGCTTCCTGCCTAGATGAGGCGTTTTCAGACAGCCAATTGCAGATAAACTCACCAAATGTCTTATTTTTATTACTAATCATGTGCTGTTGCAGTAATAGTAGAATCACGCTTTTGTCTGACCATTTCTAAGATGTATTCTTTCTGCTCTTAGGTGAACAGCCGTCTTCTTCCTCCAGCATGGATTTGTCTATTTTTTTTGTCCTTTTGGCTTATCCCTTGAGTTCAGGGTCACCACAGCAGATCATTGTCCACATGTCGATTTGGCATAGTTTTTACACCAGATACCCTTCCTGACGCATCACTCCCCAATTTCTACCGGGCTTGGACCGGCACTCAGTGTTCAGTGTCTTGCCCAGGGACACTTCAACATATACCCGGGGTCGGGGATCAAACCACTCAAACTGTGGTCCGTGGATGACTGCCTTTACCAGCTGAGCTACAGCCAACCCTGTATGGATTTGTCTGGATGAATAAATGGATGGATGGTCTGAATGATTCTTGCTACACCAGGGGTCACCAACCTTTTTCTGAAACTGAGAGCTTCTTCTTGGGTACCGATTAATGCGAAGGGCTAGTAGTTTAATAAGCACTTTTGAAATAACAAATTTGCTCAATTTACCCTTAATTATATGTTATAATTAATAATTAATTAAATTAATGATATTCATCTATGTGAAGGCACAGATCATGTTAATGATTTCTCACAATAACTTTCAAATGTGATTTAAAAGAGAATAGCAACGAAAAAATTAGATGCAGCTCACTGGTAAGTGGCGCTATGATGATATATTTTTAGAACAGGCCTGCGGGCTACTCATGTGGTCCTTGCGTGCTACCTGGTCCCCACGGGCACCATGTTGGTGACCCCTGTGCTACACAGTATCAGCTCAGAATAGACTAACCTCTCTGCCCAGCCCCTCTAAAAGACAAACCATGGATGATTATATGGTCAATCAAAGTTAATCTGTATTATAAAAATGTATTATTATTATCATCTAATACAAAAACTGTATTATATTATATTAGAGCCAGATGTGGGCTATACACAACCCTTCTAATGGTTATTTGATATCTTAAAAAAACAAATCACCTGTGTTTTGCTGATGGAACTGGAAACTTAACTCTTAGATAAACAGGAAAATGATGTCATTGCAGTATTTCTTCATGGGGTTTATGGGGAAATCTCATCAGTGACTACAGAAACTTTGGCACACATGGAAAGCCTCAACAACACATAGGAGTTTTGGCAGTTCAGTCTAAATTTTCCCTCAATGCCGGTCCAAGCCCGGTAGAAACAAGGAAGGGTTGCATCAGAAAGGTCATCTGGCAGACAAAAAAATAAAAACAATAAACTCTAACGGATCCCTCTGTGTAGGCCTTCTGTGAATCTGGGCCTTTTTCAGTGTGGGCTGTTTTTATTTTGCATCCATAAATACGCTGTTTGTATTTGGCTTTCATGATGCAATACTGGTGTAAGATCCTTTTTGGATGCAACACTCATCTGTTTGTCAGGATAAAACTGAAGCAATGTCTCCATCTGTTGGAGCACTTTATAATTCCCATGGCGCATGAGCAACTGTAAGCTTACAGTGGTTTACACTATACTAACATTCTTTATAGGACCTCTACAAATTATAGTAATTGTTACTACCATTAATATAATCATCACAAATTTGAGAAACTGAACAGACGTAAAAGCCTAATTTAGTAGCATGTGAGCTGTAAGAATATATCATTAAAAGTAATGCAAAGCACTAGATTTCCATCTTTTGTAGTGTTACACATTTTATAAGTGCTTTAAGCACAATTTTGAAAACAAGGCTCACATGCAACCACACAGAGAAGCAGAGGACAACAGATCATATACAACATGAAACACTATGTTCAAAAATATACAATGAGTTATGAAAAAGTCTATTTTTACACCATATAGCACATTTGTGATATATAAAGTGATATTGTTAGAATAAGACGAATAATGCAACCACAAGGGGGCACAAGCCAGTGTCTTCTTGTGCCAGTCCCAAGTCTGGATAAATGCAGAGGGTTGTGGCAGGAAGGGCATCCGACGTAAAACACATGCCAAATCAAACATGCGAATCGTGACAAAGTCTTCCATACGGGATCGGTCGGGGCCCGGGTTAACAACGACCGCCACCGGTGCTGTTGACCTACAGGGTACCGGTGGAAATTGGACTACTGTTGGTCGAAGACGAAGAAGAAGAGGAGGAAGGTGTGTTCGTAGGCAGAGAGAGAAGAGGAAAGCTAAGAATGTAGGACTGACAGTAGGGACTTTGAATGTTGGTACTATGACAGGGAAGGCTAGGGAGTTGATCGACATGATGCAGAGAAGGAAGGTGGACATACTGTGTGTCCAGGAGACCAGGTGGAAAGGTAGCAAGGCTAAAAGCTTAGGAGCAGGGTTCAAGTTGTTTTACCATGGGTCAGATAGGAAGAGAAATGGAGTAGGAGTTATATTAAAAGAGGATTTTGTGAGGAATGTTTTAGAGGTGAAAAGAGTGTCAGACAGGTTGATGAGTCTGAAGCTGGAAGTTGAAGGGGTGATGTTCAATGTTGTGAGTGGTTATGCCCCACAGGTAGGATGTGAGTTAGAAGAGAAGGAGAAATTCTGGAGTGAGTTAGATGAAGTGATGCAGATCATCCCCAGAGGTGAGAGAGTTGTCATTGGTGCAGATTTCAATGGGGATGTAGGTGAAGGGAACAGAGGTGATGAGACTGTTATGGGCAGGTTTGGTGTTCAGGACAGGAACGCAGAAGGTCAGATGGTGGTTGACTTTGCAAAGAGGATGGAAATGGCTGTAGTAAACACTTTCTTTCAGAAGAGGCAGGAACATAGGGTGACGTACAAGAGCGGAGGGAGAAGCACTCAGGTAGACTACATCTTGTGTAGACGTTGTAATCTGAAAGAGATCAGTGACTGTAAAGCATTGGTAGGGGAGAGTGTAGCCAGACAACACAGGATAGTGGTCTGTAAAATGATGCTGGTGGTGAGGAAGATGAAGAGGACTAAGGCAGAGCAGAGGACGAAGTGGTGGAAGTTGAAAAAGGAAGAATGTCGTTTAGTTTTCAGGGAGGAGCTGAGACAGAATCTGGGTGGTTTGGAGGTGCTTCCAGATGACTGGACTACTACAGCTAATTTGATCAGGGAGACAGGTAGGAGGGTACTCGGTGTGTCATCTGGAAAGAGGAAAGCGGACAAGGAGACTTGGTGGTGGAACGATGAAGTTCAGGAGTGTATACAGAGAAAGAGGTTAGCTAAGAAGAAGTGGGACACTGAGAGGACTGAAGAGAGTAGACAGGAGTACAGGGAGATACAGCGTAAGGTGAAGATAGAGGTGGCAAAGGCCAAACAAAGAGCATATGAGGACTTGTATGCTAGGTTGGACACTAAAGAGGGAGAGGTGGATTTGTACAGGTTGGCCAGACAAAGAGATAGAGATGGAAAGGATGTGCAGCAGGTTAGGGTGATTAAAGATAAGGATGGAAATGTATTGACAGGTGCCAGGAGTGTGATGGGAAGATGGAAGGAGTACTTTGAAGAGTTGATGAACGAGGAAAATGAAAGGGAACAAAGAGTAGAAGAGGTGACTGGTGTGGAGCAGGTAGTAGCAAAGATTAGTAAGAGTGAAGTGAGGAGGACATTGAAGAGGATGAAGAGCGGAAAGGCAGTTGGTCCTGATGACATACCTGTGGAGGTATGGAAGTGTCTAGGAGAGGTGGCAGTAGAGTTTTTGACTAGTTTGTTTAACAAGATCTTGGAGAGTGAGAGGATGCCAGAGGAATAGAGGAGAAATGTACTGGTACCAATTTTTAAGAACAAGTGAGATGTGCAGAGCTGTGGCAACTACAGAGGAATAAAGCTGATGAGTCACACAATGAAGTTGTGGGAAAGAGTAGTGGAAGCTCGGCTAAGGGCAGAGGTGAACATTTGTGAGCAGCAATATGGTTTCATGCCTAGAAAGAGTACAACAGATGCAGTATTTGCTTTGAAGACGCTGATGGAGAAGTACAGAGAGGGTCATAGGGAGTTGCATTGTGTCTTCGTAGATTTAGAAAAAGCGTATGACAGGGTGCCGAGAGAGGAGATGTGGTATTGTATGAGGACGTCTGGAGTGGCAGAGAAGTATGTTAGAGTGGTGCAGGACATGTATGAGAGCTGTAAGACAGTGGTGAGGTGTGCTGTAGGTGTGACAGAGGAGTTCAAGGTGGAGGTGGGTCTGCATCAAGGATCGGCTTTGAGCCCCTTCTTGTTTGCTCTGGTGATGGACAGACTGACAGATGAGGTTAGACAAGAATCTCCCTGGACTATGATGTTTGCAGATGACATTGTTATTTGTAGTGAGAGCAGGGAGCAGGTGGAGGAAAATCTAGAGAGGTGGAGGTCTGCTCTGGAAAACAGAGGAATGAAGCTTAGCCGCAGTAAGACAGAATACATGTGTGTCAATGAGAGGGACCCAGGTGGAACGGTGAGGTTACAGGGAGCAGAGGGGAAGAAGGTGCAGGACTTTAAGTACTTAGGGTCAACGGTTCAGAGCAACGGTGAGTGTGGAAAAGAGGTGAAGAGGCGAGTGCAGGCAGGTTGGAACGGGTGGAGAAAAGTGTCAGGTGTGTTGTGTGATAAAAGAGTATCAGCGAGAATGAAAGGAAAGGTGTTCAAGACGGTGGTGAGACCAGAGATGTTGTTCGGCTTAGAGACAGTGGCACTGAAGAAAAGACAGGAGGCAGAGCTGGAGGTAGCAGAGCTTAAGATGTTGAGGTTCTCTTTGGGAGTGACGAGGATGGACAGGATCAGGAATGAGTACATCAGAGGGACAGCTCATGTTAGATGTTTAGGAGATAAAGTCAGAGAGGCCAGATTGAGGTGGTTTGGACATGTTCAGAGGAGAAACTGTGAATATATCGGTAGAAGGATGCTGAGGTTGGAGCTGCCAGGCAGGAGGTCTAGAGGAAGACCAAAGAGGAGATTTATGGATGTAGTGAGGGAGGACATGAAGTTAGTTGGTGTGAGTGAAGAGGATGCAGAGGATAGAGTTAGATGGAGGCACATGATTCGCTGTGGCGACCCCTGAAAGGGAGCAGCCGAAAGGAAAAGAAGAAGTTAGAATAAGACGAATATAGTGACTTAGCAAAATATACAAGACACTTATCCTGTTCAGTGTCACAGGGGGCTGGAGCCTAACCCAGCTGTCACTTGGTAAGGTCGCTAGTCTCTCACTGAGCCAATACAGAAAGATATTCACTCTCACATTCACACCTACAGGCAATTTAGAGTCACCAGTTAAACTAATATGCATGTCTTTGGACTGTGGGAAGAAACCGGAGTACTTGGAGGAAACCCACACAAGCACGGGGAAAACATGCAAACTCCACACAGAAAGGCTGCAGGTGGTAAATAGATTCAAGCTGGGGACCCATTAGCCATGAGGTGGCAGCACTAACCACTGCACCACTGACTGCCCAATGCACTGATAAAAATATATTTTAAAAATGTTTAGTTTTTTGTATTTAAAAAAATTTAAATACAAAAAAACAAAAAAAATCACCTTTCCACCTAGTTGGATCTGAGCATAATTATAAACTTAATATATCTATTTTAGATAGACCACATAAAAGATAAAATGAATGCAAAGCAGATGAGATACATTGATGTTTGGCACAAAGTATCTGCTCTAATCTAAAATTGGTGCTTCACACAAAACTTTGTGCACAAAACTGTAAATCATTTTTCATTGCTTTCACAGAAACTTCATTCAGTGACCACATATTCCAAATCTATCAATTCTTTTATAATTCATGCTCCACCAGCTATAAAAACTACATATTTAAAGTACAAAAGTACATAAACTGTTCAAAATACATTTAAACCAATTTTGTGCATTTCTGAATGACCACTATTGAAATATATAGAAAACCGCAACAGACTATAGAAAATAAATTAAAATATTAATCATTCAAAACCGCAGTTTCAACTAAAATCCTGCCCAGATGATTAGTGTGTACTCTTATTAACGTTATTAAGTGAAAGAAGATGGTTTCAGAACGTTTTAGTTTGGAAACATGGATCAAGAAAGACACATGAAAAGTGACAGAGAGAGGGAGAATGTGTGGAGGAAAAGGTCAGAAAGATATAAGATGTGATGTTACTGTAATGAGAATTTGTGGCCAAATGTAGAAAAGAGGGAGAACTGTACTCAAACTATGAGGGATTATACTTTGCTGTAAGTTTGCAGGGTGGAGGGGACAAATTGTTTTTCACTAATTAGGTTTTAACTTTTATTTTTCAAAGGTAAATGACTGCATTCAAAAATATATAATAAAAGTAATGGATGCAAATTGATGCTTTTCTGATGCATTCTTGTTTAGTGTACAGTCAGCAAAGAGAAAATTTGAGATTAACACTTTGGTCAGGGCTAATATTGTCTGTGATGTTGATGAGAATCTCCGGTCTGGGTCAGA
Source organism: Channa argus (assembly GCF_033026475.1). Classification (NCBI taxonomy): domain Eukaryota; kingdom Metazoa; phylum Chordata; class Actinopteri; order Anabantiformes; family Channidae; genus Channa; species Channa argus. The sequence goes on from NC_090202.1 coordinate 9,773,283, forward strand.
CCAGGGGTCTGAGGTGCTGCAGCATAATACATTTGATTTATCTCTGCAGGGTTTGTGTACAATTGTAACTTGTAAGTAGCTTTGGACAATGGCCAAAGTCAGTTTTTTACAGAACATTTAGTTTTTACAAAATTTCAATTTGATTTATAACAGTACACTGAGGAAAAATCAAAAAATGTATTTGTGTCTTTATACTGCGATCACCAAAAAGAGTTTGTTCGGGAGGAAAACCATTACTGTTATTATTTTTTGCAGTATTATGTTTTTATAGTAGCGGTAATTATTGATACAACCAGTGTGTAATGACTATTACAGTGTTTGTGTAATTGGTGTCTTTTGTGTGTTGTCTGAAGGCAAAGTTTGACTTTTGGATGTAGCCATACATGGTTTAGAGTGGAGAGTTGGGATTTAACATTAAAGCAAACATTAACATTAACATTTAACATTTTGAAGATGGTTGTACAGTTCTGCATTAGTGTTTGGATTTTCGGGAAAAAAGAGCATCATTCAATCCATTGAGAAAAAGTGTAACAGGCCTGGTAATAGTAAGATAAGATAAAAAAGAATCATACCTCATGTAATAGTACAACAAAACAGGGCTATTGCCCTGTTGTAAAAACTATTCCTAAGTCTGTTTGTTCAGGACTGCAATGCCCTGAATCTCTTGCCAGAGGGCAGGAGCTTGAACACATAGTGTCCTGGGTGTTCGCAGTCCTTCAAAATACTGCAAGCTCCATTAAGACCGCATGAGCTGTAGAGGGAGGGAAGAGAATGGCCAATGATTTTTTTGGGTGGTGATAATGACCTTCTGTAGTGAAGTGGCAGAACACCTCTGAACATCAATTTAAACACTTTGTTCAAAACTATACAATAATTTATAAAATACAAATTCAAAGTGTAAATCAATGTTGGGCACTGAGCTACACAGTGCTACTCCAAATACTTCAAAGTTCCATAGTCCACTATTTAAGAATCCAGGCATTTTAATGTGAAAATTTTACACTAGGGCTTTAACTGAATATGTACTGAATGTATATTTTCTAAAATACTATATTTATAAAAATGTAAACACGATAGCTGTGTTGAAACATATACTTTATGCCAATGAGTTTAACACTTTGATAAATTGTAGTTCTTGATAGATAAAAACAGAGGTGGCTTTAAATCTAATCGAATGTAATTTATATATCCCAAAGAGGTTCCTGGTATTTGATGGTCCAGAACAGAGAACCTAAACGAAGAATGGTAAAGCAATGAGAAGAGAAAAAAAGAGATGCACAAAGTCTGAGTGCCCATGTACTGGAGAAAGTAAAAAAGAATTAAAGAATTGAAAAGATGCAGTAGTGTCCAGAAACTAAGGGAGACAAACAGGCCTCATTTAGTAATGTGAAAAGGCTCATCTGCCTCACAGGCTCATACAGGTGGGTATCATCAGCACAACAGTGGATATTAATTCCATCGCTGCACAGATATAAGATATAAGAGATGGTTACTTTGAAGTAAGTTTGGTTACAACATCAAAAATATCTCGGAAAATAATTTCCCATAAGAAAAAGCCCTGTGAATGCTTCAGCGCCGAAAGGATTTTCCAAGCAAAGCAGAAAAAAGCTGAACTATTTTGCTGAAAGCTGAATTTAAGCTAAACCATTTAAAAATGATAAAAAAAAACCGAAAAAGATAATAAAAAGCAGAATACAAGGCATATAGCTGAAGGTCTTGTGATTTGCTGAAAGTTTCAATGGTCTCTCCAGCATGAAGTATGTCCAACTAGGTGAGGCTGAAATGGGACAAAGCTGGAGAGGAGCTGAAGAGTCTCTCCATTCATTTGAATGAGGATAAATCGCTAAAAAAGCGGAATATGTTAAAAAGTATCAAAGATATTAAAAAGAATTTTGCACACATGTCCTTAATAAGCTGATTGTTTTGAAGTTTGAACGTTGTTTCTAGCTGAAAGTAGGCTGAAGTAGTTAAGTGCCAAAAAAAGCGTGACTGTGGCTCCTTTGGTCACATGTCAAAGTGTCCTTGAGCAAGACACTGAACCTGTTCTCTGAGTCTGTATCACAAATGGCATCAAAAGAACCTCTCCACATTAAGATTAAAAATAATAATAATGATACATTTGGTTGTGGCTCTATTAGTACAATATAGTAGTCATTCATTGTTTCCCAGTTCCTCCTGGCTATATGTCCAAGTGTCCCTGAATAAGACACTGAACACCAAGTTGCTCCTGGATTCATTTCCCATACTTGTAATTTGCTTTAGATAAAAGCACCAAATGACCGAACGTAGTTGTCGTAGACGGTACTGTAGCTTTAAGCAAGCAACAGAGCAGGCATCAAACTCTAAATTTGCTCATATTTTTAAAATATAACTATAAAAAAATATGAATATATAAGAATGCATCAAATGGTTAATTCATTCACAGTACAGCCACAAGGACAAGGTACTGTCATTTCAAACTTGATAAGAAAGTGGTCTGTCAAGACTGATGTGATGGGTGACACAGGCAGAACAGAAATGATTAACACTGCAATACACAAACTAGATGAAACCAAAATTTCCAGAAAGTGCCAGAAAGGCTTTAGTTTTAGGTTCACAGATACAGTTCAGATGAAAGTCGCTTATTATTAAAATGTCATCATAATGAGTAACATTGTCTGGGATGAATCCTACATTCTTCCACAGGTGGCTGCAGCCTGTTTCCTGAACAAAAGCTTATGGGGATGGTTTTAAATCACTGTGACTAAAAAGTTTAAATCTAGGCTAATGTCAACGGATGATAAATTGTGAAATGGGGCAGTAATTTGTTGTGTAGCTGGTCACTGGTACACTATGGTGGAGAAGCTTCATTTAATTTTATGGCAGCTTCTGGTCCAAAGGGGCTCAGATACACTGACACGTTCTTTTGTTTACACTGACTAAATCTGATTCCCAGTCTGTTTGAGACAGCAGACATGTTGCTAAGACAACAAGCTCGATGTGAATCAACATGACAAGTCATCACCGATATTATCTAACACACCCGGCATCACTGAACAAAGAAGAGAACCCAGATCCTTAAAGGTTTTCAAAGCACAGTTCAAGAAAAGTTCAAATCTGCTGGGGGGACTTCTTGGCATCACTCAGATGTTTTATTGATTACAGTTTTTTAAAATCTTGTCTTATTAGGAAAACCATTTCATGCCACGATGTTGTAATATATAATTGTAAGATTCATGTTTTATACACGACTAGACCTAGTTAATGGTCCATAAAGAGCCCTTTACGAGACGGAGCGGCAGGACTGGTATCTTTGCGCGCTTGCTTTATATAGAGCAACAATAATTGAGCCTTTCTTCTTTATGTCAAGTCGGAATTCATCAATAAACTGTTATTTTGTATTGCTATTAAAACCCCATTTTGTTTGCAGGGTTTAGTTTTTGGAAATGCATTGAGTAGGATGACCAAAGATGTCCTGGCGGAAGATTACAGCAACAGGAGGCGTAGTAGCTCGCCGTCATTGCAGGATTGGGGACGTTTTCGGGCATCTCTGCTGCAGCACCGGTTTACAGTCCTGTCTTCACAGATTTCTCTAGCCATATATTGTAATAAGTTTGACCCCATTCTTTAAATTAAGTATAGTAACTGTATTCCCGCTAACGAGAAAGCCTTACATTTGGCGTTTTGTCTTTTCCACGTAGCTTAAAGAGTCAACGAGACAATGGTGAGTAACGTTACTGACCAGCTAACGTGAGTCACGTTAGCACGAGTAGCTAACGACAGGTTAGCGTTAGCTGGGTGTTGTTAACATCGATTGCAATGCTTTGTAACCGTGGCGAAATGACACGACCACCAGGAAAACGATATTGTGTTCAATCATAGTTGGTATTTTCGTAAAAGCATCTAACAGGCAATGCTAAAACTTCATAAGAACCAATGGTGGATTTTTAGTGTTTTACTAGCTAGGAAACTGTAGAAAATTCTGTGACAGAGGGACATTTAAGTTAGTAAACTAACTTATGACCACATAGTTGTCTCTTTATCACGATGCTGGTCAGGGGCGTTCTGTGGATGTTATCGTTACCCGGTAGCGTAGGAGAGAAAGACGCCGTCAGTATCCCCTAACTGCGCAGCTACATGTCGTATTAAAAAGGTAACTACCAACGGGCGGTCTGATTGCTACTGGGAAGTGATATCAGTCGTTTAACTGATTTGCTTTTGCTCTGATTTGTGTTTGGCAATACTGTGGCTTTACCCTCTGTGCTTGAATCAAGGTTTGCAGCGTTTTTTATCATTAGGTTTGAGTCGAGAGTGGGCGTGGTGGTGTGTAAAAATAGACTGTCTAGTGTTAACGTGATCTTGAAACCAGTTGTGTTAAGAGACAGATGTAAGAAGTCAAGCTAACTGTGTCTGCTAACCGATCGGTCATCCCACTTAACAGCCTTCTGCAACATGGCTAATACCTCTCGCTAATGCCTCTGTGTTTTGAATGTAACCGTAGTGTGACATGCGCAACAAGCGAAAAAAGGCTTGCAGTCGCCACCAGTTGAGATTACATAAGAATTCAGCAGACAGGTAGTAGCATACTGCTACTACTTAGCAACGACTGTTTATCATATTTTATGTGCTTTATGAACGAGATGTTGCTAAATGTTGGACTAATGTGTACTGGCAACACCACCATGACAGCATCTCCTCCCTTACGTATTGCGCCATAACGTTGAACCGCATTCTGCTCCTGCTGAATGATCCTCATTGCCACCCCTCCTTCTGCACCCCCCCCCTCCCCCCGCATTGAACCAAACCATGCTTGGTGCAGTAGGCTGACAGGACCTGCAGTGCTCCTCCAAAATACCTGTATGAATAAAAGCCTGATCGGGACACTAAAAATTAATCATTGACACACACTTATTCCTTACTTCCCTGACAGCTATTGCGTGTAACATGGACTGTGGTAGAGATTGTAATCTGCCAAGAAAAAGAAATTGGATTATACTACATTTTTGTATCCAATTAATCACATTTTTTTTGACTGCAATTAAAAAAAAACAAACACCTGAAGTACTTATAGTTTTCTGTTTGCGACATGAGAATATGGGATGATCTCTTGTTTACTGATGAGCTGAAAGCCAGAAATGCTGTTTTGCTTAGTACTTTTCACAGCAACCATATAAATCCTCTAATGCTCAACTGTGCTGTGCTCTGATCCAGACACTGCTTGCTTCAGCACCACCAAATTGGCTGGCAGTGGACAGAATGGATACTCTGCAGTCTGTCTTGCTCTCTCTCTTTTTACCCCCCTCCCCCCTAACCAACACGGTGACTCACTGAAATTGACTCGAAGAACACATGGAGTTTTCACCACCTCGAGCTACAGAAATGTTAGGTTTAATTACTTGGGTTTTGAAATGGCAAGGGATTGTTAGAAACTCATGTATTCTTTAATTTGTGATGCCACACATATGGGCATTGGGATGTGTGATATTGGGTCAAGAGCTACATGTATTTTATTACTTCCTTTTCTTCAGACTTGAAAAAATAAGCCTTTGGTTTGGACGACAACATAACATTATCTGTTTCTATTTCTAAACTAATATTAGTACTGTAATGTTTTAGACCTGAATGGTTGAGTGCAGCAGTTAATTTCTTTCTTGTTCTCAATGCCTGCTTAAGCCAGTTTTTCCAAGACATCTGAGAATCATAGCCTGTCAATTTGAAGGACTACACACAGACACAAAGCAGCAACCACTGTCAAGCAACAGTTGGCACAGGGTTTAGTTTGTGATAATGAACAGGCCTCACATCTGTTCAGTGAAATAGATGCAAAGAGGTGGATACTTGCAGTAATATTCAGTGTGCTACATTGGCGACCCTAATCGTGTCTCACTAATTATAGCAGGTGTGTGTATTTCAGGCTGTGGAGTATTTATACCCGTCCCTCATCACACTTTCTCAGCCTGAAGTGGGCATGTTGACTGACTTAGACAGGCCTATGAAGACCTCATGAGTTTGACAAAATGACATCTCAGATGAAGTAGAAAAATGAGTTGATTCTATGAATGCAAACCAATGTGTTATTGTACATGTGGCAAAAACCTATGTTAGAGCAGCAAATACGGGTGACATTGCCACACAGATTAGCATCATGGGTTTGTGTAAAATATTCATGCTTTTCTTAATAAAAAATAAACAGGTAAACTAAAAACGGTTTTGTCACCCAGTGTATTTACTGATATTTTTTTGTTTTATAAAATACAAGCTAGAATAACTAGATTATTGTGAATATGCCCTTTATTAAGGGCCTACAGTGAGGTTAGGAATAATCATTAGCTAGGTAATAGGCAATGTCTAAATTCAGCTGTCTGAAAACATCAGTGTTTCTTTTGATCATTTGCAGATCTCTTCAGCTTGATTAAACAGTGGAGTCTGTTGCATTTCGTCCTCATTTGGCTTACTGGAACATTATAGCTCCTAGTTAAGAATTCATTTTTGAATATCAAATGGTCTAATGGCGTGGACAGTTACTAAAAGTAAAAGTTAGTTATTTTACTTCTTCACCAAGTCCATCGGTGGCTACGATGTGATACACTGGTGGAAAATCACCTGTAGACAGCATCATTATCAAATTTTCTTTTTAGTATTAAAAAAAATCAAGATTGTCTACACTGCAAATTATTCTTATTAGAAACTACAGTATATGTTACAGTTTACCTGCAACTTTGATGCATTGTGTTATAGAGTGTTACTTAATTGTGAAGTTGTTGCCTTAAGTCCATTAATGCTTGTTTACAGAGTTGTAATAGTAAGAATATCTTGACCTGTTTAACTACTCTCATGATTATAGTGAAATTATATGAAAGTCAAGAAAAATGTTGAGTAAAATCTAGCAAAAGACTAGACCAGGGCACTGTTATTTGTATATGCATTAACAGTATTATTACCATGAAGTTAATAACGTTACACCAGTATTATTGACGATTTGACATAAGCCTGGATTTGTTGGTTTTGCCAAAGTCATGTGGAGCTTCTTGTCCTGCAACACATTCACAATGTCAAACCCACTAGGAGGCATGTTTATTCCCGGGTATAGTCAGTGAAAAAAAGCTATAGGCTGCTGTTGGAAAAACAGTGTTGGACATGGAAGTCCATCAGTCTTGGGATGTGTTGTTTATAAGTAAGCAAATCATTAAAATTGGGCTGATGAAAATATGTATATAATGTGTTAGAATATTATTACATGATGCAACAAGTCTGTCTGAATAACCTAATAACGTGTTCCTCTGTCACAGGCAGTAGTTAGATGACGTGCCCTGCAACTGTTCTCTATATATCGATCAATGAATCAGTCATCAATAACCTTTGTGTGTTTTACATAAAAGTGGTGTTGTTTTAAAATAATTTACCTCCAATGAAGTTTCCACAATTAGGGCTAATATTTATAGGCTGCACAGTAACCAGTTTGCCAAATATTACTTAAATTTACGTTTTTTTTGCTCTTGTTCTTGCTCTGAATACAGTAGAGTGTATACAAATGATTTGCAATCACATATGTATTATTACATTTGAGCAATAATTTACAAATCAAATCTACAGTAACAGACATGGCACAAAGTTCTTGTAATTTTTTGTTTTTCTTTTTTTATTGTTGGCAGTACCTTTATGCATAAACTCACATGCTACAGTTTTTCTTTTTTTTTTTTTTTATAACCTGTTGTTAAAAAGTATTGTCAATACAAACTTATATGTTTTCTTAATATCTTTTAAACAGGCTGATCAGCTGACTGAGGAGCAGATTGCTGGTGAGTACATACTCTAGATATGAATTGGGCTTAGCAGCTCATTCTTTCTCCACGGAACTTAAGATTATAAGATTTCTATGAGATAATAGGAACCACTGGTATATGAGGATATAAGCTGTTGTTTCAAGTCTGATCCTATTTATGAAACCTTTTCCTATAACTAGTTAATTACATTCACATGGATTCCCAAGGTGCTTATCAGACCCTGAGGGAACCCCACATGTAAAGTGAGAGTCATGAATTTTATGACAAACCCTTACCTCACAGGTAGTTATTTTTTGTTTTCCCATTTCAGACTGAAGGTTTCTGTATCAATGTGCTGTAAATGCTTGTGGCACACTAACTGTGTTATTTCTCTGAATGTACAGAGTTCAAAGAGGCATTCTCACTGTTTGACAAGGATGGTGATGGTACAATTACTACCAAGGAGCTTGGCACTGTGATGCGCTCTCTTGGACAGAACCCGACAGAGGCTGAACTGCAGGACATGATCAATGAGGTTGATGCTGATGGTGAGGACAAAAATCATAAGTCCATTATTAAAAAAATGTACACGTTAGAACTCATTTAACTATAATTCCTCAAAGTTTGTAATCTCGAATGCTTGAAAATCTTACATTTACTGCCAGTACATGTCGATTTCGAATCTTTCCTGCTTTGGTGTTCTATATTGGTAGTATTAGCGGCCACTTTATCAGGAATACCTGTTCATTTTAATGCAATCCATCCAATTCAGCGGTCCGGCCCTGAATTCTACTTTTTTAATGTTAAAATTTCTCAATTTTTATGTTCAAACTGTAATAAAGGTAATAATTGTACTGTGTTTATTACTGAGGTCATAGCGGGTGGTGGAGTGGTACTGGAGTGCATTATATTCAATGTATATTATTTGGATTTATGTTTTGGCCACCCTATTTAAAACGAATGAGGAGGCCAGTTGACAGTTTCAATATAAAATAGAGAAATTTCACATTTTACATTACCATAGTTGGTAATGGCAATGTAGGGTAATTTGTTTTATATCTTGGTGTGTCAAGTTGGATTGATATGTAGTTTGTCAGTGAAATTAAGCTACTGTGTTTGTCTACTGTGTAGGTAATGGTACAATTGACTTTCCTGAGTTCTTGACCATGATGGCCAGGAAGATGAAAGATACAGACAGCGAGGAAGAGATCAGAGAAGCCTTCAGAGTCTTTGATAAGGTATGTTAAAAATTAGTAGATTGAAAATGTTCACTAGTAACACTTTCACTTGAGCTGTGAGACAAAACACTGCTTGATTTTCCTTTGACCAGCACTTGGATCCTTAAAAAGGCTTGTTGGTGTGTTGCTGCTAGTTATAGGATAGATTTTAGTATGCTGACATGTAAATATATGGCAGTAACCTCTAAGAACAGGTCAGGCTGAAAAAGTACCATGCACCAATATCATAAATATATCTTGCATCATAGGTAAAAAAACAAAATCGTATGTTTTTGAAATGGGAAAAACTTGGAGTATTGTGTAATACTGACTTAGCTGTTTTTGGATATCATGCAAGAGACAATGAGCCTGACTTCACCTACTCACAGCTCCTGTAGTAAATACATTCACCAGCCACTTTAAGAGATACACTTGCTAGTACTGAGTTGGACGCCCTTTTGAATTCAGAGCTGCCTTAATTCTTAGTGGCATAGCTTTACCAAGATGCTAGAAACATTCCTTAAAGATTTTGGACTATATTGACATGATGGCATATCCAGATGCTGCAGGTTTGTCATTTGCGCATTCATGATGCAAATAGCCCCTTCCCCCAAATCCGAAAGGTGCTTTATTGGATTGAGTCCTGGTGACTCTGGAGGGCACTTGTAGTACAGCAAACTCATTGTCCAGTTAAGAATCCAGTTGATGACTTTAGCTTTGTGACATGGGGCATTATTCTGCTGGAAGGAGCCATCAGAAAATGGATACAGTCTGCCCATAAAGGGATAAACATGGTCAGCAAAAATACTCAAGTAGGTTTCAGCACTTGAATGATGCTCAGCTGGTACTAAGGGCCCAAAGTGTGCCAAGAAAATATCCCACCATTACACCACTACCAGCCCTAACTGTTGATACAAGGCAGGATGGATCCATGCTTTCATGTTGTTTATGTCAGATTCTGGTGCAATCATCCGAATGCTGCAGCAAAAATCGAGACTCATCAGACCAGGCAATGATTTTTCCAGTCTTCTATTGTCCCATTTTGGTGAGCCCTTGTAATTTGTAGCCTCAGTTTCCTGTTTTTTGCTGACAGGAGTGGCACCTGGTGTGGTCATCTGTTACTGCTGCCACTCTGCTTCAAGGTTTGAAGTGTTTGGAGATTATCTTCTGCTAACTTCTGTTTAACGAGTGGTTGAATGAGTTACTGTTGCCTTCAATCTGCTCAAACCAGTCTGCCCTTTCACCTCTGCCCATTGGCCTCAACAAGGCATTTTCTCTACCAGAACTGCCCCTCGCTGTATGTTTTCTCTTTTTCACACCATCTGTAAACCCTATAGAAGGTTTTGTGTGAACATCCCAGTAGGTTGTCAGTTTTTGAAATACTCAGACCAGGCTTTCTGGCACAAAAAGGCCATGCCACATTCAATGTCACTTAGTTTTCTTCCCCATTCAGATGAACAGTTTGAACTTCGGCAGCTTGTCTTGTCCATGTCTACATGCCTAAATGCACTGAGGTGCTGCCATGTGACATATAATAATAATAATTCTCTGTCACTCTCTGCAGGATGGTAATGGCTACATCAGTGCAGCAGAGCTACGGCACGTAATGACAAACTTAGGGGAGAAACTCACTGATGAGGAGGTTGACGAAATGATCCGGGAGGCTGATATTGATGGTGATGGTCAGGTCAACTATGAGGGTAAGATGTTTTGTTTTGATTTGATTTTTTTTTTTTTGTGTGTGTATGTTTTTTTTAACCTGTAAATAAGACCACAACAATCATTAGCAGATGTGAAAATGGACAGTCATGAACAACCTACACTAGTGCATTTGTATATGATGTATGTTCAGCTGATACAGAATTGCAATGGGGGAAAAACGCGACCATATCATTGTCAGCATTTTTACAACTTTTCATTTAAGCATCTTTTTCTCTTGCTTTTACAGAGTTTGTCCAAATGATGACTGCCAAGTGAACAGAACGCTGAAACTTCCGTCAAGTTGCTTGTCCTCTTAAGATCACTGTCTTTAAGAACCAAAAAAACGAACCCCACCCCTAAACTAACCTATCTATAGAAAATTGCAATTTGTGCTTCAGTACATCCAACTACTTCTAAGGTATCTGTTTAGCAAACACCAACAGAATAATCCCTAGAGAAGTTAATGGACCAAGCTTTAAGAGGGCTGAAGCCCATGTATTTCAGACCAAGCTTCTGCTGAGTCACCCAGCTCCTGATTAATTTAGAGCAAAGAGCAACACTGAAAAGGCAGAGGGCTAGAAACGTCTGCTACTGTCTGCATAGAGAAGTTGGCTATTTAATTCCTTCCGGATCTTCAAAAAAGAAAAATTGACTCTCATGCACCAGTGGTGATTTTCAGAATATTGAATAAAATACTCTCCTTGCATGCACCCTTTCTGTGGTGGTCACCACAAAGAGGCTCTGATCCCATCAGAAGTAGTGGTCAGACTGTGTACACACTGGAGGTATATACGTAAATATATAGCTATATATCTGTAACATTTGTGTCACTATTGATTATTGCAAGAGCAATTAGATGCGACGTAGGGTTTTAATTGGTGCTCGGTTGCAGATGAGCATTCTTATATCATGGAGTGTTCGGACTTGAAAGAGAGACTAAAGAGAACTGAGTTTGGTGTTTTTTTAATTTATTTTATTTTATTCCCCCATTATTCCCCTTGTGGGATTTACTGTTGTCTTGTTTTGAGTTGTGGGCTTTACATTGCCTGCAGCGCTGGTTGGAGACTGTAGTGTGTTGCATTGCTTCAGGATGGTTATTACCAAAACACACTTGAGGAATGTGATTAACACATTTGTTCTTCAAACAGATAATCCTGATGATACAATATTGATGTAATGCTTTATAAATGTGTTCTCAAAAAAATGTATTGATGACAAACTTTGGTCACAAAATATATCTATATATAAGTGTATCGTAAAGTTTGCATTGCCTATTGTTATAGTAAATGACCTGTGACATGTTTTCTCTTTGGTTTTGAAATGTGCCATAATATTCTAAAAACGCCTCAACCTTCTTGCAAGACTTTTATTTCATTAGAATATGATAAATCTACTTAGTGTGATAACATAATACATGCAGTTGAACATATTTGCACTTTGATATAAACAATGTGGATATTAAAGTTTTGTTTGAAAAGAAGAAAAAGAAACCAAATGTCACTGTTGCTGCTGCTATAACAACTCATGCGGTTAACTCATTTCTCGTCATTGTTGGTGTCTGATCTTCAATTTGTAGTCCAGTGATTCAAACTTCAATCTGTTTGCTGTTTTACTGAACACAATACGTAATCTGTATATTCACAAATATACATATATACTAATGGGGGGAATTGTGGTTCATTTGGGATTTCAGAAAGAGACTTTCAGGTTTGGAAATGAGGTTGTAGCAAAGAATTCAGCTTTAGGTGCAAGATTGGTTTCCGTTTTAGAATTTGGAGCAGTTGGCTAAATTTAGGTAGGTTAGCTGAGGTTTCTTAGGATTCCTTAAAGCTTGGAACTTAAATACTGAGGTATTTAATTGGTTATCTTCGATTCAGTTTGGATGTAAATGCTAACTGGACTGTTAACTTCTGCAGTTATCTCAGAAATGTAAAGATGTAATATTTTCCATAAATCAATAAATTGACTGAGTTTTACTTCACCCGCATGTCTTACTCTGCTTAATGTGAGTTGCTATTTTACATATTCTCTTGTCACTATTGCAAGTAAGTAAAGAAGAACCTGACTCTTACCAGACGTCCACAAATGCCACTCTAATTGTACACTGTGTCCTCTCCCTGCCTCTGTCCCTGTACCAGAAAGGGACACTAATCTCATCCAGCCTCACACTGGGTGAGGGCAGGTCACCCTAGCACTTTGCTGGAGAAACTATGCCAGGCACCGGCTATATTTAGTGGCTCATGAGATTTCTACAGGAGCCTGGCGTAATCTCGGTCAGCAGGGGTTGCGACCTCTCACCCTCACCCTCTGAATGCAAGAAAGGGGCACCTGTCGTTTCATTGACAGGCGTGATGAACTTGCCAATGGGATGAGGCTTTTATCTGGAGCAGTGTGATGTGACTGGATGTATGTCCACATGCTTAATCGGGTGGTTAAGCAGATAAGGTAAATGAATTAACAAACGCGCTCAGCATGACAATAAGACTGCAGCATCACATGCACAGGGAAGAACGATCATCTGTCTTTGGTTGTGTAATGGCAGAAACTCGGAGCCTCAGAGTAGAAGCTCACACAATGCTGTGTAGGAATGTAAATTGCAAATTGCTGTGACAATGGTACAGATTTAATATTTGAGTGACACTGTTTTGAAATTTTTCCCCAGCAATCTGCAGCATTAAATGTAAATGTATTTCACTGCTGTAGCCTGTGTACTAGAGTAGTCTGCAAATCTTAAGTGAAAAATTGGGCCTGCAATTCCACTACATCTATTTGACAGCTATTAATATTACAATTGTATTGAAAATTTTTCTTATTCGTATTGTAGATTTGTTCTTTTAAATCTATCTTGATTTTTTTAAATTGACTTTTTGTTTTTCATTCTGTACAGAAATTCTTGCTCTACATTTTGCACACTTTTGCTGCTGCTGTAACATAGAAGCTTATCCACTGGGCGGAATAAAAGTTTATCATATCTTTAACTTATCTTACATACAGTAATGACTTTATGTAATGTGATTTCATATTTCATATTACAGCTACATAAAGTTGTTTATGTTAATTCTGCCTCAACCAATCAATGCATCTATTATAGTTGTTAAATGCATTTGAAAGAATCAGAAGTATAATAAGAGGCAGCCTAACTACATAGGGTCAACTTTTACTTTGATATAAATTACATTTTCTCATCTTGCTGTAACATGAAGTTTAGTAAATTTCAGACAGCGGGACTTTTTTTTACACTTTTGTACCCCTGCTACATAAGCGCAGGAGTTATTAAGTATGAAGTAGTCAAAAACCTTTTTCATAGTAACTAAGAGTTTAGGTCAAGTTAGTCAGGTCATGGGCACTGAGGAGCCTAAAACTTGTTTTAGTGCTAAAATGTTATATTAGCATTTTACCACAAGGTGGTGGTGTTTCATCGAACTGTAACTCGATTTGTAAAAGCGGGAGCCAAGAGCAGCACATACAAAGTAGTGTGACAGAGACAGGAAGGAGATGAGACACTAACTGAAAACAACTAAAAACAACGAATTATGTATTGATGTTTTGAATTACAGAAAACTTGCTTTGAGCCAGAAGTTTCTTCTAAAAACACTGTGTGTGTGTGTGTGTGCGTGTGTGTGTGTCTGGTAAGTATGTCATGTATTTGCGTGGTGTCACCACACCCCACTACCCATAATTGTGTATGCTTTGTGATGTAACCTCATCACCCTTTGCTTCAGAAAAAGCATATTTATTTCATTCCCATTAGATATTTGGCAAGGGTTGCGTGGTGTGTTATGTAAAGAGCTTAGTGCGATGCAGACTCGTAAATAATGTAACTATTTAGGAATAACATGTTTGTAAAGTTCATTCAATGTACACAGACGATCCTTCCCCTTCCATGAACATACACAATAAGCATAATTTGTAGGAGTGTCTTCCTTCCCCAGAAACCATTCATGACCACATGCTTCCTGTCACTCATACTCGCTTTGCATGTGGCCACAGCGTCATTGTAAACATATTTGCCTTCTCCTGCACCCTGTGTCTTCTTTCTTGTTTCTTCTCAGTCTTTCAACATCCTACAACCAGCCTTGCTTTGCTTTCTGGCTGTGGATATTTGAGCATTTGGAAAAGATAATTTTCGGCTGTTTGTTATGATAAATACGACTAAACTGAAGTTGCTGAAGATTCTTTTTAAGTCAGCTGTTGTAGAGAATTAATCACCGGCTTCTGTTGACACAATCTGATATCGAGTAGATTTTAAGGTGTGTGTATACCTTGCTCTAACACTTCGCCTGCATATCTCCTGCTGGAAATCTGCCCAACATGCCTCATACTGCTTCAAAAATGTAGCTCTTAAAACAACATTCACTTGGAGTTCCCACCCTTTTTGGCTTGGGACTGCATACTGAAAATCTAAGCTGCTGTACTGTATGTCTGCACTGGTGACCTATGCTTGTTCAATGAAAGTGATTTATTCAAATACTTCTCAAAGGTGCAAACTTTAGAAATGGCCTAAAAAGTAAGCATTGGAAATATGTTTATCTTTTTGTTTTGCTATCCTGTTAATCACACTGACTGATGCTGGCTATTAATATTCACCAGCAACGTCTTATATGGGCAACATAGAGATACTCAAATTTGGCAAATATGTGATTATCTAAAGATAATTTCTTGACATTTTCATCTTTATTGAAAAGTTGATACAATAAAGAGAGACAGGGCATCCAAGGTCTGCAGCAACTGACACAATCAACAAACCCTTTTTTAGTGTTTTGTGGGAACTTCTCAAAAAGGACACACATGTTATAATCCATCTATCACATTTACCAGATGTTCAAATAATAATAATAATAATAATAATAATAATAATAATAATTTTAATAATAATAATAATTTATTATCCAGAGGTATTATCCTGATCTTAAACTAAGATCAGGATAATAAGTTTTATGATAATAAAACTATCATAAAACTAAGACATATTTTATGATAAATATAAAGTGGTATGGTAATATTTCTTTATGACTTGATGAAGAAGGCCAGTAACAAATAGCAATGGATTATGTAATAATCCTCCAATTTATAGCCTGGATATAATCAGAATGTTCTGGCTGATTATAGAGACTTATTTACTTTATGTTTTGACTGGATTCTGGTATTTTGACCAATAGTGAACTCTGGTCTTGTCTGTAATCTTGTATGTTATATCATACATTATGTGTGGAACGTTAGCTCGTAGGACACGTGGACAATCTGGCAGAGAATTGATGAAATTGTGGGGCTGAGGAGAGAATAGGAAGTAGGTGGAACTGGGGAAAAATCCGTGGGCTGGCTGTGGTTTAGGGGATAGAGCAGATCATATAATAACCAGTGCTTAAGCTCAGTTGTTCATTTCCATGTTTCCTCTGGGCCACATGTGGAAGTATCCTTGGGCAAGACACTGTCCTGTTAAGACTACAGAATCACCCAACACCCAACAAGTCCTCTTTGAGAAAATAGGAACTGGGCAACGGTGGGTAAACCTCCCTTCCTGAATAGAACCACAGACACAACTAGGCTCAGGGTGGGTGGCCGTCTGCCCCCGACTGGTTGCAGTGAGTAGGAAGTGCTGAAAGAAAAGAGAAACAAGAAGTAACACATAAAAACACAGGGCCAAGAAATGTAAACACTTTTCGAATAGAACTTTCTTTGATGTTTTCTCCTTGAATTAGATTCTTGCTGCCTTGTACCTCACTTGTAAGTCGCTTTAGATAAAAGCGTCTGCCAAAAAAACTAAATGTAATTGTAAATGTAAGTTTGTAGGACTGGTGACTACAATGCTGGGAATGCAGAAAGCTACAGAGAGAGGGAGACAGAGAGGGAGGAAGCACAACTACAGAAAACAAGAAGACAAGAAGTTAATGACCTGCAATGGTGAAATATAAATGCATGCAGAGGAGAGGAGAGCGGCTCAGTGCAGCCAGCATATAGCAACGTAGCTATGTGATTGATCATAGTCATCTGAGTAAGCTCTAACCATGAGCTTGGCCTCCTCTTTAAGAGTCACTATATCAAACATTCCAGTAACAACTTGAATTTTAAAACTCCACTGTAGATTCCAAATACCTAACCTGACCTAACAGACAACAAGCAAACCAATTGCTATTAAAAAACGATGCGAAGTGAATTAAGAATGGTAATTTGTAGTAACAATAGCTACAATTCTTATTCTGGGGGACTGGTAGCTCAGTGGTAGAGCACTGCGTTGGGATGCAGAGGGCTGCAGTTTCTAATCCCACCCCACCAGCTATGGCCCCGCCCAGGCACCAAGGGCCACCTCGGTGTCGGTCCCGAGCCCGGATAAAATGGGCGGTTTTGTGGGCAACCGGCGTGAAAACTCATGCCAAATAAACGTGGGGAAAATATTCTGCTGTGGTGACCCTTAATGCGACAAGTCGAAAGCTGTTGACCTTTTTCACAATTCTTATTCCAAGCTCGAAGAGGAGTAAAGTCGCTGCTTCTTCACGTCAAAAGGAGCCATCTGAAATGGTTCAAGCATCTTGTAAGTGCCTCTTTTTGGTGGTTTTACAGGCACGTCCAGCCGGTAGGAGACCCTGGGGTAGCGATTATATATTTCATCTGGCCTGGGAAATATATCTGAATCCCATTGGAGAATTATTGCTGGGGATGTCTGGAAAACCTTCCTAAACCTGCTGCCACCGTGACGTGACTCAGGATAAGCAGAAGATGATGGATGAATAGATGGACCCTAAACATGTGGAAACTTTAGTTAAGTTTTTTTAGATGGAAATTGTCTATACGAACACCTTTCTGATTCCACAGTGGCACATTTTTCTGTGTTTGTGTCCAGTAAATCTATCATGAAATACATCCTTCTGCAGATAAAACAATATCTGTGTCATATGCTAATGTAGTGTTGTAAGAGTGCAAATGTATGCAAATGTGATAATATTTTGTGAGAGAAAGAAGAATGACACAAACACACAACTTATTTCTCTCTTAGGCTGTTGCAGTATTATAGTTAGTGAAACCAAAATCCTGAATTACAGCGTGTTACAGCTATGATAAAGTGAAAAACAGTAGAAAGAGAAGTGAAAATCTAGAAAGAAGGAACTACACTACAAGTAGCCTTTCTTCTTCCTGTCTTGAAGAACAAGACGCGACTGTAGTTTCACTTTAGGTTGAAAGGTGTCTCTCCCACTTTGTGACACTTGTCGTGGCTCCTGTACTAAATGGGAGTTCAGCTGAGGTAATCGGGATTTCTCTGGCCACCAACTCTGGTATTTCATTTTCTATTCCCCAGAACTGCCAATGTATACATCAGCATACTTGTAATGGCTTTATTATGTCTCAAACCAACTTAGATCAGACCATGTGTGGTCTGACCACCTCTTAAGGCCTGAGGTGGTCAGACTCTAAAAGCTGTAAATGAGACTCAAAGTCTTCCCCCTTCACTGCAATTATCTCCTTCCAAGAACTAGCTGTCTTCTTTGTTACACTGTAGTCTCTGTTAAAAATAGAATTCACACCTACGAACACCTCCTAAGAACTGCATGAAAAGTTTGTGTTGTGTGGTAACTGTAATTCCGTTTTAGAGAGTTTCAAAAACTGTATGGGACGCCCCCCCCCCCCCCCCCCCCCCTCTGATATTAGGGATTTTACTGTACGTTACAAGCTGTCATTTTAAGAAGTTCATTCGATGCGTATATATAGGTCTTCAAAGCACAGACCTAAGGCACACAACTGAAAAATGTTTGATAATTTCTTACTTAAAGATCCCTGATGTCCATTTTGCGTTTGCGTGTGTACTCTCAAGAGACACAATCAATGTTTGTACGTTATGGTGTTCACTGAGTTTGGCATCATTACCTTCACTTAGTGTGTGCAATGCACGGCCTGACACCACATCCATGCCAGCCAAGGCCTGTTTGGACGAAGACTACAACAAGGGGAGCTCCTGAAAAAACACCCCCTGTTAGCAGAGAAAACATCTTCAGATTCCATTATGGTTAGAATTACATCAAACAAGGAAAACCAGGCCCGACTCATTACATTCAGTATTATACTGATACCTGTGTACTGTCTGTGGCACTGGGAAAGCCCTGTCTGTTTCTGTGTAAATTTCCACTGGCCCATTACTGTTTCTGTGGGTGTTACTAAAAATCTGGCAGATGAATTGCAGGACTCAGTATTTTAGTATTTTGCCAGAAACTGTTCTGAACTGAGAACTGCAGTAGAGTATTTTGCTTTCAAATTGTAGCAATCTAACTGCATCATTGCTATTTTTGTGTAAGGAAAAACACTGTGCAATACAGATTTTGACTGCAGCTACATAATGAAGCTACATAAAGAATAATGTTGAAAAGCCTTTTGTCTTTGTACTTATTTATCTTATATGTCAAAAATAATATAACTGTACACTTGAGCAATTCCTCATATTCTGAAGTAACTGTAAACTGGGACGTTATCAAAAGCACAGGTCAATCAGCTGGTGCCGGGTCAGTGATCAATACCAGTGACGAGATTTAGAGATAGTGAAAATCCTCAGTTACACTTTGATTTGAAGTTACTAATATTAACTTAGACATATGAATGTACAACTTTATTGGTGTTACAGGAACCCCCACCCTATGATATGTAATACATTTTTGGGCGTGTAGTATCCCCACAGCATCAGCAGCATCTCCTTCACTTCACAGTCGGCGTCAGCTCCGGCTCACTGAGCAGTGTTTACTATAATGGGTGTGGTCATTTTCTGAGTCGCTGGTCTTCTGGAGTGTAAAAACAAACTAAACGGAGGAACCCTAAAAAACCTTTCCAGGACTTCGTGACGCATACAGCTGAAAACAATGTACTGTGTAATTAGACTATTTGCTCATTAACATTTCCATGAGCTGGATATTTGATACTCATCTATCAATGAAAACACACGGGACCAGTTACAGAGAACAACCTGGACAAATAAGACAAATTAAAATAGAAAAACATATGCAAATAGATGAAAAGCCCTTTTGATCTCATGATATCTCTGTGTTTCTGTCTCCGACACACATGCGTGTGTCCTTCCCATCAGCGTGGGTTCCTTCAAGGAACTGGACCGGTAAAAGCGTGTGCCTTACTGAAATATGATCTCACACTCACACACACTATATTACACAGCATACAATCAAGAGCCAACTGTCAAATTTAATACTGTGAAAGCTTTTTCAAATGTCCACAGATGTGAGTTTAACATCTGCCTCATATGTGTCACTGGTTACATTCTGGTTTCAATTAGGAATACAACAGTCAGAGATACAACAGCCAAGAGCAAAATTCCCTGAGCTCCGCATGTTTCATAATTCTTACAGTCTAATGTTAAAAAACGACCCATCTTCCAAGAAGTTAGAAAGGATTTACAGATACTGGGTCGATTCATGAAAATAACCCCTTATATCACTTATGCTATTTGTTGCAACTGTCAGGTGTCGTTCACAGTTCATGTTCACACCACTGAGCAAATGCTGATGTTTTTTATAGGCAGAAGTTCGGTGGAGATTTGTTATCCTCCAGGTCATGTCCTGAAATATTATTTGGTGGAAACTGAAGTCGTAAGATTCTAATCTCAGTTGAGTTCAGGATTTACTGAGAAAAAAAAGGCAGATGTTGACTCGTGAGACTTCATTCCGAATCTTCATTTAGGTTTTCTCTAATGAGGAAGTGGAACAACCACATTCATTTTATGGTTTGATGGATTCTACTGGTTTCTACTTGTGTTTAAATTGATAGTTACAGTAACTACTCGTGTTTTCACAGTAAAAAGGATTATACATGTTTTCATGGTTCACCATGACTAAATATAAGTCTAATGTATTCTGAACTTCCTTGTCATTAAGCTGCTAAAATAAAGGTATTTTGGACTGGAGGCTTTTTTTTTCTTTGTTTTTGTTTTATTTTTTCGTGATTCAGAACCAAACCACCTAGAATCGGCAGTTCATGCCTTCTCTATTCATCCATGATCCCATTATCTCTATTATCCAACGATCAATTAATTAGGCCATCTCTCTATCCATCTTTTAGTCTATCTTTTTATCTAACAGTCCATCATTTACCATCATTACCTCATCCATCCATAGTGCGAATAAAATCTGAGTCACCATGCATGTCTACATTTTATCTATATCTGCAACTGTTTACTTCAAGTAACAACATATGCACAAAACCACACATGAGCAGCTTCTATTGTAAATCAATGCTTCGGTGCAATTATTGTACACTGCTTATATAGTCAGAACTTGTGCAAATTTACCAAGTGTCTCCTGCTTTGGGCAAAGTGTGCAAGTATGTCTGCATTTGTTTTGAGCGTTGTAGCCTGCTGTTTATTTAAAGGCACTAGTCTGGTTTGTTTAATGGGCAGTGCAACTGTAAACACTCTTCATGCCATCCCTATCTTAAGGTTCCCCCCAGTAGTTAAAAGAAAATTAGAGCTTTGTTTGTCAGGGTGAGGCAGTGAAGGCTGGAAAGGTGAAGCGAAACTAAAAAGAAAGAAGATTGAAAGAAATGTGTCTATGTGTCTTTGTTTAACAATATTACAAAGACCTATAGCAGCAAACTTCCTCCCACCATCCAGTGACGTGGCACATCAGCATTATTATTCGTTAAACAAGGAGCAACTTGATCACCGTGAGTCTGTGAGCTGCATACTGGCACTACATCGTTGTCATTATGTTCAGTTAATTACAGAAACAGCTACAGGAAACAAGTGAAGAGGAAAATGAGAGACAAATGTAATTACTGTTTTCTCAATGCCTCAATATTTTGTTGGTTTATGGGGATTTTATTAGTGCTTCATCTCATTTTAGGCGTCATGAAAAAAAAAAAAACGTTACATAACACATCAGTGGCTCTATTATTATTACATCCAGTGTCTGGGGATGTGGTGATATGTTCATTAAGTATGTTTGTGGGAGCCGGTACAGTATAATATCACAGCCATTTAAATGACTCTGTGTTGCTATGCAAGCCATGACATAACATCTAATGAATTTCTTTCAGATGATTAAGTCAGCGGCACAGTGGCCTTGAGCTGCTGCTTGTTTGTGGTCTATTCTGCCCTCAGTCGTGTCTTATGTAAATGAAAAGCTTTTCTGTTGGGTTAAGATCAGGTGACTGACATGGCAAGTGAAGAATATTCAATTTCTTTGCCTTGAGAAATTCTTGGTTTACTTTCGCAGTATATTGAGTTGCTCAGTATACTCATATTCCATATACTCCTCAGAATTAATCCTGCTACTTTTATCAGCACTCAGCTCATCAGTAAACACCAGTGACCAGGTTCCATGACAACTCTACATGCTCATGCCATAACATTGTCTTTACCATGTTTAGCAATTATGTGATTCTTTTCTTCTTCACATGCTTCGCTTCCCATCATTCTAGTACAAGTTAATCTTGATTTCATTAGTCCAAAGAATCATATTCCAGGACTGTAGAGGCTTTTTCAGCTTTAATCTGGTCTGTATTGTGAACAGCTACCAAATGCAAACCCACTCCAGTCCTTTTATCTGCTGGATTTAGGTTGGAATGAGCAATGAACAGACCACATGAACCGTCCAATTACCTTTTAGCCTCTGATAAACACGTGTCTTTAAAAACCTGTAATTTTTAGAAGGTTCATTGAATACTTTTGTTAAACTCTTTGAACTAAAGCTGAAAGGCTTTAATGATATATGACTTGTGTCACCTTAAGTCCACCATGGTAGTTTACAGATGCATAGATGTGTCACTGTTCAAACAGCCTATTTCTGGACCTGAGTGTATACTGATGAACTTTAGCTCACATCGTGACATTCAGACGTAGGGGAGTCTGCTTCTGTCATACATGTTTACTTAAATAAAGGATCTGAACTCATCTTTCACCGGTGTTCTGGTTGTTGCACCTGTCATATTGTATAAGCACTAATTGTTTTTTTTTTTAAACAGCTTTTATCTGATTTCACTTTTGTCTGGAGCAAGGTGTTCAAATATTTGTCAGCATATTAACTATTCTTAATCTTTAAAGCCAAATGAAAGTGCACAGGATTTACCGCTCTGTTACTCTATAGGCTGCACAAATACTACACTAAGGATGCTCTATGCCCCAGAAATAAGGAGTGGACTATGGGGGCTAGAGAAGCTGCAACAAGCAGGGAAAGTGTGCTGGCCTTTGTGTACAGACAACAAGCACTGGGCTTCCCTTTCTTGGTGGAGTTGTACCAAAAGCTGGATGAAATGTAAACTAGCCAAGATTAGGGCTATTCAAAACACTTACATTAAAAACCAAGAGGAGACACTGCCAAAGCAAATACTTACACAAAAGACTAATTAGATTACATTTTCTTCTGAGCTCACATGGGGAACAAGCCAATACAGAACCAAGTGACTGTGTCAGAACATCTGTGCACAATAGCGGACTCGGGCAGGGAGGGGGAGGGGGGTGAATCCAAAGAGCACCTGATTTTGGCTGAGAACAATGCACAAGTGCAGGAAAGATGATAGTTGATGACATTTACTCTGCTGGTTGAAGTATTGCTGCGTTTGTTTGTCCCTGTGGCAGGAGAAGGAGGGGAGGGGGGTGGGGGGATTCCTGTGCCTCCAGTCCAGTCATGTCTGTGAACCATAACTCACTTCATCATTTCCATCTATTATCATCAGTTTATATTGTAATAAAACAATAAAAGTTGCACCTCAGATGTTTAGATGGATTTACAGTAGAAAGATAGACGTGCTTTAAGACTCTTAACTTGGCCCTCAGCGTTACTCTTTCCTCCCTTTAAATAGCATATGACACAGCAGTCCACATCTGTCCGTGTCCATGCACCGGCTCAGGGGGCGGGGCTATGCATCGATCGGAAAGTGAGACTGGGAGGTGCAGAGAGAGAAAGTCAGTGGGGACGTGAAGTGTAAATACACACACACTCTCTCTCTCTCTGCGTGTGTGTGTGCCCATGAGTTCACTGTGTTCCTGTCGACAAGTTACCGGTCATTTGTCGACATCTGTCCTCCGGTCCCAATGCGTTTCCCTCGCGTTACGTCGTGTTCCGTCTAGCGCCCCCCGAACACCGGCAGCGGCACTTTTGAACTCCGTATCCAGCTACCGGGGCAGTCAACGACTTAGTATTTTACAAACTGGTGCTTTTAATTCTTGAAAACAAGAACAAAAAGAACGAGAAAAAGAAGAAGAAAAAGAAGAAGAAGAAGAAAAAGAAGAAGAAGTGGCAGAAGTGGCAGAAGTCTTCCCGGCAGAGCCAGTCAAAGGTGAGTGATGATTAGTCACTGAAACGGTGCTAAGAGTCTCACAGTGTAGGGCGCTAGAATATATTAAGGGGAAAATGTTTTCTGCTGATACACACACACACACACACACACACACACACTATCTCAGTTCTTTCGCTTACACTGTAACAAAGATTTTTAGGGCAGTTGGAAAACCTCAATCATTAATTGTCTTTTTATTTTTCTTGTTATTTGTTCCACAGAAAGATTTCAAAACTGTGTACAAGGAAGACAGACAGAGACAAGGTTACTAATCATGTGAATGCAGCACCATGGGTCTGCCCATACATCCTCACCATCTGTTTTGTCCAATTATGAGACCCAGAGGACACGGTTGCCTTTTGCTGCCTGGGAATTCCTTACTAGCTCCACGCTGAGCAGAAGTATTTCTTTTCAAAAAGCTCGGCATGAACAAAAACATGGTTTCAAATGAATCGTGTCACAATTCCACCTGCAATGACACTTTCACTGTGGATGGAGACGGCAAACCCGCACCGAGCATCATCATGTTTTTGGCTGGTGTGGTGGGCAACCTCCTGGCTCTCTTCATCCTGGGAGTGCACCAGAAGGAGCATCGCTCCCGCTCCTCTATCTTCTGCATTCTGGTGACTGGCCTTGCCCTCACTGACCTGCTGGGCACCTGCCTCCTCAGCCCGCCCGTGTTCATCTGCTACGCCCGCAACATGTCCCTAATAAGTCTGGGTGGTAAAACCCTTTGTAACCTCTTTGGGTTTGCCATGAGCTTCTTTGGCCTGGCACCCATGCTCATCCTGTGCGCCATGGCCGTGGAACGCTGCCTGGCCATCAGCCACCCTTACTTTTACTCTGTACACATTCGCCGCAGCTTTGCCAAATTCATTCTTTTATTTATTTACCTCTTTTCTTTGGCTTTCTGCCTCCTGCCATTCAGCGGCTATGGCAAATTCAGACAGTACTGTCCAGGGACGTGGTGCTTCATTGATATGGATGCGACAGGAGATGACCACGCCAACTTGGTGCTGGCCTTCTCTCTGTCCTACTCCTCCCTCATGGCACTGCTGATCTTCGCAGTGTTTGTGTGCAACGGTTCTGTGATTGTCAGCCTGTGTAAGATGCACCGGAGCCAGATGATGCGGCGTGGGTCAGTCGGGTCCACGGGGAGAAGGAGGAGGCTCAGCCTGGCCTGGTTCGGACAGGGAGAGGAGGAGATGGACCACCTGGTGTTGCTGGCCCTCATTACTGTCATCTTTGTTGTGTGCTCCCTTCCACTCACCGTAAGTTCAACTTTGACCCTCCCTCAGTGTACCTGTTTGTTTGTCACACACATGATGTCTCCTTTCAACAAGAGCACAGTCTCACTGTGTTGCATTTAGATTGTTTGGCATGTTATCTGCATTGATGATGTGATTGGTCATATCATGAGGATTAGGATCTATATTCAGTTTCACACTGGAAAAGCTAACACTCTGATGTGACATTTCTCCGAGTGTGGGAACAGGAACTAGACATCTTTGGTGAACTGAGTTACAAAACATGCTGAATTTGTAACTGTTTCCTGTCCTCCTGTGCACTGACTTTAATTCCTTCCCGTGATTCTGTGATCAACATGAGAACAGAAAGCTTCGCTGAAGGAGTGCGACTGTTAATGATTTTCTTTCTGCGGCACGTGTATTTGTGTACCCTGCTGCAGTCTCCATAACAGCCGTACTTTGTTCTGCTGGCTCCACTAGGTGTGTGAGAGAGTGCTGCCTTTGACACACAAGGTCCGCTGTCACTGATTGCAAGGGTTTGTGTATTTGTGTTGTGCATTTGTCTGCTCCATATCCGTCCCTGTTGGAGAGGAATGTGCCAAACCTGACAACCCTGGAGGACTGGTCTGACTCTTCCTTTCCCAGAGGGCAAAGCTCCTCTGGCAGGGGAATAGATGCTTAACCAGCCTCATCTTTGTGGCCCTAAACATAAGCCAGAAGTCCTAGGCAAAGTCAGGGTTGGAAATACAAAACCAGTTGGAGGATTTGCTTAATCTGCATTATGCTATGAGGGTGTGCATGCTTTTATATATTTATTTTAGCCTTTTTTAACAATGTGGGTTTGATGATCACTAGTTTACAGGAAGCAGTAAAAAGTGTTTGCTCATGTTCTCTCTCCTTACCTCATTGTCAGCATCTGGATGGTATGTGGGAAGACCTGAAGGTGTGACTAACCTGCGGTAAATGAAGCATTATTGGACCTGAGTTGTGGTTTTGAGCGCCCTGGGGAATAAACGGTGATGACGATATGCACTGTAACGCTCAACACTTATGAGTAAGAATAACACCTCAGGAAACTAAAACCCCAACTTCTTCACATGCATATGTGTCTTATAGCTGTACGGCAACAAGCACCAGTAGTGTTTCACTTGTTTTCATACTAAACAAAGTAAGAAAACCGGTTGTTGACCTGGACCCATGTTGCTGTACCTTGGAAATTTAATTTAATTTTAGTTCCACTCTGCCCTTCTAAAATAGGCTTCTTTACTTTATAGAGAGTACTCGATAACAACTCTAATTTTAGATCTAATTAGCTCATCCATATTTGATATTTATTATTCTCAGCCCACACAGTTATACAGCTGATCTCTAGGATATGATGTTGAATAATTAGAGACTGACTAAAAATGAGTCATCATCTATGTGGCATCTGAGCAGATGTGTGTACGCATGTCTCTGTGTGTATGTGCTTGTGTGGTCTGCCCTAAAAATCTTTCTTGATGTAAACGTTACAGTGTAACCGAAAGGACTGAGATAGATGTTTGTGTGTGTATCAGCAGATTTAAGATGTTTTCAGAAGTTTTTTTGCCTAAAGCACAACAGATGCCTGAAATAAAAGACATTGCAAACAATGTACAGTGCATATTAGTTGATGCTGCCCTCCTGTAGTGGCACTGTTCAGACTCTAGCAAGCTCTCTTATTTGCATACAGTAAAATAGTCATCTTTTTTGCATAAACACAACAATTCCAATACAAGTCCTCCTGCCAGTGTTTCCGGTTAGTTTTGATTTTCCACAAAGCACTTTGCTGTAACTGAATATACCTTGGAGAACGATGCTTTCAAGCTGTGAAATAGATTCTGTCTGCTGTATGCTCTGCACAGGCTGCATGCCTGTAAATGTGAATGAAATAGAAAGCATGTACTGGGAATTTAATTCCCTGTTTTGTTTTTTGCAAATTTGGCAAAGAAGATGAAATTATGTAGAATCAGAAAACAGTGATTATTTTTCATGTTCTTTGGCCTACAGGCATGAATAATGTTACTGATTATTTACAGATCAAGTTGCAGGATCTCGTATTTAATAACTAGCTCTCGGACAAAAAGAGATAAGGCCATATTTGCTTTGGCGATTTCTGAGATGAATGATGTCAGACGCTGCAGTTAAGCAAGATTATTTGATATTCAGGAGGTAAAATTCCAAAAGTTGGTGGTAAAACATGATTAAATAGGTGGGAATTTCTGAGAAAGGCAAATTCCTTGTCTCTTTTATGTGTGTGAGTACAGTTTTTGTATATGTGTGTACTGAGCTGACATAATAATTTAGAGTAATCCATTAGCTGTGGACATTTATTGTGTCCACTATTACCTGAATTACATACTTCCCATGCTTGTCACACTCCAGCCATGGCCTTGGCTGTTATATATCACCGGCTACCGATCTGAACCTATAGCACAAACTGTAGACAGCTGAAAAAGATAAGGTGCCATTAGGCAACAGATCTTATACGATCATCACAGCAGCTACTCTGTGAAAGAACGTTTGATTTGTTTGGCATGGTGTTAAACGTGAGGCCATTTGTTTGCTCTAAGATAGACAATTGACAGATGGTTCTAACATTACTGCTCCTCTGACAAAAATCAATCTACACAATTTAAAGCCACTTCTCCCAGTATGATCTTACACAGTCCTACATAATGTAAAGTTACACAGTTACGCAGTAAACTTAACTTACTATACATTAAATCAAGAAAACAAAGTAAACTGGACTGATGGCATGGAAACAGTATGTACATTCAAATGTTCCTTAACTGATGACTGTTTGACATTTGATCACCTTCTCAAATGTGAGAATGTCTGGGGCTTTTGAGGTGTTGGAGAAAATTTGTTGATGTTAAAAATGGATCCTCATTTTTAACATCTGTGGCTCAGACTCATTTTTCACTTTTCATATTTTCTACTGGAGATTCTCTAGAATTTAACTTAATATGCAGTCAATGCCTCCTGGGACACACACTCACAGAACAGCACTGGCAGCAGTTCAGATATATTCACTTTTAAAGGTTCTTGAGCAAAGCTCACCCCACTAACCAATCAGAGAAGGTCAAACCCAGGATGTCACTTACTAGGTGGACTGATTTGTCATGCTTTAATGTTAGATTCTCGTACTATTCCCAAAAGTTAAATATTGTAGCATTAAAAAAACTACATTGATGCATGGGTTAACATTAAATGTTATAATGCTTGTTTCTGCCTATAGGATTTGCAGTATGTGAGTATTTGAGATGAGTCTTCCATCTGTCATGATAAATGTTTTTTCTGTTAAAGAGAGGTGCCCACTCCTTCGTTATATAAATGATCAAACCCCTCTCCTGCAGGGGACAGATACTGACTGATAGATTGCTTGTGACTGCAACTGTTCTCTCATCTTCCTTCTCCTCCAGTTGGAACCACAGAAGCCACCTTGGAGCCATATGTTTGTGATCAATAGCTGGATCAATAACGTGCTTCAGCTTAATGATAAAAGGTCTCCATTAGTTGCAACATGTCTTAGTCAGCAGAATATAAATGACTTGTGTGTGTGTGAGGTTAAGTAACAGGGAACAACAAGCAACAAGAAATCATGAACTAAATTATATTTTTTGTATGGGATGGGACAATATGCTCTTCTCTGGATACGATTTGATATGAGATATGGAGTTCAATTTACAATTTATTCAGCGTATAATTTTAGTTTAGTAACAGGAACGAATGTGCTGCATTCCTCCTTTTTTTTTCCTGGCACTAGTTTATTATTAAAAATAAAATTAACAAAGTGCAAATACTTCTCACATATGATATCTTCAGAACATTAATGAGGCTAAAGTGAAATAAATCTCAAAATAATAAGGTTAAAAATACAAGCTTAAAAACCTGAGGCCCTCTTTAAAAACATTGCTCCACATCACTGCTTGCATGTTTGTGGCACCTTTTCAGAAATGAAATAATTTCTCAATGTCACATTCAGATATTAAACTTGACTATATGTTTTTTTTTTCAAAAGCCTGTCTTCCGTTTTCAAGACTTAGTTTTTTTACATTTAGATGCTATAGTTCTGTTTTCCAAAACAAAATAGCTTCCAAATAAAGGTTTTAACTGCAACGAACAAAGCACCCAAAAGGCACAATATGTTTTGTGATATGGAAAAAGAAAAATGAAAATACCAATCTACTTCCAACTGCTGTGAGCAAACTTTACAGTCACAGGACATCGTCTGAGCGGCACCTCATAAATTGTAGCTGTCTGACTCACTGGGCTGAAGGAAACCACATTGAAAACAAAGCACATGAGGTGTAGTTAAAAATGCATGAAGCAAGGAATTGTGCTAGAAGATACAAAAACTGACCTGTGAACGATTTATGAACTGAGATTTAAGAAGATTAAGGAACCACTTAATGGATCCACTTTAAAACAAACGAGAGAATGTGTTTCCTTGCAGGACTTTAATCTTAAGTATACAAGTAAATCAATGTTACAACCAAAAAAGTTTGGAGCTGTTTAGTGTCTTGACTGGTCTAGTCCAAACCAGGGTCGAATGACACTGAAAATATGCAGAATGACAGAATAATAACTTTTCACTGATATACCCCAAACCTGACTGGGCATCAGATGAGTCTACTTTTGCAACAAGGTTTTTTGAGTTTTTTTTTTTTGCTGATGTCAGCATAGTATACCATTACTTTTGCATGAGGTGTCAGATGAATTCACATGGCATGGGAGTGGTGCAGGTAGACATGTAAAGACACACATGCTGTGACAGAGTCAAAATAAGAGCCAGCTTTGTCTCCCAAACATGTATTGTGCACAAGATGCTCCAGGTGCTGCTTGGTTAAAAATCTTATTGTGATCTTTCTCCACGCATAAGGAAAGATGATGCTCTGTTATCAGTAGCTGGCTTTGTGAAGCAAACAATGAGAATTCCCATTGCTTGTGGATGGATGCTTAGTCTTGCACTCAGCTTATTAGCAGTTACAATACACGTTCATGACAGGCACACATTTACTCTTATTACAGTACTCACGAGGCTGCTCTTCATTAATTGCACATTTTTTCTATGGTCTTTCTCACGTTGAGCTTAGTTTGAGTCACACAAGAGAAAGTGGACAACAAAAGATGGAAGATCCTCAAAGTAATGAGGCCTTGATAGTGGATACTTTTAATGTTATTGCACTGTGCAGGTGTTGGACAACATAGCCACAGGGTTTAGTCATAGGACTAATGGGGCAGAGAGCAGATTGGAGATAGACAAGAGAACAGCAGAGGTTATTACAAGGATACGAGACATTCATCTCAACAGCATTACATTTATATTTTCACAATAGGATGCTACTAACACACGATCAGTAGATCATTGGTGGCAGCTCTGGGTGAGACCCTCATTGAGGTTTAGTCAAATGAATTTTTTACCACTCTGTTCACCATGAAGCTGCCAGCCTGAAGTCCACTGCCATTTCTTTGACTTTAGTAAATTTAGCATCAAGTAATTTGACTTGTAGTAGGTCACCTTTGCTCTGCATGCAGATTCACCACTGCAACCGGAAATATTTTTTTGGAAACATAATGATTGTGTATCATTTGTTCTGAGTTCCTGTCTGTGTAATAGTTACTCACTTTAAGCACTTTGAAACATTTGCATACAAAGGTACTACATCAATAAAATGTATTAGTAGGAATTTGTGATGGAAATATCTGACCGTAGCACTATAGAAATTCTAAAGAATAGGCCGAAACATTTTTAAATATTCTGCAAAGCTGACGCCAGCTTAATAATCAGTCACTGTTTCTTAGTTGGTTCATCACGACAAGTGACTCCTTTCAAAAACAAGTGATCTCGTAACTATTTAGTTATATAAAAACAGTATTTATCACCTCTGGCTTATATTTTGCTAGTGCTTGACTTGTAGAAGTGAAAACACATAATGTTTTGTGTGATTACTCAGAATTCATCACGTTTACTGTTATTTTGTAGTGAAATCATTGCATAGTTGAATTTGATGCAATGTTAAAATGAACACTGGCAATGTCCAATTTCCTGAGTGTTCATGGATAATAAATTCCTAATTTCTGCCATTTAAATGGTCTTCGTTGTCTTCCAGTCAGACTGCTTCCCACATATTTCCTCTGTAGCAACATATTGAAAACATTACTATGGAGGCAAAGTAGGGATATAGAGAGAAAAACATCAACAAATACTGCTGGTCTATTCTAGTGCTGAACTCTCAGTGACTCTTGAAATTACAGGCCCTTAGTGAGGAGTAATTGTTGAAAATAATCAATATTGTTCCTTTTGTAGATTGCAGGCTAGGAGTCCTTTACATAGTGTCTATCACTGTGTGTTACTGAATAATTGTCATTGTTAGTATTGTAAATATTAGTTTGACTTGCAAATATGTATTTGATGTACATTCACACCTTGGCAAACATGATGATTGTTGCGTTACAGAGTGAAACCGGCGAGACAAAAGAAAGACAAGCAATGGAAAATGTGAATGACAGGATCTTACATGTGTCTTATTCTGTGCAAGGAAGCACAGAGGCGCTCTCATTTGGCTACTTGTGTGAAAACAAGAGCAGAATCAGCAGCATCACTCTCCCGATCATGAACATTTAGTCCGATAAGTCAATTAACTGAATATTTGATTGACAGAATTTGGAAGCTGTTTAAAGTGACGTGAGAAGTGATTTGCTACCAGCTTCCTATGTTTGAGGAGCTCCTTATTTTTCTCCTTATCTTTCCACATCATTTCAAACAATAAAGAGATTCATTGAGTATAAGTACAACACAACCATTAGTTGAACCTCTAGGACTGATATACAGAGTTTAGATCTCCCTCCCTCACTCCTAGTACTGGTGAAGAGAATTACAGCTGACGCTTTAAAAAAATACCATTGCTGCAGGCAGTTGATCACCAACAGCTACAGGGTCGGTGGTTCAATCCCTAACTCTGCCTGTTCATGTGTTAATGCGTTTTTACAGTTGTGGTTGTCTTTGAGAGAGACTGCAACAGAAAGATATTTATTTTTAGATGCACTGTTTTTTTTTTTCAACTTCGAGGTCGGTTGATAGGCATAAAAGCATATGTAGACCAATTTAGTTTTGATTCATAATTGTGATTAAAACCTGTGAGAAAAGGTGTAGGCAACACAAGGCGTACAATTTTAGGCGTAGGCAATACAAGGCGTAGGCATACAATGTTATCAATCTCTAACGTTTTATTAAATTTGTTTGGCTGAAAAGGCCAAAAACATCACAGCTTTTAGAGTCTGCAGTCACAATCTTAGTTCAGCAATGAACACATCTGTTATTATGTCAGTTATTTGGTCACATCTGGCTGAAAATCCCCCATGTTACATTTGTCTAAACATTTGGTTCATTAAATCATTGATCTACACAACTTAAGGCTATTGTGATTCCACTTTGTGATAATTTTCACATTATCATAATTGCTATCAAAAAGTGGATTGGTCTATTGAATAATGAACAAACATATGCAATAATAATTAAAATAATAATAAACAAAATCCAATTAAATGCAGATGCAAATAATCAGCAGTTAAAAAATGTGTTAATTGTATTTATGTGCACACATATCCAGCATCTGAGAAGTGAAGGGTGTTTACAGTGTGGTATGTCTTATCCGAGTACAGGCTTTTGATTTATAGATAGATGTCAAACTGTTTTAAACAAAGGCAGATTGTACTAGACTACATTACCTTTGTGTCCTGTTTAGACAAATATGAGCTCCTGTCTGACTGACAGCTGATCCAGTGGAGCTGGTATAATCAGAAACACACTCTGCTGATCATGAAGGTTCAAAATGTTTTATGTCTCTAATAACACATTTCCTCATTCCCTCTCTCTTTGCCTAATTTCCTTGCATGTGTCCGTCTACAGGGTGCACATTAACCAGAGAACAAACAATTGCCATTTTATCCATAATGTGATTTATTTTAATTAGTCACTGATTAGTTGGAAATGACAGAACCAATAAGAGGCCTGCTCTACCTTTATGTGTTTCTGTTTCTCTAATAAAGGGTTAGTTAAGGATTTTATAACTTCTAAACTCTTATAAGAAATCTGCATAGTTTGCCAACTAGGAAATTCATCCAAAATGGATGAGGCTGTCCAAATGCATCTCGGGTTTTAACTTGGTAATCAGCGCTTCCAAGAAGGGACAGAACAATAGGGCTCTTGTTTCATATGCCATTTTGTCAACACTCCCAGAAGATATATGACCTAATAAACTCTGCTGAGACCCAGCAGTGAAATACATCACCTCCTCATCAAACAAGCCATAAGTAAAACAGACTGGGGTGGCTGACAGTTGTTGTGCTGAGGTACGTGTGAAAAAAGGAACCCACAGACATGGATACCAATAAAAGCCTGATGTAAATATTACAACATTTCAGTCACTAGGAAGACATGAAAAAATAGGTCAAGCTCTAAGAAAATCTTTGCTTATTAATAAAAACGCAGTAAATAAGGAAGATACACACTTGCTGTTAGACACATTTTTCGCAGCCGCCATAGTTGTAATCCTTGTTTTCAGCTCAGTTATAAGCAAGTAATTGTTCCATGTAGTCGACTTCATCTGGGATGAGAAAGGTTATGAGTCATAGTATTTGCCTTAAAAAATGTATTATCTGATGAACATAACGTTCTGTGGGCTGGTTGGGTGTTCACTTTTTCAAACACGTTAGTAAACAAATTTATCAAATCTGATCTGAGATCTTATGTGTGAAGCTACAGCATGAATCAGCTTTCTCTGTCAATAACTTATTCCTAAAGAAAACACTCGTATAAGTTTTCTTGTGGGTGTAGGCTTCCATAAATTTTTTTTTTTCCTCCTGTGAATGAAAGTCCTGCCTTCAAAGAGTATCTTAGCCAAAGTATGCAAACAACAGGGACTAATCAAATTCAAGAAGATAATTGCAAACAGGCAGCCATTGTAAATTTTGTGGTTTTGGATTTAGGGCCCATTGAACCCTCACTAATGTTAACCAGTGCACAGGACATGGAAATATGTGATGGGAATAAGTTTCCTCTTTTCAGTTCTCAGGGACTCCTGCATGGCCCTTGAACAGATTCAACATTTGTATGCTATATATGGAACAATAGATTGATGCTACAGCCATTTGGTAAATCCCAAGTCAGTCATTTAAAGTCACTTTATATTTTTAGATACAGTCCTCTCTGCTGTACACTGAAGATATTTGGGTTTAAGGTAAAAAAAATGCATATGAGACAAAAGTTGAGATTTTCAGCTTTTGTATGATGCTATTTATATACATATTGATACTGCACATTGAACAACATAGAAGGAAGCACCTTTTGTATTTGATGGCCCTGAATTTAAATGAGTCAAAGCCTTGGAACAGCACATGGCTGCCAAGTGTTACTGTTCTCCAGGGCTGTCCTATGTCCCAAACAATAAGTTAATCTAGACGTCCTGAAAAAATGTTTTATGGACCGATGAGACCTAGATTAACCTTTTTCATAAGATGATAGAAAGGCAAAACTGTGGAGGAAGAAATAACAAAAGACCTTCTGTAAAGCACCGTTGAGGAAATGTCATTTCTTGAGCTGCAGAAACTCACTGATCTTTATTGATGATAAAAGACATTTTTACATATTCTAGCAGCAGAATTAATTCAGACGTGTATAGAAACATCCTGTCTGCCACTTTAGAGAAATTGTTTGAAATGTATTGGGAGGAGCTTTACAATGCTACAGGACACAATGTCTAGTCAACAAAGGATTTCATCAGAGAAACAAATGAGTAAGTTTACACCAAAACAATGACCAGATCTTCACCCAGCTGAACATGCATGCAAACTTCTGAAGAGACGATGAGGAGAATAAAGGATGTCAGTGAGTCACAGGCTTGAGACACTATCTGCAAACCTCTGAATATTTGTAACCAAATATTACGTTTTATTAAGTTTTGCTTTAATTTATATTAAATCTATCTGTTCCAGATCGGTGTATTTGATAATATTCTAACCATAAAGATATTCTGAACTTTCATCTATCAAGTTAGCCAGTTGTTGAGAAAAGGCTCAGAGATGAGAAAAAAAAATCAGGAAAACAATTCTGCCTTGTAGCACTTCCTAATTTCATCAACTAGTTAGTGAACAATAGACTTCAAATTTGGTTTTAAGTTTTACATATTTATAAGTATATTTAATGTTACAACAGGGGCGGCTATAGCTCAGTTGGTAAAGGCAGTTGCTTACGGACCACAGGGTGAGTGGTTTGATCCCCGGCCCTGGCTATATGTCGAAGTGTCCCTGGGCAAGACCCTGAACCCCTAACAGCCCATTCCCCCTCCCCAGCGATGCAGTGCCGGTCCAAGCCCGGTAGAAATTGGGGAGGGTTGCGTCAGGAAGGGCATCTGGCGTAAAAACTGTGCCAAATCAACATGCGGACAATGATCTGCTGTGGCGACCCCGAACTCACGGGATAAGCCGAAAGGAGATCATCATCATCATTTAATGTTACAACAGCTGTTCTTACTTTCTGTTTTATCCAGTATTGTATTGTCAGATGATGTTTTCTGTTAAGTATTTACTGATCTACAGCCGTCTAATGCTATTGTATATTGTACCTATGATTAAAGTAGGAAGTGTTCCTGAGATGTTGCTATTTGTGCAGATCACCCTAATGTCAACCTGGTGGTGCTTTTGCACTATTTAACTAAAACAGTGTGCTGATATTTCTGTGATATCGATTCATTTTAGCTCAATTAGGTGCATAGTGTTTGTTTTTGTTTTTTTAACTGGGCTTAAGAAACCAATCCAAAAACTGAACTCATGCCGTAATGACTACATGGATTTTTATTTGGCTCTTATTGGTTTGCAGAGTCAGACTGCAGGCCATCAGTGTGTGTCAAGACGCCGTTCTTTGTGTCTCTGTGTCTGATGTACTGCTGATCCTACTATGTCCTCTTATGGTTAAGTATTCAGTTGCCTTTGCTTAAATGCCAAAAAACATGATCTGGAATATTAAAACAAAAACTGCACTGATCATCTTAGAGCAAGATTGAAATGTATAATCAACGGCAGGTACTTGAGCTAATTCAATCTTTTTTACATGATGAAGGCAATTCCAAGAGGTTAAAGGATACATACATTCTTTGGATTTGGAAGGCAATATAGAAACTATAACATGAAAGTCAGTGCAGGTGAATTTAGAAACAGATGAAATCTGTAACTTTTTGCACATTGAAGCCAGTGAAATTATGTTTTTACTCAACAGTACAGCATTACTGTGCTCAAACATAACTAAATCAAAATGGCCCCAATCAGCTATATAATGTCTTGCAATTTATTATTTCTTATATGCCAACATTGTACACTGATGTAGTTATGGATAATGTACATTTTGCAATTTTGTGCTCAAATGTCAGATTTTGAATTGAATAGTAGTGGCTGGAATTACCATATTTAAAGCAAAAATGCTGCAGATGGTACCATGAAGTATCTAAATACACATAAAAGCTGAAAGATTTTTAGATCCTGAATAGTGAATAGTGGAAGGCAAACATAAGCGTCATGTTTGCAAATAATTGGATTTATAATTTTTGGCCGTTCCACCTATGTAGTGGAGTTGTCAGTATCCGTAGGAATGATTAATAAACAAAAATAGAACCAAAGTTTTAAAGCAACGGGATTCTGTCCACTGCCAGTGAAAATAAAATATGCAATGTGTAACACTCTGTTGTTCCAACCTCTGGCAAAGGAGATGATTGGTGCTCACATGGCTGGGAATTAGAAGAGTGACACATGGATGGTGACCAGTTGGTTTGGGTCAGGGTGTGTGTTGCAACTAATTTAACATTGAGAAAAAATATCTGAATAGTAATTGTGAAACACAAGTCAAAAATAATTATAGTGAAATCCAGGCTATTGGTCAGAAATGACATGACAGAAGGTGAAAAACATCTTTTTAAATATAATATGATTCTGATCTTAAACTATAGTGTTAGGACATCACCACCAGTCATCCGCACATACATAGGTATCAGAATTAAATAGGTACAGTAGAGGCACAGGCATTTCTGTCTCTATGAAAGAGGAACTGCGGGAAACGCCTGTTGTAGTTTCTGTGTATTGCAACAGCTACAGGTTTTGGCAGTGTTCTTATCATATATTGACACACACAAACGCAAAGAGCCAGCTAAGTTCGTATTTCACATTGCTCGGGTTCCAAAAGGGGGATTTTAAGTTTTCGTAGTTGCTTCCACTTCCTCTTGTTGGCACTGTGTTTTTCATGTCAGCGGTTTTCTCCTTTTCGCTGCTCTTCCCACATAACAGTTTACTCATCAGAAAGCTTGACATTTTTGCAGTCTGGGCTACATTTTTTAACATATGTTACCCAGGTGAAAAAAGAGATGATAATAATAGATTATGTCCACATAAAGGCAAAATCTTCTGTTTGTTATACTATGAATTGAGGAAGAAGTTGTTGTATTAAACAACATTAGGATTTATAGCAGAAGGTAGGTGTGTGCATATACATATAAGGCATTTTGTTATCTTGTACTGTAATGACTTCATGTCAGCATACGTGTCAAAATGACTTATGGAAAGTTTTGCCAGTACAGACCATTTAGTAATAAAGGAGCAAATGGCTCCAGGTAATTCACCGCAGCCTCGGGGTTAAATTAGAAACATAGTGTCATTTTCCCCAGATAAAATCTTAATTAGACTGATTGTGTGGTATTGCTGCCACTTCCAGTGTTTTCCGTCTCAGAAACAACATCACAGTT
Source organism: Channa argus (assembly GCF_033026475.1). Classification (NCBI taxonomy): domain Eukaryota; kingdom Metazoa; phylum Chordata; class Actinopteri; order Anabantiformes; family Channidae; genus Channa; species Channa argus. The sequence goes on from NC_090202.1 coordinate 9,811,262, forward strand.
CCTTTCTAAATCAACACCTTTATACCGATTGGCAGATGTGCTTTCTTTGTTGAGAATGTCATTAAATCATGCCTAAGGAGTAGTTAACTTAATGAACAAATCGATTATGTGATTTATGTAAAAGCAGTGCAGAGCAGTCCACCCACTCTTTTTTCCTCTCTATTCTTTTCTCTTTACAGTATTTCAGTCAGATGACAGAAACCACCTCCTCAGTAACTTTCTAGCTGCAGATTCTGGAGGAGTGAAATTCCCCTCAGTGAAAACGTGCTTTACTAACCTTTACATTACTTGTCTGCACTGTGTGACTCACCACAAGCACTTTATCTCATCCTTTCAGAACTACATATGATGCCTGCATGTACTGTATATTTAATCCTTCTTTTCCTCAAGATCTCCCTGCAGTAATTTGTGAGAAATTTAAGTTGTGGAAACACAACCCAAATACCCAGTCAAGTCATTATGAATCCAGGATCAATGTACATTATTATACCCTTGCATCATAGTGAAGATTCCGAATTTAATATTGTCCCTGCAATAAATAAATAAATAAAAGTGGCATTCAATTCAATTCAACTTTATTTATATAGCACCAATTCACAACAAAGTCATCCCAAGGCACTTTACAGAATAAAGTCAAGACTATAAAGATGTATAGAGAGAACCCCACAATTCCCCCTAGAGGCAACAGTGGAGAGGAAAAACTCCCTTTAACGGAAGAAACCTGCAGCAGAACCGGGCTCAGGGTGAGCGGTCATCTGCCTTGACCAGTTGGGGTGAGTGGAAAGTGAAGGGAGAAAAGAAAAGAGCAACAGTGCAACAACAAAACATCAAGCAGGTTTGTAGCTGCACACTGGAAAACACACACCTTCAATGCCAGGGACACCTGCAGAAAGGAACAGAGAGAGGGAGACAGAGAAGGAGAAAGACAAACACACAGAGTTAATTTCATATAGTAGTGGCAATTGTGGGGTGAGAGGAGAGGAGAGAGGGAGAGGAGGAGTCGCCCAGCAGTCTAAGCCTATAGCAGCATAACTAAAACTAAGTATAAGCTTTAACAAAGAGGAAGGTTTTAAACCTAGACTTAAAAGGAGAGAGGGTGTCTACTTCCCAAATCATAACTGGGAGCTGGCTCCACAGGAGAGGAGCTTGATAGCTAAAGGCTCTCCCTTCCATTCTACCTTTGAAATTCTGGGAACCACAAGTAGGCCTGTATTCTGCGATCGAAGTGGTCTACTGGGATGACATGTAACTATGAGGTCATTTATATATGATGGAGATTGACCATTGAGAGTTTTATATGTAAGAAGCACGGTTTTAAATTCTATTCTAAATTTTATGGGAAGCCAATGGAGAGAAGCTAGTGAAGGTGAAATATGATCTCTCTTGCTAGTTCCAGTCAGCACTCTTGCTGCAGCATTTTTGCAATTAATTGCATTAATTGCATTTATATGTGAGGTAAAGGACAAATCCTGGTCAAAAGGACAAATCCTGGTTCCTTGCACTAGTACTGGAGGCCTGACTTATGCCATCCAGAGTAATGATATGATTGGACATCTTATTTCTGAGATTGTTGGGACCAAATACGATAACTTCCGTTTTGTCTGAGTTTAAAAGTAAAACATTGTCGGACATCCAGGCCTTTAGGTCTTGTAGGCAGGCTTGAAGCTAAATTAACTGATTTTTTTCATCTGGTTCCATAGACGGATATAGCTGGGTATCATCAGCATAGCAATGGAATTTTATGGAATGTTTTCTAATAATGTTGCTTAAGGGAGACATATATAAAGTAAAAAGTATTGGTCCTAACACAGAGCCTTGTGGAACTGCAAAGCTAACCTCCGTGTGCATGGAGGATTCATCATTAACATGATCAAATTGAAGTCTATCAAATAGATAAGATTTAAACCCACCGAGGTCTAGATCTAACAGATCAAGTATAGAGATGAGTCCATTATCTGATGCCATGAGAAGATCTTCGGAGACTTTTACCAGTGCTGTTTCTGTACTACGATGAACTCTAAATCCTGACTGAAAGTCTTCATACAAATTATTCCTGTAAAGGTGGTCACATAATTGTTTTGCGACTACTTTTTCCAGGATTTTAGAAATAAAGGGAGATTAGATATTGGTCTGTAATTGGCTAAAACCCCTGGGTCAAGACAGGGTTTTTTAACTAGAGGTTTAATTACAGCTACCTTATAGGCCTGTGGTACATAGCCTGTTTCTAAGATAGATTGATGATATCTAATACGAATGTATCTATTAAGGGTAAAGCTTCCTTGAGCAGCTTAGTTGGAATATGGTCTAGCAGACAGGTTGTTGGTTTAGATGAGGTAATAATTGAAGTTAGCACAGAGAGATCTATGGGTAAAAAGCAGTCTAAGAGGGATTGGGGCCTTATTGATGATTCTAGCAATGTTGTACGTGAAAATTTATCTGTAATATTTGGGGGGAGGATCTGGTGAATTCTTTCTCTAATAGCTACAATTTTATTTATAAAGAAAGTCATGAAGTCATTGCTGCTCAGAGTTAAGGGAAAACTAGGCTCAGCAGAACTATGGCTCTTAGTCATCCTGGCTACAGTTCTGAACAGAAACCGGGGGTTGTTCTTGTTTTCTTCTATTGATGATTGATGTTGTTCTGGCCTCACGAAGAGCTTTTTTGCAAATTTTTCCAGGCTAAAAGAGATTCTTCTAACTTTCTGGAACGCCACTTCCTTTCTAACTTTCGTGCTGCTTGTAGTTGCGTGTTTGCGAACTTCTTTTTCAGAGGGGCAACACTATCGACTATTGAATGTAGTGAGGCTGCAGAATTGTCAACAAGATAATCAACTTGTGCAGGAGCAACATTAAGCTGGCTACTTTCCATTGTATTAACATATGGTGAAGCAAATGATGAAAGAGTAATTTCTTTAAATTTGTTTACAGCTTTTTCACTTAAGCGTCTGCTATAGTGGAATTTTTCCCTAACTGCTGTTCACTTCAGGGATACACAAACAAATACATAAGTAACACACAACTCCCCATAACTTGCCATAACATGCTAAATACCCACTGTGCTCTCCTGAGAGAAGGACCATGTTAGCAATTGACACAGTGGAAAACTAATGTTTTGGCCAGTATAAATCACTTCTCTGACAGTTTCTACCTAAAAATTGAGAAATTATAACCTTGTAAAACTAGAATTTATGGCAGAGCCACTGTATTTAATTGCAGTAAATTAAACAGGTGGTAATATTGTTATGCCTGATCAGTTCATGTCACTCTTACAGCTTGTTTTACTTGCCTCCAATTGGCAAAACAAACCAACAAAAAAAAACTGTTATACCAGTATTACCAGTCGTGCACACATGATTGCTGCTGATCTTCTCATGTTACTTTCAGTTTCCAAAAATATTGAAGTACTCCTTTATATATATATATGTGTAGAACCGCAGCATTTCTCTCCCTGTCTCCTGTAAACAGTCCTGTCTGAAAGTCCTGTGATACTGCCTCCTCTCATCCTCGTGTAATGATCTTAAAGTGAAACAGGATCAGGAAGAAAGAGTTGGAAAGAGTCCTCCAGGACCACAAGATGGAAAATAATGGGTTGCAGAGTGTAGACATCCATTATGTGGTCTGTTTCCTAAATGACGCACTAATCACCAGCCCCTGTATAGCTCTTATGTACAGTATCCCTGCTGAGATGTACCCACTTACACCAGGCAAGCTGGGCCCAGGCACATGACGATTATGAGTTAGCAGCATGTCAACATGATAGATAGAATGTTTTACACCTGAAGCAGTTAGTTTAATAATTGATCAGAGAATACTCAGGCTATATATTGATATTCAATTCATCTTTTAAGTAAAAGATATCTAAACACTTTAGTGTCTCATTTTTCTCAAATCTAATTGTAATCTGAAATTCTTTAGATGCTTCCTTTAAAGTTTTTCTGCTTCCCTCTAAACAATCACGTCAGTCCTGCATACTGTTTGTAGCCTGCTCTTTAAAACGTACTGACATATTAATATACTCCTGTTTAAGGAGAGCTTGAAATGTCATCAATTTTGGCCCCACAGTTGTGCAGTGCTTGGAGAAGACAGCTAGTGATTTGTGTCCCTCTATGCAGTGCTTGAGAGGACCATAAGAGGCAGGGTGGCAAGCAGGAACACAGGCCTGGGTGAGGGTGGTACTGCTGAGTGAGACAACACAGGTGAGGATGGTGGCACAGCAAACGAGGATTCATGTCTGTTTGAAATGTTTCTAGCAACAGTGCATGATGAATTAAGTGTCTGATTACTACATGTTAATCACAGGAGACATTTGTAATTCTGATATTTTTTTTAATGCCAGTAGGCCTGAGATTCATTTTTGCTTCAACTTTCATATAACAAACTCTTGCCAGCATAACGTTGGCTTCTTTCTTATAAGCCAAGAGTGTTAAACATTGTCATGACAGAGGTTAAGGTTGTAAAATAACACCACTGGGTTTGCTGCTTCCTTCATATGTTGCTAATCTGGCAAAAAAAAAATGTGTCAGTGACAATAGTTCTGATATAGACATTAAAGTTGTAACTAAAACCTCTCACCCAGTAACAGTCAGGTTTAACTGCCTGATAAACAGCTAACTGACCTAGTTGAAAGCTACTTAATCATCACGTCTCATAACTTAACATGTTTTGTAAAAGCTTGAGGTTTTCAGGCCTCTCTGTGTATTTTAACGTTTATATCTTTGTACTCACTGGGCTCTGCATCCACCATTCACTGTCTCTTTGAATCAGCACAAGGTCAATCTTAGGATAAGTTGGGCTGCAAAAGCCCCTACCATTGTAGCCCTCACGGCATAGTGAAAGAACAGCTCTTTCCTCAGCTGTATTTAAAGGATCCTTTGAAAATGTTGCAACTCTGTGACACAGTCTGTCTGCAAATGCAACCTTCAAAGCAATGGTGCTCTCACACACAGTCTTTTAAAAAGACTACATACTTTCATTGTGTTCTGTCTACTATAGGAGCACCTTTGATGGCGCATTTGCTATATTGTGAAGGCAACTTACAGGGCTCGACTTAAACATTAGACATTACTATTTCAGACATTTCTAATTCTGAAGTTGCCAAAAATAATAATAAAAAAAAAACTGACAGAGAGAAAAAGAAGTGGCATCGGGTCAGATTGTGAAATGATTAGTTGTTTTTTTGTCAATTTTGCAATCAGCTTTTCCAAAAACATGTTATTCTTTGAAAAGAAATTGAGGCCAATGCCATCTCTAATGTTTTATAAGTCAATTACTGCATTTATTTTAAACTATAAATGCTTTGAAGGCTTTCCCTTTATGCATTAAGCCTTGGAAAGTGAGAATCCAAGAGTAATTCTGCAATTGGTAACAGCAGTTGTGCAATTCAAGAGAGTTCACGAAACCTCGAGAAACATGATTACTTCCTAAAAAAGTCAAGAACATCTGGACGTTGTTTTGTTCCTGTTTGCACTGACACATCTAAGATGACGATGTTCCACAGTTTTGATGATTAGTGTGCCACCAAGCTCAACATCTTAAAAGCATCAAGCATGATAGTTGCTGTTGTTTTTGGTTTTTCAGTCAGCGTCTTCGTCCCTGTGTCAGTCTGTGGGTGTATCTGTAGATCAGTGTCAGTGACCACATCCTTGTGAGTTTAGCCAGTTAATGAGCGTGTAGAGACCATAGTCAGCCCTGGTCCCTCTGGTAGTCTGGTTAGGCCTAGTTCTGGACTTGCTCCTACTGGCCCATCCCACTCTGTCTGCATCTGATTAGTTTTCAATCCAGGCCATAGCAACAGGGAAACATTTACACCAATGCACAAATGCACTCAATCAGCACAAGCCATTAATTAGACCACTGTTTGTTGGATATTTCATGGAGGAAATGGAGAATTGTTGATAGAGACGTGGAGCAAGGTGACAAAGAAACTTCCTGAGCCAACTGCTGCTGCTCTCTCTGCCCAGGATGAATAAGCAGCCAGCTGCTGTCTGCAGTCTGTCATACCTTAAAGGTCAATGCAGGATGTTTTTTTTCCTTTTTTTCAAGTAAGATTTCATGCATCTATATTCAGAGAACCTTTGGTCACACCAAACCAGTTTTACTGCTGCCAGGAGTCAGATGTTGACATTTAGTAAGGCTTCGCTTTACAAGATGAACTCCAGTCACACGTGACACTGATACTGAACACTCATTTATGTGTTCTCATCTGGTTTTAAGACCAAAGTGCCGACAAAGCCACTCCATCATGTTCTGTTGTTACAGAGGTTGAAATGGTTTGGCTCCAAACAGCAAATGCAGTGTTTAATCTGGGCTTTGACAAAGCTTTATCCAGTGAATACATTACTTGTGGATATTAATGATAAATTTGTGCATTTTGTGGTTGAAATGACTTTAATAATGACGTGTTCATCAACATTTTTCTTGGTTTCTTGTAACAGGGCAGCATTTTGCCAAGCAAGTTTTAAATTGTTTATCCTAAAATAATAAATCTTCTAAAAATGCCAATAATGTCAAACAAAAAAATCACATTGGTGCCGTCTCCTGTGAGGTTATACAGACAGTGAAGAGAGAGCAAACATGCTGATCAAGCCACTGAACCTTCCTCACTGATGCGGCTGGGACTGTAATCCAGTTTCACAGTTCTATGTTTTTGCTTAATTTGGATAAGTACATGTAAAAGCACTGCAGCGCTTAAATGTGGCTTCAACTTGATTGACTGACAGCCCTGCTGGTTTGGTTTCTGGGAAAGTAAAGCCGCTGTACTGTGCAGCTGAGCTAACACCAGTCTTTCAGGTCTTGTCGGTGACACATCTCTCATATTAATAAAAGAAGTAAAGATTTTGTCTAACCTCAACCTTCTCTGCTCAGATTGCAGGTTTTATCAATGCCATCCACCCATTTTGTGAAGACACAGAGAACCTAAAGGCTTTTCGCTTCTACGCCTTCAACCCCATTGCGGATCCTTGGGTCTTCATCATCTGTCGCAACTCTGTGTTTCGCCACCTTTGCTCTCTTCTGAACTGCCGCTTCAGCAGAGGAGCTGTGAAGACGACAGCACATTGCGCTCTTTCTTTACCCCTTGACAATAGTCACATACAGCGCAGCCCCCCAGACGTGACAGTTTCTCAGAACAACACATATTCTAATTTACCTCTGTAACCCAACAGATACGGGTGGGTGTGTAAGGTGACTGCAGAATGGGAGACGTTCATTTCTGACACTGGGGAGATCTTTCAAATGACATTTTAACAGAACACCTGCACCCACCATCTTGAGGCACCAACAAAAAAAGGAGCAGTCACAATAGAAATCTTCTGTATGTGTCTGCTACAGTGTTTATGTGAATTACAGCAGTTTTTGGAAAAATGATTGCACTAGGTTTAAACTTACATTGACTGATGGAAAATGTTGCAGGGAGAATTGTACCATGAAACAATCACCACTGTAACCTAGCACTAAAGAATGCATCCAATTATATCCTACCCATTAATAATATAATGTAAAATGCACTGGGGTAAAGTATCGGTAAACAATATGCATGAATGTATACTGTCTTCTTTTTCTCTATCAATTTGCCTTGTCTTTAGGAAACAGTCAGGTAGTTCTTGGTAAATGGGGTAAATGGAAAGTTCACAGCTCTCTATATTAGATCAGGTATTACTCAACACAAAGATGACCTGCTCATGAAGAGGTGGGTTTCCCAGAAAGGGAAAGTTCAAACAAAAAAAAAATGTTAATCGTGTTTTAACAAGGCTTAGTCCATGTCTAATGTTTACCATGTTCACCCTCAAACTTTAGTTAATTTTCTTGGTAATATTCGCTCAAACAAAGTTGGATGAAAAAACAGGAACTACTCAAAACCAACATCAAAATAACTCATTTGGTGGCATTAGACAACAAGCCAGATGAGCAAGTAGCCTCCATTTTCTCAGATTCATGAATGTTTGTTTAAAATATTTCTAACATATTTTAGTCTGGACAAAGTAATTGCCTCCTCTAACAAATAGCGTGGCTAAAAAGTAGTTTTCTATTTCTTAATCATAGACAGCCTCGGATGTATTGCATTTGCTTTAGCATCTGTGAAAATGGCCTCAGAAATAGTCCCCCTGCTATCATGAAGTGTTTCTCTTTGTTAAAACACATCAACTAATCCATGTGTGTTTCCTGACAGACAGCATTAACCTTTTACCACCCACATTTATACCTTTGACCTAGACTACTAGTACTATGAAGTGACGTGAATGTGAACATGTAATGTTATGTATTGATTGATTAGAATCTTTATGGTTGTGGTGGAAAATGCATCTACCTGTTGCAAAAATTGATCAAATCGCTCAAGCAGTATAAACATCCAGTAAATTCAGGGTGAAATTAGTTAATTTATGCTAAAGGGCTAATATGAAATTAAACCTGCCTCCACTTATGTGTCAATAAATCCGATTGTCAGGTTTAAAGGCATCTTTATTCTTAAACTGGGCCTAATTTAAGTTTCTCTTCAGCCAATAATGTGCTTATTATGCATGAACATTGGATTCCAACCTAACTTATTTCGAAGCTACCTGTAATGATCATAAATGTTCTTTTAAGAGCCTCTTGCTTTTAAAACCTCTGCTACTGCCAAATGCACTGAGATTTTGTCGGTTTTGTTGTTATCGTTGTGACTTAAATACTGTAACTGCAATGTAGTATATTTATGCCTTTTTACTGTTCTTTTATGTTGTGCATCTTTATAATTGTGGTCATATGGGGATAAAAAAACATGGTGATTTGTGTGTGTGCATGTGTGTGTGTGTGCGTGTGTGTGTGTGTGTGTGTGTGTTGCACATTTGCTTTTCACTTCATAGCCTTTGATGCTCAGACATGCATGACTCGATGTGAGTCTGACACATTACACTTTGTTCTTTGACGGTGTAATTATTTGAGAATTAAGACCAATAAAATAGGGAAAAGAGTACATTAAATAATAGTGTTCACGGTACACATTTTATTCATGAGAAATAAACTGTAGAACAAAACCTGTGTCCCACCTTTATGTTTCTATATTATAAAATCTAACTATAACGTTCACTCTTCCAGTTACCAAGACTGTAGACATGGAACTGCCAAACTATTTGTATGAAACAATTAGGGGGGAAAATATGGAAGCAAAAGTTAAAAAATAAAAAAGTCAGTGCAGTGGTTATTGTGAAGTAGTTGTAAACGATGTAAAATTTGGTTCATGTGGAAATTTTTTTTCTTCTCGTTTGTATTTTTGCGTTGTGAATCAACTAACCACTTTAGCAACCAGAAGTCATGACAGAAGAAAGGAAACTGGTGGTTTTGAATTCTAATGTGGGTAGACAGCAAGTAACTCCTTTGTTAACGTTCTGTATGAAGTGGGAAACGGGGGATACATTTCTTAGATGTGGCATGTTTACAAATAGTCACAGATGTGATTCAGATTGATTGAAAGAGTGTGAATACAGGCAAAATAAATATTTACATATTAAACCACTCGTTGACGTAGGAAATCAAGATGGCTCGGTCAAATAAAAATGACAGGCAACATTAACAGCATGGAATTTGAAAGATTAATGGCTACCACTTGTTGAGTCAATAATCTCATTTGTATGTAACTATTGGTTTTCATCTTTAGAATCTGTGATTTCCCATTGACCTCAATCTCATGGAAAGGTAGAGATAGTCAGAGCTGTGACTGGGACTGTAGCACCACTGTCTGGTCAACTCGTGTACACTTCCAAAACTGGGTGCGCACGTCTAAGCCACGTCTTCTCATCTGGTAAACACTCTTCAGTGACAGTATAATGTTGCAAAAACAATTAGTACTGCATGTGCCAAAGAGAGCTGTAAATCACTCCAAACCTTGCCTTAATTCCCAAACTTCGGTTTCTCAATAAGAGACCCCCCAACGCCTTTGATGCACATACAACAGCAATCAGCTTGTGGCTCGCAGTGTGGTTTATTTTGTCAGCAGCTCTGACAGGTGACCGAGTGATTGCTACAGCACTGCAGCTGGATTTTTTTTTTTAGTAATACAAGCCATATGTTGGACTTACTTCATAGAAATGACATTTTTTACATATTTAAAAAATATTCATGTTTGCTTTTACAGTGAGAATATGTAGCATCAGTAGTCCAGATGTTTAATGCATTCATAGTCTTTTAGTAGCTTTTAAATCATTCTATTCCACATACATGGTGCCAACACAAACTCAGCTAGAAGTCTGACTTATTTTCTAAATATCCTAAAATTCAACAAACAATCACAAATCTCTAGTGGTAATCACACAAGACATAATAGTTCTAGTTGATATTTTTCCCCAAATCATGTTCCCACAAGTATTTGTGTCTGGAAATCACAGCAAAAAAATTCCTTTAATGTTCCACCTGTGGTAAATTGATTGGATATAGCTTAGAACAGCACACATCTGTTTATGAGTCAAGATATCGTCACACTTTACGTTAGGACCAAAACCAAGGAATGAGCTACATCTGGCTAAAACTCGTAAGAGTTGAAATATCTTCAAAGAACCAAGGTCAACAGCTTTCGGCTTGTTCCTACCGGGGGGGGGGGGGGGGGGGGGGTCGCCCCAGTGGAACGTGTGCCACACATTTGGCACATTTTTAACGCCGGTTGACCTTCCTGCCACAACCCTCCATTTATTCGGGCTCGGGACCAAGGTGGCTCTTGGTGGGTCACCACCTGGTGAGGTGGAACTCGAACCCACAGCATAGATCCCCTGGAAAAGACAGGTCACACCTACACATGTAATCAGATGAAGCCTGAGAGAATCTGCCTGAAGAATGTGATAAACCATCCACTTCCAGGTGTGCAACACTAGCAGAGACTTGAAAATGTAGCTGCTGCCAAAATCCTTTCCAAAGTGTGGAATTATGCACCGATGCAATAAATCCAATAAAGTGTGCAGTACATGAAAACAAGTGTGTGTTAATATAAATACAGGCTCTGTGTGTTCACCACTGAAGAGATGGAGTGCAGATAGTTAAAGGGCATATTATACTGACAAATGATGGCACACATAATAAATTCATCATTTTATTTTCAGTGCTGTCTGAGCACCAATTAGAGGGGAAAAAACAAAACCTTTTCATTCTTTGAATAGAAAAGGTCACATCCCAGCAGCTAAACCCTGACATACACTTGGCTTCCTGTCTAAAATTTTATGACAACAGCTTCATAGGGCTGCAATTCCAGTGCGTTCAGAGGTGTCGACCCCATGCGGTCCATTCCTGTGCTGGTTACAAACACGCCATGTTCAGGCAGGCTCGGGGCCCAGGCAGGATCCAGAGAGTGAAGCTCAGGCCCTGCGTTGAGTAGAATGAGGAGGTGGACGCAACCCCAGGAGCGCAGGAAAGCCAACATTGGGTGAGATGAAGGTGAAAGAGTGGAGTTAGATGAAGAGTTGGAGGTGTTGTAGGGGAGGAAGGTGAAGCTGCCATAGAGAAGAGCTTCTTCTCTGGCTCTAGAGTCACTGAGGGAGCTGAAGAGAGCTACAGTTGAATTAGTCTTGCTGTCCTGAGGGAGCAATGGTAGAAACAAGTGTCAATATTAACTATAGCCAACTCAGCTAATGCTTTGTTTCTTTAACTACAGCTTTGTGACTGATGATAAGTTGGCTTTCACAGACATGTTCTGTTGGTAGAAACCCTTTACTTGTTAAACTGACTGAAAATGATTAACAGGCCCAGTAGCAAACAGACTTTACCTGCGTCTGGTCGATCATGTAATTATGTTGCACTGCAGGTGATCCTGGCAAAGTCATCATCAACACTAGGAGCAATTTCTTCAAGTTATGAGATGCTTTACCACCGATCTGAAGAGACATATTAAGGGTTTTATCAGTTTGTGTAAGTTGTGACAAATTTCTCAAACTAGACGGCAATGAAACTAAGGGTTTGTGCCATATGTCACTTCAACATGGGGAGAATGAAAACCAGCATTTTAGGAAGGATGCGTGTAAACACCCTGTGATGGTTAAAAAATAAAAGCCGTTTTCCCTGGTTTGAGAATCCTTAAACCCATTTTACAGCTCTAAAATGTGGATCTTACTGTCCAACTTGGCCATATATCTTCTTCTCTTGTCTGCAGCTGTGTCTTTATGGCAGCTGCCACTTCATGAGCAGAGAGGTGGTGACGAGAAGACGGCAGAATTGACTTCATGACCACATCCACTAGTTTAACATTCTTGCTGGTTGTGTTTAGAAGAGGCAGAACATCTCCTGTTTGTTTCACCACCATAATTCTGAAGAGACATGCAGACAGCCACAGTTTAACAATAGGCAATAGTTTTATAATAAGAAAAAGAGGAGGAAAAAAAAAAGTGCATGTACAATGTCTGCAATACCTTTCCTCATGATCGCTGTTGAATTCCTTGAAGACATCCCTCCACCCCATCAAAGTCTGAAGTACAAATATTTAATTGGAAACACAGTTTTATGGAAAGACTTTAAAGAAATATTCTGTGTTTTTACCTTTACTGAATAGGCTGCATCTGTATCACAGATTACAAAACCTGCTGCACCCTGCTCCAACCAGAACCGTAATGCATGCTGGGGAGGGGAAAAAGTAATTTTAAAAAGTCTGGCAACTATGAGAAAGAACTCAACACGTTTTATTGCATACTCTGAAAATATTACTTGTATTGTGGCTGTGTTTCTTGATAAATCATGAGGTCCCAACAGATTCAGTTCACAGAGGTCCAACAACATTTTGAGCCCTGAAAAAAAAAAACAAAAAAAAAAAACAGAACCACAGGAATCAGCCATAATGCAGAGTAAACCCAGCTATGCAAGTAACGTGACTAAAAGAACCCACCTGTTTTGTTGCTTTCTGCGATCAGATGCTGGATCTGAGGTAACGTCCCAAAGCGTTCATTGGTCTCGTTCAGGTTTGAAGGAAACACTTCCTCATCAAACAGGCCCTCCAAGATTAGGGCCCCTATACCCAGAGACCTGAGGTATGGAAGCTGCTCACAAATCGCTTCAAGGAAAGAATAAATCAAAACATTGTGTAAAATTTACACAATATCAAACAAACTTTCAGTTAAAGCATCTACATCAACTGACAAAACAAAAAACAAACTTTAGTATTTTAGACTAAAAAAATTTTGCCAAAACACGATAATTAAGGGGTAAACACTCACAAGCAACTTTTTAAAGCTACACCTCACTAGTAATGCGTTGGATGCCCCTTTACCTTGAGAAGTGGCCAGTCTCCTTTTCAGAACCTCAACTCAATAGATACAATCTTTTTCAAGCTACTCTGTAAAAGCTCAGGATGGACTTTAAGTAAAATCCCAGTAGATCAGCAGTTTCTGAAACTCAGAGCATCCCCTCTGGCACCAACAAGCGACTTTCTGATGCTCAAACTTCAGCAGAAATGCTTGACCATGTGTACAAGCCTAAATGCAGTGAGTTCCTGCCATGCGATTGGCTGGTTAGACATTTGCCTTCAAGGGCAATTGAACAGGTGTACCTAATAAAGTGGCCTGTGAGTGCAAGTCACTCAGGAGACCTGTAGTAGCTGAGTGACCAATTGAATTAGTGAGTTTCGTCAAGAAACCTATTCTTATTACACGGCCTGTTCAAGAAAAGGTTTGGAGAGGACACCGTTTATCATCTTCCTCACCGTTGATGCCCCCTGACCCCTTGGCCTGCGCCCCCGTTAACAGGCTGGGTTGCAGTCGGTAGAACAGCGACTTCTGCCACCACTTAAGCGGAGCAGCAACCGGATGGGGGCTCATCACTATGATGACTATGGAGATGGTGAGCATGGCCACCCAAACCAGCCAGAACAGCACCACCGCGTAACAGCGCATCTTGCGCCAACCAGGACCCCCCGCGGCCGCCTCCAGCTCCGGTTTGGACATGGGCTTCCAGTGCTTTGCTGGGTCTGCTTCAGGCTCCGGGACGAGCAGCGGTGCTGCCTCTGAATCGCCCGCACTGCTCGCCTGCTTGCCGCCCGGCACGCCGCCGTACCCGGTGTCTCCTGCGTTCATCCTGCCCGGCTGCAGGTAGGCGACACATAGTTAGATTGAGAGGTGTGATTATGTGGTTAAAACCCATATGTGTAGTTTCCATACCGTGCCGACTGTCCCCCCAGCGACCTCTTTGTCAGTTTGCTCCATATGAACCACAAGAGAACTGCAGGATCCACCGGTTCTACACAGCAGGCTGCACTGCCACGAGCCGCGTCCACTTTTGCCCTGCTCTTCCTTTTACACAGGTGTTTCAATTAACTAAATTAACCCTGTGCTGAACGTCAGGTGACGTGCAGGCTGTTACTGGCGTCTGATTGGCAGATCTTGGATGCTATTTCAGCGGCTCAGTGAAAACTGCATGTTGTTTTTAAAGGCTGAATGTTGCAGCCTAAAGATGAAAAAAAAAAAAAAAAACTGAATTATATGGGGTTTAAAAGTAAAATTTATGAGCAAATGCTGCAGGTCAACTGAACTAAAACTGCGCATTGCGACAGTCGGATACATTTTGAATACATTACTCACTTTTGATTCATTTTCCTACAGAAATCTACAGTTATCTCTGTAGGAACTTGCAACTGACAATAAAAGAAAGAAGAATGTTAAGAAATAAATGAACTTAAAACGAGACTTTACTTTTACCAAACCAAACAGCCGACTTGTTTGATGGTAAAATTATTTTACTTATAATATTCTCTTGAATCAACAATCAAAAACAAAATTACATTTGTATGTCTTCAGTTATTCCATTTATTACTTTTGTGAGTTTCAAGTTGTTTTAGAGAACATTTTTTTATGTCATTTCCATGTCTGTATGACTAAATTACTTTCGTTTGTTGCCATAGGCATTTTGCCCCTGTCAGATTATAGCTGAATAATTAGGTCTCTGATTCAAGGACTATAGTCACAGTCCAAGTCTACTAAATAATGAATGAATAACTAACAGGGCATGTGGCCACTTGTGTTATCAAACATTCAACTTATCTACTGCATAGAAATAAGATGATAGTCATTTGTATTTTTAGCAATGTGTCTGTTGGCTTCTGTACATCCATTAAGTAACCTCCTTCAGTGCAGGTGGCCAAGACCTTTTTAATTTATATTCATAATTTATCAATCACACTTTTGTCCTTTTGATCACTCACACACACAAACACACATACCAGTCACAACACTAACACTACCTGCTAATGTTGTAGTGGACAGGGGTCTGCATGGGAATGGGTGTAAAAACTGTCCATTTACCCGTTAGATAGAAACTGTTGGGTCACATCCAGACCATCCTGGTGTGAGGCAACACAGTCTGTTCCCATCTTACATAAATACCATTCAGTCACAGTCATTACTCACATTTTCTGTCTGCCCCTTCTTGCCTTCGCCTTGGGCTCTTTTTTCCAACTCTTCCTCTGTTGTAACTCTGTCCGCAAATGCTCCCGACTGAGCAGTGTCCTCCCAACTCATCAGGAGTGAGGAGGTGAGAAGGACACCGTTCAGTAATAGCTCTGCGCAGCCAATTAATACAGAGGTGCTGAGTCTCACCACACCCTCACTACACATTCTGAAGAACACATGTCTGCCACAGGGCCTCCTTAAAGCCTCTCATGTAGCTTTGGCTTTGGCTTATTCATTTTGGCAGTACTGGACATACAGCGGCATTGTGTGCTAAATGAGCAGTAGTGAAGTGTTTAATGTAACCTTCATTCATCTCCCACACATTTGTCAATCACTGGGCAAAGTACTATGTGCTCTTTTGTGTTTGAATGTCGAAATGAAAAATAAAGCCAGCTTCAGAATTTAAGTTATTGCCACATTATAAGATGTTTTTTTTGTTGTTGTTGTGTTGCCTATAGCTACCAGAATTAAAAATGTTAGTGTTTTCTTTCTTTTATCTGTTTTATTATCAAAATATGTGAAATATGTGAAGTGAACTGTTGGTTACACAAGTTGATACTCCAGAAAATGGACAACAAAAAATGATAAAAAGGTATTTTTTAACACTATTGAACCTAACGCTATTAATATCCTGAATGAACAAGTCAAGTCCACATTTGCTCCACTTGTGCATAAAAGAAAATCTGCAAAAAATCTAAAATGTTAATTTGAATGTACAAATTCAAGGACAGAATCACTTCAGAAGCTGTATTTAGGAGAATTTACTTTATCAATATTCATTTCATTTATCCCATTCGAAACCTGAGCTTTCGGTTAGTAGCGATAAAAAGATGAGGGCAAAGTAAAAATTGGCAAATATATGTATTGAATAGAAAGTACAACATGTCCATCCAAACTGTAGTAAAATAAAAGTGCCATGAAATGGAAATACTTTAATCATCATTTCTGCATAGAAAATACATATGTTAAACAAACTATGAATTGAGAAGTGAATCAACAGAATGTATAATCTTGTTAAAGACTTAACCACATTATATCTCATTTATTCAAAAGAAGGGTATCTCGATGTCACAAACCTACTGTGAACTACTGGTATTACCACAAATCGAGACAATGAGTCATTTAACATTATAGTATCTGTAATTTAGAGAAGATTGAGCTTAATCAGGCTGCACCAGCTTTAAATCACATGCATGTAACACATCACACATCCCCTCCAAAGTGCCACAGGGTGCACATTTAATGAGGTATGTGTGCTAATTCCTGGCAACATCTCACCCTGTTACTTAGTCTGCCCCCCACCCTCGTGCTGCATTGTTTATCCTTTTGTGTCTCTGCCTCTGGCTTTCCTCTCTTATGGCACATGTTTATGTTCTTGCAGTAACAAGTCATTGCCATCCATGTCACCTTTGCTCCCTGACAGCGTTGTGCAAACTAATAATTTACTCAGAGATACTGAGGTTCATCACAAGACCTTGTGACACTATGCAGAGCACATAAATTACAGCACAGATGTTTTTTGATGTGTGAAATACCATTTTAGTTTTTGTGTAATTTATTGCTTTAGACTGAGCAGTGTCAGATCATATGTTTTCCACCCTTAGAGTTACTGTCATATAAAGAAATGTCGTTATTATTGTCTCCCTGAAAATTGTATGTTTATACAGCAGGTCAATAACAAATCATTTTGCAAGGTCCAATTGAATAGAAAAACAAAATAATATCAATTGAAATTTAATTTTAATTGACCATAAAGCAAACACTCAAATATATATATATAAATATATTACACAAAGAATTGTTTTTAGTTTACAGCTCGTCTAAAAGTTTTCATGAACCAGGGGTCACCATGAAGACGGTGAAGCTGATAATGAGTTTCCACGGCAACAGCTTTAGTTTGATTCATCCTCCGATCCCTCAATGTCCTGAAACATCATAAGACAAGACATGGTGTTACTATCATCAATAATATAACTTCATATTAAAAAAAACCCAAATATTTTTGTTTCTAGCTTATAAAATCTGCTTTGCTTTGTCCTAAACATACTGAGTGTCAGTGGTATGTGAACAAAACAAGCAATTTGAAGATGTCACTTGGTCTCTGGTCTCTTGTTTCTAATATTTCGTTTATTTATGCTTTAACCTAACACTTTTTATAAATGATAGTTAATCATTTCCAGTTTAAACACTGCAACTCTTCATACTTTAGCAGCTCAAACCACTACATTTTATTTGACAATAACCAAAACTAAATGTGAATGATTAATTGTCTTACCATGGGCTCCTGAGTTTTGAGAGTCATAATATGTTTCTGATATGAAGAGATGACACAGTCTCGTCTGCAATGAAAGAAAATAAAGGTATTGTAGTACATAAACAGAAATGTTGTTTGCATTCCACAAAATTGGCTCCTGTGTAAACATATATTTGTATATATAAACATATATTTGTATATATATTGTATTTTGTTCAGACTAACTTGCTGGTGATGCCTCCTCCTGGTGGAAGCCCTGGCATCTCTTCTGCAGCTAGAAATTTGATCACACAAAGAAGGTCGGGGTCCTCATCTCTGGACCTCATCATATGGATAATTTCTGCGAATGGAGATGGTCAAAACAACATGGTTATAATTGGGATTATAATGTGAAATCTAGACTATGGAGCTTCTTGGGGTCCAAGTTTGAAGTAAGTGTTCTGCAGCAAATCACCTTCCACTTTCATGTCAATCTGATGCTCCAGCTCCGCCTCCTGCTGCAGCGCCTCTTGTGACACGTGGGGGGCGCCAGGGAAGCAGACGATGATGATGCTGATGTTGTCCAAGCTGCCCTGTGGAGGGAGACAGAGCACATGATCCAAGTCTGAGAGGCTGACACAGTTGATGGGCGGAAATGAGATAGACAGCAGTGGAAGGTAAAGTACGTTTACTCATACAACATAGTACAGAGGGGGCAGGGTACTGCTACTAACTTGTATTTTATTTCAGTATTACATTTTATAGTAGTTTTATTGCACCACATTGTAAAGGAAAAAATTTAACATTTTACTATATTATAATATGTAATCGATACATATATTGATTAATTGTCTGTATCAAAATTAGATATTACATTAAAATGCTGCTTCTAAGTAAAATCTGAAACTATTACCTAGAATAATAATAAAATTAAGGTCGGTGTTCTTTACTTTTAATTTTGGAAGAGAAAGTTTAAGAAGTCTCAGTTAGAGTAAGAACTCACAGATAGTGAGAATATTCCTGATTTACAAACACACAGTTATGGAAAATGCGCCTCTGAAGTAAAGGAAAACTGATAAATGTTAGTTTTTTGCAGATGTCTATGTGGGCAGCTAAGTAACAAAAGATTATAGTAAACATATTTAGTTTTCAGTCATATAGATACTCGACGTGTACGCTGAGCAAAAAATCTGTTCACATACTTTTTGAAACAAAGCATTGAAATGTCTCAAACATCACTATCACTATCCGCCTCAGAAAACGAGTCATTGCAGTGTTACAGTACACGCAGCCTCCTGTTGTTCATGACATTGGAGTGATGCGTCTTGTTTGAAATAAACAGCAGCCCCTTCCATCCAGGATAAACCCTCTGAGCTGGTGAGCTCTCATCAACACAACAACAGTCTTAATCTGACCCTTGCGTACCTTTTCTTTCCACCTATCCTGGGATGCCTTAGTGCAGCTATTTATAGAGCAGAATCTAACAAGCATTAAGCAGAGCTGCAGGAGAAAGCTACTTACATAACAACGTCAGTGGATTTTCTCCTCACTGAGACCCTGCCCTATATACCCCCCTTCTTCTTAACGTAAAGCTTCCCATTCATAAATTCAGATGGTGCACGGTTGCGTGTACTATTGCAAAGCACGGATTCTGCTGAGCTCAGACAACAGGATGATGCTACTGCATGTACAAACATACATTTATGTTTGTGTGAAAATTAGGTAGCGCAGTTTTAAAAAAATTTAAGCTGTGGACTTCAATCTGTCCTGAAAAAGTCTGGAACTTCTTCACTGGCAATTAAAAGTGGACACATCACATTAATTAGAACTTCTGGATTCAAATGTTTTAGTATATGACCAAATTATTATCGATTCAGGATATTTATCTGTACATACAACTTCAGATAATCAAAATCAGCTGACCTTTCAAATTTTACACTTGTATTACTGACTACATTGTTTCTGAGGCACTGAGTGGTAAAACCTTTTCACATGCTGACACTGAATGTATAATTAGATGCCTTGTTTATCTGACCTAAACTCTGGCTTTTTCTACAAAACATGTTTGTATTTTGTCAAACTGTGTCCTATTCCACTGGGGACTCACACATTATCCAAATTGCCAAATAATTGTCACAGTGACTTTTACTCTGAAGAAGCATTTGTGAATCATTAGTTTCTTCCTCATTCAAGCATCAAACAATTTGTGTTCATGTCTTCAGTGTTTCCTGCTGCAGGGTTTGAAGTCTTAGCAACTGTTTCCGTGATTGTCACGGACTTCTCACCTTGTAGAGGCACAGGTCAATGACTTGGGTGCAGATCTCTCTCAGGTCATCGCACACCTGCAGACGGCTGCGCACAAAGGCGCACAGTTCCTCGTTACCGATGGCGTCCCACACACCGTCGCATGCAAGAATTAGAAACTCGTCTTCTGGTGTCCTCTCCAGCTCGTACACCTCGGGCTCCGGTGATACCAGTTGCTCTGTCTCTTTCCTCCAATCGACCTCCTTGAAGTCAAAGTCCCCCAGCGCTCTGGAAACGGCCAATGAGCCGTTGACTCGCTGCAGTGTCACCGAGCCACCGGCGTTCTGGATGCGCTCCTTTTCTCTGGGGTTGAACGGCTTGTGGTCCTCTGTGTAGAAGACCACTTGGCCGTTACGGCAGAGCAGCGTGCGGGAGTCCCCACAGTTGATAAAGTAGGTGTATCGTGCTGAAATCATGACCGCCGCTGCAGTGGAGCCACTTCGGTCCCAGCTGTCCTGACGAGCCAGTTGGTGCATGTGGCGATCGATGGCCAGGAAGCCCTCATGGATCCCCTCTTTCACTTGCTCGGGGTCCTCATCTGCCTTGATCCCACCTGTGGAACATTAAGAACAAACATTTGCACCATACTTTGTGTGGTGTCTGGCACTGTGGTTTGTTCAGAGGCCAACACCTGTCATGTGACCCCTAACTAGGGGGTGTTTTCAGGCCTTGGTTGTTTTTTTGTTTTGTTCTTCATTTCAGTTAGAATCATGCCTGAATTCTTATTGTAGTGTTTGCTCTGTCTACTATGAATAATGTATATACATCATGACATGTTGCCCACTGTGAGTCTTTGGAGTTGCATTCATGGACTCAAGTGTATTATAGCCTTCTTCTTTACAAGTCTTTAAGCTCTGTAGAACAAGAGCTTGGGGTGCATCCATTCTAAGCAAAAAGTACTTACAGTTGAGTCATTAGTCAATGATTGATCTGTACCTGTGGCCAGGATGTGATCCAGCAGGTTTCCGGAGCAGTACTTTGCCACTGTGGTGCCTGCATGTCCGTCAAACACAGCAAAGTAAGCCCACTCTGTGAGCTCTCCTCTCAGCTGGGGCAGGCAGGTGTGAGCATCCTCCATCTGAGCCCTCCAGCCCTGCATGCTCGCCACCGCATAGTTCAGCCCTGACTGGGACCCCCCCTCTGACACATACTTCTCCAAGATAGGGCGCTCCAGGTACGGGCTCAGCGTCGAGTCATCCTCATCTAAATTGTCCTCCACCACAGGCCCTGCTTCTCTGGCCCCCCCTTTGAGGAAAAATGTGACCATCTTCTCTGTCTCTTTGACCAGCTGCCGGAGGAAGGAGGGCACCTCCACATTGCTCGCCCGTCTAGCCGTCCTCATCACCCCGCGGAGCCTGTGCTCAAGCTTCCTGCTGGAACTGGCAGCAGCCCTTCTCCTCCTGGTGCCCCTCCTCCGGCCCTGTGTTTTCCTCAGTAGGTCCAGCGCAACAGTTGAGCTGTTTCACGCCAAGAGGGTAAATAAAAAGTGACTTTGAAGAAGAAAAATCCTGTCAAATAAAAACAATCCCTCCACTGGCGTTTGACTCTTTCTGTAACTTTGTGTTTTTGCATCTACCTCCGTCACTCGAATGCCCCTTTGTGTTTGAGCCCTGTGCTTCTATTGGCCTATCTATTTCTGTTGATTTATCCCTCTGCTCTCTCGTTCCCTCCCTCCATCTGTGTAACAACGCTGGATAATCACCTGGCCTGCCAGATGACCCGTGTTTGCACGTATGCACAGATTAGTGTGACAACTGGGATCCTATTTAATCATACATGTGTATAGATTCTGTAGGGATTTTATGTCCAATACAATAATTGTTGAATCTAGACACTGAAGATTTGTCATTTAATAAATTTTTTTAGTTGTCCTCTTGAATCTTATTGAATTAGCCCTCTTATAATTTCATGAAAGCTGGTAAATTCCACCTGCTTCTAAACATCATGTGATATGACCAAAAGCTCCATAACCTTTACAAAATTTGCTTTAAGCTAAGATTGATGTGTCACCAACATCAAGAGTTAGTTATTCTTATGCATTTTATTCTCATAGTTCGACCTTAAACTAGGAGGGCTCAGTGATACTCAGTCTCCCTGCCAGTGTGTTCTGCGTTGAAGCCCCACTTATGTGTGATTTAGTTCATTCTTTCTGGCATGTCATAATAATTACATTTGTTTTTTAAGATTATTTGGCCAAGCAGGTTTCTTCACATAACACAAGGCAATCAATAGTGTTTTACGGTACACAAACAGTAAAACAGATTAAAAAATAAATAAAAAAAGAAACACAAAACAATAATACATCACAAGGGTAATTATTGGCAGGTATTTGTTTAAAGAATAAAACAAAATAGTGCTGTATTTAACCTCCTGATTGTCCCAAGATATTAGCTGCATATATAAATCTTATTAATTGCAGTGTATTTCGAGATTTTCACCTGTTTTACACGAAGAAACTCCTGACAATTAAGGACTGTAGACTTGTGTGATATATTTGTTCCCCAAACAGCTAAAAACAGGAATAAGCCTTTTATCAGCTGATGTTGGTGTCTGCTTACAGATGAAGTGCGTTTGCTCACCTTTATTTATTCACAGGCAGTGTCTCACCCTGTGTGTGTTGTGCATTGATTTAACACGATTTGTACAGAACTGCTGCACTCTGATCGAGAGTCTGCCTCATTCCACTTGCAGGAATAATGGCATGTACAGTACTTAAGCTCCATTCCTAATCCACCAGTTTCCTAACACGTCAGACCCAATAACCATTTTAAGCTTAGCTTGCAAGTATTGTTAATGGCACAACTCTGACCTGGTCAAAAAAGCTCTAATCACAACATTATGTTATTTTACATTATTTTGTAGTTAAAGGTTTATTTTAGCCTTATGTTGTGTTTGTACTTCATGCAAAGACCCACTGTCACTTGGATCGTTATACAGCACAGCTGAGACACCACAAACTTCTTCCTGCAAGTTGTTCAGTTGCTGTTCTAAACCTTTTTCAGTTATCAAGAATAAAACTGTTTGTAGCCATCAGCTGTAAAGGTCAGCACCACTGCCCCCTACAGTCCACTGTTCCATAAGCCTCCCATCCCATTATAAAAACCTTTTAGTTGATTCCATCTATAATTTATACTTCAGGTTTTATAGTTATACTTGGCATGGTTTGTTGTATAGTTATAAATTCAAAACACTAGCTGAGACATACAGCTGTATAGAGCTGTAGATCTAAAGCAATGTAAAGTAGACAGAGCCTTCAGCCTTTGCTGTAAATATATACAGTTGCAGTTGTTCTCTTTGTATTCTATATATGCTCATGTTATCCATTATTAATGAGTCATTGCTCCTCCTCTTGCAGCACTGCTTTTACACTTAGATTAGCTATGAATGGGAGGTGACAACAAGCTCAGACAGATGCAGGGACACACTCATGCTTCTCTCTCTTCACTGTAGCTTTTACTACTACAGCTGCAGTCGTAACGATGCAAAAGGAAGTGAAGGAAGGAGGGAGAAGAGGGGAGGATGATGGAGTAAGGCAGGGCGGGGCTGCTGAGCGACAGATCGAGAGGCAGGAGAGAGAGGAAGCTGCTCATCAGACAGCCAAGAAAAAAAGGGAGGAGGAGAGAGAGAGTGTGTGTGTGTAACCACAGCACGCAAGTGCCGGTAGCAGAGGAGGAGGGGGAGGGGGGGTTTCCAGACTGGACAGGCCCAGCGATGCCTTGATGGAGCATGGGCCAGGTTTTAGGATTCTCCCACTGCCGTGAGTTTGCCTTTGTGTTGCTTTTTCCATCTGCATTGCCCACATAGGAGGTGTGCATGGGTTTATCTCACTGTACCGTCATCATATTTATTCCAGCTCAGCATCTTTCCTTGCTAACTGCTGTCAGCATTGTATGTGTTAGCTCAGCTCCCTCCTCTCCTCTGCCTGCCTACTCTTTCTCCTACCTTTAATAAACACATGGTTGAACGGATGGATGCGATCTGCAAACAGGCATATCATGCTGTCGCTTTCATGTGCTGTTGATTTACAGATGTGTATAAGAGGGTTTGCAAGCAGGCATATGAGTAATGCAAGTTATTTCTCCCTAAAAGCTTTTCTTGTGCTGTCATATCTGTGTTTTATTTAGCTTTTTATATAAGATTCACCTGATATGCTTTAGAGTTACATTAGAGTGGATATTGATCACATATTTGTTTGTGTTCAAATATGTACAGAATAGTAAAATGCTTAATTCATTGATTTATTAGCTAATGTCAGGCTGGCTATCTCCTGTAGTGAAGGCCTTTACTGCTGCCAGTTTAGCTCTGTGAAGATATGAGTCTGTATTCACTGACCTACAGTATGCAATTACAGGGGTCACATTTCTCCATCCGTCCATCATATACATGTAATATCATGTTTAGGGGCATGAAATGCTGCTGTATAGAGGTCTTACATTTGTTTTGGAGTCAATTTGTGATTTTCTGAATCCTGTAAAGCACAGTTCACTTTAAAAAATGACTCACAGCAAGGTGCTGCAGTGTTACACACCTATGGTGAATGTTTTGAGAGGCACTTTATTGAGATGAAGGAATGGGTTTACAGCCTGTAAAAGCAGCAGTGACATATTTTTATTTCTGACAGTGATTTGCCAGTTATTTGTTCACATTCACAAGATTTATGTTAAATGTTTGACTGTTTTCTTCCAGAGGAATATGGCTCTGTGGCGTCTACTCCAGACTCAACACCTCCGTGCACCGATGGTACGAAGAACCGCTCCTCTTAAAAATGTTGTCATTCACTAATTGATCAATGAACATAAATTCACCAGAACAGCACTGTCATGTAACTCCTCTAATACTAGCACTGAAGAGCCACAAGTTAGAACAGAAACACCTTTGTACTTCGAATTTGGAAGCTGAGTTGTTTCTGCACCTATCAAAGACGATTTCCTCTTTGGATGTTTCACACACTGTTTTTCTCCCAGACATCAGATGACACACCTGGATGCTTTCATCTGACATTTATTAAAAGTGAAAGCACACTCGTTACACAACACTAAACTAAGAAACACACATTTAGCAACAGTCTCTTTTATTAAATGAACAGCTGGCAGTGTTAGAAGTTGCTCCTTTGGCCTGAGTGATTATTAATTACCCCTAATATGTCTGCACTGGGGGTGAACATTCTTTTTTTGTGTGTCGTTCAGGCGGAAACGAGGAGTCCGAGATGTATGAGCTACAAACAGCCAGGGAGTGGTCTGATGATGAGGAGGTGGGGGACAGAGATCTAGATGATGATGAAGGGGTGGCCTCATCCCCTTCCATCTGGGGCACACCACGTCAGAACTCCTTCGAACTGACTTTCTCTTACATCGCCATCGCTGAGGCAGAGGCGTCAGGAGCCTCTCGACACATACGTGACAGACGCAGGGCAACTACTCGGGGAGGACGTCCTCCTTTGATCCACGCAGACACCCTGGAAACACTCTTGGATTCCCCCGATGTACAATGGGACCCTCACGCCTTCCTTAGTCGTGAGGAAGAAGACGAACCATCAGAGACGAGGGAACAGGAGGGCGTGGAAGCGAGGACAGCAAGGGCTGAGGAAAGGATTGAAAGAGGTCAGCTCAGAGAAACTGAGACTATTACAATCCAACCCTCTCCCCAAAACCTAGACTCAGAAACTCAAGGGAGAGAATCAGGAGTCCAAAGAGAGGAGACTCTGAGCCAGAATGTCCAGCCTCTGTCTGTGTCACCGTCTTCCCAGCAACAGAGCCCCATACAGACACTACAGGGTGAGCCATAGGCGAAATGCACCAAGAGGTTGCTTTGCTCTATGTAGCTTGATGTAATGGACTAAAAGTGGCATTGTCTGCGAATGGGTACAGGAAAAGGGTTTGTCGACATAAACCCTTCAAATGATTGTCAAGAGTAAAACAGAGGGGTTTTATAAATAGCTCCTGATTAATTTTGAAAACAAAAGTTCCCACGATAGTCTTACAATTATGGTTATGTACCCCCTTCTCAACACTGTTAATGCTCTACGTCCTCCTCCCTGTAAAGCATGACATGCCAGATGATTGTGTATAAAGTGATTAGTCAGTGGGGGCTCTATTGTGGAAGAGGACCAAGAGGCATTTCATCATCTGTGGGAATGTAGTAAATATTTAGGTGCAAGATCATCTTAACCTTTATATTTAAAAAGCAGACCACTCACCCGTTGTTTTCTTCAGTCCATTCTTTTTTTTACAGCTAAGGGTTGTGTTGACTAATGCCAGGTGCTGTCAACTAAAATTTTAGCTTATTTTACGATGCAATGTGAAACCACACAACCTATTCATCACTAGCCTATTTAGTACGTCAGAACTTGGACCCTTGACTTTTACTTTAAAGTAGGAATTTGAAATCTGTAGCCAAAACTATTGCAGAGCTTGTGCAACAGTTCAGGAGTGATGTCATCAATACAGTGACATGTTCTGCTTCCCAGCAGCAGCAGCCTCACGGACCCCCGAGCCAGAGCCTCCCGTCACCAGGGAAACCGTTTCAGTCAAGCTGCACACATCTGCACGACCCAGTGGTCCAGTATCCTCATCTCCACCTGCCATTAGTCTAAACTCTCAGGAACAGCTTGTCAGCGATCACTGCTTTTCAGCACTTAACCTATCAAAGGACCCCGCAGTATGCACCTACATAGCAGGTACACAAATCACGTTTGTATCTTTGAACTTCCTTCTCCTTCTGACCTCTGTCCTTCTCCTTTCCTCCCACTTCTCTGTCTTTGTCTTGTTGCTCAGCACGATCCTTCCACTCAACTTTAAAAAAAGAAAATATCAGATATCACTTTCAGCCTGAACCTTCAAGAGTAGGCAGACTAAGATAGTGCAGCCCACAGATGTCCTGGCTGTTCATTGTGTCTCCATAGTTACTCTCTCTTGGGATTTCAGGAAGGATTGGCTAATTGTGGGGAGAGCATTCCTAGCATTGTCTGACTTTTTGGACTCGCACGCCATCGTCACTGGTGTCAGAGTGCATTACTGTCTAACACACACATTCAGGTGTGTGTGCATTATACACATGTAAAAGAGTTATTTTAGGAATATTGTTAGGATATTTTCGGCCAGCCCTCACAATGTTATGGGGCTGTTTGAGTGCTAAGATTTGGTTTAAGGGTTATGTTTTGAAGGTTTATGTTTGGATTAGACCTCGTGTAGGGTTTTTGAAGGGGCTTTTGAATAGATAATGCGAACAAGTACCGTCACAACTACAGAAGGACATAGAGTTTATTAGATGTGGGTTTGTAGGGGTTTGTTGGGCTGTAGGAATGAGCGAGGTGCAGATGAAGGTAGAAAGAAAGAGCAAGAGCCTGGTGGCACTTTAAGTGGACTGTCAGTCAGAGTGTAGCTCAGGCTTATTTTAGTTGATGAATGGGGGGGCAGCAAACCCCCCAGACTGTTGATGAATGTGTGGTCATGCAAATGACTCCTCAATAAAGGGTTCATATGTATTTACTGCAGCATCATATGCTTTCTGAGTCATTTAGTTGTTTTATGGGCTACATAGCATACTTCAAGGATTTTTTGAAACATGTCTCCTGCACTGATGATCAAAAACTGTCAAAGTTAGTCAAATTAGTCAAAGTTCTTGTATAGCTGCTTGCCTTCAGTCAGCATTAAATGTTTGAACAGTTTGTTTTCTTTTGTTACACACAGAAAGTGGGTTTGTAGATCATGGAAGATATCCAGAATTGTGTAGTTTGGCCCTCTACACTTACAAGAAAGATTCATCCCAAGATGTAAATAATTCCCAATCCTCCTTGTTGGACTTGTTTTTTATAATCCTAATACGAACACAAATATGTCTTCATGCTAAATCAAGGAACTAATTATTGGCTAAATCTACAACCTTTTAAAAGCATTTCAGAAAGATACATATTATATAAAAACATACTGTATCATATAGGGTATAACAAACTAAATAGTGGCTTTATGGCTTTAAATTCAACTTTACTTTCCATAGCATTAATTGCTTTTCCAAAAAAGGCTGTTGCTTATTAATTCTTTAAAAATCACAAACATTTAATGGTGGTGATAGCGCCATAATTACCAAAAGGTTCAACTTGATTAGAAAGAAAATATACCCTGGTTCTCAGGTTTCAGGAGTCAGATGAAATATACAAAGGTAACCATTGTAAATTTGATTTGAACTGTGATTTGCCAAAGGATCATTTTTATTGTTGTGAATCATCCCTTTATGTTTGAAACTCCGAGTTTTGAACAGGGGTGGGTGAGAACTAGATTATTTTTGGCTGTCAGGCCTTTGGACTGCTGAGTGGGCAGGGGGGTGGCCAAAAACAGCTCAGAGGGGTACAGGGAGCACAGTGGGACAGAGAGGGGACAGAGAGCGTGAGTGAGGAGGGAAACACTGGAGCAGCAATCAAAATGGCCAGTAAAGGTGAGACCTTAGGTTTAAAGTGCACAGAGGACTATTTGAGACAGTGGTGATCACCTATAAAGAAAATGTTTTAAGTTGTGACAAGAGGAGAGCCACAAATTCACGTGGAAAAACGTGGAAAGCACTGCTAGTGTTTAGCAGCCTTTAGCTTCATAACTGTAGTGGTGAGAAGGCTGCACACAGCAAAGTGAAATAAGCAGGTTTCCAATTTCTCTTTTATCATTTTGTAAGCAGAGTCTCTGAAGAGGTGTGGTTGGCTTTACTGTCGAGCTGTGCAGCTGTAGCAGGGCAGTCACCTTATCAGTGCCTTAAATGTAAATTAACTCCTGATATTCAAACGTGTATAAACTGTCCTGTTGTGGTACATTGTTAGCAAATAGTTGTAGTGTGTCATAACTTTGCCAGCTGGGTTTTTCTTGCATTTTAGTGTAATTTCCTCCCAAGCAGAGACACTTCAGACTGTGGTAGTATGTGAGTTTCGCGGACACATGTTGATTAGGCTGACATTAACTGGGACAAATGAAATAGATTAACGAAGGACTTTTGTTCCCGTTTGTTTCAAAGGAAATGTGACCCAGATGTGATTAATGCATTTATTGGTTATTTAACTTAATGGTTAGTTGATCAGATTATTGATTCTGTCTTTCAATCGTCCTCTCATGGCTCTTCCAATATAAAACTCAGTCCAATCATATGTTCACTAAATTAGAGATCAGAGACCCATCCTGATGCTGTAAATCTGAGTATATTCCTGCTATTACAGCAGAACAAGTTGAGGTAAGTTATAGATGACTCTAAGGGAAACCTTAGGCTTTAATGTTTATTACACCCAAGAAAACAGAAGGTTTAGAGAAACTATTGCACACTAGAGAAATTGTTGCTGCTTGTTAACTTTATTAAATGTTACTGTTGTGGATAATGTGCAGCACCTGGAGTGAGGTTTAAAGACAGAAATATCTAACTATTTTTTGTTCTTGCAAAGATAACGATGAAACGATTGATGAAGTCACTGAAGATTCTGCAAGCAGCCAGTTGGTTTAGCTTAGCATAAAGACTGAAAACAACTCATTTGTCTGACCCATACAACATGCTCTGTAAGTCCACAGTACTGCTTCAGCTACTGTATGGACTGTGTGCTATAGCTTCCAATGTTCATAAATGCTTTGCATTGTTACATAAAGAGAAACCTGTTTGACAGAATTTAAACTAGAAAAAAGAAAGGACATATTCTATGTTATATGCTATAGTGTACATTGACTGCCCACTCTTGTAAACACTGCTCTATGGACGCCTCAGTCTCCACGGCAGCTGTTGCCGGGTGACAGGGGGTAACCAGCAGGGTGTAGAAAAGTGGCGGCTTATGGCCTGATGCATGTCAACAGGTGCAGTGAAGGGCTGCATTTATGTTGTTCTTCTCGACCGCCTGGCTCTCTCTTCCATTCAAGGGCTAAATTTAGTCCAGACCACAGCCTGACATGTCCTCGTAGCTGCTTTGTGTGTTCTCTTGCTAGAGGCATATCAGAGCTATTGTATCTTCTTGCCATTCTTCCTCTGTCTACTTCCCCCTACAACAAAAACCCATGTGGTCGGGCACAAGCTGAGGAGGCTGCAATGTTAAAAGCAGGAAAGATGCAATGATTCACAGTGCTGTCAGCTTTCCTTTTTCTGACATGTCCCAGCATTTAGACAATATGCAGCTTGGATGTTAGAAACCAGCTTGATTTTATTTTTAAGCATGTGTGAGTAAAGTTTTACATTTAGTGATTAATAGAGAACCAATAGTCTATAAATGGTTTAGTCAGGATTGGGACTGTGGCTTCCCTCAAACCTCAAATGTTGTTCTTTCTTTGTCTTCATCTCTTTTGTTATTACTCCTTTTACCTTCATTTCTTAAACATTCTTGTCTCTCAGTGATGGACTTGATCTTCTGGAAGGACATGGAGCGGACAGGCATGGTGCTGACAGGACTGGTGGTGGGCCTGTTGTCTCTCTTCCAGCTCAGCATCATCACTGTGGTCTCCACTGTCTCCCTGGCTGTCATGTGCTTCACCATCTCAGTGCGCATCTACTATCAAGTCCTCTGCATTCTCAGCTGGGGCGATGGAGAGCACCCCTTCAAGTACGAGCCTGTACTTTTATGTGAAACATTGCTAAATAGAGTATTCGACACAATAGAATCAGCTCTTAATATTATGCACTGCAGTACGACACCACTACCCACTAGAACTCAATAATAAACACATAGCAGGATTATCATCTGATTGATATTTTCCACTTAAAACTGAGAAATTATAACATTAATAAAGTAGGATTCATGGCAGAGCTGATGGATTGAATTGCCTTCACTGTGCAGGTGTACCTAACACTCACAGCACATAAATGTTCATCAAAACAAGAGCCCATGTTCATTTTATTAATATGTGGGATATTTCTATTAGCATAGCAACGTTGTTTACATGAAAAGCTTCATACTGTTTTATTATTGTATGTTTGTCTGTAAATACTGCATGTTTTTGTGTTCTCCTTAAAACAGCCAACAAAAGTACTTTAATATTTATTGATTAGTGATTAGCCTGTAATAAGTGACTAAGTGAATCACTGTGTCATCAAACATTGTTTAGTGAACAGTAAGTAGAGGATGACTAGTAAAGCATGAAAGTACCATAGATATTCTTCCTTATCATTAATAGTTCTGTGTTTTAAAGCCTCAATTTTTATCTCATGTTTCATCTTTGTTGTGCCATATTCTCTTAGGTCATACTTGGACCTGGACATCAGTTTCAGTGGAGAGCATGCTGACCTCTATATGCAGAAAGCCATCATCATGGCTCTGTCTGCTGTTGACACTCTGAAGAGGCTCTTTTTTGTTGGGAACCTCTTTGAGTCCCTCAAGGTAAGCTAAGTTAGCAAACAAAGTACAGTAAGGATTGCTTTTTTTTTTATAGGCGATCTCCATGGTTCCCTCAACAAAAAGTCAGTAGGATTTTTCAACTGGTATTTGAATTGTTGCTGGAAAATCTGACTTTTATGATAGACATTTTGTGTAGCAAGAAAATCTTCACAGATGATTTCTGCACTTTAGACTCTTTGGCTATAAACACACTACATCATGGCTGCATGATATAAACATCACCACCACTAAACTTCCAGATCGTAATTTGATTTATGTCACTTATCTCTTAGGCAGAAGCTTTCTTATACTGACCTGATGTGTGTGGCGACCGTGAGTTACAAACCCAGTGAGGGTGTAAAGATGGATTAGGAAGTGGATGAGTTTCTGTGTTTGGCATTATGATGTTTTATGTTCCCACTGACCTCTGTAGCTTCAGAGGTTGGGCATTTAACAAAATGACAACGGAACTGGATGTACAAAAATTCCAATTGATTTCTGGGTTTTAGGACTCATTCCTACGGCACTCTATTAGTTTAGTCTTGTGTTCATATGTGTGTATGGACTGTTTAATCTTCTTTGTATCCTCATAAATGAACCTCATTAACCCAAGCATCAGTGCATCTCTGCTTTTTTTCAATTTACTCTATCATCTGTCATCTGCCTCTACCCATCATCTCAGCATCCTCCATCACTGCAGATGACAGCATCACCGTGCCAACTGCCTCCCTCATTATGCTAGCTTAGTGCTGAAGACTGCTCTCCTAAATAAGGGCAATATCTGTGATGGCATCTGTCATTCCTCATGACATATTTTTGTTTGTCATGTGGGATGCAGTCAATCCCTTTAGAAAAAAAACATTTCACAATATTTTAAATTTCTACTAACAGCTGAAACCGTAGACAGTCGGCATTATTCTTCCCATCTCTGAGTAGAGCTGAAGCTTTATTATAATATTAATCAGGCTTAAAGAAATCTGCAAGTATCATATATATCAACATCTATGCATTTTGCTACTTTATTAATACTGACCTTTACATTTATTTAATTTCTCTGAAAGATAATTCATCAAGTACATTGTTGAAAAAAAAAGATGACAGCATGAACTGAACAGTTTCCTTAGGTATTAAATTGTGCCTGTAAAAAAATAAACTGAGATGGCCACTAACCACAGCCATGATCACAGTCTCTAAAAATACTGGATCTTTGAAAATGTAAATATTGTTCACTGCAATATGTCTCCAATTTCACTTAGATGCCTATGGTCGTATGTGCTGTGAGTCTGAGTGTAAGACTGCAAACGGCATATTAGACTAGTTTAAAAACGTTTGCGATGTCAAAAATCTTCTTGGAAATTTTCCTTTTAGTTTCTTAAAATGCTAAATATTAGCAGTATCAGCCAATGAGTCCATGTAAATGACTGAATATTAAATATCAGCTTAAAATCTGTATCATCATCATCAGTCCTTGTGAACTGAGCGAGCACCTGAATCCCAGGACTTCGCAACCCTGACCTGGCTGGTATGTGACATGGCGATCAGAAGGCTAAATGCAAAGACACCCAGTATAAACTGGAGGCTTTTTTCATCTGAGACAGAGGTGTCCCATGTCAGAAACCCTGGATCCCTACACAGTGACTAAGACCCTGTATATAAGAGGAAACACCCAAAGCCATAGAGAGAGTTTTCTATTTGAAGCTTTTCTTCGTCACAACAAAAGTGATGTCAGTGCGAGTCATTATATTGAGACCTGTGCTGTGTATCCACCACACAGTGTCATGCAGTGGAGGCGAACGCTTCTAAAACACAGAAAATAAAACCAGATGCAGCAGTTATGGAGTGTTTTTCTGACTGCTGCACAGATCTGCACGGATCACTGTTGGTATTTTGACGAACTTTCTGCAGCTGTTTCTCTTTTTTCCTGCTTTTAGTTCCTGCTTCTGATGTACCTTGTGACGTACCTGGGAGATCTGTGCAATGGACTTACTCTGCTCATCATCGGTAACAAGCAGAGATCACCACTGAAAACATGGAACACATAATTATCCAGAACAGTGTGGCTGTTACTTTGATCACTTCCTTTGTTTTCCTTCATCTCCAGGTGTGATCGCTCTATTTTCTCTGCCACTTTTCTACAGACAACACCAGGTAAGAATACTCTTGATCCGAATTTTCATTTCTTCCGTATGTTATTCGGTCACAAACTACTATAGCACAATTTCAGCTGGTTGGCCCTTCATTTCCATATCCATAACCAAATACTCTTTGCCATTTTCTTATGTCTCAGGAGCAAGTGGACAGCTTTATTGCAAAACTCCAGACCTGCATCAACAATGTCAAGGACATGTAAGTGTCTGGGACACTCGTCCATCAACAAAGCTTGAGAATTTTGTTCTATTTTCTTCTATGATTTATCAGAGCTCACTGGGGCAGTCTTGATAAGGTCATCTTGCCACTCAAACTGACATATGGCAAAATTGAACAGTTAAGCCATATGTCAAACAATTTTATTTGATTTATTTGTATTTTTCATTATTCAACATTATAAACAAATAAGTAGGATCCACAATAGTTTTTTCCCAAATACGATCAGATGACCAAAAACAGTGAAAAACACAATAAAGCAATAAAATAAATGTATCTAAAAGCATGAACAAATACTAAAGCATACTATGATGTTTTTTTCTGTCCCTACATATTACTGAATAATATGTTTACATAGCAAGGTTTTATTCTTTTCATTCACATCCAGAAGGACTGTTAACTATCAGTAGAGGGTCATGTTTAAACACTATACTGTTTTGACATGATAATAATGTTCCTGCTGATTTTAAAAAACAACTTACAGGCTCATCACTAACCAACTATTAGGCTAATATTTCCTGAATAAATGCACCTTGGGAAACAGTCACGAGATGCCAGCTACCTGCCTGCCACAAGGAGTACTGTACCATCAACTACATTTTTTTGCTTTAGCTCAACACAAGAGGGTGAAAGATCTGCCTAAAGTGCAGGATGCAACCCTACACATCCAGGACAGGCTTTCACATGCCCCATCTGCAATAGACCGTGTGCACCCCACAGTGGATTACACAGTCATCAAAGAACTCAAAGACAAAAACAGATGTTACCGTCAGCCACAACAGAGCCACCTAAGAGCTATGAGCACTACCACCTCCGAGCTGGAAGGTCCCTGATTCAAATCCATTGGCTGGCTGGGGCCTTTCTGTGTAGAGTTTGCATGTTGTCCCCATGACTGCCTGGGTTTCCAATGAGTGCTATGGTTTCCTCCCACAGTCCAAAGACATGCATGTTACTGTAGGTTCATAGGAAGCCCTCATTTGAGTGTTGATGGTGGTCTATCTCTTTGTTTCACCCCTGTGATAGACTGGAGATCTTGCACACTGATGGCTGGGAGCTGCTCCAGCACATCTGCGACACTTAACAGGATAGCTTTAAATAATTTATGGATAAAGTTTTATGCAGATCCATTAAAGGTCTTCAGCTGTGAGTCAAAATGAAGACAACGTTTATTTCCAGGACCAGGTGTCCTCAATAGTTTCTGTGACTTTGCAACTCAATTTCAAGTCAAAATTATTTCAATAAGCCAAAAGGTCAGACAAAACAGAGGTAGCTGATTCAGGCAATTATAGGCTTGTACCTTTCTGCACACACCCTTCTACCTTGTAGGACATTAATCTGCAGTTAAAAGCTCAAAGCTACAAAGTGGTTTTTGGGGCAGAGCCTGAATTTCATGACCTGGATAAGCACTAAACCCTTTTCTGTTTCTATTCCACAGCTTTCAGAGACTTGCCCAGGGCGGCCCTCCTCCTGACCCAACCCCTGGTGGCGCCAAACCCAAAACCCAGTAAACGCAGATATACTCAAGAACTTAAAGGGAAGCTCTCAGAGTTCCAGGCTGTCACTCAGATGTCTTACCCAGCAGTCTGTGAACAGAGCTCCTCAGAAGGGAGTTCCAGAGACTGAGATGTTAATTAAACAGATGATAATGGGGATTACGCTGAATTTAAGGTTATGAGGTTAGATGTGGGATTGGGTTAAATCTAAGTGAAATCAAGATATGAATCCTGGTTTAATCTGCTGCTGCTGACCTTGGAAATGGAAAGACTGAACTCTACCATTTTTAGAAATATTCACAGTTTTTAAAACACAAGAAAAAAAAATGAGGAGGTGTCTTAGATGGAGCTGTATTGCAAATGAGGTCCCTAAGACCAGAAATGGGCGTTGTCATACGGACAGCTACACACCTGAAAACAGGGAAGACAGATTTTAAGGGGATTTAGGTTAGACGACACAAAAAGGGTTCATCATAAATCACAGCAGCATAAAATAGGCAAATAGGGATGCATGTGTTGTTATACCATGTACTTTTCTGAATGCCTATTCATTCGCAAGACTGTTTGTGTGTGTGTGCAAGTACGAGTGTTTGTGTGAGTGTGTGTTATTACATACAAGCAATTAAAGTCACATTTTTCCTTGTTTTCAAACATTTTGTATATTCTCGTGCACATTGGCCGTCACTTCACTTTCATTCACATTTTTTAAAATTCCTACTCATGTTTCTTATGTTTCCCCATTGCTTACCCCAATGCTTTCCCAAAAGTCATTGATATGAATGTAAATCTGAAACATTATCTTCGGAGAGAAAGGTGAATTCTGTAAGAAGTTTAACATGTGAGATGTATCGCAAAGGGTTTCAGTGTTCCACCATTTTATAGATGGATGATAGCAAGAAAGAAGAGAGAGACATCCTCAGTGAGATCTTCGTTCGTTCGTCTTCAGCTTTGGAGGAGAACTTGTGAAGGAATGTGGGAGGGAAATACAGCAGGTGCCTTTCCAACTGCAGATTATAGTGCATGATCTGAATCACAGTACTTACAGCGGCTAATACCCCTTCTCATAAAATACCACTCCCTGAATTTATCTGATCATTGCCTTTCTGAGAATGATGTTTTGAACATGTACAATACTTGTATACTAATAACTGTGTACCATGAAATGGTATCTTAAACAGAATTGTAAGTAGATCAATTTTAGGAATAATAAAAGGATTCAGGATAGTCTGCAGCTCAAGTCCACAGTTCCCTTTAGCGGTTGCTCTCACCAAAATATGTCTGTTCCTATGCCTTATTATTGCGTAATTTAACTGTGTCCTGCAGTGAAAGCCTTGTTATGGTGACAGACATTAAAAACATGGATCTACAGATGTTGCACACACCTGCCTCCTGTAGCAGTTATCTGTACTCATGCAAATCAAAATTTTTTGTCTTGGAATTATTCCCAAAGGAACATTAACTAAGTGAATGGATATTTGCAAGATACCAATTTAACTAAAGGCTCTAGTTTCACCCAGCTTGGCACATGCATAAAGGTTAATTCTCTTGAGATCTGTCTTGTAGAATTATATTTACACAAAACTGTGCTTGATCTAGAGCAACTGATAATTTTCTGATGCCTGGCTTTTTATATTCGCTGTGTGAATGAATACTAAATCCAAACAGGAAAGCAACCTTTTCATTTGAATTTCATTACAGTATTATTTTTATTCTTAAAATGTTGAAAAAATAAAAACACTGGAGAGCTAAAACCAGTATGCAGTGACTTTTTTTCGGTAGGCAGACAGATGGATGATTGTTCTACTGTGGGAATAGAAAAGAATTAACCACTTGGTAGTTTTCACCTTTTTTTTTTCTTTGTTTGTTTGTAGCATTTAAACATGGAAAACTTACTCTAATTTGGGTTTTTGAACATCTTTTACAAAACATGAGTCTTTTACATCAAAGTGTAAAGAGTGTTTTTGAACATGGCATGCTCTAGACAGATTTGTGCATGTACTATATTTCTTCCATTTTAACAAATTAACTTCATTTCAAGAGATATTTATTGATTAGGAAACATTTTCTCTTCATAGTGTATGTTTTTGGCTAGGATACTGATACCTTCTAGATATATTTGCATTTATACTGCAATCCTTTAAACACATTCAATGCACTTGGGTGATCCCCATTTACATACTGTAAATGTGTGTCCTCCTTAGCTGCACTGGTGATTTATATGAGATAGTTGACTTCAATCACTTCTTTATACAGATTTTACATTCTGGTATTTTTATTACTTTGTAGAGCTCAGGTTTCACTTCTAAATGAAATAGTATAGTATTTATAAATGAATAAAAAAAAACTAAATCAACCCTGATTCAGTGTTGTAAAAACAGAAAAAGCGCAAGTTTCCAAAGGGATTCATTCTTTTCTATAAATATGTTTATGCCTTTATATTAATATGTTTCCTATATAATATTTTAGATATATTACATGTTTTTTTCTTACCCTTTTTTTTACTGAAAGTAGTTTCCCTTAGTGGGTCCCTCACAGTTATGCATATTGACACTTGGAGCAGTTGGGATTTGGACCTTGCTCAAGGGCACCCAAGGCGTGTTGATAATGGTGCCTTTAACTTGTACCAAACAAATTACAACGCTGTCCAAGGCTACATGGTTGCAGATAAAACTGGCAGGACTGACTGACCTTGACAGGAAGTAGTCAGTATTAACCAAAAGTTGTTAATCTTGGCAGTATATGGTCTTTAAAATGACAAACGTTATTGTTGGGGAAAGCATTAAAGCAATAACATCCAGGAACAAATGGACTAACTTCTGGAAAACATTCACAAATTCCAGCCAAACCATCTTGTGTTTGACCTTTGCTACAGCCCAGTGCCTCTCCATCTGGGCGACTGAACAAACTGCTTCCCAGTATCAATCCTGCTGTTCTGACCATTAGGCCATGGACGTCTCATGATTTTAGAATATGATGTTAATAGTCTGATGAATTAACTGATTTTGTGTCTGTTGATATATCTTCTGAAGGCCTGAAATTACCTTACTTACAGTGCCTTGACCAGAAACATCAAACCTAGTCCATAAAAATTTTTAAAATTTGTCACTTTGACTGTTAATTGATCTGTTGGTGTAAAGAGTTTTGAAACAATAGAGTAAGATTGTGTTCTTGATGAGTTGCAGAACAAACTTCATCCTTTACAATTTGCTTACTACATTTATCCCCATATTTTAATGGAAACATTGTAGAAATGTTAGATGAGCAGAGCCCTATTTGACTGACAGATGTGTGTTAGGATAAAAGCTGCAGTGTGTCCCCCCCCCCCCCCACCGACAGGAGCCCTACAGGGAAGCACCATGTCTCCAGTTCTGTTCATCTTTATACAAACAAATGTAAGGCTTTTATTGTTGGATTTGCAGAAAAAAAGCCAATTGCTGCTGTGATAAATGATAAAGTATGTAAGTCTGTGGTTGAGTTTGTTTACTGGTGTCAGGTGAGTTTTCTTCAGCAAAAACTAAAGACATTACTTTTGACTTAAAACAGGGAGAAATATGAATAATAATGCATGGTGACAGTATTAAAGTTGTAAATCATTATAAATATTTAGGGACAGTCTTTGAAGTAATACAAGTACAGGAGCCATTCCTAAAATCTTTACTCCGTATCTCATTATAACAAGAAAAATAATGTTCTTTCTGTTTAATTACCTGGTATTTGTCAGCATCTGTAAGAACAAGATTAAAAAGATTTTTATAATCTCTAATATATTATACTTTACACTGTCCACTACAAAACCTTCTGAAATTACAGCTGTTATTTCCGTTTATGATGTAGTGTTGTGTTTTAGGTCTAATGCCTTTTGTTGTTAGTGTCTGACATTTGTCACAGATATGAAAATAATTTCCAAAAGAACAATAAATCCAAACTAACCCTGTTTCTGGAACTTGACACTGTGGCCTATGGAGTAAGATGTGCAGAGAATTCCAGTAACATGCCCCACGTCAATATGCTTTGTGCTCTTGCTCTATACAACAAGGGGGCAACAAAAGTCAACATTTCCATTCCGACTGTCCAGAGGTGAGTGTTTCAGCTCTTACCTGAGGAACAAGATCCCCGCAGCCAGTGGACGGTTTGAAACTTGTAGCCAATGAGAAGGAAAGTTACTTTTGAATGCGTCCTTTTTTCCACGTATATTACTTTATTGAGCTGACTTTTAGTCTTCTGTATGTGACCGCCAGCTGTTCCCTGTAAGCTCACCTACAAACTTAAAAAGGTCAGGAGGTCTAAGTGAGTTTGACATGTCAGTCATTTATGTGTCATGTTCAAAATGTAACCGTGATTGTCTCCTCAATGGTGAGGACAAGTCTGGACTTGTATGCACATGGTCAAACGCTGGGTCCATGATGACTTCACCATGATTTGGCCCCGAAGGGGCTACTGTGTAGCATCTGTGTAGCATCCTATGGAATAATTGATTAAAAGGATAAACACTAGAGAAGATTAAAAACATTCATTTCCCGTAAAGAGGCATGTACGAGTACAACTTCTTTATATTTTTCTAAAAATGAAAAAGTGTTAATTACAGATATCAATAATTCAGAAAATGGCCGAATTTCTATGCACTTACAGATTTTCAAATCTGTGACTACTTAGATGTCCAAACCCACATTTTAAATCCACAATGTGTGTTAAACTGACATTTATAAAGACGCTTGTATGCAAAACTCGGCTGACAGTTAAATTATGATACAAAAAATGTTTGGGAGCTCATGTGAAGGGAAATTTCATTTCTGATTATTTGTATTGTGGCACCTACCCGCAGAACTGCACATATGGATTCATATTTGTCTTGAAATTACATTTGGGATTTGGCGTGACTTTAACGTTGGGAGGTGAAGTGGGTGGGATTAGTCAAATGAATCTTCAAGATACGGCGCTCTAGACCCGCCCTCGCCCTGTAAACTGTAGAATCGCCAGCCGTTGGAGTTTGGATCGTAATCCGCCACACTGGTCCTGACAGCGCGCACGACAAGAGGACAGGTTTTACGCACGAGTCCCGCTCGCGTAATCATCATAAGCATTTGGCAAACTTGGAGTAGGAACTGAAACCTGCTCTGATGGTCCATGCTCGAGGAGAGCGCAGTAAACTGCTGGCTGATTGAATGTCACCCCCAGGCACAATGGATTACGGACGCACCATGGCCCCTCCGGTGCCCCCGCATAAACCCAAGCCTGTCCGGCCAGGGCAGACGCAGGACCGGGTGCTGAAGTGCGTCCTGCTCGGCGACGGAGCGGTGGGCAAAACGAGTCTGGTGGTCAGCTACACCACGAACGGCTACCCAACCAAATATGTCCCCACTGCATTTGATGACTTCTCGGGTAACCAAAGCTCACTTGCATATGCAGTTTTTTTTTAAATATAGATTCTGTGGACAGTTTGCATGCACTCAGGTGTAATTCAGGAGCTAGATTTTTTTCATACAACTCCTTTTTCTAGCTCAGACCTGATGTTAATAAGCTTGCAGAGATGACCTCAGTAGGCTACAGATACATGTGTTGTATCGCAGCTTAGGATGAAAAAAGTGTAAATCCTGGTCAATGGAACTTTATTAGTGTTTTTCTACTTAAGAATTGGATCATACTGTCTCTGTGCCTATCTGACTGTCACTCATTTTTTCCTGAACTCGTCTTCAACTTTGCCTGTTTCTAGAGCACCCGCCCATTCTGCCACCCCCCCTGTTCTTCCATTGTCATTGTACATGAGTTATCTTCTCAGATGTAGCCAGGTTTCCATTTGGCACCTTTCCACGTTTCCAAACAGTCCCAGTGAGCTTTGTGTACTGAAAAATAACAGGAGAGAACAAAATCCTGCAAAGGGGGAACTTGTTTCACACTGATCAGGCTGGCATGAAAAAGTACACCTCTGACCTGTTGATCACCTTTTTTTGCTTCACGAGTCCAAACTGTAAAGTTACAGTATCTTGATATTAGCTTTTATTATTGCTACATTGTATTAAACAGTATTTAAAGACTACTTTACAAAATACCTAAGTACTTTGTCAATAATCTTAGATGAGCCATAACACGAACAACTTGGCCAATACAAATCCTCTAAAATACCCATTGAGAGTACTGCCCTCAAAATGAGCGTTGGTTCAACCCTCCCATGCAAAACGGTGAGCGTCTGTGGTTCATGGGTTTTGGATTGCACAACTCTGCCTATTGTTGTCCGCCTTGACCCATGAGCCCTCTCCCCTATACTGGAATGGGCACATCTGTTGCAGTGGCTCTGAGGCAGATATTGTCTTTCACCCCGGCCTGACAGAGAGTGATTGTGCAGTTGAGGCCCTCAATGGTGATGTCATTTCTCAGTGCCCAGAGTCAGAGCATCCTCTTGAAAGCCGACTTCTGAGCAGTTATGCAACGCCACAGGTGGCACAGACTCAGGGGAGGCTGGGAGAGGGGATTGTATAAGTGAGTTTTGGTCTAGAAAATCAAAGGAGTATCATATGTCAGGGATTAGGAAACGATTATACAATGGCAGCTCTCTCTCGCTTTCCTTTCTCTCTGTCCTCCAGCTCCTTTCTTGTTGCTTTTACTAGAAACCAGAGTGCCATGGTGCCTTTCCCACTACATGCATAGTTTCAGCAAACCCTTTGATCAGGTGGCATGATGGTCCATACACTCCAGGCATATTGTAAATGCTTCCATGTGCCTGCTGCTCCACACTGTGCTCACTCTGAAAAGAATAAGTGCTGCTATAATGAATTTCGCTGTAAGATGACTCATCCGCTTTTCCAATCTGGAAATGAGGCCTATTGGAAAAGAGTCATTGAGCAAACAGAATCTGCTTTGTTTTTACCCCCGTATTAGACAACCTTGGAAAGGCCTCTGCCACCACACCACAGAGAACAAAGCTGACAGAGTGGTCCCAGCGACAGTAAAGTGTTATGGCTGAAACAGGCAGAGAGGGTGGGCTAGAAGAGCAGAGCAGGGGGTCTTTGTGT
The DNA here is from genome assembly GCF_033026475.1 of Channa argus. NCBI lineage: Eukaryota > Metazoa > Chordata > Actinopteri > Anabantiformes > Channidae > Channa > Channa argus. The sequence goes on from NC_090202.1 coordinate 9,853,368, forward strand.
TTTCAGCTTTTGTTTATTTCAGAGATCGTTCTGATTGGTGTGTGTGCATGTGTGTGTGTGTATAATAACTAGTGAAGTGTTACTATATTGACAGTGACTTATTGCCTCTTTTTTTGTCTCTTTCTGTGTCCACAGCTGTGGTTCAGGTGGATGGAAACCCAGTCAGATTGCAGTTATGTGACACAGCAGGACAGGTGAGTTTTGTTCACACACGAATACACACTGCATTGACCTTTGAAAACCGATCCAGATGACAGTGTACAGTGCCCTGCATGCCTCTCAACCTTTGCTAGTCAGAAATGTCACCTTTTATTATTGGCAGTCGATACTGACTGAAATATCTCAGTAACTACTGGATGGTTTGCTTTGAAATGTTCTGCTGCTATTCACAGTGCATCAATCCTAATTACTGTGTGGAAATATGTTCCCATATTTTAAACATTTAAAAAAATGTGTTCAGTGCCTCGCTATTATGTGCAAATATCTGCAAAATCAATTGCATTTGTGAAGCATTTTCAAATTTATTACTCCTTTTTTGGGGGAGGAGTTGGCTCTGGGTAGAGCAAGCTCCCTGGCTTCTCCTTTCTATACATGAAAGCGTCCTCAGACAAGACACCGAACCCCCGGGTTAAGTGCCATGACATGGGCCCTGCGTTACTTCCCCACAGGACTAATAAAGTATTTAAAAAAGTGTTACTGAGCAGCTATAGCTACGTTTCTGTCCATTAACATTTATGTACCTTTAAATCCATTCATTAAATGTAAAATTTACCTTTGACATCCTCTGACATGTGACCTCTGATATCATTTCATAGCAAACATCATTGGAGCAACACCTTCAGTTTCAGAGTAAGGTTTTATCTTTGCACTTAATCGATGAATAGGTTACCTGTAAAATCGAAATAATGATCAATAGGGAAAATATCAATTTCTTGCAGATGTACTGTCTTTGTGTTTGGCCCACTTTGCAGTTGCTATCCACTTTTCCTTTAGGGCCTCGCTCGCATGTTATTTCAGGTAGGCCATCAGTGTAGACATAGCAGAATGTCTGGCACGTTCTGAAGTTCATCTGGAGTAGAAGTAAAGCTGTTCCACGCTTGCATATGGTGGTATGGTGTCAGTGTGCAGGAGGAGTGCAAGCAGAGCTAGACCGTGATGATGCACAAAGAAAAATTGTTTTCTGTCTGTCTCCTGTGTTAAGAACAGGGTGGTACAAGAAGCAAAAGTTATTGACTCATTATTATGGTGATAGAGCAATCATGAAAAGAACAGGTTGTGAAAGAGTGTTTTTATTCCTTTAGGGCATGGGTGGTTGTTTCATAATGCAACTCAATAGTACCCAGCCCCTGAAGCAACATATTTGACACTCTCAAATGCTGTGAGGGCACTGCCAGTTCTATCCAGAATCAAAGACAATTTGGCTGTAAAGTGGAAGGAGGCATTTGAACAAGCTCTTAATATGTGTAAAACCTCACAGCATGTTGCAAGTTGCACAGCATTAAAACTGCACACCCATATACACATATATATACACACATACACACACACACATACACATGCAGACAAGCTTGGGCAAATACGGGCAGATAAGATTTGGCAAACACTTGCAGCACTGATGCAATTTCATAAGAGGGCAACTGGTGCCAGAAACAGGTCGGGTGTGCAAAAAACAAAACAAAAAGAAAATGACAGAGAGGTAGTGCATCAGTCCAGAGACTGAGAGCTGAGACACAAAGGCAGAGACGGTCTGGAGAAAAATGATAACAGCTGCCGCCAAAGTTGATAAACAGCGTTGTTCCTTACTAAGCCGTGTTGATATGTCTGTATATTCTGCAGATGGTCCTACGTCATCAGGTCGCAAAGCCAACGTTTGTCTGGCAAACGTAGAAGGTGATAAACGTCCACTGCATTTGTTCAGCTTCAAACCTAAAGGTTTTTTTTTTTTTAAAGTTCTACAAATTCAAATTGTAGTTTAATATCAAAAGAAGCATTATTTAAGTAAGGAAGGATTAGAAGATGTGTGCTGGGAAGGAGAGGGATAAGGAAAAGAAGGAGAGGTTTGTGTCAAGTTTCCGCCAACTTTAATCTAGGTACTCAAGGATGTGGGAGGCCCTTGTTAGTCAAAGCTGTGTGGCTCCAACATCTTAATTTAAGAGATTTACTGTAGATGACATACATGAGTGGGCAGGACTTATGTAAACTGTGTATTAGAACAATATAAACACTATTTAGACAGCTTGTCATTAATCGGTTACTCCTACTATGCTGTGTTGACCACGTGAAGTGATTACTGCAAGTACATTTGTGTGTGGTCTGTCTGGGTGAAAAGTAAAGATTTTGAGCAAGGCCAAATGTAGGTTCTTTCAAGCTGATCTTATTTAATACCTCTGCTCACGACATCTCTCTGTTTCCACCAGGATGAGTTTGACAAACTCCGCCACTTCTGCTACAGTCGAACCGACGCCTTGCTGCTCTGCTTTAGTGTGGTCAGCCCTGCCTCCTTTCAAAACGTCTGGGAGAAGTGGGTGCCCGAAATCCGCCGCCGCTGCCCACTCACTCCCATCCTGCTCGTAGGCACACAGTGCGACCTCCGGCAGGACGTCAAGGTGCTGATCGAGCTGGCGAGGCGGAGAGAGAGGCCAGTGCCAGAGGAAGATGCCAGAACGCTGGCAGAGGAAATCGGGGCGGTGACGTACATTGAGTGCTCTGCGCTGACACAGAAGAACCTGAAGGAGGTGTTCGACGCGGCCATCGCAGTAGGGCTGCGGAACTCTGACAGGAGAGCACGGCGGGAGAGGAAGGTCTGCAGCACAGCCGATAAGATGAAGATGCTTTCTAAGTCCTGGTGGAAGAAGTATGTGTGCGTCCAGTAACGAGGGAGGAGGCCATCTTTCAAAGACTGATATAAAACTGGAACGGCTGACTTACTTATCTGAGTTGGATGTAAGGACATTCACCTGGATGATTTGAGACAGGCTGCTGGCAAGACTGACTTTCATTTAGTGGGGCAACAGTTTGAAGAGGCAGAATGTGTCTCGTTGAGCTGCAGAGTGGTAGCTGCTTTTGGATGGTTCAGTTTGGCCATAACAGACAGAAAGTAAAAGGCTGTAACCATTGTCTGCTCCTCTGAGCCATTCTGAACTGTTAAACATGACTGGGACCAAAATCCAACCACAAATTATGGAGTTAATAAAAGTTTATGGTGCAAGAACTGCACATCATACCGGACTTGTCCACAGGAAATGTGAGCTGAATTGGATGAAAGGTGTTCAAACCCTCCTTTAACAGAGTGTATTATTTTATGTGTTCTACACTGTAATTCAGCCCCCAACACTTGTAATAGATGCACCACTTAGAGCCCCAGCCAGAGATGCTATAGTTGTACTTCCAAATCCAAACCAATCCTGCTTGTGCAGTAAACTTGTGCAGGGCTAGATATAAAACTTATTTTAACTCATTCTCTTTTACAATCAAATTTCATAAAGCTCTTGAGGAGGAGTATGATTGATATTATTGTGTTGTACTATGAACTGACACATAAGTCTGGCTCTTCTTTAGCTTGTGTCTGTGCCACATTTTGAAGTGTGGATACAGCTGCCACACCGATAGTCAACTACATCCACACTCACTACCAACCTGTACCGGAAATCACATCTGCTGTAGGTTTTGAAAGTGTAGAAGTTTCTGTACTTCACTTTGACTGAAAAAGCTTTACCTGAAGTTTTAATTTTCAGAACTTTCTGTTACTGTTACAAGGTCGCAGCCATAATTTGGGTGGTGCCATTGTACATTGCACTTATCACACACAGTCCAAATACATCACTAAGCTGTTTCCATGCAGTGGCCTTTGGACAAGTGGTGTAGAAACGTAGGAAATTACCATAGCGCAAGTAAATGCATCACAGGTGCTTGGGAGATATATTCACTCCGTGTCAGGTTGATCTGCCTGCTTCCTATACTACACCACTTGTTTGGATGATCACAGAGTTTTTGTCATTGTAGTCAGGGCCTTAAACATATTATTATCCGTCTTTGTCAGAACATTTGGGCTCTCTCCTCCTGAAATGATAAACTACATGAGGTGAAATTAATGAGACCGATTCAATGTTTGCTTCTTATTTTTCAGAAGCCTATCCAGAAGCGTATTCACTCTTATTTATCCGTTCCTTATGGGCCAATATCTGATCAACAGCAAAGCACAGTGTTTTGTATCTTACACATTTGTGATGTTCGGAATGTCATCAGGATAAATCTGCATTTGCATATATATATGTGAGTCAGTCAATGGCTGTGCTGTCCAACTCTAAATGGTACTTTACAGAATGAGTGTAGCAGCCGGTGTCTGATTCTGCCATGAGAGCAGTTTGTTGAGCTGTATGAGATGAACAAAATAAAATGTGAAATATTTAACCCGTCTTTGTTGTTGATTCTTTCGGAGAGATTTGTCATCTTGACTGTCACAGTGTAGAGGACATATGAGGATGAAAGCAGTGAGGTGGTTGTTATATGCATAGTTTCTGAGGTCAAAGGTTATTAGAGAATGAATAGGTGGTCTGGAATATGATTAAGCACAGACTTTGCTATACAGGCAATAGAGCAACCTGGTCTAAATACTGAAGTTACCAAGTGAAATATAGGTTTAAAAATTATCTAACGTGGAAACACACACTGAAGGTTGTGAATTAAAAACTGTGCCATTAAATACCTAAGGAAGAATTTTAGTCAAGAGGTTTAAAAAATCTACCAACTATCAAAACAACACAGTGACAGTGTTTAAATGTATTTAGTTTGACATTATGAGCAGGGCATTAAATCACTACTAAGTACAAAAATGTTAGTAAAATGTGGTCCTTGGCAAAAATTATTTCCATGGTGCTTTTTAATCATAAGTCTTTAGCGTGCTCACTGTTTTTGTTATGTTGATCATACCCATAAATTAACTCAAATCATCCCAGATTGCTGCTTAAAACTACAATTAATGGTCATTACCATGGTCTAATCACTATATTATTCACTGCTAAGACAAAACATTTATATAGAGCAGTGAACTAAATACAAATACAGTAGAATTCCTAATAGCATTTTTCTTAAACTTGGAGTTACGTGTGACTTGAGATATTTATTCTTTAAGGTTGTCACGATCAGATAAAAATATGCGGGATCAGATCATTATAATTGCCCAAAATAGGTTTTTCATTCTATTCATAACGCGTCTACACCACAATATACAACAATGGGCAGAGAATGACATTTAGCTAAGTATCTTGTTCTTGTTTAGAAGCTCTAATGATAGGGTAGACTGCTAAAAGAGAGTTTGTGTTGTCTGGCAGACTGCAGATGACTATGTTGTCCAGCCTCAGACTGGGTAAAACTAAAGCAGGAGTGGTGCCAAGTGGCCCTAATTATGACAGTCATCATGGCTCCACTTTCCACCAATAATTTTTGCAGGAAACCCAAGACATTGTTGTGTCTTAGTGAAGCAGCCATCTTGTGAAACCTGCTATGATTTAGCATTGTGGCTTGTGTGTTTGCCTGTTAAGATCTACCTGACTGCTAAAAGTAAAGCTCTGTGGAAGGACACAAATAAAGGGAGCTAGTTTCCTGACTATTCAAAATGGGACTGCATTTACAATGTCCAATTGTCGCTCTGCTACTTTCTTGCTGCTTCAAACACCCAAACTGCCCCTGAGGTGGAAAAGTAAATAAATACAGAAATATTAAACAAACTATAGCCATAGGAAAACACGTCAATGAGCCAACATCAGCAAACCCCTGGAGACTATGGAGTTGATGTGTAACGAACAAAATATTATCAGTGAGTGCCCTAATCTAATCTACCTGGCTCCAGTTTCCTTCCAGGAGCCTTTTCCTGTTCACCTGTTCATTGAGGCATTGAGCCAAACATTCAAATGACCTATGTAGCTCAAAGTTTTCCACCGTGGCAGATATTGGGTTCAGTCCAGGTGGGTTGCGTAGTTTCTCTCTAGCTGGAGATGATGTGAATAGGACAGTAGCCAGGATGTGAGATATACTGTGCTCACAAGTCCAAAATCCCCAAACACACATCTACGTGCCTAGGAAAGTATTGTATTTGATCATCTACTAAACTGTTTAGCAATGGTTTCGCTTAAAAGGAGTCTCAAGGGAATCGTTGATTGTAGTTGAAGTACACTTATTGGCTAAAGAATGATATAAGAAAATCTACATTACTTTCACATCTGTCCATTCAGCCCACAGCTATAACTAACAAGCAGTTAACTTAGCGCTCAGTAAAACCTCTAAATTCTCACTTTGAAGAGTGATGTCAAACTATTGAATATATGACAAATAATCGCAATACTATCACAGAATGTAAACATCTTATTTAATCAAGCCAAATTACTAGAAAAAGGTGAGTGGTGGGTAGAAAGAGTTGTCGACATCCCCTTTTTAACAGTGCTGTGTGCAGTAATGGTGTAAAATGGGTGGCCCAGTAAGCCGTAACCAGCTTCAACTAATAAAACTCAGGAGGGCGTTGAACCTTTCAGTCCTGTAAACCCACTTCCTTACACAACTTCTGAGAATCACTTAGGTAACAAGTGAACTCTAACTCCACATAAAAGTGCAGCCCCGTAATCAGTTTTGATTTCTTAAAGTTGGTGAAGGATTTCTCCGGCACTTATTGGATGACTGCCAGCATGATGACTGGAGCTCAGCCCATGGGACTGGATTACTAAGGAACATTAACCACGTCGATAGGGTCTGCAGGGTGGGAAGGGATCCAACCAGGAGACTGTAGTCCACTTTGTACATTGTCTTTAGGATTAACTGTTGCCCAAGCTCTTGTAATGCGATGCAATATGTCTGGGGCCCTGATTAAAAGACACCCACACATAGGTTTAACCAGCAGCTGAGTACAGTTGATTATTCTTCACAGAAATCAGCTTTCAACGTAAGTTTAAGACCTGTGAAACCTTACTGTCACAGAAGTTTTTCTCATTTTAAAATATCTTGTCGGCACTGTAAGCCTTAAGAGCTGAGTGTCTATGTGATTATAACACGAAGGTTTAGTAAGGGTGTAAAGGGTTTATTGAGATTCAGATGAACTGGACATGTGACAAAAATAAAATCCTACAGGTATTTGTGGATTGCTGTATGTCAGACTAAGTTGCATTTTTGTGTTTTTTTGTTCCTTTTTCTCGGCCTGCTTTGTTGGCAAAGTTACTAATAGGTTTTAATTGAGGTCATTTAAAACTGAAATCTGTGCCAACGTTGTGCACTTTCCTGGAGTCATCACACAATCTGACCCAAACATATCGTCAGATTCTATTTATCCCACTCTTTCTGAGTGTGGGATCTGACTTATACTATACGTACTATAAATGTGTATAACACTTATTATAAGTAAGAGAAAGAAATGGCTTCATGTATTTCTAGAATTTGCCTAAGAATTATCATGTTTTTGTTTTTTACAATATTTTTAGTTTCAAACTATTGTATGCACTAAAAATTAACATTAAACTTCTTTCTTGTCTCAAAACTGACACCAGATCCATCCCATAAATACAACAAACCAAAAAACAAACGATTGTGTCTGAGTGAGTGCCAACAGTGACACACCCCTGTGTTTTTATGAACAGATAGACCAGGTAGGGGGTCAAGTTCCCCTTCAAAAGCAGCTTAAAGTCAGACACATGGCCATAGATTTTCCTCCAGCTTTTAGAACACATGGAAATCTGAAACAGACAACAACTGATCCAAGGGGCAGGATAAAAGGGCCTATATATTGGTGAAAAGTCTATTTTCGTTAATGTATTCCTGAATCTGTTAAATGGACCTCATCATGTCCCACTGATCACTATTCCTGCAGGACCACCACACATTTACACATCTTACTCAATTACTCACAACTGTTTAATACACTTAGAGTAAGAAATCTGTGTTTTTCTTTACCTACAAATCAACAATGCTCATTTCTGGCGCCTGAAGCCACCAACCTGCTGTTAGCTAACACTGTGGTTGCAGGAGTGGCCTCTCTGGCATGCTACAGTATTGCGTTGCTGGCAGGATTATGTTTTAATAAGCTTATATAAACACCCCCCACAGTGTGGTCTCATTATGGGAAGCTAATTGAGTCCCTCTGTCGGGGGTCAGCAGGGCCTCTTTGAACAGCTCAATGTTTTGCTATAAAGAGGCCCTTCTCCGCTTCGAGAACATCTGTCCTGTGGTCTGTGGAACATGTGTCTTTCCTTCAGGCAAACAGTTTGGACGTGCACATCATTGCACTTGCCCGTGTACAGTGTATTTATGTAGTGCTTCAACTCCAGCCTTGAAGTCTGACACATCTTGCCGATGACTACAAAACTACAAACTACAAAACTTTGCCATTCATCCGATTTAGCCATTTGTCAACATAGTTCTTAAACCTTGTTAAGTCCTACTTTCCCAGATCCCCAGTTTCTATTTTATTTACAATTAGTCATGTGGCAGACAAATTTTTATTCGACCTACAAGTAAGCAGCAGACACCAGGAGCCACTCGGTGTTTGGCTTCTTACCCAAGGACACTTCGAACATGTGGCCATGAATCAGGTGTCAAACCACTGATCCTGTGGGCCCTGGATGGCAGCTGTCCGTCTTTGGTGTGTCAAGGCCCTTATATTTAATTTTATATTTAACATTCCTCCCACTAACATTAGAATCAACAGTAAAAAGTTCCATTGTTATTAAAATTGGTCGAGATTTGACTTTTTATTTGGCGTCAACATCAAGTCAAAAGTTATATTTACAGAACATTTTCCCCTGTTGCCACCTCACCAGTATTTTGATATTAATCTAAATAATACAGACAATTCCAGCGACCTTAGCTGTATTATTTGCTTAGTGATAATTATCAAAAGTTGATATTATGCCAAGTTAACGTGAAACTTGCTTTTTGCAGTGAGTAAAGCTATCAGAGACGTTTGCTTCCACTAGTTGTAAATGTGGAGGATAAAACAAACTGTCAGCAGTTCTTGTAGCTTGATGCTTCATTCACCTCCCCAAACACACACACACGTGTGTGTTTTTCATGGGTTGCGTATATAATATTGATTTTTGACAAGGTTGCGTAACTTCACTGTTTATGGTTGAGCACACAGCCTCAATGATAACTCAATTCAGATAAAACTTAATGACAGAAGTGACTCTATCTGTTCCTTATCTGCAGCTCTGCTCCACAATAGAAACTTTCCATTGAGGACTGTAGTTAATAAATGACTTGAGTAATGTCAGAATATCACACGTTGTGTTTAAGGTTCAGCTGTAAACATTTTGGACCCCTGGTGTTCAGACGCTAACCAGATGCTGTTTGCTTCCAGATAAGGAAAGCATCTGCAGAGCGTCTTAAGTTGTTGGCACTACACTTGGTTTTGGTGTTTACTGCCAAATTCTGTCTGAGATGAAAAGTCCATCCAACTGTAGAAAGTGATATTTCAAAAGAAACTGGAGCGCGGGAGTAGAGACTTTTACACCATTTTACTGTTTTTTTTTTTTTCCTCAGCAGATCATATTCCCTTTTTTGAATCCAACTGTACGTCTGATGTCACTAGCAGAGACTATGATCGCCTCACAACGGCTGCTCCTTTGGCTGATGTTATCCAATTGGCCTCCAGGGACATACATTGTTCCGTGTGTACAAATGACTCATGTGCATAGTGACCTCATTCCCTCAGCGACACATTGTTTCTTCTGCTTTCTTCCTGGTCTCTCTTTCCTTTGCTCTTGTTTCTATCTCATAGGCCTGTGCTTCCCTTTCCTCTCTGCTGCCTCTACACTCGCTGCCTCTTTATCAGTTTATTTTGCTGCCGTTCCCTCGTTCTCTGTGTGATTGTTGACAGCCTGTGGTGCTTTGATCTCTCATATGGGACAGATAAGGGTACAGTGTGTGTTTGTGGGTGTGTACTTGTGTCCATATCCACATGTTCACAGTACAGCTGTGTATTGCCTGGCCGTGATGTTTACCATTGTCTGGACTGCAAATCTATTAGCCATCCGTTTGACTGCTTTACATCGGACAAAGAAACCATATGAGTGAGTCAGAGGTTTTGATATCGATCACACACCCTGATTGAGTTTTCCAACATCATCGTAGAATTGACAGCATGAACAAAACTTCAAACCTATTCCTTAAATATACAAATCAAATCAGTCAGACTTTAGTGGTCACCGATGACGCTGGAATTGGCAGCTGATTATTTATCCACCCTGTGACTAATTGGTAGCGTGACCAACACAACAGCAGCAACGGAGCCAAGTGTTCCTATGTTGCAGAGTGAACAACCAAATGCATAACTGACTTGTGATTTTGAGGAGTGAAGTAAAATGTTGACATTGTCATTGAAGAAAAAAGAAACTGTGTCCTTAGTTATTTTAGCTAATGCATTTAAATGATGGGAGACAACTGTTATGTTTCTTCTTTCTAAATAATCAACTTTTTTAAGTATGACTTATTGTTTGCTTAATGTACCTACCATGTAGTTATTTTAGCAGCTAGAAATGCTTGGCTGTCAGTTGGCCCTAACTAAAACATGTCAGCAACTATTGCTGTTTTTCCACTAATCGAACCAATGTTCTGGCAAATTGTGCTACTTTGTCAAGATATGAAACCCAAATGCAAAGTCATGGGAGAGTGTGAGACCTCTCCCTCCCCTAACCCTAACCCCACAGGCAAACAAAGCACAGGTGACTAGGTGGCAAAAATCAATAAAACTACTCAGCTCCACTCTTTCTCACTTTTGGCCCCAGGTATGTTTAAGCACTGCACCCAAAGCAGCTGGACATCATAGTCACAATACATGAACACATTATGGAACTATGGTGGGTATCAAGGGAATGTTGTGCTTTTCTCTGACAGAAAAATCCAAAAGTGTACATGCATGTACTATGCAGTGGAAATGGTTTGTTATAAAAGTTTGTACAGCTACTCATTCCAACCCTACAACTTTTCTAGCAACACATCAAAATTTTCACTTATTCCATAAAATGTCACCATCTCCTGTGTTTTTAGAATTGGAAATAGATTTTATGCACAAATTCATTGCAACCATGCAATGTATCCAATGACTTTGGTGACCACCTGGCCAACTTGATGTTCGCATTTGTGTTTTTGTGTATAATATTTCAACTATTGAATAAATGATCATGAAAACGGGTTCAGGTATTTATGAGTCAACATTAGTTGTAAATATTTTGATTATTTCTTCTCTTTTCATCCAACCCTAACCAAGCAGTGTTTGTGCCTCCATCTTTGTAGTTGAACATAGTAAAAAGTTGCATCGCCTTGCTCTGAAATGGTAAAACAAGTAAAAAAAAAGATTTACTTAGTGCACATTCAGCTTATACAAATGTCCTTCATCATCATCATCAGTTTAGTAAAATAATGAAAATTTTATTCCGTTTGATAAAGTTTGATTATCTCTGAAAAAAGACCCTCAACCCTTGATTAGTGGCACCAGGTGTGTTAAATGGGGCTTATACTTTTAAGTTTGCAAGTGGCTTGATCTCAAGCAGTTCTACTTGCTTTTATGTTGTTTTTGGTCTGTAGAAACAATTATCTCCAAGAAAAGTTCCAAGAGGCAACTGAAATAAAAGTCAGCATCTTCACAGTCAAGCATAGTATGCACAAGTCCACAGTAGACTCCTTAGCATGTGGCTTGTCCGCATGCTAAGGAGTCTACTGTGGTTATACCTACTGCAGTTATGAACCTTCTGAGCCTTTGTGACATTATTCATGAAAATATTTGGGTCACATCTTTCCTAATGAAGAAACATGACACTCAGTGGAGCAGTTTGGCTTGGCCAGCAGATGAATAACCCAACACAGGTTGTCGACTGACAGATTATAACCATTAGCAGAGCCAATTTATTGTTGGTTTTAGTTTCTGTACGCTGATTATCCCATCCGGCCTTATCCTTTAATGGGATCATTTTTCCTTCCTCCAGTTTTTCGCACATCGTCATTTCTTCATCTTGCAATGACGCACTGGGATTTACATTGCCTTCTCATTTGTTTCAAAGTGTTTAAAATAAAGAAGTGGTTGAGCTTGTTAAAGTAACCGTGATTCATTTCTCAGTTCTTGGCACCTGATCAACACATATGCTCTCCTGCTTAAACTGAGGAGATGCATCTTGACAGGAAACAGAGCCTCTCATGGCCGGGGACTCTCTGTTCCACTTTCCCTTATAATGTACTTACTGACAGACATGTGAAATCTGGATCTGGACCCATACAGGCTTTAGCAGTGCAAGTCCAGTCCCAAGACAGCTGTTGCCAGCTACAGGGGCCAGTTATGTAAGCGTTTCCCTCTCTCCCTATGTAGCCGGGCTTCTCGGCTCACGCCATGCTGTGCATAAAGCTCTTTATCGGTAACTGAGATAACACCTGCACTCCACATCTCAGTCGCTGTGCAGTGGAGCAGCTTTTACAACTCAATGGAAAACAACAGGATGGAACTTGTACTTCTGACGCACTTTTCGTTCTCCCCTGCCTTTTGTACACTTTGTTGCAGGTTTGATTTGTGCTCGCCTCACACTGTTCTCCTCAGTCTTGGCAGTCTTTCTCTAGCCTCACTTTGTTACACACACGCACCCACACTTACTCCCTTTTTTTACCCCATTCAAACTTTCCAGGGTTGTCCTTTATTTGGGTTCTGAATATCTGCATTCAGTTTTGCATACAAAATACAATGACTTATTCTTCGGTCCCCTGCCTGCAGAATGACCTTTACCTTCTGCTCTTTCTGCCTTCCTGCTGCCTTTCTTATGTTCACTCTCCATCTCCAAGTTTCTTTACATTTTATAGTCTTTTAAAAAATTATATTTAGTTTATTTTCTTTTTTTTATAGAACACAATTATTTCTTTAACTTCTACACTTTTATAAATCGAACAAATCCATCCTCCATCACCACCACCAAATTCACTAACACGCACACAAAACATGAACACACTCCTGAATCTGCCAGACCTAAACAGAGAGCTCACACTGTGATTGTGTTTGTCCACTGAAGTCAAAAGCAGAGCTGTCCTCCGGTGATTGATTGCTCAGCAATCCCACAGTAACAACACAACACACACTAAGATAACTGTTGTAGCGTGAGCTCCACCACACAGCAGGTACGGAGCCCCCAGAGACAGATCACATGCTTAGCCCAAAACACCAGTTACCATCATTACTCTCGCTCTTTTTCACAAGAGGACATAAATGCTTCCATTTTTAGTGTTTAATTTGCAGAGGCCATTACTGTGATTCAGAAACACACAGCAGCCCTAAGTAGAGCTGAACTCCCCACGGTGACCCTCAGACCTCAGCCCCCAGCAAGCTTTGAAACCTGAGAAAGCAGCCCTGACCTCTGACCTGCAGCCTCCCACCTCCCACGGTAAGTGGAGCCCCCTCTTTCTCCCCCTTCGGACAGGATGTGACCTATGAGAAGAGCTCTGTAGGAGGGCCTTGACCCTAGACACTGTCCAGACTACATGTCTGGACCAACCAGAGCTGAGATGGCAGGATGAAGGCAGGACCTGACAACAAAATGTAATAGGTTCAGATAAGTGTTAAAAGAACAATCAATGTTCGTTCCACGTTCAGCCCATAGATCTTAAAGAATTAGTCAATTAATTGATTTGTCAAACATAACAATAAACAAATTTTCACAATAAGACACTGATGTATGTCATTTTTTAACCCCCGGGGTTCATTTATTTTTAAACCAGATAGTTTTACTTCTTTGAGCCTTTGTATTTAAATAAGACGACTTGAGCAGTTTAGAGGTCGAGGCTTAACCTGGCATAACCTGTGGACTTTTGACAGCTGTGATAATCTGTTAAAAGTACACACTGCTTTAATTTTATTTTAATAATCTTCTAAGTTCTGAGGTTGGTGTTTTGGTTATGCTATAAAAGCATAAATGTATTAATAGAACAAGCACTTTTCCAGATTAATGGATCAATAGAGAAACTATTTATCAGATTATGAAAGCAATCCCTGGTTACAGCTTTAGATAACTGCTGACGTCTAACGTCTTTTTTTCAGTCACCAGTCATTTCTATATTGCGTGTAAATTGGTACAGTGAGGTAATGTATCACCAAAAATATTAGGTCTCCTGTATTTTGTTCCAGGTTATGGTATAAATTAATTGCAAGTTGATTTTCATAGTGAAACAAAAGAAACTGGTGGCTTCATTTTATTCAGGAGAAATACATTCTCACCAAATCTAATATTTGATTTGTTTATATTGTATGTCATAGATGTAAATACTGATGTGAGTGTACTTTTCTATTTATCCTTTATCCTCTTTGAGTATTAAAACTCATTCACTCGTAGCCTGACATTATTGTTTTGTATTCTTTTCAGTGTCCTCTCCCACCAATGCTTCACCCACTTCCCACCCTTCACTTGACATTATAAATGTCTTCAACAGGAACCAGTTAAGTTTATAAGAACAAACTCTCTTTGTAACACCACAGGGCAATGTGAATCCACATCATCCATTTGCTTTTGTCTCTGTATTTATTCAGGGTTTTTCTCAGAGTGCACCACTCACAGGTAGTCAAACCACCAAACAGGCTCAGAAAATGGCTTTTATGCTTTTGATTGAGGTGTTTTTGTCCAGTTCCTTTTCAGGTTGGACCGTTGACTCTTTTCTTTGTTGGCCTGCAGAACGTCAGCCAACAAAACATCAGGAAGAGCTGAGCAGTTAAGAACAGGGAGAAGGTTTGGGCGTGTTGGAAATGGGGTCATGACGTCCGATGTGTGTCAGCAGTAAAGCTGCTTTCACCGCTGGAAGAATAAGAACAAAGACCTTCTGCAGGGTTTCACTGACCCAAAGTACCCACACTTTAATAATGTGATGTGTTGTTCTGCTAAATGAAAAATCACTCGTTTAGTAATTAGTTTTGCTTTAGCTGTTCCTAAACCAAAACTAATTAAAATGTGCACATTGTGTTCTGTTGTTATCGGTTTGGGTGCAGTTAGTTGACATTCATATCTTACAGCAGCTGTAAAATGTAACTGATTTGCTCAAGTATGTACCTCAATTCTGAGGTATGTACATATACCCTACTGTAATTTGAAACCGTTACTGTATACAATCTGTATAATCTGTAACTATCTACCCTTACTCCACTAGTATTTTTCTTTTTATTTCACTACATTTTGTGATAATTATAGTCATTGATTGAGGTTCTAATAACTTCTATATTGTTGTAGTTGTTCTACATTGTCTGCAAGTGATAATATTATACAAAGTTCAAAGACACGCATGTTAGGTCAACTGGAGACTAAATTCCCTGTAGGTGTGAATGTAAATAGGAATAATTGTCAACGGCTGTCTGTCTGTGTATGTTTGTCTATGTTGGGATAGACTGGAGACCTGTCCAGGGTGTACCCTACATGCCCAGTGACAGCCGGGATAGGATCCAGCTCCTCAGGACCCTGTACAGTATAAGCAGTTAAGATAATGGATGGATGGCCTGCTGCTGTAATCAAAGCCACTGTTCTTTGCTTCAACATAAAAGCATTGTTATAGTAACTTACTTCTTATTAACAGCATATCATTGCTCGCCAAACCCCATGGCAAAAAAAAGCTAAACCCTAATTCAGCAATATAAATTTTTAATGCATCAGTAACAATAATATAAAGAAGTTAGCTTGTTAACAATTTAAATTTGCTAAATGGATTTTTTTTTATCTTCCGTCCAGACGTCTGCACATTTTTAATTTCTAAATTTGTACACCTGCCATGCACCTGCAAAGCCCAGATTCAGAACCATGCCCTTAATCTTTAAAATAATAAATGGTGTGTGTTCATGTGTTTGTGTCTGCACCTGTGTCCGGATCTGTGACAGAAGTTTAGTCATCTGCCAAGTCATCTATGGTCCAAACTCTCTCTGGATAATTGTAGGCAGCCCTAGTGCACTGAAAGTTAACTAGGCATTGTGTCCTACATCAAAGATGTGCAATGTTTATTTTACAGTCTTTGACACTGGTATTGTCAAGCTGTTACACGTACTTCTTTGTTTCTTTCGCTTCTTCACATTGCTCAGTCAAACACAAAACAACAATGAACAGTTCTTTTCAGTGTTGCTATTGTCCAGAATTGTCTTGTTCTGCGATGAGCATGTGTAGAACACGTAGGGTATTCGGAAAGTTAAATGAGCCTTCACATAGTGGTTTACAATGTTGCTGCTCATTCACAGACACTGACCCACCAGTGGCAACAAAGGTGCGATGGATGCTGTTGGCTTGAACCAACTTGAGCAATGTGGGGTGCAATATTTTGCCCAAGGACAAAAAACAGGATGACCGAGAATCTGCTCGCCATCATCACTTCTGGACACAAACCTGACAGACACATTAATATTTGACACATTACCTTCTCGTTAGCAAAAATAGTTGTTAGTAGACAACATGCTGCATCTATGGGAATTAAACCGTGTGTGTGTGTGTGTGTGTGTGTGTACATATCTAAAAGTGGACTGATGGGTGTGAACCACATGGAGACAAGGATGAAGGGAGGGAAGGACTAAAAGAGATACAGAAAGTCTGGGAAAGACAGAAGGGAGGGTGAGATGGAGCAGAGCAGACGGTGAGGGAATGTGATTTGAGTAAAAACGAGAGAGTGAATCAAAAGCGGTGCCATTTGGCCTGACTGTGGGAAAACAGTCATGTGACAGTTGCAGCCAGCAGGCAAATTCAAAGCGAAGCAATATTTACAGTTTTTAAGGTTTTTGTAAAAATGTGAATAATTTCAGAGGACAAAGTGAGGCTTTATTCCTTGTGGGATTTGAGAGAGGCATGGACACAGAGAGGGGAGACAGAGATTGAATACCTCCTCATGGCAGCCTCCTAATTGGTCTCATTACTGTGTAACTTCCTGGTGAATGCAGGCTGCTCTGACCTTGGCCTTTGAAATATAGATCGACGGAGTCTCAGAGCTGCTGGGAAGAACAACCACTCTCTCTGTCAACCAGCACATGCTTTTCTGTGTGTGTGTGCGCGCGCGTGTGTGTTTGTGTGTGTGTTGCACTATCTGAACAAACATAATTTGTGTGTTCATGAGTTCATCTGTGTTTTCCACGTACTTGCCTATGTGGTCAAGTTAGATAGGTGTGTGTGTGTGTCAGCGATGATTTCTCTAATGTAAATCTGGCACACTGACCCAGAATCTATTTCCATGTCCAGTCTGAAGCGGAATATCAACTATTACGGTGGAACTTAGGGGGTCTGAGCCCTGGATTAGACAACCAGGAGGAGCAGTTAGTGTCTGTCAGTCTTTTTCCCACGCTGATTGAGACCAATAGCTCTTGGCATACATGCTTGGACTCATAAATTGTACTTTTTTTCCTCTTCCTCGGGGATTAAACTCCAAGAAATGCATTTTTCAATGTTTTTCTCTACTGTTACACAGTGGGTGCTTGTCACATGTTTAAGTGAAGCGCAGGAAAAAATACCTCAGGCCAGTATCTGGAATCACACACAACTCTGTCTGCCTGTCTCAGTGCAGGGGTAACAGCAGCCCTGTAATCGTCATCATAGATCAAAAATGGTAGATCACAGAACCTATCCATCTTTCTTAATATTTCTTCATCTTCCTTGTCTTCTTACCTCCCACTCTCTCTCTTTGCCATGTCATTTCCAACATTAATTTTACTTTTCAGCACAGCTCTACTGTATTTGTATTGAAATTGTATATACTTGTAGTTTTTGTGTGTCAGAGTACAGTCAAACATATCTCCTAAAAAGGAACAAGGAGGCCTGGTGAGAAGAAGAGTTACAGGCGACAGCCCACTTCTAAATCTCTAAAAATAATGACATTGTGAGAACCATGAAATCAAATTGGTGTTTTTAAATAAAGGACTGAAAATGTAGAAATTATAACTTTCAAATGTTTCACCATTATGTGGACAAACCCAATTTTTAAGACGTCACCTTTCTCAAAAAATCTTAGCAAATTAATAGTGGGTTACATAAATATAATTACATTTCTATGTAGTGTGTCTGTCAAGTCTTGTCTCTGTGCTGCTTCATTGCTCTTTCATTGAAATATATAAATTATTTATTCCACAGCGTTTTAGCAAACAACAGTCTTTTTCTCTGCTGAAGTGTTATATGTAGTTATGTGTATTATGTAGTTTGTAGGTCATTCTCTATCTTCTTTCACACTCATTCCCCTGTTTGCCTTAACAGGAGGTTTTACCTTTCCTCATGTCTCCCTTGTCATTCACTGAGAAGAACACACTTATTCTGTTAGTTTCTTCTCTCTCATTTGGACATCCCATCATTCAGTGTAGCCATCTGTTGCCTAAAATGAATATTTGCCTAGTGATTGCATTGGCCAGCTGCTGCAGATGTCTCCGTGAGCCTTTTGAGAGAATCTTTCTCGACCGATGGGGCCGTCTCTTTGCTGAAATCAGCTCAGCCAACTACATGCACACATGCACAGACACACTGTAGAAATGTGGCGCAGTCAGGAAGCACAACTTAAGCAGATTTAATACATGTCACATCACACAGTAAGCACGCTTGATTGAATGCTTACATGTCCTGTCACTTGAAATTTTATAACTCTACAGTCAACGACGTGCATTAAATCAGTTTTTATATTGTAGTATATCAAATGCCAGAGTACCCTGATTGTTGTCATTAGTATCCCATTGCTGCTGAGTGAGTTAAAGTGGAGCTGGCAGTGTTAGCAATGGAAAACCTGAGACCAAGTGACACCTGACATCTGTTTAAACAGAGTTGTCATCAGGGTGTCTGTCTGCCTTTCCACCTGGGTCTGCATGAATAACGATGTATCTTTATTGAAGCAAACTGGCTCGTAAGCTCCTATTTGATATGAACATGTATTAGTTTGTGTAACACTAGCCAAAGAATAACAGCAATTCTCTTATGAAACATGGATGCAATATTATTTATAAAGCTAGTACAGACTGTGCATTCAGTTTGTTGTTAGGATGTTTTGTCTTGTTTAATGGAGGTGGAACGCAAATGGGAGCATTCCAGGGTTTAGAGGGCAGCCTGTGGGAGTGAGCAGCAAGTCGACGACTGACATACAGAGTGTCCGTGTCTCTGTCAAAGAGCCTTATTGATAAGTTGTGGAGAGGAGAAGCAGATAAACAAGAGGCGGCATTCTCTTATCCCAACATGTCAGTGTACTGTATGTTGCCCCTGTATGCGTTTCTCTGCCCTTCCATCACCCCTTGTTGTGTAACCCACCCCAAACCTCACTGTTATGTACTATTCACCCACACCACACAAACACATACACACGAACACTCACCAGTGAACAATAGACTAATTGATAGGCACACAACCCACACATTTTTGCAGACAAAACGCTGCCATGCTGAACTTTACACATTCTGAACAACATCTCATTCAAACTGTACCCAGTGTTACATGGTCTAAATGTGCTAATGACTTCAGACATACAGTAGAACAGTAGCTTTCGCAGCTGCTTCAGAACCTCTAACTGGAGAGTGAATCAGACAAAATAAATAGACCCGACAAGCTTGTGGATGAGTCAGGAGTTATATAAGGCTGATGACCTATTTCAGACCTGTAGCTAAATCAAATGCTGTCTCATCTCTTCATCTGAAATTACCTTTGCAACATCAGAGGCTTGCAACTAACTACTAAAGGAACTAGTTGCTAAAGAAAACTGCACTGACAGGGTGCATACTTTCACAAAGACAGAATGATGACACGTTCTGTGTATTTATGAGCTGATGGAAACTGTTCTATGTAACTGACAGACATAACTACAGCATGTAGAAATTGCCAATGGATTGTGAAGCAAGCAAGCATAGTGAAACAAACGCCAACAAGAAACTGCAAGCTTGGGGGAAACAGGGAATAACAGATAAGGAGATGGGAGGTGAGATAGAGCAAAAAATCAGTGTGTGGACAGTGTGGAGTGTTGAGGGCAAGAATGAAGGAAGAGTCATCATCATAAATCTTCTCTTAGTGAAACAGATACGTGCTGTAAAAACTGTTCCTACAGCAAATTGCTGTCAAAAACACACTTAAGCCTTTCAGTGTCACGGCAGCACTGACGTCAGAGTCTGAGAGAGAAGAGTAAATATCAGGCCGGTTTTAAAAGAGTTTTGTGAGGATTAGGACTAACAAAGAACACCTGCTTACCATAGCTGCTGTTGTGAAAGGCTATAAGGTCATTTTCTGAAAGTTGAGCACACTCTCTGTCTTTGAACTGTTGTTATAGTGAAGCTTGTGGACTTTGTTCTACTATGAAACAGAGGGAGCCTCTTCCAGCAGTATAGAAAGGTCTGCGTGCAAGTGTGATCAAGAGACCATCTAATCAAAACAGTTCCTGAATGCCTGTAGTGTAGGTTCATTTATTTGTTCAAGTCCAACGACAAACACGCACACACTACATGCCTGAGCGACCAAAGAGGTAGGATGACACAATTCAGTTTAACCAAACTATTACACTTATTTAACTTCAACCATAAAATTAATTTGGACAAGGTGTGTGTGGATGCGTGCCAAAGCAAAAAGTGTGCATTGAGATTCTGTGTCTAGTGTCGCTGGGGTGGCCTGCGGACGTCACTAGTGTCTAAGGTCACGGTTATACTAGACAAAAAGTGCTTCACATTACGTGTTGTCAGACCGTGTTGGAAAGTGCTGATATCTGTTTCAAACGGCCATGCATGAAGGCAAGGAGAGAGAAGAGAGACATATTTTCAGTTCCTTAACAGTTGGACGATCACACGCACTCCTAATGGAAACCACCAAAAGTGAAGCATCCCATCTGTTGTCAGCTCTCTGCATTAGCTATCGGAATTGACACTCCTCTGTGTAAAGTCATAACGGCCTTATGAGCCCAAACATTTATATGAACGACAGCAGACTTAAAGTGCGTATATGTTGCAGTTATGTATATGCATGTTTATGTTTTATAATGTATATCATATGGATCTCCCTTAAAATGAGGTGTGCGACAGTAAGGTGTTAATACATTTTGCTTTGCTTGGTTTTGCAAGCATGGTCATTTGGATCAAGACCAAAAACATTTCATATGAGCTGAGTCAATTGGGATCTAAGGCTGCTTAAATTATATAATGCTTTTAAAGTGTGAAACCGTTTTTTCTTTTAATGTTCAAATAACTTTTTTATCCTTTGCTGGGCAGCTGCTCCTGTTGTCGGGTAATAGTGGTTTGATTGTGGCTCCAAAACAGGTGGCTGGTGCAGTAATCCACGTTGATCACATGACTATTTTATGATTGTAAAGTCAGTTGATGGTACAGCTCATTAAAAATGAGACTCCAAACAAAGGAAGAAAGGATTGAGGCTAAAGAAAAAGTGAGGTGGTTCCTGTTCCTGCTTCAGCTTTTACCAACCACTGAGTTAGAGGTGACAAATTTAGTTTTGCTCCACTGCACTGCTCAAGTTTTCAGCTTTAAGCCCAGTTGATCTGCTGTGAACATACTAAGACCGAGAGAAACAAGCTGCATGTTCAATTTTAGCCAACTGAATATGGACGTAATCGCACACACGAAAAATTTGATGGACGTCACTGTGTCATATTTGTCCCTCAACCCCCTCAAGACGAGGACAATATGGACAAAAAGAGCCACAGGGAGGAGGGGTGATTACACACCCCTGCTGGACAAATGAGGGCAAATAAGGGGGCATGTCACACTGCTGAGTGCAGAGCCCCTTTAAGCCCAATATCAAGGGTTTATCCCACAGCTCAGGGCTTTAAATCACATATCAGTCTTAATGCCAAATATCAGATTTAAGGCTACATAAGACATACATATAACTGAGCACATCTTTTTATGCTTTTGGCTTTGAGCCCTTATGCTTTCAGTCTCATTGTCACCATGATGACACCAACACTTTCTGATTCTACATGTGTGTTGTCCTGTTTCCTTTATCCAAACTTACACCAGCCCAAATTGGGAATTGTTTTACTATTTTTGATGTTTACTAAATTATAGCACTACGATAATCCCCTTTGCCCCAGATATCCTGCAGCTTAATGTTTGGCACAAGCACTGACATGTGCCTGATGTGAGGCGAAACAGTGTCACTGGTCAAATAGGGTTTGAGTTCACGGAACTATTAAAAGGCAGTTAGGACACTTTAAAATGTTTTCATTTACATATCTGATTATAAAAATCTCTGCACCACTGTCTCCACTATTTCCTCAAAGCAACTAATCACAACAGGCGCATTATTTGCTCTGTCAGTGGACTGTTTTGTAAAATAAAGATTTCGTCAGCACCTTCATGTTTGCGATGCGACCTTTGACGAGGCACACACAGACTTTGCACTCATGGTGACCCAAAAACACAGGCACATGTTGAAGGCTGCACATGCAAACAGGGAGAGACAGATGCAGCAGTGTGATTTAATGTTTGTAGTTAAGCAGGGTAGTTCAGCATCATTGTACTGTGTGTGGAGACCACCTACTATCTGTGTTATGCAACATTACATTGTTTGCTCCATGATCTCCTTGTCTCTCCCTGGTTCTTGTTATAAGACGATCGTTTAATGTACATCTGTGACATTTCTCATTTCACGTGCACATGAGGAGACATGTGCATTGATGATCTATTTGTGAAACTGTCTCAGTTTGACATATGGATGTGTTGAATGATATGCACCTGATTCGAGTGTCCAGAGGGAAGTGACGGCTAAAGACTGACTGGTCCTTTATTTTCCTCAGATTTAATGTGGGAATGGTCTAACAACTGGCTGTCTCTGTGTTAGCCATCTGCTCCGAACACGTTCGCGTGTCACACATGTAGACGACACATAACACATGCACATACATGAGAAAACACACACATAGCTGAGGCGGCCACTTGCTTTCGTGACCCATGTTTTCTGTCGCTTGGCAGAAAACCACAGGCTGTCTCAGGTTGCACTCAAACATCTGCCATGTTTGCGACATATTTTCCCCTCCCCAAACACACAGACTCACACACACCTACTCTCATGTAAGTGTAAATCATCTCATGTCAAAATTATGGTCATTAACATGCTGCTTTTCAACTTTTTCTGGAGTTTGTTTTGCAGGTGGGTGTTTGTTCGAATTCAGCCTCAAAAATCATCAGCCACTTATGCTGAAGGATAATGCTTTCATCCTAAAATTGCCAGCTGAGGTTAAGGTCTGTGCAGGCCAGTAGGTTTTTGCTATGTGCATGTTGAAACAGGAAAAGGTCTTTTCTAAGGTCCCATTCTGGTCTCTTGTGGAAAGGTCTTGTGTCTTGTCTCTGACCAACAATGCATCATATAATTTAAGATATGATACATTCTGTACGTCAAGAAGTATCCTGCAAGGTAATAGCGTTTAAGGTAAATGGAAAATCTGGGACCTGCAGGTGCACTGTTTGACTTTATTACTTTCACGGGTGAAAGCTAAGACTCCTAGGTCTTTTTCAGGGGTTTGTCAATTACCTGCACAAAACACAAAAGGCTAAAATATTTGTTTAGGAGAATTTTGAGGTTGGGTGTATATATACAGTACACACTGTTCTCATACAAGAAAGTCTTAATCAGGCTAAAATATGAGAAACAAACATTAGAAACATAATATGTCTCTGCTGTCAGGCTGTTCACCAAAATCCTCTTTGTGTCTCCAAGAAAATCCCCATTCATTCTCTCCTCCAAGCCAGACTCCTGCCTATAGTTTGCTGAAGCCAAATGTTTTGCCCGGGAGGCCATTTAGTCTTGTATATGATCATCATTACCTGCGTGTCTAAATGAGACGTTTGTGTGTAATGATAAAGAACTCCAACAACACATGCTTACATTATCTTTTCTCTGCATCCACGCCAGAAGACGCGTTGATCCACTATTACTTTGTGTAACTAAAGGACAGTGAGATTTGAAAGAGTTGAAGAGGAAATTACATTTTTTTAGACTTTCATCCAAGGTTGGAGAAAGCACACAGGAAATTTAAAAGTCAGTGTTTATTTTAGAACGCAACTGACACAAGAATCAGTTTTTCAACGGCTGATGTCTGCTGCGCATGGCTGATGTCTCTCTCACACACACACTCATACACACGCACACACACATTCCTGTGCTGATATGAATAGTGGCCATTGATGTGTCCCCCTGTGAGAACTGCTCCCAGCATGAGTGTTGTGCTGAGCAGGTAAGTATTGGAGGGTAAAGCAATCTGCCCCTAGGCTGTGCTACACCCCACATCCTAATGCCCCCCCTACACACACACCACTACGATTGCACCCCCACCCCCTCTACGTTTTCCCTGTCTCCATGCTTCCTGGGCCCCTGCACTACCTGCTGGCACATTCCTCCCCCCTGCCCTGTTAAATCTCTTTGTGCTCACACGCTTTGCTTTGCTTTTGTTGTTCTGTCTGTGCTGTCACTCTTCCTTTATTACACTGTGTGTCTGTTGGTCTCCTACCTTCTGCATGTGTTATCTGTTATTCTCTATCACTGACCTGACACACTCCTCTGAACACAACATGACACATGGTCAGGACGCCATGACTGGTAGCTGTATGTAGGCTCTGATCAAATAAATTACTGTTGTGCAAAATTAAATAGTCAACAATTATTTCAACGCTTAAGTTGCATTCTTATGTAGAATGTTTGAAATGAGAATATTTTCACACCTTTTTTTTAAAGATCAAGGCTGTGACATTATAATATTTGTCTAATTTTCAACATGCCGTAAATAATTGAATTTATTACTGTATAATGTAGCTGATGGTGTATCTCAAGTCTGATGCACAGCAGCTTGCAAATGTACTGCAAGTTCATGGCAATACATTTCCAAAGCATGTTTCATGAGACAGCTCTCAGCACAGGCAAAATTCATTTGCGCTGATTGTGATGCACAGGTGCCATATTATATAGGACACCGCAGCTTCCTGTTTATGGAGCCACAGACCAGTCTGACTGCCCCCACCCAGAAAGAACGCTAGCTCAAACAACATAATACAAGACAATTATCATAACTCCGACAACAAAACAAAACAAAAACACAACGGTGAAATGTGAGTGATAGTGAGTCTTTACAACCTGATGATGTGTCTGCACAATCTGGCAGCTTTATTGAGGCGCCTTCCTGCCTGTGTGAATGCCCAGGGAGCATTATTGGGTAGGTGATAAAGACAGATTTACAACCCAGAGACAGAATCAGTCTATCCTCACTTCATCACTCCTACTCACTCCTGCGCTGATGTTGTCATTTCAACCTCTCGAACTAATTGATTTCTATTAGTGCAGGTCTCATCACTCCGATTCAGACTGGCAGTTAAGAGTTAAGACCCCACCCTCAGGTGGCAAACAACATACGAGGATGAGCATTTTCCCAGATGTCAGTGTTTAGGGTTTCTCTGTCCTCTGGTCATTTAGTAAAGCACTTAGTAACCTCTACACTCATTCACAAACTTTAAAGCCCCCTTCACCGCTCCATTTCTGTTTTTATTCCCATCCTCCGCCCAACTCCAACTGCTCCACCACCACCACCAAATACATGTCTCTGATCTTCTTCCCCTTCCCTAAACCACTATAATGCTGTCCCCTGAGGTCTTAGCCCCACACTGCTCAGCCATCCCATCCCCAGGGTGGGGCCCTAAGAGCCTGACTGGGTGGTCTAACCCCCATCCACTCTGTAAGGTCAGAAGTCAGAGGTGAATCCCGACAGTATGTGGGAAACGTGCTGCACCGTGTGCTGTGCTGGGCTAGAGAGGAAGGAGTTCAGGCTGCCCCATTTCCTGCCTGGAACCTACTCGAGCTGGTTAATGGGGTTCCTGGGGTCAGTGGGACAGAGAAACACAGGCGTGGTGCTGGTGTCGGTTACAGTTTTGATTTATTGGACCAATTTCTTCTCCAAACGTGAACTTGTTTGGTTTTGGAGGGAGGCAGAGCAGACTGGCTTAGGCTGAGGGGATCAAGAGAGACGCCGTACAGGATGACGGAGAAAGATTGTGTGTGTGTACTCTGCTCATGTGCTTATGTGAATAAATATGTCTGATCTCTCTATGTGCGTGTGGCAACCTAGATTCCTTGCTGAGTGTGTGTTAACGTAAAGCATTTATTAGGGACTGTCTAGCCAGTGTTGGGTCAAAGAAGCTTAAGGTGATTTATTTGAATGGCTAGTAGAAACTGATTATTTTACGGGCAAATTGCTGTGTATTTTATAAATTATGGCCTTGATTCTGTCCAGTGGAGGATAACATGCCTGACTAGCAGATGGTACCTGAGCTGCACTGGAAAGTCTCCGATAATAACTGCTTCCGATAGGTAACTGTGAAGGTGAGGCCACCTTTAAAGTATTTGTAAGAAGGACTACAGTAAAGTCAGTAACATATACATCTGCCACTGCTTATATCCATGCATGTGAGTTTCAAAATGTGGCTTTTGAAATTAATAACATTTCAAAAATGATCCATTAATATTGTAATAACAGTTGGAGATAGTTGAACAAAATGTGGTTAACTTAACTGAAAAAACATTGTGAAACAAAAATATACCGGTTATGACAGAGGTTGGAAATGTAAAAAGACAGCATCTGCCTGGTGTGTATTTACGCTGTGACCTGCAAGAACTGAATGTTTGCATTCCAGCACTGGTCTAACACAGACACATTATATACAACTGCAACATACACAGTTAATAAGTGTGTTTAATACTCAGTTAGAACATGAGTGTATGGATTAATATATCCTCGTTATGTAAAAGGAGCAAATCTCAGCGAAAACCTCATACAGCTCTGTTGTTTTGAGTTGTGTGTGTGTGTGTGTGTGTGTGTGTGTGTGTGTGTGTATGTGTGTGTGTGTGTGTGTGTGTGTGTGAGTGTGTGTGAACCACACGCATACAGAGTTGCACATACAAGTATACCTATAAACATAGTTATTATTGCAAAACATATGTCCTCCTTTTCAAAATGGAAATGTGCTGATAGATTTGTGGCAGTGCAGCAGCTCTGCAGTTATACTGGTTTGTTTACAAGAGAACAACCATCTATTGAAGCCATTTATTTACAGCATTTCATCACTTCTTCCTTACATGTATAGAATTTGCATTGTATTGTGAAGAGTGGTGCGTATAGTGTTAATGAATCAGAAAATAGCTCTATGTTTTGTGAATGATGTGTTGCCTCCATAAAGGAACTTGGTAAAAGTTAATGACTTTGTGAAAAAGACTGTAAGCCAATAAAATAAAACAGGTGTTCCTGAGCGAGTGATGCTCACATAATTTGATCTACGTATTATGTAAAAAGGCAACAGTAGAACAAACGGCAGTTTAGTGTCGGAAATGAATCTACAATCATAAATCTCCATGAGTTCATTGTTTCCTCTAGTGAAAACAATAATAAACAGGTGATTTTAAAAAAATAAATAAAAGGAGTAATAAAAAATTTGTTTATTTCTACATCCGAAATTTTTAAATGGGACAATTTATGCGGCACCTGCATCACGCTGTGAATCTACTCTAAACTGTGCTAAAGGTAACAATGTCGAATGTTGTTTACATGTACATGTGACATTAAATATTAGTATACAAAAAGGTTTTGAAAGACTTTGTAAGGCTTAAAAACCAGGCCTCACAAATCTTAAGACTGTATAAATCTTTAGTCCTCATGACCATTTGACCTGTTGAACTGAATCAAGAAAAAACCTCAGAGGCAAACACAATCTGCGGAAGCTCAGAGTAAACTTCCTGAGAGTCTCCTACCATTCTCCTCTCAGTCCAAACCCACAACAACAAACACTTAAAAATAGCGAGATGTCATGTGAAACTCCTGGCAGCTCTTCTCGGTCACAGGTGGAGGTGTTTTGTATGCTTTTAACTTTCACATTAATATAGCATCTATTGCAATTCTACTGTTTTCCTTTACACATGCATGATTGCTAGCAAATATTATCACATATTAGATGAAATCCTTTTACACAACCAAAAGGTTAATGGAGCTTTTCATGTAGGAAAAAGGTTCTGTGTTTGTGTGTTGTGTTTGTGTGTTCTAATGTGTTCCACCTTTATCATTTACTGTGGTAAGGTTAGAGAAAATACAATGAAGTTCAAACTTTTGTCTTATGCACTCTGAGTTAACAATAGAAAGTCATTCCTGAGCCATCTGTGTGTGTGTGTGTGTGTGTGTGTGTGTGTGTGTGTGTGTGTGTGTGTGTGTGCTTGTGAGGGAATTCTCAGAGGGGAAGTGACATCATGGAAAGTGATTACTGTGCAAACACAGGCTGCAGTCCCTAGGTGGGCTTTGTGATTAGGAGATTACACAGGAAATGAAAGAGCTTCAAACACGTGCACACGTATACCTGCGTGCACGTACAATAACTCACACAAGTGGAAATAGTGGAAATTCGTGTGTGTGTGTATGTAAGTCAGTGTGTGTTGCTGGGGTTGCCTGCCCTGGCCAGCAGTCACTAGCAGGTCTGAGTCAGAAGAATGGAGAGAGCTGATTCAGGATGACTGCAGGCAGACAAACTCCAAATAAGCCTCCTCCTTCATCCATTTATCCACACATCAAAAGTCTTTAATTTATTTTTTTATCCTTGACAGTTAAATTTCACCTAGGAACACCACCCAAATCTGACTTTCCCCATCTGATCAACTTTGCTCTAACGTATGAAGATTAATCGTGTCGTGTGCTGTGTACTTAGTTGCTATTAGTTACCTCTGCTGAAATCAAAGAGAAGAGCTTGCACACTTTCCACTGTAATCGCAACATCTTGGTGATATTTTCCTTGGCATAAAATCAATATCGCATTTACATGAAAGACTAATTGTGCTCTCACTAAAAGCTTGTACATTTGAGGTGAAGAAGTGAGCATCTTGTGAGGTACACTGCACATGTTGTCCATATGTTCTCATATTGTTTACTGTAAGGTAAAGTAACACTTTGAATGGAGAAACGCCAAAAGGTTCTCAAGTCTTCAGCTGCTCAATGCAGGAACATGATCAGCCTCCTGCTGAGAGTCTCTGGTGAGGCTGTTTGTTTCTGTCTGGTGTGGGAGAAAGGGAAAAGGACACTTGGTGCTCTGATAGGGACGCTGAGGACCCTGTCATTCCCTGAAGGTTGAAGGTCTGTTTTTGACTCAAAGTAAGGAGAAGGTCAATCAGAAGGGTGTTTTGTGAGAAGAGGGACTGAAAGCTGTGGATTATAACATGAGGTTTGGCTTGTGAACTTGTTGTCATAGTAACTAAAGAAGGGATCATTTAAATTGCCACCTTCCCAGGTGTGCTCAAAAGGACCCTAGTCAACCTGACTCAGCCTCAAACCTCGCCAGTATCCTGTCCTGTTCAGTAACCATTCAGGGGCCTGGAGGCAAACCAATCAGGGCGGTGTGACCAACTAATCCACAGAGACCTACTGTTGGGCCAGGGTTTAACTTTATTAACTAAGAGTTTTGAGACAGTGGAGTCAGCAATAACCCTTCAAGAACATTAGCCTGTAAATAAGTTATTCAGGAAAATGGTGACTGAGGTTCTAAAAGGGCAAGCGAGGGGGGGCTGGTGGACAAGTAGCCAAGTTTGCACTTTTAATCAAGCCAAGATGACAGGTCTGCGACTGCTGATTGCAGTACAGACACGAGGCCGAGAGACAATGACAAGGTGGTTAAAGAGAGGAGCTTCAGCCAACACACAGAGGCACACTCTGGAAATGAGAGGCAGTTTTGTTTGCATGGACCCCGTCATTTGAGGCAAAGAGCAATGACAAGTGAGAGGAAATAAGGACCAAGCTGCAGCTGGGCTCCTTTAAACACAGAGGAGAAACTTATCATCACCACCTCACCACAATAAGGTGTTTTTAGCCTTAGCTGACCTTGGAGAAGTGAGAGACAAATTTACCCAAGTTTAACCTTTTAATTAACTCCTTTATTATATGCTGTATGGTTTTATTTAGACTGTTTTCAATCTATAAACCTCCTTGTGGTCCAGTCAGAAAACTGTTTAAAAAGAGACTAAATTAAACTACAATCTGCACAATGTAAGAAAACGTCTAGACTCACTGGACACTTTTACAGTTTATCTACATTTATTTTATTAATTGATCATTGAAAACTCACACTCTCCCTCACACTAAATGTGTAAGAAGGAGGAAAGTAAATTTACAAAATTAAAAAATATATAAATTTACATTAATAAAATCGTCTTCATATGCAAAATGTGTAAAAAGACACCTGATTGCAGACAGTACACCACACACTGACTTAAAAATATGAATCCTGGTGCTTAAAAGTGGGAGAAAGGGAAAATGTTAACACTGTTAACATTTATAATCTATTCAACTGATTATTGTAACTGCAACTACATTAAATAATTTATCTACCAAGTGCATGTGCACACTGATACATTGTGGGATTGTGTTTTGGAGCTTCTGGAGGGGATGTGAGATGAGAACACAATTAGAGGAGCTTATGGACAGCAGTGGGAGTAGCAGAGCGGGGAGGAAAGGATGAGGGTAAGCTGCACACTCACACACTCACACACTCACCTGCACGAGCGGCTCGACCAAAGCACAGGTGTTGCACACCTGGGCCTTTTGGTGTCTCCATTAGCCATAGATTAACCTGCCTCATTGAGGTCAATGACCCTCTCTCCTGTTACACATGGAGAGGGGATTTTGTGAGGAGGAATTAGGACACATTAGGACACAATTTCCCAGGGATCAAAGTGGCATCTTTACACGGTTTTGTTAAAAAACAACTGTGCAATTAAAAATGTAAAAAACAGCTATATGTTGTGCATTTACAAATATATTAAACTAATAAGCAGCAAATCTTTAAATGATTTTCTTTAAAGCTCTAACGTGCATGTGTTGTGGCATTTTTGATCTTGCTGTTTTACCTGTTTAGCTGCGGGCTTGATATAATCATTTTGAACCGTTACATAACAACAAAGGTGAGATAGAGAATGAGAAACTGAATCAAGAAAATATCTATGATAAGTTAGTCAGGTAAAACTATTCCAAGGTTTGGAGACACAGAGCGGATGCACACAGACATCTCTTTGATTTGTGGACATATGGGTTTTGTGGTCAGTGATGTAATTTATTATGGCCCCTGACATCATCCTTAGGGAGGTTGACTGTTTTCCTTCACTGAAACATCGCTGCAGGGCCGCTCTGGGACCTGCATGATCTTGCTAGAGCACACAAATGGACTCCATCATGACTTGGAGAGAGGCCCCTGTTCTCATACACACTTTCATAATAGGTACCTGACCTAGTTTGTCAGGTTTTCCTGCACTTTTTTTTTTTTTCATTCCTATCAACTCCAATTTGGGGTTTGATTTAGGAACATTTCTTCATTTTGATGTTTAAGAATTCACAACGTAATTATCCCTCCAGGCAGGGATTTGTGTGACAGATGCACAGTAGAGCCATAGACTGAAAGTTGTCCTTACAGAACAAAGTGTGAGAAGCAAATAATTATGGGATTTTACCTGTGTGAGAGGATACAGTCTCAGGCTTTCTGACAGGTGTGAGAGCAAGAGGAAAGATAGAGGAGAGTTTGGCATATGTCTGCCTGAGGGAGGTATATGAGCCTGCTGTGAGAACATGACAGATAACCTCTGAGATGGGGGAGTTAGTGTCAAAGAAAGCAATTCTCCGAAAGGAAAAGATAACATCAAAGACTGAGTTTGTTTTTTTTCTATATGTACTATAAATGTAATAGGTAACAGGTAAAGAAGGTTTGTATGTATAACAAGGATTTCCTTCCTTCTCTGCACACACACTGATACAATGTATAGGACAGAGGCCTTTGTCTCAGCAAACATCAGCCATTGTGTACGTGCAGTCTGGCATGTTCCTAAAGAGCCTGATTTTTCTGGAAAAATCTGCTCAGTTGAGTGAGTGTGATGAAAGAAGAACCAGAGATCACAGTTACAGGGGACCCCTAAATGAAGAAATTAATCTTCCCCCCTCATTGCAATGCTAGCTGCAAAGAGGACAAGCACTGACAGTCAGTTATTGAGGAGAGGAGATAGGGTGCCTTTAGCTACCCTCTCAGGTTTTACCCTGTAGGGCCCGCAAGATGATCTTCACAGCAGATCTGTATGAATTCCACACATTGTGAATTACATCATGCAGAGATTCCTTAACAAGTTGCATCCAGCAGGCATGCAATGAGAGCAGATAAGACCTTCCATATGTCAATATATGTCATAACATGAAGCAAAAGACTGTGATTGATTATTTTAATGGTGCCAAGAAAACACATCAGGACATGTTGCTAATTCAAATATCATGTGGTAATGTTTTCTCCCTTATGATTTCAGCTTGAATTCCAAGCTTTTACACAACTGGCTGATGCAACATGTGAAAGTAGCAATTTAATCTGATTTTGTGTGACCCTTGTAGGAGAATAGATGTTTTTCACAACAGGAACCTATGGCACAAACATGCTGAGTAAGACAGTGTTGCATTGTCGTCTTTGGGGCAGTATCCTGCGTTTGCTGTTCTTCATTGTTCCTTTTCCTTTTTCAAGCAAAGTATTCTGTCGTTGCAACTCAACTACGCTGGAGTGCTTTTTTAACTTTCAGTTCTCATTTTGACATAAGATGTGAAATGTTTCTGTTATAAATAAAAAATCGCATTCATCTTTCTTCAGTTTCGATTCACCTTGGAAACAAAACAGCCAGTGACTGGAGAATGGGAGTAAATGCATGAACACCAATGTGCAAACTGAGCATGATCCCAACAAATAAATACATCACTCCAGATACAGAATGAAGAGTTATTTGTCTTACCAAAAGAGATTCTTGGCTAGAGCATTTTACAGATTTAGCTTCATGCACTTCATGACATTGTCTTATTCAAAATGGGTAGTTTTTATAGCCAAGTCAAAGATTCCACACATTCTCCTTCACTGCCAAAATCGACTGCAACTTTTGCAGTTCATGTGCAAAAAGTGATTTTCTCACCTTCACCCTGTACCCTAAGCATAACCACCTTTTAAATGTGACTTCATATTGAAACATTTTTTTAGCGTCCTATTTTCACTTCCCATCTTTAATAAATCGGAACAAATGGAATAACTTTTTAGCAAAACTAAATATATGCATGTAACCTATTCTAACCACTGCACAGGAAACCAGATCACGTTGATCACAACATGGTAATTGTGGCCCCCTGCAGTAGTGACAAACTACACATTCTCTATTATCATATCATTATATACATTACAAAATTAAAAGTTCCGCTCCAATTATACAAGCAGACATTTTGAATTGTCATAAATGTGGAAAGATGTGGAAAACCACAAGTGTTAACGTTAACAATGCATCCAGTTCATTCTTTTCGAGTGTGGAATTTAACCAGATTGTGAAATATGGGCTGTGGGTACAAATATGTTTCTGTTGCTTATTTTAATTCCAAGTAAAAAAAAAAATTAATGTTGCAGCTCACAAACAAAAAAACTGAACCTTCTTGTCAGCTCCAAACACCTGACCACAAACAGTCTTTGGCTGCCCTTCTCTTCTCCTCCAGGCTGCAGTGTGACAATCCAATAAGTCGAGCAGAATCGGTTGTGTGGAGGTGAAGGGAGGTGAATGTGTACACTGAGGGTGGGAGAAGATGTATGGAGGAAGCCGCTGGCAATTAGATAGTGATCTGCTACTGAAGAGATCAGCAGGATTCTTTCCACTAACACTGCCATGCTCTTAACCTTTGACCTCTCCTAACCACATCTCTACTTTAACTCACCTCAGCCTTCTGACACGTCAAGAGTTAAATCTAGAATTCTTAAAAAACAGTAGTGGTTAAAAGAATGGACAGAACTTGACAACACATTAGGACTGTGTTCCTGCAAATATGTATTTAATATACTGTAGGCTGCAACAAGCAGACCTGCCATGTGTTAGTACAGCAGTATGACTCGTCATTCAAAATAACTTATTAGCTGGCATATAGTAGACTTGTGAGAATACATGCGTGGACACAACCAACATGAAGTCGCTCAAAAAAAACGCAGTCTATTTGAGGAAAACCCTGAAGTTCTCTTTCAAGTTTCAAGTCTTTCAATGTTTTGTTTTTTCTTTGTTCTCCTTTGTTTATTCTTTATGACAAGATTAATAACAAAGATACTTGGGCAACCGTCACATGGGGGGAAAACAAGAAATATACAGACATAATAAGATCCCCATTTAGTGATGGTCTTGTTTAATATAATGCAGTACAGTTGGCTGTAGTCTATTTATAGCTGGCCGTAGGATATTCACTGCATAATGGAAAAATGAAAGAGATGCTAACTATGAGTAGTTAAAAGGAACTTGATATGCCAGAGCTTTCGCTTTCATGTGCATCCATCAGCAAGACTTCATGTGATGCTGTCTTATCTTTTTTACTCATTTCAAAGGCTGCAGTCTCCCTTTGTTAACATGTGGCTCCCCTTCCCTTTACTTACAGTAATTGAAATAGCCTGGGGTTTCTGGTGACCTACTGTTGGTTTACTGACTCAGGCAGTGCAGAGTATAGTACAGTGAGGTGGGACAGAAACTGAAGCTGATGCCCGTGTGTGCTATCAATCTGAACTAGGGCTGCTGTGTTTGTTCTTGACTCCAACACACATAACCATCTGTCTGAGAGCCGCGTTTACCTTTTACTAGTTGGGTTTTAGAGCTGAGATTTTTTAAAACTATCAGCCTGAGTAAATACTTCACAAATTCCTGAACATGTTTCAACTGAACAATGAATTCACACCACATGGCTATGTGTACACCACCACGACCCTCAATAGCCCAGCCCACTCCATAGAATCCCTTTGTGTCTGTATATAAAACAGCAGGTTATGAAGAACGCCCCTGGTTTACTGCATGGGTGATGTGATGTAACAAACACCTTCATATTTAGGGATGCCACCCAACCAAAGAGCTCACCAGCCTCCAGAGGTGATTCACTCAAATTATCCTGTGGAAAATGACTCATTGTTTGATGTTAACATTGCAAATGTTGTTGGGTTTTTCTGGGGCTTCCCCAGTGTGCTCATCATTAACACTATTGCTTTGATCTTGGATTGAAACTGTCTCAACTGGACATGAAGATGTCTGATTTCTGGTTCTGCCCAAGGTCAAAAACCCCAAGCGACCCACACACAAGCTGTGTGTGTCCTGCAGTCGAAACAAGTGTAGCTCTGATGATGACATTTGCAGTTGACAAGAGGACAAGAAAGAGGACAAAGAAACTATATTTGACACCCACAAAGGTAAGCACCTAACGGAAGCCAAAACTCCCCTCTTGTCTTTCTGCCTGCTGCACATCTTTGAGGCCAGCCTTTCTTGTAACCCACCTTACGAAAACATCCGCGCCCCCACACGACGCTGAGCCTTGTGTTTCCTTCTGTCTTTAATCTTAGTGAAAAGAGCTTTTAACAAGGTTAGGGAGGATGAGGTTATCTGCCAAAGCAGAACAAAGGCAGGGAGGAACTCCTAGAGATAGTAACAGAGTGGAAGGCTCTGTAATTTATCACCTGTTGCCCTTGGGCGGCCCTGCACTCCACACCCTGGGCTCAGTGTGAGTTTGTATATGTGTGTGTGTGTGTGTGCTTGCTAGTATGTAAAGGTGATGAATGAATAAGCAAAGAGGAAGAACACAGACACTCTTCATTCCTATGAAACCTCAAAAGACCCTGCTGTGAGGAGTTATTTCCAGAGGAGTAGGAAAGAGGTTGGAACCACATTTATGCATAAGTCCCTATATCCATGATTTTGACACTACATGATTAAATATTGATAGTTTTGTTTGTTTGTTTGTTTAGTCTATATGTTTTAATTAGGGGTTTGGCACAAGCAGACTGTACGAATGAATGTTCATTCGTTTCCATTGTAGATGTGGTTTGTGTACAACATTGCAACATAATCTAATTTGAAAGAATAAATAATGTAAATACTGTAATGATGTTAACGACATCTCATGTCATGTTATGATGAGACTTCGTTGTATAACCAGCAACACTT
Organism: Channa argus; assembly: GCF_033026475.1. Lineage (NCBI taxonomy): Eukaryota > Metazoa > Chordata > Actinopteri > Anabantiformes > Channidae > Channa > Channa argus. Next base: position 9,889,310 of record NC_090202.1, read on the forward strand.
TGGTTCTCTAAAAAATCCGGAAAATTAAAATTAGCTTTGCCTGCCATCTTGTGGCAAGCTGTACCACCTACAGACATTTAACTTAAAGAAAAACCTGTTGGATTTTACATTTCACACTATGGCAGATACAATTTCACAATTTCATACATTTTTCTGGCCCTGTATTTTGAATATAGAACTCATTAAATGAGAACTGATTTTCATGACAAAGTTAACGCTCCTCTAATGTTGCCTTTCGGTTCACTACTTGGTGCTTTCTTTTCGGTACTAAATAGAACTGGCGTCGCAGATTTAAACAAAATTGCAACATAATGCCGATAGCATTTTCGTATATTTATGTCGAATTCAACAGATATTGGAAGAAGTGATGCATAGTAGTATAAATTTAATTCACGATTATCTAATCTAGACATGTCCTACTTGATATAAACTTGTAATAAAAGGATATCTGATATATACTCAAAGTATAAAATGTTTATAAAGCACAACTTAATCAAATTGTGTTTTTCCCAAAAAGCCTGATCTCATTGTGGTCCACTTCATCGGGTTGGCCACGTTTGTGAAAACCCCAACATGACCAAGAACACTTGAACGCCACACCAGGAGACTAGTCACGTACGGCGCACGCAGCTGCGGTGTTTGGTTGTGGTCGGAGCAAAGGAAGCTAGGAAGGGATCACGGAAACCTCTAGCATCGTAGATAAACACCCCTAAAGAGGTGCGAACCCAGCGAGCATACGGCTGTCACCATACCAAGAGAGCATTAAAAGAGGCCCTATTGAGTTCTTCATTCAACGAAGGTCAACATGTCTGAGACATACGGTATGTTTGTGCGACGCGACAGATTAATTTCATGCCTCTTAGCCGTTACACACGGGCTGTGCTGTGGTCTGATGCGATACACTGGCTCCTACGTTGCTAGTTAGCTAGCTCCATGGTTAGCATTGGTTAGCTGCTGGCTAACGTCGCTCATCACGGCTTCTGGTATAACGATTAGTGCTGACTTTTCATTCAAGCCAGCTGGAATAGTTTAATTGCTTCGTGTGTAATAAGTGCCACCTCTGCCCTGCAATGGCGGAGTGACGTTAACTCATTGGTTCCTTGAACGCACAGTAACACGAGTAAACAGATGGCACAACATTTCCAGGTAAGTTGGCCAAACTTCGGATACAAAGTCACAGTAACGTGTTGATACACGAAGGATGTACTTGCAAACTCCGAGGTAACTTGAGCTTATTGAAACTCAATAGTGCATTCAGTCCCAGAAGCTGTGTATTTTTGTTTAACAGGTCGCTTTTAGCTGCTAGGCCTAGGCAATATAAGGAAGTGAGATAACGCATTGGCTGATCATCCAACAGTTACCTGTGGAGCAGCAGCCATCAGTTGCAACTTATCACATCCATTCCCATCATCAATTCAAGATACAGTTACTTCCACCTCTTTTGTCACTTTATATGATTTATAGCACAAGCCCCTACTGAAAGAGGACATGTTTGCACCAGTAGCCTAATAGTCCAGACACCGTAAACATGGTTGTTTTGAAACGGCACACCATCATCTCCTGTTGCACTCTCTCACACACATTCTGCCCATCTGTTTCCACTTATATGTTGCCTCCCTCATTCCTTGTATGAAACGTTATCCCAGTGGGCAGACGTTATGTATAAGTTCCAGCACTAATGGTAACTGTAATAGGATTTTATTGATTTCTATCTCAGTTTCAAGTGTTGTCTCTCCCCCTGGAGAGAGAGAGAGAATTGGTAAAACGTGTTATGAAAGCTAGAAATTCAAAGGTTAGTTGTGTAATTGATCAATCAACCCCAAAATAAACATGCATTTATTTAGATGATAATGTAAGATAATCATTATTCAATCACAAATGCAAAATGTGCTGGTTCTAGGTTCTTAGATGAGAAGATTTAATGCTGTTGTTTGTTATATTAAAAAATCTGAATATTTAAGCTGCTGGGTGGCTAAATAGCACTTTTGAAGATGGCCATTTGGACCAAAATTAATTGATTTACCAACTGGCATAGTAATCAATCATGAAAATAAACCCAATGAAGACAATACATTGTATATTTGATTGTAAAAATAGTTGCCAATTAATTGACACTTCACTCACTCTATGATTGAACACACAGCTGTAGCTGTGTCTCTTGACATTAAGTTTGGCCACACAAGAATTTTAAAATTATATTTGATTACTATTAAATTTCAATATAATGTCACCAGTTTCCTTCATTTCTTTCTGTTGCATATGTGCTAAGGCAAACAACTTGTATCACCAGAAATGCACATGCCTTGTGCACATTATCAGCAGACATGAGGACACAGCAATCATAAACCTTTGTCAGATCTAGGCCTTATTGTGTTAAGTGTTGTCACAGTGTAAATGGATGCAGATAAGTGTTTGTTTGTTGCCACAGAGGTTATTTAATATTGATGTGTAAAGCTGCTGTTGAGAGGGTAGCTCTGCCCTTCTCCCTCTTCCCATTGCTTTGACATATTGACAGCTTGATTGTTGTATGCAGACCTCACATGGGAGTATGTGATGTCTGGGAAGATGCTGAAAAGCTGAGGCAAGCTTTTAAAACAGAGCTGTTAGCCGTTGATTCTGTCAGTTCTGCTGTCACTACTGTTGACAATGTGTGGTTGAGACGTAACACTGACTGCTGTTGCAGATGGAAAATGTTAATACTTGTAAGCCCGTTTGTTGTGCTGTGGCTGTGATGTTACCATGAATTTGACCTCTAGCGTGTGTTGCTTGAGAAAACACCCGCTTCAATAAACAAAAGTGCACTGTGCTGGTGGTGTGTGTCAACTGGTGAAGGTGGCTCAAAGAGCACTAGCACAGAAAGTTTATCATAAAGTCTTAAAGATTTCTGTAGATCATAAGTGGAGCTGAATATTCACAGGATGTTCACCTGGGTGGTAATCTCAACAGTATGTGCTAATTATTTGACAGGCTAGCACTACTACCCGGAGTCTTCAGATACTAACTGAGGAAAACTCTCAGGAGGAACAGTGTAGTTTGCAATCATTATTTGCTTTCACAGGTGGAGGAACACACAATCACTCTAATGTTTTCTGTTAATCTTTCACTACCTCTCTGTGCTTTTGTCAGTATCCCTGGGGACTTTTTCATCTCCTCAGTCATTGCATTGTTTCTTATATACAGGACTGCAATATACAGTTTGCATATGTAAATGCCCCCTGCATTGTCTTTTGGTCACAGTACACAAAGGCTGCTTTTACTGCAGATGGCATTGCATATCAGGGGCTCCAAGTCATTCTGGGTCATACATGTGCATTGCGTTGTACTCTCTAGAGCAAGGGCCTACTCTCCACAGCAACAACATCTGTACAACCAGCTGGTTGCAGTCATTCAATCTGTGCACAACTTACTAAGCTATGTTTAATAACTCTAATGGTGTGTTATTGAGTGGTGGTGCTTATTCAAGATTTCAGTCACTCAGACAAACACGCATAATAAGTTGGAGTTGTTAGTGGCTTGTTATACTGACTACAAGCAGGGCTGTGTAATTAGTAGGCTAATTTCAGGTTGCTGGATACTGTGAAAGTAGTAGCTTAATGGGGTAAAAGGAAATCTAAGGACCGTCTCTGAGGATGGAAGAACCAGAAAGCAGCAGGTTCACTTCCTCCCCTCACGTTGGTGTTGCATTGATCTCGACTGCTTTTCCTCTGCTTTCAGACTTCCTGTTTAAGTTTCTGGTGATTGGCAGTGCTGGAACGGGGAAATCCTGCCTCCTCCACCAGTTCATTGAGAACAAGTGTAAGTTTTGGCTCATTAAAGTCCATTAGTCATGTCGGGGATGTGAGTTAGAGCTGGTAGTGAATTTGTAGTTGTTATTTCACAGACAGACATTGACAAGGCCATGTAATTACTGCCCTTGGTTTAATGAGCTGTTTCATGCCACACAGATCAAAACAAACCCTCTGATTCTGTGAATATTTCATTACCTTTCATTCAGTTGTCAAAATGATGCTCAATTAATATCAAAATTCAAGATGTTAATAACTACACAAAAACTTGGTTTTCACCTAAACATACAGTAATTTTTGTAATAATACTTTAAGTAAACACACATTAAACCTGGACAGATACACACACTCTCACACATGCTTGTATTAATTAGATTATTCACATGTTATGACACGACAGTAGAGATGGGAAAGGAGAGAAAGTTGACGGTATTCCTATCATCCAGACTCCCTCTTTAAAGTGGATATGAGGTGTTTAATGAGAAGAGCTCAAGTGTTTTTAAAGATTACAGCAAGGAAACATATTATAGATTAGAGGTATTACTCCAGGAGCAGAGTTGAGTTTAGAACAGTGTACACTTGTTGGTTGATAGGAAGGCATCTCTTTGAATACTCTATCATGGTGCTATGAATTACTTCTAAAACTGTGCTGAAGTTAGTTGTTCTGCTGTACTACTACCTCAATTTCTGTCTTTTTTCCTTGTTTTACTCTTTACTCTGTGGTCCTGTGTAGTTAAACAGGATTCCAACCACACAATCGGAGTGGAGTTTGGTTCCAGAGTTGTCAATGTTGGTGGAAAGACAGTGAAGCTGCAGATCTGGGACACTGCTGGGCAGGAGAGATTCCGGTAATGTCTTGCTTTGTACTAAGCAAACTTTTTTTAGTCATCATCTTTGGTTAACATCCAGCTGCATTTACCCACATTTGCATGGGGGGGGGATGTCTAATTTAATTAATTGTAGTTAATAGCACAGGAAAGTTTCTCATTGAGCTTCCCAAATATAATTTTTATTATAAATGCATTATTTAAACCATGTTTTCTGCATTCTCTCCTCAGTTCGGTTACACGCAGCTACTACAGGGGAGCGGCTGGAGCTCTCCTCGTCTACGATATTACCAGGTAAAAAACAACACATACAAGTGCATAACCTACAAGCAGCCAGTGCAGGAAACTCAGACTCAGACTTGATACTTTTGTATTTTTGAATGGCAAAGAAAACAGAAAAGAAACACACTAAACAGCATATATATAGCATATATATATAGATAGATAGATAGATAGATAGATATATAGATATAGATATAGATCTATAGATATAGATATAGATATATAGATATAGATATATATAGATATAGATATAGATATTCATTTTATTGAATGTGTGCTATGGACCAAAGGGTGAGGTATGGATACCGGAATCCACACACAGACCTGTATTTCATAAACTTTTAACTTGCAGTAGCAGGGTTGTAAAAGGAAAACAGTGGAAAAAACATAAATGCGCAGAAATATGAACATATTACAGTTTGTGAAAATGAATGGGCTTACGTTTTGGGATCATGTGAAGGAGGAGATGGGGACATTTATTAGTTCACACAGTTGAAAAGGGGGTAGGAAGGTGGACAGAATAGTAGTAGTAGTTGAGAAGAGGAGAGAACACAGAACATGGACCTGATTGCCGCTGAGATGCCTGGTCCCATCAGTGTGTGGACAGGAAGTTGAGTCATGCTTTGGCTAAAAAGAGAAAGCAGCTGTTAAACATCATTTTCCTGACCCACACCTCACTGGCCTCATGTTACCGTGGATACCAAGGTCCTATCTCTATGGTGACTGGTGGATTCAACCCAAAGACTTTCTACAGAACTTGAATCACCATGACTGTGAAATCACCCCCTCTGTCAATAATTAATTTCCTGTATAATAGCTTTGTCAGCAGTTAGCAGCAAATTGTGATTTCAGACATTTCTTAAAATAATAATACTCACATATATGCCTCCTACTAAGGAGGTACAATATTATCTTAGTCATGAAAGAAGTACACTATAATCAGATCAACTGCTTTCAGCTTGTCCCTTCAGGGGTCAGCACAGCGGTATGTGTTTAGCACATTGATGTGCTATGAGTTTTTACGCCATTATTTCTGCTGAAAAATGTTGCTAAAATGTGTTTATCTAAAGTAAGAGGTTAGGATGAGGAATGAAAATGAAAAGGTAAAATGAAATGGAAAGTACAAATAAAGGCATATGTTTAAACTTTACTAGCAGCTGTGCAATAGAGGAACTGCAGACCGAAAACATCATTTACTACACACAGTAATAAGCTAAAGCTATGACGTATTCCAAAACACTTGTAGACAGCATATGTGCAAACATTTTTATTCATACTACACTGGATTTTATCTAGGCTAACATCTTCATACAATGTCATGGGGGACAAGGGATGTTCCGAATGGCCCCTCTGACCAGTCTGTGGCTCCCCATACACCCATACAGCCCCCATACCTAGCAAGCACTGATTTAAAAAAATACTTATTATTAATTATTGTAATTATGGCACAACATGTACAGTGATAATAAAAAATAAATTTCATTGACTCCTGTTTTTACCAATTTATGTGCTTGACAGGTGGTTAAACATTTATTAATTGATTGTGTAATTTTTTTGATATTTGTTGTGGTTTTGGTTTTTCACTCTCAACTCTCTCAGTAATAAACTAGACATTGTGTCTCACTCTGGGTCCATTTGTCCTGTCTTGTCTTACAGCCGTGAGACATATAATGCCCTGACCAACTGGCTGACAGATGCACGGACACTTGCGAGCCCCAACATTGTTATTATCCTGTGTGGTAACAAGAAAGACTTGGATGCTGACAGAGAGGTGACCTTCCTAGAGGCCTCACGCTTTGCTCAGGAGAACGGTAACTGACATTAAATTGAACTTACTTTACTTATCAGTGCTTTCTATTTTCTTTTTTCCCCTTTATTCTAATTATTTTTTTCTGCATTTACAGAGCTGATGTTTCTAGAGACCAGTGCTCTGACAGGGGAGAATGTTGAGGAGGGTTTTCTTAAGTGTGCTCGCACCATTCTCAACAAGATCGATTCAGGTAGACTTCTTTGTTTGTTAAATTGGTGTTTTTAGAGTTTGCAGATGTTTGCAGGTTTTCACGAATGAGGTTTTGCACATAAAATCCTGAGCATTTTAGTGCTAGTATGATTATGTTCATCGCTGCCTTTTGTAACAACGATTTGCTTCACAGGTGAGTTGGACCCAGAGAGGATGGGTTCGGGTATACAGTATGGTGATGCTTCATTGAGGCAGCTGCGACAACCAAGAGGCACAGCCACACAAAATAAGCAGCAGTGTAACTGCTAGGGATTAGTGCACCACCCTCACCTTAGTCCACCGGCCAACACAGACAGGACATCCCCTGCAGGTCAGTAGTACTTTTTTTTTTCTTAAATTTTCTAAACTAGCTGCAGTATAGATAAGACCATGTCAGTGATCAGCCCCTTGTTTCTGTAATCTTCCAATTTCAGCCCCAGGTGTTTTTTGGTGTATGGGACTCGTGTCTCTGCAGTCTCTCACACCTTGCATCACCTAAGAGTAGTAATGGAGATCACTGCAACCCCTGAACCCTGGCCTCTGGTAAGAGCCTCCACTTCTTACCAGAGGGGGTCAGCTTGCCCCTCTGTCTGGGCAGGGAAAGCTCTCAGTGTTAATATGAGGGGATCATGAAGAAAAGGATTCCTCTTTCTAAAAACAAAAAACAAAAAACAATTTATTACTTTCTTATCAGACAAGGACAAGTCCTGGGTTGCATGTATGGGCTGCACTACTGTTGTTTTATATCTGTGCTTTTGCATTCTGGTTTTAGTTAATCTGTGTTTGCACATCATTGTAAATTATTATTGTTAAGCTGTTTTGTTCATATTCATTATTAAGCCTGGGTTTTTTCAGCACCTTTAACTTTTACCAATATTGAAGACATCTGCTGATATTTAGCTTTTTGTTATCTGTTTTTTCCATAAATACATTCTGTCATTGATATAGACTGTGTGGAAAAACAACCTAAATGTGACCTCTTGTAAACAATCTCATTTCAACTTAATTTAAACTTCTTGTATAGAAATTTAAATGAGATGCAGTTCAAGTTTTCCCAAAGATTTATTGCAGCTGTTGTCAAGTAAAGGTTTTTATTTTATCTGATGAGAAGCTGCCAATCAGGATTTATTTGTACTTCACACACATCCAGGACTTCTAGTCTCTCTGAATTGCGTGTTACATTGATTCTTTTGGACTTCTTGCTTTAAATGCATTATTATGATGCTAAGTATTGGCCTTCGTGATATGAATGATATTGTGAATGTACAATATGTTATTTCCATCACATCTTTAAACTGTAACAGGGAATGGTTTAATCACTCCACTCAACATCTCTATAGAGAAGCCTGTGGGTCAGGTTGAAAGCACAAAAAGTAAGATTTGGCTTTTTATTTTACTTTAAGGCCTCAAACTCTGTAGATTTCTTCCTTGGACACCAAATTTAAGTCCCCTTGTTTGTGGTTCCATCTCAATCAAGGGTTAAGAAATGATCACCAGTCTTTGCAAAACTAACAATGTTTTTGATTCCTCCTGCTGGGCTTTTTCTTCATGACCTCCCTCCCTGCTTCATGCTGCTCATGCACATACTGTAGATGGGACGTCACAGGAAACCACAGTTGGTTTTGCCTCAGTGCCATGTTTGGGAAACTTTTGCGCCGCCCACCCAGCCACCTTTAGAGGCTTGAGATTGTGTAATCATGCAAGGTCGTTCACCGTGATTAAATGTCAATATTCTGTTTTTAACCTTTGGGTAGTTTTCACTCCTCTTTGACAAAGAGGACGTTCTAGTCCACTGCAAAATTGAGACACTGAATTTGTGAATCGCCCCCACATTTTCTTCTTAAAACAGACCCTGTATTGCCCCCAGAGACAAAGAGGGAATTTCCAGTATAACAAGGTTTCCTCTTTCCGTGCAACACCAACTGCAATGTTTGTGGTGGTGCTGGAGGAGAATGAGGTGGCAGCCTTACTGTTGAGTCAAAATCACTTGTGTCTGAACGACTGAGAGCAGGCCTTACTGACCCAGCAGAGAGGAGATCAAAACAAATTGGCCACAGTTTTTTATTTCCTATGTCTTCTCCTCAAATGTAGCATGTCCTCCCACACAAACATACGTGAGCCATCACAAGAGAGAGATACGGAGTCGTGCAAACATGAGATAATATAGGATATAAAGAGACAGATGGTCCAAACAATGTTTCCATAAAAATATTGGCATTGTGACAGTTTCTCCTTTTGCAAGTGCACTTTTACTTTTAAAATTTTAGTTTTGTTTATATGCTGTAATTATAAAATTGTACATTTTATTTCACTTGAACTGTATACTGTAATAAAGATTTTAATTGTAGACCTTTTCATTTCTTACTAAATAACATCTGAGATCCTTTGATTTCTTTGTTTCTAGTGTAACGAGGCAAGTCTATTGTGGCCGCTGTCAGGGGGTTAATCATTGCTCATTGCGGTTGCAGAGGTGATGATAAAAGGATGTTGACTTGCTGAGCAAGTCAACATCCTTGACAAGTTGCTGAGCTATCAGAGGACACCAGCAATTACTCTGATTGCTTATATTTTCAAGTTGTCATCCCCATTTACTTGTCAGGTCACCTAAATGGTTGAACACTGTTGAATGAGAGGAAGCTTGTATTTAGCTATATGTATTTATTGTACAGTTCATGATAAAACCATATCAAACTAGCCATATGATAAGCATTGCTTTCTCACTTCATCCAGTCTGGATTCAATCATGTGACGGACACAAACTCAGTTGTTCCGTAGTAAATAATGGTTTATAATCAACCTTAATATCACTGTACATCTTAACTAATATTCTGTAAATAGAAATTGTCTGTTGAGGGTGAGTATTGATCATTGATTGCAATGATTACCCAATTCCTAGTAAACTGCTTGTTTTTCCACAGAATACACGTCTCCTGGATGCTGATTTTGAAATATGTTGTCCCTATATGTTTATAGGCTTCTGTTTAAATGGTGTTTGTGAATATTGGTAAATCTGATCCCCCCCACCCCCATCTCTTTTGTGTGCAGCTGTAAGCAACAAGTTATTCCACATCAGGTTTATGGCCTGACTTAACAGACCCTGAAATTTAACAATAGAATCTGTGTACATGATTCATTTGCCTCATCTACTATTCTTCAGTCAAGTCATTTGTCTCAAAGGCAGGCAGGGGGAGGTTAGGATATCAGAGGACTCAATATGATGAAGAGTAAATGCCTTGTGTGTCCAGTTGTCTGGATTGATGTTCCTGGGTCGATGGAGTAAGGGCTAGAGTGGTTAAATGTAGCTGAAGTGGATATATTGACTGATTTATTGATCCAAGACAGACTGTCAGGGTGATCTCATAACCAAAGTGCATAATTTACTGTGGAAGAACTTTTGCTTTGCCACTAGATGGTGCAAAAATATTAGAAAATGTGGTTCCTGTGTAATTATGAGCTTCATTCAGAATTGCAGGGAAAATGTCAAGATCTGATGTTAAAAATTCCCTTTTCATAGAAGATGAATCATTAATGAGAAGCAGTTGATCATGTATAATTTCATTGTTTATTTACATGTAATTGGACATGATGGGTAGGTGAACCGGAGAGTGATGCATACAAACACCATTTTCCATCAACAAACACAAGTGGATAGTAAAAGGAAAGCAGTACATATTTCATTATTACCAAATTAAAAAAATACAAAAAATGTTTCAATATTTGAAATCACCTTTATGACTGGATATGATTAAAATTAGAGCATGACAAGTCAAATATTTAAGTCAATTTTGTAAAAAATTGTTTATTTTTTTAGTCAAAGTTCATAAGGTTTGTAAGAAGAATTTTAAAGCCAATTTTATGCAATGCTTCAGGAATTATGGCTCTTTAACATACAGTGTTCAAAAACCACTTTTTTCTGGAATGAATGGTAATTTCACAATATTCAACATGCACAAGATACACAGCATATAACAACACACAAAGCAAACTTCCCATGACTGCTTTATGTAAAATATACTTTCCAGGTCTTGTTCCATCTGAGTGTGTTTTAAGTGTTTCAAGTGTGACTAACAAGCACCGTTTAATGTAACCAGTTGTATTAAATGATTCAGAACATTTGAAATGATTACAACTCCCATCTGAGCTAACACAACCCACAGTTTATCATCATCAGCCATGAGGATATCTGACCCAGCACAGGTTGCCATAACATGCCATTGAAATGGCACTCATCCTAAGTACCCTCCATTCAATTATGAACTTGCACTGCTGGGTCAATTGCTCTAAAAGGGCTTTCTAGTTGTACTTCGCTTGCACTGTGATCCAGATATAAGCTGCGTAGTGTCCGTGACAAGTAACACCACAATGCTTACAAGGTCTTTCCATAAGTGGGTTTACAGAGCTGGCTGTAGTAAATGGTCAGTGCAGGTATATTATTATAGGTGGTCTCTATTTGTGGTGCTTGTTAGTTACAGTAGTGCCATTAAATGAATGCTGAGTGTTTCCACACTGCACAGAGCTAAATGCAAAGACTCACTGGTTACTACATGAAAGAACTCATTGCTGCAGCCTCTGGCTTTGGGATAGAGGGAACACAATATAAAGCTGAATGTATCTCAAGCAATATATGAAATGTCAATATGTTCAAATGTACAACCTTTAAACTGGGTGACTTCATTAACAGTGTGACAGGTAAAGAATATTTCAACATATAGACTGCTATGACAAATTGACTAGTTGGTCTTCTATAATATCTATATCCATTTCCAACACCATTCATCTGTAGTTCTGTCAGTATTGGCTCAATGAATGGAGGCAATTTATTGAGGGTCCTTTTTAGACTGAAAGAAACAATGAGTGGGTTTTGTTTGGATGCCAGGGCAGCAGATTAGTAGACAGGTAGGAGGGATTGTTGTCTGGTTTCTACTCAAGAGACTGGAGCATGAGAAGCTGCTTGAGGACCTTCGTTTGACTCGTCTCCCTGATCTCTCCTGCAAGGAACATCTCATCCACCACTGTATACACCTACAATTGCGAAGACCGACAGTGTATTAGAAGAAAAAAAACTGAGAGAACTGAAACAAAAGTGACATTATCCTACTCTCTACACACAAAAGGGTTACAGCTTCTGGAGAACTAAGCGACAAATCATCATCCAGTCTGTGCTCGTTAAGACACTGAGTTGCTAACATTAGCACACATGAAATCCCCCCGTTTGTGAGGGTAAGAGTTTATAGAACAATGCTGGTCTTTAAGCCGCAGTTGTGTTATTGTGAAGTTCCTAACATTGTCCAAAAATGTTGAGTCTCGTCACTCTGGTTGTAACGAGCTGTTAAACATGGGTGGTGATTGATTAAAAGTTAAAGTGTGTGGGTGGATGTTCAGTTGCCTTAGCTAATTAGCAAGAACTCCAGCAGCAGAGGCTTGGGTGGGGGTGTGAGAATTCAGGGGTGTCTGTTGCTTAGCATTTCTGCCTAGGAAAAACAGAATCCCCCCCCACCACCACCCCAATACGGTGATTTTGATGATTCTAACTAAATGCCTGCTCTAGTTGTGAATATAGCAGTTGCCATGGCATTGTAATGAAAAACATTTTCTCATCTGCTTTGTCCTCCTCAGAGTATTCTGTCTGATCAAGGTGTTTCTAATCTCTCAGAGCAAAAAAATTATATCTCAATATCTTTACCTTGTAGAAGTTGAACACGAGGTCCAATTCACACACATTGTGAAAATATTCATTCAGCACCTTACATGAAAGAGAGAGGAACAATATATTTTAAAAATATATCTTTTACTTCAATCAGACAGCAGCCAGGAAAAAAAAAAAAAGATAAACTGTTAAATAAGTGGATGTCTTGATGTTATGCAGCAGTGCAGAAATAACCTGACAATAACTTGATGCTGTAGTAGCTACAGAAACCACTTAACAACCATGTAATACGCTCTTTCCACTACAAGGAGTCATCTAAAATAGGCCAAATCAAACACTGGTGGCTCTTGGCTTTATTTACAGGGGCAAAACTACTGGCCCATTGTTCAGAATGGTAGTAAGTGAATGTTCAAATGGTTGTTGGTCCAGTTTACTTTATGTTCAGACAGACTGAGCAGAGAAGAATAATCTTAAAAACAAGAACCACTGTATTGATTTTAATTTGGTTATTTTTCCTTGAAGGTGGGGCCATATGTACCAAAAAGTACAACTCTTTCATAATCATCAACTGACCTTGTTGTCCTTTACTAATTAAATAGAATTGGGCTATTCCTTGTTTATTGCCCTACACAGATGAAGGCTTTTTTAAAAAAAAAAAAAAAACACAACATAAACTGAATTACAGCTACAATTGATGTGAAGCAGGAGTTGCAGGAGTTGCAGAACAATACATAAACAAATTTAGTTAATTGTTTTTGCTGAAGTCACACTTTAGGGGCCGATTTGAGTACAGGTCGTAGAATGCCCAGAATCCACAGATATTACAGAACAAATTGCAATGTTTTTACATGAGTAAACTGTTTGGACATCATAAAAGTATTAGTTCTCTAATCTGAAATGATTACATCATTACTGTTAGCACCATCTGTCATCCTTAGCTGCCTGATGTTTGCCAACAAAGAGTTTGTGCAATGTCTGTGCAGTCAATCGCTGTCAGTTTGTAATTAATGATCGATTTATTTCACGGCTGAAGTTTCCACCATTGCTTTATGTACCGTTATCTAACACTAATAAACATCAATAAGCCAGAAACATAAGAATGCACAAAGAATTTTATTCTAACAAAATGAATTGACCTCACTAAAATGGACTGGCTTGATGAATAGTGAAACTCATCAGCTATATTCTGTTGAAGAAAAAACTTCATGTGATTAAATTATTGATTTAGATACCATTACCTAGAAGTGCTATCTATATCTCTAATAACGAAATGCTTTTTTGTCATTAAACTTGCCTGCTGAAAAACTAAGTAATTCATTTGCTTGTACTTGTAATTTAATCTGACAGCTTTCTTGTCAGAATGCATGTTTGATATTAAGGGAGCTGCAAGCCAACAGAAAACTAGACATGAGGGTAATTATTATCATTAACATTGACATTCCTGAAAACGATCAAAGCATGACATCTAAATCATATAGTTCACTTGCTACCATCATGTGTTGTGTGTGTGTGTGTGTTATGTTACCTCTACAAAATTGTGGATTCCCTCAAGGTATGCCAAGTTATTATCAGTCACATCCACACAAATACAGAAGTACAGACCAGCATAACGGCGGTAAATGATCTTGAAGTTTCTGAACTGTGAGAACAGCAGAAAAGAAGTCTCTCAACAGCTTTGTCTCTCATATTATGACAACAACAAGAGCTTTCCTTGAGCTTAAGCTTCCAGGCTTTAAGGTGACATACACAAAGTATACCTACAATAAGAAAACTTCACAGCAGACAACAGGTTTTTTTGGTTGGTTCAGATTGTTTTAGAAATAATTAAGACCACTTATGATTCGCTTAAATAGCTAGTGGGAAACGCCCGTAAAGTAACACACATGGTTCCCCTAATTATTGTACTGTGAAGTAGCGACTGCAGAGATTTAATGAGTTGAAGCAATATATTAAGGGCATGAAACTAAATCACCCAGAAAAATGCCAAACCATATAATCATGCTTGCATACAAACATAGGATACAAATGCCATACCTCCACAAAGTTGGTGTGTTTGGCATCCCTGACAGTTACCACTGCATGCACTTCCTCAATCAACTTCTGCTTCTCATCATCATCAAATTGCATGTACCATTTGGCCAGTCGCGTCTTCCCTGCTCGGTTCTGAATGAGGATGAAGCGGATCTATGCAATAAAAAGAAAGACAAAATTAGAGTGCAACATGAATAATTTATTTTAGAACGTGACCCAAGTAAACTTACACAAGTAATGCATAAGGCTGTAGTACTAATGGGTTACATGCAACTTTATGCTTGTACTCCACTACATTTCATTGATGGTCTGTTTAACGCCACTACATTTACTTGGTGGTTGTGGCTACTACTACTTTACAAATATTTTTGTGAGTTAAAACAGACACAGAGCTTTAAAATACAACGTTTTTTAGAAAATACCCAACTGGAAATACAAGTGCAGTTAAATCTAATTAAAATTTCTAATTCTTAATAGCCTCCCATTCAAGAGTAACGTTAGTTATTGATTATTAACTGAGGACTAATACTAGCGTTAGCTAGCTTGTATTAGCTGAACCGCACCCATTATTTATGGCAATGTGGTTGTAAAAACGACTCCAAAATCAAATGTTGTTGACGTGTGAGCTATTTAAGAACAAGTAAAACATCTGGACTTCAAATCTGTTACAGTAAGTCAGCTCAATACGTCTTAGACTGACTGAATGTAGAGGTTACCTAGCGAACTTTCCAAAGCTAGCAAGCTAGCGGTCATATACTAATGAGTAGAAAACAAAGCACAGGTAATCTGTAACATATTTACCATTTTCGTCTCCTAAATATGGACTAAAGTACCACAAGAATAGCACACTCCAGAACAATTATTCTATGATTTTACGTAAATACATCAGTAGCGTTAATGTGTTCGACTGCTCGTCCGCTATCTCTGCCGAGCTAACAAGAAACGCAAATTCCGCTAAGTTGCAGTTGCATGATGGAGAATGTAGTTTTCTTCCCTTTTATTTCAAAGCGTTGGAAGCTAATGTGGCACTACAACAACCAGCGTCCGCCTGGGCACTATCTTGATGAGTCGTGCTTTGACGGTCACATGAGAAGCCAAAGTGCCGTTTTTGCTATTTTCTTCATGGGTATATTACAGGGAGAAGGTTTCTTATCAAAGTAAACGTTCTGTGTTCAGTTTTGCATTTTTCAGTCTGAAGGGCTGAATAACTTTTTTTAGGTATCATGGGACAACTGATAAACCTTTTGCTAACATGCTTCAGTCCTGGATAAGCTTTGGTAGTCTAAATATCTGACAGATCAGCACAATATATTTAGCCATGTATTTTTTTGTCCCTGAATTATAAATTTCTTTAGTTTGAAAAGGGACAGGTAAAGTAAGGAATTGTGGTCTGCCAGCCTATATAAACTGAGTCGTTCATTCCCGTTAATACATTTACATTTTATGTAAAATAATTAGTAGAGGTTAAGCAATAAACAGAAAAAAACACTTGCCGTTTAAGCATGTGTGAAACAGAAGAACGTGAGTGAATTGGTGAGCAAACTAATTTGACATCTTTTAAAATGTGTTTTTTCAGTGGTTGGGGGGTTACTTATAGGCTTACCCAATTTGTGACACTCTTCAGAATAGTTTTCATGTACAACACAGAATGAATGAATGGGAACACTGTATAAATAATACTATTTCCAGCCACTTGAGGTTACATTATTTGTGGCTGTTTTCTGCAGAGTCAGGGCTCAAAGTTTGTTTACTGGTCTGGATGGACAGCCAAGTTACCACAGAACATGGCCCAGAAAGCTTGAACAGCCTTGCCTTTCTGTGCATTCTGGGTGTTTAGGGAGTCCGAGGGGGATGGGGAGGCAGTGATTGTCAGGGATTGCACAAATTAGTGGAGGAATGTGCTCGCCCTTGGGACCCAGAAATATTTCAGCTGCAAATAGAGAGAGGGGTAAGGTGAGATAAGCAAAAGAAAATAAAATGAAAGGGACCAAACATAACAAACATAACCAAACAATGAATAAACAATAGGTGAAAAGTTTGCAGCTGCATTGTCATAGTGTGTCCAGGGTAGGCAAATGCGTCGTTAGCTTCAATGTTATTTATATGGTGATGTTTGTCATAATTGACTAGTCTCATAAACAAAGGTTTTATGAGCCTGGCCCATGTTCAAAAAAAGGAGAAAGCGATGTAAAACAGAGGCAGATTATACAACAAAACTTTGACCCCTGCTAATCTTGCACTTTGTGATTGAGGTCATGCAAATAAGGCTGAGAACACACAGTGACTAATGTGACTTGTTTAAACAGAAGGCAGTGCACCTTGAACCGTGCCTGAGTGTATATTTAATGGTGGCTCACATTTCAAACTGTCAAAGCAAACATGCTATAATTTTACAGCTCATGTAGGATCCAAATAACACATTCAAACATTTCCTTCTTATATTTTATTTTTCCTATTCAATAGCCAAGGAAAGTTCAATATTGTAACAAGTTTACTTAGACTTTAGCCTTTAATGACAAGCTTGTCACACGATGTGTCTGTGATTTCCATGGTCCAGTGTTTTGAGTGTGCTGTAAAGTCTGAAATTCCATTTCAGAATCAGTAAAAAGGATTTTACAACCTTCTGATGTGTTTGTTTTTATATCACACCGTTAAGAGTTTAGAGTTCCAGCTTGGAATTACATCTTCTAGGAAATTCTAGGAAGGCCTTACAGGCACAGAGGGTAGAATTCCAGGATAAATTCCCAGGGCAAGACACTTAACATCTGTTTGAGCTGTTAGTCCAGGCAGTTGTCTTTCTCCAACTATGTGGAAATAATTCCATTGTCTTTCTGAAATCTGCCTTAGGAGCTTAAATGTTTTATTATTTCTGGTGGAAATCGACAAAAGGCAGATAACGTCACGGTAACTCCTTTACTAAGTCAATGACTCGGTGTACAAAGCATTTCCAAAGAGAAAATGCACTTTGAATGTGAATTCGGCATTGAAAGGATTTTTCAAGCAAAGCTGAAAAAAGCTTAACTGTTTTGCTGACATAGCTGAGCGACTTGTCGCTTCCTTAGGCAAACTTCAAAGCCAGTTAGCCTTAAAAACTTCAAAGACCATTATGCTTTGTCATTGATGTCATTGTTTAAAAAAAGTATAAAAATCTTAAAAAGTATAAAACATATTTAAAAGCTGTCCACGAGCAATGATATCCTTTATAAGTTGAATGTTTTGATATTTGAACAGTGTTTCTGGCTGAAAGTATGCTGAAGCAGATGGGCGCCAAAAAACATACGGAAGACGGAAGTCAGAATAATTACCCGAAAAAGCATTTCCAAAAAGAAAATGCACTGTGAATGCTTCAGCCCTGAAAGGACTTTCCAAGCAAAGATGGAAAAAAGCTGACCTGTTTTTGTTGAAATAGCTGAAACGACATGTCGCTTCCTGGTTAGGCAAACTTAGCCAGTTAGCAAAAACAACTTAAAATGCAAAAACCTATGTGAGGTTTATGTGACGTCAGTGATAACGCCAACGATGATGTAATCAAAGCAATAATTTTTAAAAGTACAAAAATCTTAAAATGCGAAAGATATTTAAAAAGCCGTATACACGCATTAATGTCTTTTTAAGCTGAATGATTAGAAGTTTGAATGGTGTTTCTAGCTGAAAGTAGATAGGCACCAAAACGTACGGAAGTCAGAAGTCATAATAATAATAATACTGATGATAGGCATCCACAGTAGATACAGACTAGGATATCATTACTGTGAATAAGCATTCACATTAGATTAGGAGTAACCTTTGAGATGATTGATTCTTTTCAGGAAAGGTATTAAATATTTTCCGTCTGCTGCTCGATAAGGTTTTCAGTAGAAGACTTTGGGTCAACACACAACAAATCTATTAAACCCTGTACGACTAATGTTTGATTTTGAACAGGGAAATTCAGTTAAGATAGGAAGTTGTTTGTAAGACATGGGGCCAAAAGGGAAAATGGACAAAAATTAAGTCAATTAATTACAATAATGATGACATAAATACATTTCTTTCATTTCCTATAGCTCAGAAATGGTGTTACAACTGAATGGACCAGATTGTCTGCCATCAGTGATGTAGTAGCATATGAAAAACAAGTAACTAGAGATCTGCAGTCAATTATCAGGTTGGGTACTTCATTTTATAATGACTGTATCATATTTTGAAATCCATCAGACTGACTTTACAACAGAGACTGCAATATTATCCAATATAACAAAGATAGACAATGGGACTGTTATGCAGTAGGTCTATGTGTGAGAAAATAAAATTTATTTTGCCATGTACCTCTAAGAGAATCTAATGAAGGCTACAGGCCGAAACGCATTGGTCTAATAACAATGAAGTTGTTTGACAATCTGCTGGCGGAGATCCTTTCTGAAAAATGAAAAATAGCAGCATTTTCCCCTCCCCCACCTTTATCTTTATCTCCACCTCCCCTTCCTTGTTTATGTTGTTGTTGTTGTACTTTAGATAGATAAGTAAATTCTTTAGTGTTACACAAATGGAAAGTCCATACTTTTCAATGACTGTAATTTAAATATGATGGTTTCTAGTAATATTTTTTTGCCACATTGAAAACATATTTTAATGCCATTTAAACTAAAAAAAACAAAACAACAAAAAAGTGTTAAGTTGATTTTGAATGCAAACTGCTGATCAAAGTTGTCAAGATGACACATTGACATAACTGAACAAAAATAAAAAGTAGTATGCTATAATAGTTCTTTATGTATATTATAAAAATAAACAATATACAGATATAATAATATACAGTACATTTAACAAATCCCATTTTAAGTTAGGCAACTGTGGGTTTACTATAATTTAATTTCTTCAAAATGTTTAGTTTAAAACATTTGTCTAATGATAATTCTTTGTGGAAATATGAAAGGTATAAAAATAAAGGACACTGAATCATAACTCAAATTAAATCACCTCATGGAAAAAATGCCTGTGTTTTCTAATTTCTTTTTTCACTCCCTTGATGACTTTTCTCATAGATATTATTTACTGTGTAGTGAGGAACATTGGAGTCAACAACAGTGTGCGTGTAATTGTGTCCATGAACCGCTGGGCGAGACTCTCTCTCTCTTGCTGTCTCTCTCTCCCTGTTCTCCGTGAATAGGAGGGGAGATGCTGGATTCAGGAGAAGGTCCGCCATTATTGGGAAGCTGAAAAAAAAAACCCCAGACTTACACACACGGCCACACATTTAGGCTGTAAGTGGCTTAACATTAGAAAGGAGAATACAACGGCCTCGGACGAGCTGTTGTAGCTAGAAACTAAGCGCTGTTAAAGGGAAGGCGGAGCTGGCGAAAGCGTTTCCACACGGACTCTTTTATTTTTGACACAACAAAGGAAATAATAATTGGTCAAAACAACGTGGTAGTGAACCAAGAAGGAAAAACACACCGAAACAGCGCTTACCAACGCCCCCCCTCCCTCCCTTTTCTCCTCGTTGAAAAGACTGGACTTTGAACAAGCATTTTTTTTTCTTTTTCCTGACGAGATTTTAAGTTGTTTTTTCCCGTCTTCTTCTCAGACACAGGGAAGAGAAAGGGGAATATGCATCAGCAAACTTCAAGTTGGTGGAAATGAACACTTGATGTGAGGAGCAACGGACACCTATTTTTTAATTACTAAATTACTAAAAAGAAAAAAAAAAACAAAAGAGGGGAAAAAAATAATCGATGCAAGCCCTTGTAGGGAGTGTTTTTGTCTGCTTTTAAAAAGTCGTTCGCCGGCTGCGAGTCTCGGAGGAACAGAGGGAGAAAGAAAGGAGCGGACGAGGGTTGGACGGGGAGGAATGCCATGGTAGGTACAACACAGTCCTGTCTTTACACCAGATAATATATGTGAATGTCCAATCTGAGGAACTGTGCAATGTTCCAAATCTGTTTTGAGGCGTCCTCGTCTGCCAGCGTTGGAGCTTGGTATGAAATAAAATGAAACGTCATCCCCCCCCCCCCCCCCCGACGCCTGCTGCGATCTGAAGCCTTCAATCCTGTGAATGATTATTCTAGTTATCATTAAAAGGTGAATAAGAAAATGTGTTCTGATATAGGCAGAAAAGGGGCGATTGGGATGTTTACACGGGAAAGAAGGGAGGGGGGGTGGGGGGCATTAAATGGATCTTGTCCAAACATTAAAATTGTTTGTACAACAACACCTGGAATTCATTGGTCTTGTCCGGTCTGAAGAAATTCTCTGCCTTGAATATATGGAGAAATAAAGACTTTCAATTGGCAGAGAGAGAGAGGGGGAAAAGGATGTTTGTGTTGGACTATGGGACTGTCAAGCAACTGTTTGATGCTGTGTCTGCATGTTTTGCTTCTCTATTAAAGCGCTCATCATATCCTGGCTAAACGAAAGAATTATAAATTAGATTTCTAAAGATTTGGCTCATTTATTATAAACTGGATGGGCTTTTATTTGGCATGTTTAGCGTTTTAGTGACCCCAGACCTCAGCAATCATCAGATTTGTTTCATTGTATAATCCCTTGCATCTCTTATTAGTTTTTTCATGAGTTGTGATTGTCCTTTATCCTAACAGTCCCACTTAGTTTGTAAATGAAAACATATACAGGACTTTCCATGTTGACACAGTTACCTAATGTGCCTGCACGCTGCCAGGAGGTAACTTTACTCTGTTCCCCGTTTCAATTATCTGTACGTGTCACACAAATTGCTTACATCTTTCTACACAGCTGCTTTACCTTCAGTTCAATATCTCGTGATGATATTTACCTTGACTTGCAGGATGCTGCGTGTCCAACCCCTTTGGGCTTCATGATAAAGTGCAGATAGGTTGACTAGTGCAACCTGATGATAACACAACCATTGATCTATTTTTGTGCCAGAATTAGTCATCTGCGTGTCATAGCATAATCTCAGTGCTACTGCAAAGTGGTCACTGGCTTGCCAGCCACTCCCTTTCTGTCAGTCCTTCCTCTAGACTTCAGTTTTTTTATTTTTAAAAGTGATCTTTCTACCTGCCTTTGCAACATTGATTTAAGATTGACTGTGAATGATTTCAGAGGGTGAGATAAATAGGTGAATGTTTGCAAGATATTGTGATAAGGCCTTAAAGCAGAAGTGCGCATAAAGAGGGCTTTAGTTTGTGCTGCTGTGTCACTGCCAGAAGAATGGGTTTTTTTTTTTCAAAACAGGAACTTTGTCAGTTTATAATGGATGCTGTTATTTTGTGGACTCTACCTCCTTTCAAGCAAATTCATTGACTCCTAATGCGGCGAGTTTCTCTCCCTTTGATTTTTATCAACCTTACTGGAAGGACCACGCTAAGGAGAACGAAAACAGACACACACACACTTGCCTGGTAAGACAGTCTCTTTGCGTTCAGGTAAATGCGTTAGCAGCTGTCAGCACTTCTGTCCTGAGCTTGATTGGGCCCTTTGCAGTGCAGTCACATCTCTCCAGGAAGCCTCTTCTTCCCCTAATAACGATGCCATTTGCCCAGGCAGCAGGCTGGCTACCAGCATACCCACTCACCCCTGTCTGTCTGTCTGCCTACCCCTTGGCTGTGAATTGTGTTGTGACTTTCTTGGCTACAACATGTTCCTGGGATTAGAGGAGGGCAGGCTTTGCTCTTCAAGATGTAGGCCAGAGATGCAGATACCTCCTTTATTCAGGACCCTGGAGATAATATTCTGTCCCTTATGTCGAGGACAGATAAGCAGAGTTTGTCATGCCTTATTTTAAAATTGGTAGAACATTGGAAAACATTGGTAGAGAATTCAACTTCTTTTATCTTAATTCCTCTCTTGACTTCTTTATACCGGGGCCAGTAATCATATGAGAAAGGTAATTGGAAACTACTTATGCCCCTTCAAGTGAAACATGACCTAAATCAGTAAGCCCAGCTGTGAACAGGTTATTTTAATAAGGAAATATGTGTTTCTGGCTTGCAGTGCCACTCAGTTTAAAATCTTGCTCCATACTATATTATTTCCATGTCAACTCAGGCTTTTATTTCCACAAACCATTGTGCTGCTGAATAAAACCATGGCCTCTCACCTGCTCATTTGCAGATTTTACAGCTAGCATACCTGTCAAGGCAAGGTGACTCCATATGCCAAAGATAGGAAATTGCCCCGCTCATCTGAAAATGCGCCGTTTGCTAAATCTCTTCTCTCTTTTGTATTACAGGAGAGGTTTGCTTGTGAGTCAGTGTAAGCCTGTGTTTGATGGAGAACGGAGCTAATTATAGCGGGCAGCTTTGGAGTTTGGTGGACCAGATTACAGTCACTCTCCTCTCAATGGCAGCCTTGTTCTAGTGGCCGATTATTAGGCAGAGAGAAGTGCATTCTGGGATGATTGTATCTGAATTTCCATTAGAAAGTGTGCCTGCTTCGGCCGAACTGAGGTTCTCTTCTCTCCCCGCTTTTTTAGCTCGCTTGCTCATTACAGATTTGCAGATGGGGACAGCTTGATATAAAGGCCTCTGTAGTGAGCCCCCTTTCTGTTTTTGATCCAGTTTAACTGTGTCCCGATTGACTGGATTATGCACAAGGGAGCTGATCCCTGATCGGCAGTGTTAGCTGTGTCTAGTGTATGTGTAAGGGAACAAAATGATACTTTGTATTCCTGTGCGTAAGACCCTTTTTATAATAAATGGTTTGCACAAGAACTTTGAAAATAATTCTTAATGAAATCAAGCAGGGACAAAGATTGCATTTGCTCTATATCCCAATCCCACTATTTTATAGTATTGCTTTTCCAATCCAAATGTATTATTAATGGATAATGCTAGTGGAAAGTAGGGGCTTTAGATATGATTAATAATGTGAGTGGTGGCTGTAGGGCTCTGTTGAGACAGTTTTAACTCGACTTCATATTTCTTTGCAAACTACAATGACAGTGTTTGGAAGCACCGTGACCATGGAGATAAAGGACCAGGATGTAAGCCACAGAGGAATGGTGACCTCTGGACGTGACCGGCCCTGCTTTGCTTTTCTAGATACAATTGCACAACAGAGGGACAGGGTTAATGGGCTATGGTAATTTGGAAGGGGCTGCAGAGAGGGAACACGAAGGGAGAACCAGGAGAAAGCAGGAGCAGTGAGAGAATGACACAACAAAGTAGGTAGTCAGTTAGAGAGAGAGAGAAAAAAAAAAGACGCTACAAGATTGAGTTAAGTAGAATGCAACTGCTGGCAGTTTGTGCTTCAGGCTGTGTTCCTGGTATGTGCCCTTTCAGCTTTGTGCTCAGGGATCAACCAATCCATGACAGCCATAAGTAACCCTGCTGTTGGCTATTGGCCACAACTAAATTCCATGAGTCAGCACTCCTGTAAATAAGCTATTATGATTGAGTTACTGCCATTGAAATTAGGCCACCGCCTGGAGTTCAGCAGGTTGGTGTAGTTGCACACTTTGTTCCACCTAACACCAACATGGTTCTTAAACCTAAACTTTTCCAAGTTTGGGGATTGTGCAAGGGACTAGCCTGAAAAAAAGAGGTCTGTCATCCATTAATACATTAATTCCATTGCATTATCATATTAAGGGTATAATGGCCTCTGATTGTTTTTGAGTGAGTTAGTGTTTACACTGTCTGTACAGACAGTGGGAACCTCTTACCCTCAGATACAAAGAGGCTGTCCTGAAATCCACCTACACAGTATTAAAGGATAACTCTGCGCAAGTTTGCAGTCTGTGGACACGTATATACACTCAGTCACATTTCCCACACAACCCAGCACTTAGTTTTCATTTTTGTCTTAACCTGTCGTGCTGACCTTCCGACATGTTGTAAGCAAGTCCCCAGTGTTCAATGCCTAAATTGGGCTTGAGTCAGGAGAAGAAGTCCCTGTGTCTCATTGTTTGACTCTTTGGAGATTCTCCTTTGCGACACCCCAGTGTTTCCTGTAGGAAGTCCAACTATGCCTAGTTGTGTTGGGGGGAAGGCTAGGAGAAGTGGTTAGAGTGGGGGAGAAGAATACAGCTGAGGGTCAAAGGTGAGGGTAGTCAAAACAGCACATAAATGCAGCCTGTTTCATTGTATCTACTATCAAAACAATATCTAAAAGGGTGAAAAAAACCTCAATATTTACATTTTAGCCTTTTAGGGTTCAAGTCAAATGCAGAGAACTAGGAAAGAGTTCAACACTTGTAAATGAGTTGCAATTTGATTTATTCAAATTAGTTTCAGGTCAGACTACAGGAGTGTGTCTCAGCCTGGCCAAACATACAAATAAATTAAAACCAGTTGTTTTACCTCTATTTAATGATGGCCTTGTCCTCCTGTTTGCCCTGAGATGCTTTGGCTTGGTTTTAATGTTGCATCAGGTATGCCTGCTTGTGAGGCTTTTATTCTTATACTTACTTGAATAATAACCTAATAAAAAAAAAAAAAAAAGGCCAGCATAACCATCATGATCAGAATAAACTAGACACTTCCACTTGAAACACTTTATTTATTCTGATGATGGCTTGTTGTGTAATTGCTCTTTCCAATTACTGTCTTTTTTCTCGGTACTTAATGTTCATGCCTGTTTTTCTGAATCATGGCAGGTGCTGTGGGTGGCACACCTTCCATTAAATAGCTGCAGGAGGAGTGTATTCTGATAAAACTTGTTGGTACAGTCGGAAGCTCAGCAGTCAAGCAATCATGGTGATTTGCTTGTCGATCCATTCCCATCCAAAATTGGTGGTGTGCTGGATTTCTGATATTTTGTATCACAGAGCCTTCCTATCTGATTAGCTGCTACAGGCCGTAAGCAAAGTAGACGTTGTGCAGTTATTTAATTTAGGGCTGTAGTTTTTTTGGGCATCATTATTTGGATTAATTGAATTGGGAAAGCAAAAAACAAATCACCTGTAAGAGCAGCTTGTTTGTGGCTCAGAGACCGTGATGTTGGGGTTTTATCTATGAAGACTGCTCCTGTTGGGTACAATAATCCAAGTGTAAAAGTAACACCCAGACTTCTTTCCTCTACTCAAACTGTTCTGTAAACATTGTAATTGAAAGCACAAGTGTTTGACTAGTATCAGCTATTTGCTTTTTCTTTTCATTTTTTACACATTAGCCACAATAAGCTTAGGTGCAGGGAGGATTTGTGTATTTGGCAGTGTGCAAACAACTGTGTGCAGAGGCAGGAAGTGGGGTTGCATTTATGCTGTTCCTTTGGGTTTAGATCTGCGCCTTGTCAAAATATTACAACTTTAAGTATGTTTATATGGACATTGCAGATGACACTGGTCGAACATGTTATATTTGTGTTTTAAAGGCTGCTTCTGCCCAGTGTTTTTATACACCTGCTGTGCTCAGGTAGAACGAGGTGGAAAGTACTGTAAGATGTAGACAGGGGTTCTAGTTGAAATCTATTCTAATTAAAGTTGGCAGGTTTAATCACTGATTAATAAGCGTCAGACTAGGCAGAGAATGACAAAAGTAGAGAGTAGCCTCTGAAAGAGACTCACTTGACCTCAAGACATCTACTTACTTTTCTCAGACTCCTTCTAAACCCCTATTGATTTTTCTTGCCTTCCTTGCCTTTTGCTCCTTTTTTTTCCTGGTCTTTCAGTGTCACCAACTCTTTCTACTTTTTACTTCTGTTCCCGTGACTCTCTCCTTCCCTCATTTTCTTCTGCCCTTGCAGTGCAGTGTTATTGTCAGCTGTGGTTAAGTGCAGAAGAAGGGCTCCACCTTGTCACTAAATGTTTGTCGCAGATGCCACTTCAGGGGCACATGGCTACCACTGTGGTGGCCTTTGGCATCTCCCCAGTGAACATGTGCTGACACAGTCTTTCTCCGTCACATACCGGGGCACACAAAACCCTGGACAAGGGACTTTTTTTTTTTTTTTAAACAAATTAGGTATTCCTAAGTTGGAATTTGCCACGGGCATTTTAACATTTGCAAATAATTACCTGACTGTTATTGTTTAGAATTCATAGTTGATTGCAGCTCGGCTTTGAAAGTTTGGAGGTTGGCACTGGACTTGGCTAACTGTTGTTTTGAGTCACAAGATCACCAACTTGTTCTGATAAAGTATGCACACACTCTAGAGATGCACATACACACACAGTGTGACCAACACTGGCTAACCTCTCCCCTCCCCTCATAACATAACTGTCAGACCTGTTCTGGCCGTTAGGCAGCTGTGTGACAGTCGACATCATATCCTCTTTAAGGTGAGAAGATAAGGTGGCTGTTCATAGCCATTTGTTATCACAGACAGCAAGACCCTGACACCTCCACATCCCTTATCTAGCCCAGCCCCAGTTTCTGGACTAAGCGAGGCCTCATGCGAGCCCAGGGCTGATGAGTAAGCACAGCTCAGCCTGCGGATGGCTGGGTCTGCTGTTATTGATCGCAGCACCACCGCCTGTCATCCAGTCACCACTTAGCTAATGATGTCCATACTGTTGTCTCACGGCTGGGAAAATGGCCATAAAACAGGGAGCTGCAGCTAACTGCGGCGCCGTAGGGACAGATGGATTTTACCGATAGAGGAGGCACACCCAAAGAAGCCTGAGCCAAGTGGTATTGTTTTATGATTTCCTAGAGTGGCAACACTGTCATTCTTATTACTGCCTGTGATCCCTCGGCCTCTGTCTCCTACTCTTTCTGTTGTTGGCTGTCTTTATTGTAGTCCTGTCTGGTCCATGTGAGAGAAAGAAAGAGAGACTGGTATTTCTGCCAGCGTGCCTGTCTGTGTTGGCCTGGTTTTGACCTGTTACTCTGATTGCTATTGTTGTTGGGCAAACAGCACATTTGTTTGTGCTAAATACATACTCTTAGTGATGAATCACCTTGAATTCTTGAATCTAGACCCAGTTATATCCACTGTGCCTTTTTAGCTGATTTTAAATGGCTTTCAAGCTAAGTTAGTTTTTCATAGCGGTGACATGGGTCATTTCTCTCTTCAATGCCACTCAGTGCCATAATTTCCCAGGATGCAGTAGGGGCCCCAAGGTCCATAGCTTTAAGTCAGAGTTCATTTCCTGTTGCAGTTCTCCAGCAGCTCCTGAGTGTCCACCATTTTGTAACATTCCTTATGAGGACTGGAGAGATGTGTCTTACTTGGGACAAGCTGACTCAATAATTGAAAAAAGAGAATTTCTTTCAAATGAGCTAGAAATGCTATTATGCTGCTTTACAGTGATAACAGTAAATGTAGTCATGGCCCTTCTATACCCAATGAAGTAATAGAGTGAAAGTTTAAGGTTGAAGTGTTCATTAGTCACAACAGTGCGACAGTTGAATCATTTTACAATAAGCTTCAGAATGGTTGTTGCTGATGTTTCTGTTTCTAATAATACTTCTAATGCATCATTATTGTTTTAAGTCGCCACAAACCATAAACCTAAGTCTACACATGTCCTGCCTCTTCCATTATTGCTATACTGACTTCCATGTATGTCTTAAGTTGTGAAGATAAAAGTAAAGGAAACATGGGTAAAGAATGTAAACATTTCTAGGAGCTGTTTTTGGTTTGAGGGAGGACAGCTTTACCACACCACAGCTCGTATTAGTCACAGTTGTCGGAGAACAGAGAATGCAGACCTTTTTGCCCAATGAAGGAAAAGGTCATTGGGAATGCAGTTTGTCAGGTCGGGACGAGCTGGGCCTGTTGTGGCTTAAATCCACGTGTCTGCCAGAAAGAAAATAAGATAGGTGAACGTAAGCTTAAAAAAGTTTTTTTTTTTTCTTTTGGTTTGTTTGTTTGGCTCACCCTTTACATGTAGAGTTCAAGTAATTACTTGTTGCCTTCTCATTTTCTTTGAATCTGTGGATGTAAATGTTATCCTTTCAGTTAGTGTCAGTGTTCTATTATTGCTATTTTTGTTAAATACAGGTAAAGTTGGATTCATTACTACCATTATATTGTTAGGTGGCTTTGAAGTTGACCCATTCAGTTGTAATTGGACTTCAAGAAGAATCGAAACTGTCCCTCATACTAGTCGGAAGTTACTGGTCTTCTTGCAAGTGAGAAAACCTGTCAATGTTTGTTAATGCAAGGTGTTAGGTTTTCAGTCATGAATTGACTCCAAAAGGCCAGGTTGTTAATCTCTAATGATGCTCGGTGACTAATGGGGTTTTCATCCTGCAGGGACGGTGGTAAATGCTGTTTAAATATTTCTTTTGTACTCAGTTGTTGATCATATCTACTCTATGAGAAGTCAATAATTCACAGGAATCTTTGAACAATCAAGGGCGACATTAAACAAGCTTGGAGACATTATTGTATTGTCATTTGAATTTGTCTTTGCTTAGATCAAATCCATTGTAGGCTCTGAAATGTTTGTCTTCATTTGTAACATCAAATCTAAGATACATTATGCAAAAGGAATTTATTAGAAAACCGATCAGCCATACTTAATTCATCAACTTGGATACATTCATCCACAATAGCAAATTCTAAATTTTTTTATTAAGGCAAATGAAACATTAACCATTTTGGAGCATGTTCATTGAGGCTAACAGCATTGGTAGCTTTCTACTGTACAGTCCTAATAGTTAAGACAACAAATATTTAGTGCATTCATTTTGTTTTGTAGTTCATCTTCTTCCTCCACGAATAACCATATGAATACATTGCCAGTATTGTAAATGAAAACAATACAATACAGTGGCGACAATATGGTAAACTACAAATGTGCCTCAAAATGAGCAAACCACAACTGTGGGGTGGAAGTAGACATGAGTGGTGGACACACATAACAACTTAATACTTGACAATATGGCTAGTGTATATTTACTCCTTTGATGCCCTTTTAGGTTCAGTGCTGGCTTTGGAACCAGATGCAGGTACAGCCTCCTCTACTGCCGTCCAGTGTGAGTGAGTGTTTGGCTGACAGCACTGGCAGCAGCCCAGTAGGGGGGATGCTCTACGGTACACTAGAGTTTTATAGATGAGCTGTGACTAGGATGCACACTTTTAATTTCTCTGACTGGTTGGAAATGTGATGTTTTTGTCTCACAGATGATGATGATGATGATGATAATGATGATGACAGTAAAGTGGGCCTCAAACAGACTTACTGACAGGAATGTAGTGTGGGGTGGTGAGCTGAACTGACACACTGAGCAGACAGACTGGACTAAGTGAATTACTCATATTTGTAAGATTGCTTAAAGGATCAAGAATGAATCATTAAGTCTAATTTGAAAAAATAAAAAAGAGAAAATAATAAAATCAAGAAACCAGTAATACATGACACATGTATTAAATAGAAAGAAACACCTCACACACTTTCAGCTTGGCTTAAATTCTCATTTTGTTGAATACAAAGATGGAAAGGCAAAAAACATATCCTGTGTGTCAGAGAGGAGCAACATTTCAGACAAACTTGTTCATAAAGTATTAAAGTAACTTTAAACCAAACCAGGTGTGATTCTAGTCATATGCATGTAGTCATTGTAATCTTGGATATGAACATTGAAACTCACTGACAATTTCCTTGCCTGTATGAACTTGCTGTCAAACATCTGTCAGAATTTACACTGAAACTATTGTGCTTCCATCTTCTCCACCACTGGCTGCATCAAAGATCAACAGCTTTAGGCTTGTCCTTTCAGGGGTCGCCACAACATGTACTGCTCATTGATTTTTTTTTTTTTTAACACGGAGTGCCCTTCATGCTGCAACGCTCACATTTTATCCAGGCTCAGGACCAGCACCAGGGTCAATGGGCAGGGCCACACCTGGTGGGGTGGGATTGGAACCCACGGCCTTCTGCATCCCAACCCAATGCTCTACCACTTAGCCGCCAGTCCCCCTAGACCTCCTGCATATTGTTTAAAAATATGCATATAACATCCTCTCATTAGTTTCTGTCTCTGAGTTTCTGTAGCAAGACAACATAGAAAACAACAGAAGAAAAGCAACAGAATAAAAGAGACTGCACCAGGATGTAGGTGGTGACATCAATATGTCAGATCATTCACGTCATGCTGATTTGGTCGCATTTGATGTCCTGTTTGGCAGAATGAATCAAACAAATGCTTGATACTAGTTTAACCTGCCCTAAACTACAACTACACACAAGCACACTTAAAACTACAAAATGCAATTTAAGCTAGCACCAAAATGATACTTAATAAAGAATTACAGCATCTCTTAGTAAACTGTGATTCAATGTATATGTCTCCCATCTACAGTAATTCACTTTGTGCTTCATAACCATGTAAATATACCCCCATGTCACTAGTCTGTCAGTGTTTGGCCATAGCAGATCAGATTCTTTGAAACTAATTCTTTGAGCATTTGAAGCAGCTTTTAGGCCACAGAGCAGAGCTTACATCTACAGTCCTGCCTTTTCTTCTCCTCCTACTGTTGCTTTTTTCTTTCCCTCCTGCTCCTCCAGAGGTCACAGTTGACAGGAGACATGGATGGGTGATGTCAGCCTTGTCCTTCGGGGTTTTTGGGGGTCCTGTGAGGTTGGGCAACAGCTCCAAAGGGAAAGACAGGAAACGGTAATGGCAGAGAGAGGGAAGGAACAGCTCTCTGTTGTTGTGCAATGTTTTTTCACATGTCAGTCTTAAAGAGGGTGACACAGGATGTGGATGGTTAAGGCTGCGTGTGTATCTAAAAGCTATTGGAACATATGGTTAACCACAGGCTTACGACAATTGAAATGATTATTTTTATTGAGCTGGATTGTAGCAGTAGTATAGTTTTTTTGCAATATTATCTTGTTTTTTCTACAAACATACAATAAGTTCACATTTGTTTTTCAAGCTGTAAAAGATTTCCATTTTTTAAGCTCATGGTTTTTTTTTACTGCATGCTGGGTTGTTGACTTTTTCAGAGGGTCCATAATGTTCAAGTTCATGTGCTAAACGCTTGTGCAACACTTGTGAGAGCTCTGCAAGTGTGTGGGACAGGGCTCCATGATGATGTACCATGGTAAACAGTTCCCACTGCTTGCACAGCTGGGGCACACTTGACGGGTCTCTGCAGTCCATGTAGAGAGGGGCGGGGCGGAGGCAGAAACACAGACAGAAAGAGAGGGGGGAGGAAAAGAGAGTGACTGGACCAATATAATAGCGGAATGCTCTGAGGGCCTTCAGGGCAGGATACAAACTGCAAAAAGGACAAGCGAGTGCAGGGGAAACAAGAGCAGAAAACTGATTATAAATGACAAATCCCCAGCTAAAACAGGGTTAGCTGCTGTATCCTGAGGGTGGGAAAAGACAACAGTAATAGCTCTGAGTCCAATCCAATCTCCTGTATGCATTCTGTGCTCATGTGTGTGACACATGTGTGTATCTGGCCTCCTTAAATTCAACAGACAGAGAAGGGAAATTGGCCCCTCCCCTCATCCTCTGCCCTGTGCTCGCTGCTTGGCAGTGATTGGCTGGAGGGAAAGCGAGGGATGAGGTTTTGTCGTCTAATCTGCCAGCAGATCGCCACTGATGGGCCTCTGTAGAATGGCTTTAGTAAATTACTGTTCCAGGGAAGGGCAAATCCCTTCTATCAGATAGAAGCTCACTCTTCAGCTCTCCCTCCACTCCAAGTCCCACACTCTCTTTCTCTTCACTACATCAGTCAGGCTTTGATTTTATCTCTTTATCGCTACCTTGCTCTCGTCTTCTCTACTCTGTAGCTGTTGCCCTCTGCTTCTGTCTCTTTTTCTACTTTGTCTTTTTTCTTTTATTTGTGATTTAAGCGCTTCATGTTCAAATGACACACATTCTTGTGTCTGGAACAGACCTGGTGTGAGTGAGGTGAGTTGGCGTCGGAAAGAGACACCCTGTGGATTTTGCTCTAATGCTACAGGCTGTGTGTGAACAGTTTGCCCTGGTGTGTTTGTGCACGTTAACAAGATAGACCAGTTTTGAAGGTGGCCATTTTGCCTCGCCCAGTCTAAAGACACACAAAATATAATGGTGTACACCCCACCTTAGTACCTGGATAAAGGTGTTTGTCATGAAAGAGAATAGTTGTAAACGTAGAGTTTAGGTTTTTCGTAGTTGTCTCACAAAATGAGAACTTAGTCATAGCAGTATCAAAAAAGAAGGAAGTAGACAGAAACAAAAATGTAAGTTTGTGTTTTTGTTTACTTCTCTGTGTGAGTGCACTCTTCCCTTGCAGTGCGGAAATTTTGCATGTGAGCCAGAGAGATGCGAAATTTCCAGTCATGACCTTTTGTATTTTTTGTGATATCAAAAAATGCTGCTGAGGTGATATATTGGAAGAGTCCCCTTCACACACAGACACCCACACACACTTTATTTCAAATCATATACTAATATAGTTACCCAAACACAGCATTTATCATCCAATTTCATCTAACATTACTATCTTTGATTAATCTGCTCATTATTTTCTTTATCAGTCTTACTAACATATGATCTAAAAAAATGTATGTAAGTGAACTTTACTTACTCCTCTTTGGCTTCTATAGCTGGTCATCTGTAAGTTTAAAGTGTTCCCTGTTTGGTAATGATGTCTGCTTGAGGAGGTCTTAAACATTCTGACAGTGATCAGGCTGCTTGGCCTAATTCTGACTCGTGTACAAATACTGATTTGAATGAAAGGAGGACTCATGTTTGGAGAACCCCACCCTTCTTTATTGACTCTCCCCCTGCAGTTGCAAAAGGAAGCATCTGCCTGCCCCTCTGCCTCTCTGCAGCTCGCCACACATGCTCTCTCCCTCTCTCTCCACAGCCCACGCTGCTATCGCTGTGGCTGCTAGCTATCCAGCCTGCACCGATGTCACAGCCTCTAATCTCTCCAGCATAAAGGCCGTGCAAAGGGAATTTATGTTAGTGTGCCACGGGAAGAAAAGGAGAAGCGGAGAATCGTTTGAGCAGGTTGACAGATAAGGCTCTTGTGCTTTCTGTGTGGTGCTTTTTAAGCCATGTTAAGCTGCTTAATTAGACATAATCTACAGACCCCAGACTGAGGCGGAACTAATGAAGTTAAAAGACTCAAATCCCATCCTGCCATCACACTCTCCTCTCCTTCACACCATCACTTGTGCCGCTTTCATCACTACGCTCTCCTTTCTGGTGCCTACCACCACATTCTCCCCTACTTGCAACCCTCTGTGCCCCATCTCCCCCCTTAATATCCCGCTCTTCGCAACCAAACATGCTGTCCTGCCTACATTACAACTTTGCCACAAAATCCAAGAAATATGTTGTACACTCATAGTTTCTACTCTTGGAGGATTTGCTATATGGTCGTTCCTGTTTAGAAACCAGCGTATCCCAAGAACAAGTGAACGAGCAGCATTTTGACCTAATTTGTACAGATCTGTATACATGACTGGTACATAAATGTTGCCCAGCAATTGACAAAACATGTAAGCTGTACTAGTTTACTCTGTGTCTGTAATTTCAGTGCTGGTGAACATGCATGGACATATCTTGGTGTATCTTTGCATCTAGTTTTTTTCTCATGGTGGTTTGACAGTTTTATTATTCAAACCACAAATTGGGAGCCAAGAGACTTAAAATGAAGATATATGGTTATATAGGGATAAATATGTATGGGTGTGGTAGTGTATTATTCATGCAATAGTATACATGCAATGCTTGTGGTTAAAAATATAAGATGTTTAGAAGAATCTGGGCAATTCTTGCTCAAAGCTCATTATTTCAGTTCATGCTACTGTATGTATACAAAGTTACTATGACAGAAAATGAAAGGTATATAAGACAAAAGAAAACAATATAATGAGGGTTTTCTGAGGTTGGACAATAATGAGTCGCTGTGATCAACATTCTAAAGGTTAAAGATAAACTGAGAAGCAGAAGAAAGTGGTGAAAATTATAACGAGTTACTTGGAAGAGTATGCTGTCTTTTAGGGATCCTTCCTCTCTGTAGCATTTCTGCTTTCCAACACTTCTGGCTCTTATTGTTAAACTTTGCTTTTTTTTTTTTTTTTGCAGTAAGAAAAAGATGTCTTTCTCATGTTAGTATTACACTTCTTTCACCTAATCCCAACATGAGGTAAATCCCTGGCCTGGCTGGGTGAATGAATATTTATGCTTAGATGGATGGAGGGTTTTGTTTTTTTTTGCTAGCTTACAATAAACAATACACTAGCCCTTGATGTGCCCCTCTGTTGTCACTGTGACATGTTTACATATCTCTTCGATCTCCGGATCTTGCAGGACCAGCTTCTGTCATGTTTTGAGTTTTCCTTCAAGCTGAACAGCTCTTACTCTCTGTTACTGAGGAGCGGCTGGCATACTAGCTTGTAAGCTCTCATCCCTTGTCCAGGAGGAGATTGCAGCTGACCATTGTTGGGTTTCATCATTGTCATAAATGCACTACCTCACTGGTGAAGGCCTGTCAGAGATTTTTCTCCACCTCATTATCTTTCTGCCTCTCCTTCATGCCCTCCTTTCTGCCTCATCTTTACCTGTAGCATATGCGGCCTTTTGTACTGTCAGACTCATTCTCTTCAGTATGTCTTGCATGTGCTGGAGTATATTTACCATCATTTAGATGATGGAAAAAGTAAACACTGCTCGAGACCTCGAAATGAAAATTACTTTTAGCTCTTATCAGCTGCGAAAACTTAACAGGTAATATTGGCGTGTGCATATTTATTCTGCTCAAGTGCTTCTATGTCTCCGAAATGCCTCTTCTCCTTATGTGACAAACCTATCGTCTACTTCCTCCTGCTTGGTCCCAATGTTGCCCAGTATCATGGTGTTGCTGAGTGCAGCTGAGGGCTGCTGCATTCTGGTCTTGCTTGATTAGCCAGTGTGTGATGCTCTAGGCAGCTTTGTTTTGTTGCTGAATGGGCTGTTCCATTGAGAGCACCGGAGACGAGGAGCAGGGGAGGAAGGAGGGAAAGGAGAGGACAAGGGTGGAGTGGAAAGCAGGAAAACGCTGAAGAAAACAGATAAAAGCTAAAGGGGGAAGGATATAAAAGGAGGTGGGGAGTAGATAAATGAGACAGGAGTAAAAGCTAGAGCAGAAGAGGAAAGCAGCAATGAGGAGAGGAGACGATGGTAAAGCAGAGGAGAAAAGAAAAAAGAAATGACCTCTACTCCTGTGGAGAGGGAAGATAACTGAGTGTTTAGAAATGCTGAGGCGGACAGAAGCCATATCTTGCACCAACATAGCACCTGCTAGCCTGCCTGCCCCCTTTTATTCATTGACCGAGAATCTTTTGTTGCTATTTGTGCGCTTATGTGTGCCTTTCTACCTTTGAATGTGTGTTTGTGAGCATACACGTGCAGGCATGTGTGCATATCTGTATACACAGTATTATGCATACTTTTACTATACCACTTTTGTTTCTGCTCAGAAGATAGCAGCATGGGATTTTGTGCTTAGAACATGTTAATATTTTATATAGTCACAAGTCCATGAGTCCCTCACTGCAGCAATTTAACAGATGCATGATGGGCTTTACTGGCTTTTCTTGTAAATATGAAAGGAGGTTTTTTTTGTAGTTTCTTTTATAATGTTTACACATCCATAGACTAAATATAGCTTTTCCCATAGGAGTCAGGTATATTGCTCTGATAGTCAAAGTAAGGAAAATGCAGGTTATGGGTCAGGTTGAACCATCTAAGAAAATAATTGAATTACGATTTTTTAAAATTTATTTATTTATTTATTTATCCAAGCGCAATATTGTGATTTAATGTCTTTTGTTTCTCCTCTTCTGTATTATTCACTGCAAACAAGCTATAAATGATTTAGCTTTACACATATCATATAAACTCTTTCGTATGGGCCATGCATTTACAAACAAACACACATACACACTTGAAATCTTCGCCTAGACAAACGTAGTCATTCAACAATTTGATTTGATTAAAGTTTTAAGTAATGCTTTCACATACTTTGGTCACCAATCTCTGTCATCCGATACCTGGCTCAGCTGACCCAAGTGGCGTTTGGTGGTTGCATTGGCAGACATTTTTTTTTATCTTTAACTTGTCAATCACAGCCCGGTGGACATGCTGGAGGATATTTGTGGTGTTAACTTGCAATGTCATTTTTAGCACAACACCTGTTCCTGCTGCAAAGAGGAGATTTATGGATGTAGTGAGAGAGGACATGAAGTTAGTTGGTGTGAGAGAAGAGGATGCAGAGGACCGGGTTAGATGGAGGCACATGATTCGCTGTGGTGACCCCTGAAAGGGAACAGCCGAAAGGAAAAGAAGAAGACCTGTTCCTGCTGCACATGTTCTCATTTAAAAATATAATATATTCAAACAACCAATGGGACATTACTGTTTTGTTTAATGTGGTCTCTTACTCGTCAGCATCTGGGTTTGTTTCTGCTCAGGCTTTTTTCCCTACAGACAGCAGCACTGCAGTTGAACTTGCTGGGGTCTTTACCAAACTTTTTAAACTTTATCTTTTACTCTAGGTCACTTTCTCTCTAGGTGGGAGAGAGGCATGTCTCTGCATTTGAAGCCTGAGAGAACAATTCTCTTACTATTGTGGCATAAAAAAGAAATCACAGCTTATCTGCTTTGAAAATTGTGTTCTATTAAACTGCAATGTCAATTTCAAAATGTTGGTTCAAGCCCTACTATACAGTATCCTTAATAATGTTACTTCTTTCATACATACATAACCTGCTCTCCTAACCTAGCTCAGCCTATCCTCTTTGCTCGTTTAATGACTAGACACTATGTTTGTCCAGGTGTAGACAGATGGAGGATGATGAGAGAGCCTGGAAAATTTTGGGTTATTTTATTCATTTCAGTATTTTTTTTTTTTTTTGCTTTCCAGGCCTTTCTTCCTGAGATGTTTTTGTGTGAGAGCATGTGTGTAATTCTCTATGCTGGTGCCAGCGTGTATGTTTGGTTTTGTGGAAGCAGACTGCGTTGTAGATGGAATAAAGCCTGCTGAGAGTGTTGACAGTGTTGGCTTGTTAGTGCTGATGGGGTGGATGAATGCTGAGTACTGTGTGCTAGAATAGGAAGGCAGATATGCACTGTTTTCCTGTATGGTATGTGTCTAAATTTTGCAAATCTTTCTTGGTAAATTCAAGGTTGTACACTAAAATGAAAATATGACAAGGATAAGACTCCTAGAGCTCCTTCTTTACCATCTCAGAACCTCACCTCCTGTTTCATCCTCTTTGTATTCTCATTTTCTCTTATTCCTCTGTGCAATTACTGACCCCTCTTTTCTGCCTTTCTTATTTTCCCTTTTCCTTTAAACCCTCTTGCTTAATTTGTTTGCTATCTCTATATGTTTCCAGTCCTCCTTTACAAATGATTGGAAGAACACACGCATTCACTCACACACAAGTAAAAGGCTGAAATAAAGAAGCCCCTTATCTCTTCCACCACAGTCACTTCGCTCATGTGCTTGCATGCAGATGAATAATATATGTGGCT
This sequence comes from Channa argus, assembly GCF_033026475.1. NCBI lineage: Eukaryota > Metazoa > Chordata > Actinopteri > Anabantiformes > Channidae > Channa > Channa argus. The sequence goes on from NC_090202.1 coordinate 9,927,208, forward strand.
ATGGGTGCACACACAACACACAACACATAAGTAGCCCTGTTCTGTTGGTGGTGATGCTGACATGGGCTGTTGTATGGTGTACAGTTGAGCTCTTTGGAACACAACTGTGTGCATGAATGTATGTGTGCTCTGCTCACTACTGTCACTGTGAAGGGATGTAGAGTCTCCAGGGGCATAGTGATGAATGGGGGAGTTGTCGCTAGTCAGGTCCAGCTTCCTTTGTGTTGTCTTTATGCTGCATGTTCTCCTATTGTACTGTAATCGCTGCATGTTTAGTGTGTCTTCACAGAGAG